>NC_092412.1:156248123-157448123 GCF_040894005.1 Engystomops pustulosus
CAGTCATCAGGGAATCTTCAAATGTTAAAAATAACGGACTGTCTATCACGCTGAACCCGGGGGTGTATGCTATCTGGCTCTGGTGATTTGTCTATTTTAGTGGTTCAAAAAAAGTAAACAAACGTAAGAGTTATCGTGGGAAGCTAAGTAAACACAACCGCAGTAGCCAATGTCAAAGGAGACCTCTATTAGGGTCACAAAAGCCAAAATCCAGCAGATATAATGAAAAAAGATCAGTTTATTTAGATCACAAAGATCAATTCAGGATAAAATGGTGGATGGTAATATATAATATAATATAGGGACTATTATATTATATATTACCATCCACCATTTTATCCTAAACAGCGACATTAGGCAAAGAGGATGGAATGTTCATCGTATCAGTCAATTTTCGAAAAGAAAAAACTATCACAAAATAAAAGCCAATAAGAGAAGAGGTGTGTTCTTAGATATTTCTGCATAGAGAAGGGTTAAAAACATGAATAATAGTTGATATTATCCCATTATCTGTGAGGTGCAGCAGCTCCTGTGTGCAGCAAATTCTCCCTGTAGCCTGATGGCTAAGAATCTGGAGGGGGGCACACTTCAGGGGGCAATATGTTGGGCTCTGTGACACACAGAACCTCACTTCTTTTTTCTTATGAAAGAAGAGAGTCTCCTCCTTTTTATGAATCTAAATGTGTGTTTCTACGTGTCATGGAAATATTAACTGTTAAACTGCATTTGGGAGTGATTTTTATACATAAAAATGGCACTTGATATTCTCACTTTAAACATGAATATCTCTGGATCCATAGCACCTAGAAACAAAATTCAAGATTCATTTGAAAGAAGAGATTCTCCCATTTCAGGCCCTACCCATAGTGCCGGCACTGGCCACAGCCTTACCTCTTCATGCTCCAGCAGTGCACCCTGTGGCTTGGCATCAGAGCGCCTCTAACTGGCACTGGCCAGCCGCTGACCTATTAAATAGCTGGCCTCTTCCTGTGACCTCTGCCAGATCTTTGTGCCTCATGCCCAAGAGAAAACTTGTTCCTTATGTCCTGCGCTTGTTTTGTGATTTCCTGTTATGACCCTGGTTCCGTTCCTGACTGCGCTCCTCTGCTGCCAGCCCTGACCTTCTGCCATTGACTTCGGTCAGATGCTGTCCATCTTGACCTCCTGCCTGTCCCAGGCCACCACTGCAAGCAAAGTCACTCTGTGGAGCAACATTGTTGTATCCCGCCGCAGCAAGTCCAACCCACTTTGTGGCTCTAGTGAAAACCGGTTGCCACTTAGATTCTGCTCCCAGGTGTCGGCTTACGTCATCTCTCTTGGTAGTAAAGTGGGTCCACTACCCCTGATCCTGACAAAACCCCTAGCAATATTTTATTATTCTTTTTCCCTCCCCTTATCTCCACCCATAGGGACTCCACATTTACATTTGCGCCACCTATGTCCTCTCGCACGACAGGCTTGAGGCAAGATTTCACATATAAACAAATCCCTCCCCCTTTTTATTTTATACAATCATTTCTAAAATTACTATAACCATCTATTGTAACAGACCAGTTATAGCTATTGTCCAGCCATGTCTCACTGATACCCACTATATCATATTTGCGCTCCAACATTAAGAGTTCCAGTTCCTCCATTTTGTTTGTGAGGCATATGGCTTTTGTGTACATGCACTTTTCTCTATCCCTATTCCTTTTGTTCTTATACCCTGATCTTATACAAGCCCTTCTTCCTTCCCCATGTACCATGACTCTTCCCAGTTCTCTTTCTACAATGCCTTCTTTCCCTGCATGAGTGCAGATGCCCTCTCCCCAAGTCTCTAGTTTAAACACTCCTCCAACCTTCTAGCCTTTTTTAACCCAAAACCGCTGCATCCTCCGCATTGAGGTGCAGCCCATCCCTACGGTAGAGCCTGTAGCCAACAGCAAAGTCAGCCCAGTTCTCCACAAACCCAAAGCCCTCTTTCTTACACCAACTTTTGAGCCACTTATTTTCCTCCCTAATCTCCCACTGCCTTTCTGGTGTGGCATGTGGTACAGGTAGTATTTCAGAGAAAACTACCTTTGTGGGCCTGAGCTTATGGCTAAAATCACTGAAATCATTTTTAACGGCCTTCCAACTACCTCTTACTTTGGCATAGGTGCCAATGTGGACCATGACCGCTGGATCCTCACCAGCCCCCCAACCCGATCTGCAACATGCCGAGCACCCAGCAGACAACACACTGTTTGGCATGCACATGACAGATTGCCATGTCTGTTCCCTTAATAATGAAATCTCTCACTACCAGCACATATTTGACCTTTCATGTGTTCCCATTCCCCTTCTTACTGGAGCAGAAAGTCCCCTGGTTCCTAGAGGCCATGTCTTGGCAAACGTATTTCCCCATATCAGGACTAGACTCCTTGCAACTCTTCCCTATACACCGCCTTCTACCCAACTAGTTGCCTCCTCACTCTGCACCTTCATACTACCATTCACACACCCATCTTCCCCAGAGAGTTTGTGACCCAGGAGCAGCAAACTTTGCTCCATACTGTCAATTGCCTGCAGCCTTGAAACTTGCTCATTTACTTCCAGAATCTGGGCTTGCAGATGAGCTATTTTCACACATCCCACAGAGTAGTATTCTCCCTCAAACGGTTGTTCAAGGAAAGCATACATGGCCCAGGACATACACTGAGTAGCATTGCCACTTATGAAGTCCAATGTATTAATAAGGAATACAATAGAAAATATGGAAGAAAAGAATTTATAGAAAAAGTGTAGCACAAACAAAACCATCCCTCAATATTAAGTCCCACTTTGGAGACTCGCTTATCTGTTTGCTATTAAATAGGTTATGTGCCAAAATAAGCCGTTACGTTCACTGCAACAAGACCTGGCTGTAAAACCACCAGACAAACTGGCCATAGAAGTATGTGACCTGGGCTTCTATATCTGGTGGGAGGCACCAGATATTGCATCTGGGGGCAGTCTCTGTAACTGGTGGTTACCGTAACTGGGGACAGGCACTGACTGGTGTCTTCAGGCAGGTATGCAAGTGAAGTGAAGCCTCTTCTACTTCAAGTCCAGGCAGTGGGATGAGCAGAGCTTTCTTTGTCTAACTTCCCAATGAAATGTGCAATGTTTGGGGTCTAGGCCCTGTGACTGGTGGATACTGTAACTGGGATAGGCCCTGTGGTGCCTACTTTTACTTAGAGCAGGCACTGTGACTTTGGGCTATTGTAATTAAGGTGATGAATGGTGGCTACTGTATCTGGGGCCAGGCACAGGTGGCTACTGTAACTGGAACCAGGCACCGTCCCTGGTGGATACTGTAACTAAGGGCAGGCACTGGTGCCTACTGTAATTGGAAAAAAACACTGTGACTGGTGGTTACTTTATCTTGGGGCAATTTGTGGGACTGGTGGCTACTCTAACTAGGAGAAGGTGCTGAGACTGGCGTCTATTGTAACTAGGGGCAGACAAGGGGCTCACAAGTGGACCCAGTACCAGAAGCAGCAGGAGTCAGCTGTATATCACAGCTGACTTTCCACCCTAACACCCGCAATTGGAGCTGTCTCCAATTGCAGGTGTTAACCCCTTAAACATGACATGTCAAGAGATCTGGTCCTCTTGAGGGCAGCCCCCAGGGTCTGCCAAGTGCCCCGGGGCTGCCCGATCAATCTTTGAGTCAGAACTTTTCTGGGTTTGACTGTAAACTGTCTGCATATGGGTTTAAACCAGTTCAGGTCCCTACACCAGTTCAAGTCCCTAAAATGATGCATATCAATCTGCATAATAAAACCTGCACCATTATTGTTCCTGCACAAAATTTCAGAAAAAATTAGATTTTTTATCAATACCCTTAAAAAATGCTCTTAAAAGTGATCAAATATACAGGCAGTCCCCGGGTTACATACAAGATAGGGTCTGGAGGTTTGTTCTTAAGTTGAATTTGTATGTAAGTCGAAACTGTATATTTTATAATGGAAGTTCTAGACAATTTTTTTTCTTTTGCCCCAGTGACAATTGGAGTTTCAAAATTTTTGGTGTAATTGGACCAAGAATTATCAATAAAGCTTCATTACAGACATATTACAGCTGATTATTGCAGCTTGGGACTATAGTAAAGCATCCAGAGAGCTTCACCAGAGGTCACAGTGGGCAGAGGGGTCTGTCTGTAACTATGGGTTGTCTGTAAGTCGGGTGTCCTTAAGTAGGGGACCGCCTGTATTATGCATCCCAAAATAAGACAGCTAAAAAGAACAACTCTTCTCACAAAAAATAAGCCCTTAACCAGATTTGTCAGCCGCAAAATAAAAAAGTGAAAGTTTTTAGTGAAATTAGTTTTTTTTTCAGTACAATTGGGAAAAAATATAAAAGCTATATAAATGATGTATTGTTGAAATGGTGGTGACCCATAGAATAAAAATAACATATAATTTTATGGTATGGTGAATGGCCATATAAAGCTATAAAATCTTACCAAAAACTGATGCTTTTGGTTAATAGAGTTAATAGAATTTTATCAATAGCCCCAACTATAGATTCCCCAAAATGATGTACCGGAAAAGTGTGTCTCACCCCGCTAAATATAAGCTCCTATATGTCCACATTAAAAAAAAAAAAAGCTGTGCACCCATAAAGCAGTTTAACACACATGGGATATCAGCAAACTCAGGAGGAATAAGATATTAAACTTTGTGGAGCTTTTCGTCATTTAATCTATTGTAGATGTTTAATTGGTTGGCTAAAATGAATGTATTGTCCAAAAAAAATTCTAAAAGTTCTAAATGGCACCTCCATTCTACGAAACACCTCTTAGTCACTTGAAAGCTGAGAAGGTGCCTCTAAACATAGGTTTTGGTGATTTTTCAAAAAAATGTGAGCCACATAACATTCTAGTGAAAAAAAGCTTTAAAAATGGAGAATCTTTCAAAATTGAACACAAAAGATATCATCCAAATTTTGAACATTATATAAAGCACAATGGGGGGGGGGATGTATTAACGCACTTGAACCACAATTCTGGTGGTTTTGCGGCTAAAACACAGTGTGAAATGCCTTACACCACATTTATCAAGGCTTTTTAGACCTGTTTTTAGCCATTATCGACTTGTCCGACTGAAGAGGCGTGGCCTTCGGAAAAGGGGCTTGGCTTGGTCTACAAGGGGCGTGGTCGATTTTAACATTCTGTGTGCCAAAAATTTTTGGCGCAGAGTTCAGACCACTTTAAACTGGAAACCGACAGTCTTATCCTACACCAGACGGAACCTGGGACACATTGATAAATCTCCCCCCCCCCCCCAATGTGTTACGAGAAAACAATCCCAAAATCCCCTGGATACGTTAAAGCGTTCCAAAGTTATTACCACTTATAGTGACACAGGGCAGATTTGAACTATATGGCTGTGTCCTTGATGACAAAAATAGGACTCTTAAAGAAACACTTTTCACCCAATGATAAATTCAGTGTAATTATAATCCCCCAATGGTGTAAATAGCTTTTAAGCCAAATGGAAACTGCATAAATCCATCTGTAGTCCACATTTGGTTTGTCTTAATTGGTTCAAAATTATGTCATAGTTTACTTAACCCCTTAACTACTTGGCCTTTTTTAGATTTTTCACTTCCATTTTTCACTCCCCACCTTCAAAAATCTATAACTTTTTTATTTTTCCACGTAAAGAGCTCTGTGATGGCTTGTTTTCTGCCTAACAAATTGCACTTCATATCAACGGTATTTAATATTCAATGCCGTGTACTGGGCAGTGGGAAAAAAATATCAAATGCAGTGAAAATGGTGAAAAAACACATTTGCGACGTTTTCCTGTGGGCTTGGATTTTACAGCTTTCACTGTGCGCCACAAATGACCTGTCTAACTTATTCTTAGGGTCGGTACGATTACGGGGATATCAAATTTGTATAGGTTTTATAATGTTTTCATACATTCATAAAAATTAAAACCTCCTGTATAAATGTTTTTTTTTAATTTTGTCATCTTCTGGCACCAATAACTTTTTCATACTGTGGTATACGGAGCTGTGTGTGGTGTCATTTTTTGCGAGTTTTGATGAACTATTCATTGCTATAATTTTTAGGACTGTATGACCTTTTCGACTTTTCCGTTACGGGGTTAAACACAGTGAAAAAACGTTATTATATTTTAAAAGATCGGGCATTTTCGGACGCGGTGAAACCTAATGTGTTTATGTTTTTTACTGTTTATTTATATTTATATCAGTTCTAGGGAAAGGGGGGTGATTTGAATTTTTAGGGTTTTTTTATAATTTATTTTTTAACTTTTTTTTATTTTTACTTTTACTATTTTTCAGACTCCCTAGGGTACTTTAACCCTAGGTTGTCTGATCGATTCTATCATATACTGCCATACTACAGTTTGGCAGTATATGGGGATATTCCTCCTCATTCATTATAATGTGCAATTAGCACATTGTAATGAATGGGTTAAAACGCCTTCATTAGACCCCAAGCAGTCATGGCAACGGATCGCCGCTCCCCGATGATGATCCGCGGCCATCTTTTTGAAGCCGCCAACAGCATTGCCGGCGGCGATCAACATGAAAACACTGATCGCGGGTGTTACCGGTAAGCCTTTGCTGCAATATGCAGCAAAGACTTACCGGCTATGGAGAGGGCTCGTTCCGCGAGCCCTCTCCATGCGCCGGGGCGCGCCGTACTAGTACAGCGCACGTCGAGAGGGGGTTAAAGGAAACCTACCATCACAGATATGCCTAATAAGGTAGATCCGATGGTAGGTTCCTGCTCTAATTCTCACCCCGATAGGCTGGCTTTCAGTAATTTCACATAAAAAGGTTATCTTTGTTATATGTAAATGAGCAGAGGCAACCGAGGCATGAAGTAGCCACGCCATAGCTCGGGCGTAAAGCTACTCCATGCCCCAGTAGCGTGAGTTAATTTGCCTACCAGCACGTCTTCAACAATCTCCCTCCTTCAGCTGTGGCCTCCTCCAAAAATCACCAATATCCGCACGTCTAGTAGAAAAGAATGAATCTGGCGCATGAACATATCGGTGGCTTCTGAATGAGGCAGTGAAACTGATAATGATGACGCACTCGCAGGCGATCAACTCAGGCTACTGGGGCATGAAGTAGCCATTACTCTCGGTCCATGGCGCGGCTACCCCATGCCCCCAGAAGCCTCTGCCCATCATTTACATAACATAGATCACATTTTTATGTGAAATTACTAAATTGAAAAACACAATTGGGGTGAGAATTAAAGCAGGAACCTACCATCATATCTACCTTAGTAGGTAGATAGGTTATGGTAGGTTTCATTTTAAGATTTTCTCTGTTATTGTTAAGGGAATCTTCAAACTACTGACATTATATTTTCAGACTATAGACCCCTGTTGATTTGAATAGGTGAGCATTAAAGGGGTTGTACACTTTAAGCAAATAATTGATGTTGTGTATGTAAGGAAAAGTTATACAATTTTCTTATACAGGCGGTCCCCTACTTAAGGACACCCGACTTACAGACAACCCATAGTTACAGACGGACCCCTCTGCCCCATGTGACCTCTGGTGAAGCTCTCTGGATGCTTTACTATAGTCCCAGGCTGCAATGATCAGGTGTAAGGTGTCTGTAATGAAGCTTTATTGATAATTCTTGGTCCAATTACACCAAAAATTTTGAAACTCCAATTGTCACTGGGGCAAAAGAAAAAAAATTGTCTAGAACTTCCATTATAAAATATACAGTTTCGACTTACATACAAATTCAACTTAAGAACAAACCTCCAGACCCTATCTTGTATGTAACCCGGGGACTGCCTGTATACTTTTTGTATCATTTCCTCATGGTTCTCTAGATCTCTGCTTGCTGTCCTTCTATAGAAAGCTTCTATGTTTACTTCCAGTGGATAGAATCTGTCCATGGTCATGTGATGCATGAACCATTGGTATCACAAGGCTCTGTTTGCTCTCTGTGATACTTATGTACAAATGGGAAAAGATGTGAGGCCGGGGGGGGGGGGGCTGTAGGTTGTGATATTTTATTATTTGATATTTATTTTTGACTTTGTATTTAAAGATAAATTATATCTTACAATAGTTCATAGAAGAATATATCACAATTCTGTGAAGCACCTGTATTTGTTCTACTGCACAGTATCACAGTCACATTGTCTTATATTGTCCCCGTTATTATTTAGATATCTCTCCTTTATAGTATAATTAACAAAATCCCCTCTTTTATAGAAACCTTGCTAAGGCATTGTAGGGAGACAGACAGTCCTTACCCGTGTGAAGGAGATCAAAGTCTCCAATGTATACAGTGGCGCCGCAGCGTGTACTGCCCTCCAGGTATTATCAGATACACCGGACTGAAGCAGAGTCTCCACAGTAAGTGCCTCCTGGCTTGTACAATACAGCGGTGTGTGGCACAGTTGTTCACCCACTGTCAGCAGGGAATAATGTAAGTCGGTGCTTTCCCTCAGTATATGTGATCTAATTTGATTGACAATTTCTTAAGACAATTACTTAAATAAAATTAATAATGTGCATGTGCTAATATATAATGGAAATGACAATTTATGTATTTAATTGTGAAGAATCGCTGCATCATAATTTGTAATATCTATGACGGGCTTAGCTAAATAGCTCCATCAGGGAAATCAGTATATTCAGCTTAAAAAAAAATATCACCATTGACAAGATTGTGCTGATGATATTCAGATAGTGTAAGACAAGATCTAAATATGACTATGTTAAGATATATCATATAGAAATGTGTGCATCCAAATATGTCAATCTGTTTACACACTATGAGAAGTAGTTGTGCCATGGAATAAGCAACTGACATGACCGCATTTATATTATTTATGCTAGTTATCTTAACATAATTAGGACTTGTTTTTATAAATGAAAAGAGGGAGTTTTAGACGTAGATAAGGATAAAATATTCATCACAGAAAACATCTGAAATGGAGTTTGGTCTCAAACTCCCCACTTTATATATCCATCTGTAAAAGCTATTTTAAGGAACAATATTTTTTCTATGTATCTGATAATAAATGGCAGTACACCGCTGTATACTGTTGGAGACTTTGATCTCCACCCGTGCCACCCGTGCACTGGAACCAAGCCTGTCTCACTACAGTCTCTTAGCAAGGTTGCTATAATGAAGGATATTTGACTGATTATGCTATAAAGAGAGATATTCAAATAATAAAGGGGACCTTGCCTTTTCCAATTGGCTGATGTGACACTGTGCAGCACAACATATATAAATTATTTTAAAATAATATATATAAATTATATAAATTATTTTCCAAATATCCTCTGTGTGATATTAATGGCACATGCACCTGAATGTCCATCACATGACATGAAAATGGATTTCTATCTAGTGGAAGTAACCTTAGAAGCTTTCTATAGAAGTATAGCAAGCAGTGTTCTAGAAAATCATGAGGAATTGATACAGAAAATGGAAAATTGTATTGTAACTGTTTCTTACACAAACCATATCAATTATATTCTGAAAGTGGACAACCCCTTTAAGTACTCTTCTTTGTTTACACAGCATGCTTGGGTTAAGACTGACCCACCAGAATACCAAATGTTTCTCCAGTTGGCGTACCCATAAGTAAACCCCAGCCGTCAGGCTGAATGCTCCATATTATTTCATTTTATATTATTATCATTTATTCTGGTGGACCTAAGAAACTATAGTCTCACAGAGTGCATACTGTTCACATACTAGATACTAGGTTTGCCCAATTGTCTCTTGTTATTCTAAGATTCCTTCAAATAGTTCATGGGGGAGGGGTTACCAAGAGCTGGAATCCTCACTGATCTCACTGGTGATTTATTATAAGGATAACGTATGCCCCCAAGTTTTATTAAGAGGTCTTAGAATTTATAATCATTTTTTTTTGTACACATGTATGAATATGTAAAACAGATCACCTCAGGTAAATTGATACAAGCTCAAGATATTACCTTCCATAATATTTAATAAATTGGTAGCTCCATTACAGGTAGACGACTTTCCACAAAAAGTTTGCTAGGTGCAGTTTTGATATATGGTGATGATGCTGGATTTGAAGTACTGCTGCCAAGCTCCTTGATAACTAGAGAACCCAGGTAAGATTTTTTGGCTTTTATGTTAATCTGTATTTTTAATGGGTCCTTACAAAAAAGGAGCACTGCTGCTTTCTCCCTAATATAGCACCACCAAGATCCATGGGTTGTGTATGGTTTTGCAGTTAAACTCAATTAACTTCAATTAAGATGAGCTGCAATGCCATAAACAACGCAGGGACATTTGAGGTGTTTCTGGGAAACAGAATCAGAAAGTTAAAGTGTTAATCCCATTTTAGGCATTCACAATTCAGATGGAAATATCCCTGCCTCTGCCTCCTTCAGGGGAGCTGGACATTGTAAAAACAGTAGATAACAATAGAACTCATCCTATTGCCATAACTGGTGCCCTTGTGGTCAGGAGTAGTAGAGCTTTTTTCTGCCTTAATACCTTTTTGAGCTTTATTAAGGACCCATTGTACCTTTATAATAAATTTGATATATTAAAGAATTAATCACAGTATATTAGCTATTAGTAAACGTGCAATTAGCTACAGGTCACCATAGATCAGAAAACTTGAACACACCATCATCCAGAACAGCTTTTCAGTGACTTTTGCTATACTGTGAGTATTTATTCTAGTCTTCTTGCTCTTTTTAGAAAATCATCCTTCTTAATGCCACTATCTATGGTTAAAGAGCACCTGTCATCAGCTATTACACCACTAAACATACAGCACCCTAAGTTAGATATGAAATATCATTTTCTTTTTAAATCCAATCTTTTTTATAGAAGTTTTTTGAGTTTGTCAACACAAACATACCCATCTCCTAAGCCACTGACATATTATTTTAGGATTCCCTCTTTTATGTTTTATCTAGCCATTTAAACACTGAAAATGCATATATAAACGAGCTTAAAAGTGTCACTGTATCCTGAGATGCCTCACTTTTTGTGGCTGTAGCTCTACAGTAGCTACCAATAGTACATGGTATCATAGCACAGATGAGAACCTCATCTTTCAAATCCAATCAGGATTGTGGTTGTGAGTGCTGCAGAGCTGGAGATACAGGCAGTTTTAACACAAACGGGGAATGCTATAAACCATATTACCTTAGGCTGTTAGTTCAGTGGTATAAAAACCACTTTATGTGGTTGCCTCAAAGAAATTTATATATACTGTAAAACAAATTGTAGTATATTTTAAAAAATTGGATTTTTAACCATTAGTTTATAGGCAGACACATTTTCAATACTCACATGAAGTAAAGTCTGAAAAACAAAGTAAAAAGAAAAACTATTAATACAATATTGTACAACATGAAAATATCATAATTCCATAATATTAGTCTATAATACTCATATTTATGATGTACTAATAAGTAACCTCATTGTCAAAGTTATGATAAATATTTAAAGCTGAGACATTACACGGGAACTACTGTCAGTAATTGTTTCAGAGACAACAATAAAAAATATAGATAATCCATATGAACCACTTACTTTGTGAAAGACATGCATTGATGCAGATAGCCAGGGTAACGGCCCCCAGCAAGAAGTTAATTGCCCTCATACTGTTTGCTCACCCCTGTAAAAGAAACAGAGACATCTACATTTACGAAATTGTAATAATTGTAATATTAATATGATCAAAATATTCAGTCCATATAAAAAACTAAATCCTATATAAATTGGAAAGAGTTTATTACACGGTTAGAAAATGTCCTTGAACTGACAAGCCACCAAGGGCAGTTGATTGATTTTCTCTTCTCTGAGCTCCAATAATTTAAATGCCACAAAAATGCTTAAATAAGAAAAAAACTGAAAAACAAGTACTGCAGCGAAAAATCTTTTCATATATTTTCAGCTATCTCTATTTTTTATTTATGCATATACCTATTTTTCCATCTTCATATTAATTGATATTTCTCAGTGTCTATCTATGACGCTACCTAGATCAGATTACCTCATATAAACATATGAAAATTTTAATATAGACCATGTATGTCTAGTCACAGCCCTGACCACAGATTTCTGTTAACATCGTAGCCAAAAAAAGCACAAAAAAATAAATGAATAAATGACAGGCAGACCATGCCTCTTATCCCCCCAAAATTCTCAATTATTACATTACATATTGCTTAGTAGTTTGTGGCAAAAGACTCTGCAAAAAGAAGTCAAGTCATATTTAAAGTTGAAAATTAAGTTGAAATTTCATTTCTATTCTAAATATTTAAATCCTTACAGCAATATTATTTTTTACAAACATTTTGTTTCATAAAATTAATGTGCAGGATTAACAGAAAATGTACAAATGTTCAGCACTTTGCATGCAAAGGTAAGATAAGGCTTTGCCCACATCCCTTACCTTGTTTCAGTTGTACGTGTAACCGGTCAGTGTCACTTGTTCATCTGGAATAGGACTTAAATTCTTAGCAAGATGAAAACATTTACTTAAAACATTTCACCAATCAGTATTTGTGACCACACCTGGGATAACTGGAATAGTACAAATAGTACTAAACGCTCCCTCCACCTAAAGGCGACTTGCTAAAATGTATACTCATGTAGCATCAACCTTTTACGTTAGTATCAGTCTCAGATTTCACAAAATACCCTACAGCCAAAATATTTAAATAACTAGCCTTTAAATTATGTTACCAAAGGATCATTAAATCATGTGTTGTACAGCACAAGATCAAATAAATTGAATTGACTAGGGTGTATGACATTTGTTATTTCATCATTCAGATTCTGAGGTATGAAGAAGCAATTATACAGAGATTGTTTTTATAAAATACGGGCTATATTGAGTTTTTATTCTGATATCAGTATTTAGATTATGGCAACATTAATATAATCATTGCAAATAGAACAGATATAATGTATATATTACAGCACACTGAATTTCATGTTAACCAGATTGCCAAGGATACTCCTTCTCAAAGCAGAAAAGGTGAAACTGAAGCTGGGATGCCAAACTATGAAGACCCTATTTGCTTTTTAAGTGCAGGGTGCAGTCACTCATGCTTTATGATAACTCTCCTAGCTGGGTTTCTGTGGTCCATTCACATGCCCCTGCCCCGGACATAGAGTTGCAAGATTCCAAAATGATTAAGCTGGAGGATAAGGCTATGGATAGCTAATAAAACAGATACAACATTATAATAATGAAGCTCTGCCCCCTCTATGGCTCCTTAAGCTCTTGCTTCCCCACTTCTTGTAGCAGGAGAGTTTTTCTCTGCAGGAGATGATGATGCAATCACTTTGGCAGAAACCTGGGAAGCCACAGAGTGGCACAATGATACAGTGTTGAGGTGGTGGTAACCTGTTAAGCCACAGAGTGGCACAATGATACACTGTGAAGGTAGCATCAGCAGCAGCAGCCGCAGGAGCCCACAGAGTGGCACAATGATACAGTGTGGAGGTGGCGTCAGCAGAAGCAGGAGCCCACAGAGTGGCACAATGATACAGTGTGGAGGTGGTGGCAACCTGGTAAGCCACAGAGTGGCACAATGATACAATGTGGAGGTGGCGGCAACCTGGTAAGCCACAGAGTGGAACAATGATACAGTGTGGAGGTGGCGTCAGCAGCAGCAGCAGGAGCCCACAGAGTGGCACAATGATATAGTATGGAGGTGGCGGCAACCTGGTAAGCCACAGAGTGGCACAATGATATAGTGTGGAGGTGGTGTCAGCAGCAGCAGCCCATGGAGTGGCACAATGATACAGTGTGGAGGTGGCGACAACCTGGTGAGCGACAGAGTGGCACAATAATACAGTGTGGAGGTGGCGTCAGCAGCAGCAGGAGGAGCCCACAGAGTGGCACAATGATACAGTGTGGAGGTTGCGGCAACCTTGTAAGCCACAGAGTGGCACAATAATACAGTGTGGAGGTGGTGTCAGCAGCAGCAGGAGGAGCCCACAGAGTGGCACAATGATACAGTGTGGAGGTTGCGGCAACCTTGTAAGCCACAGAGTGGCAAAATGATATAGTGTGGAGGTGGCGTCAGCAGGAGCAGCAGGAGCCCACAGAGTGGCACAATGATACAATGTGGAGGTTGCAGCAACCTGGTAAGCCACAGAGTGGCACAATGATACCATCTGTGACTCTGAGGGGCTCCCAGCCTCCATCTCCACTGTACACTGCCATGGTGCTTCTGGGTCCTCTGCCTCATACTCTACCTCCTCCATATGTTCCTGCTCCTTCTCTCTTGTAACATGAGTGGAAAAACCATTTCACCAGACTATGCTTGTGCTCCATTGTCCTCCTCCTCCTCCTCCAGTTTCAGCCCCCACCAGTTCAGGCCATGAGATGTAGTCTCCACTTCTCCAGTGCCCTGAACAGAAAGATTTTGCAGCATCAGTTCCAGGACATGAAGCAGTGGAATGACATTATTCATCCCGCAGTCCTGGCTACTGACAAATAACGTGGCCTCTTCAAAGGGCCTGAGCAAATGGCAGTTGTCACACATGAGCTGCCAGTGGATGACATCAAAGTTACACAGGGAAGTACTCCAGTCCGCTTGCCTCATCAAAAAATCAATAATGGTTTTTCTCTGTTCATACAGGCAGTCTAACATATGGAGGCTGTAATTCCAACGGGTGGAAACATTGCATATCAGACTATGTTGAGGCGGGCCATTCTGACACTGCAACTCGAGGAAGGTGTGCTTGGCTTTGTAAGAATGGCTAAAGTGCGTGCACAGTTTCTTGGCCATTGTTAGAATGTCTTGCAGATGGGTGGAAGACTTGAGGAACCTGTTGACAACCAAATTGAACATGTGCGCCATTCAGGGGGCATGGGGCATCCCTCCTCGGTGCAGTGCGGACACCATGTTCCTCCCATTGTCTGTCACCATGGTTACGATTTTCAGTTGTCGGGGAGAAAGTCACAGATTCATTTCTTGTTGCATGACGCGGAGCATTTCCTCCCCTATGTGACTTTGTTCGCCCAGGCAAACCAGGTGTATAACTGCGTGACACCCCTGTGCCATGCACTGGCGCAGGAGCAGTAGTTTAACAACGTGGAGGAGAAAGTGGCGTCTCTTGTTCAAGTTGGTGTGGCACATTCACCCAGTGGGCCGTAAAGGAAATGTACTGGCCCTTACCGTAGTTACAGCTCCACACGATAAGCTCAAGGACTGGCCCACCTTCTGTTTTACATATTTGTGAAGGGCTGGCACTGCCTTTTTGGAAATAAAATTGCGGCTTGGAACTCTCCACCTCAGTTTGGCACAAGCCATAAGTTATCTGAAGGGTGCAGAGTCCACGACTTGGAGAGGGAGAGACTGCAGTACCAACAACTTAGACAAGAGCACGGTCAGCTGCTGCAGAATGGCTGGACTCATACAGTTGTCTCCTTTTAATCGCCTCGCTCAATGACTGCTGCCGCCATGCATAGCGAGGAGCAGGAGCATCTGGACCGGGAGATGATGTCAAAGACAAACAGCTCACTTCGGCAGAGGTGGAGTCTCTGACTGGCTGAAATGGCATGTGTGCTACTAGATGCTGCTGCTGTTGCTGCAACGGCAGGATGGACCACCACATCTGTTCCACGTTTCTCCCAGACCAATAGATGGTGACGCTGCATGTGTTGAAGCAGGGCCGTGGTGCCAGCGGTAGCTCCCTGGCCACGCTTCACTTTCTGCCTGCAGATTCTACATATACAAATGCTCGGCAGTGATTTTCGGCGGTGTGGCAGCTTTTTGTTAAGACACCAGAGTCTTAACAAAAAGCTGCCACACCGCCGAAAATCACTGTATAAACTTTGTGGATTTGACACATATTTCTTGCTCTCAACTTTAGCAACAGAAAAGTATGGGAATTTGAGTTATCCAGATACCCCACAACAGACACCCTGTAATTGGAGCGAAAATCACTGTATAAACTTTGTGGATTTGACACGTATTTCTTGCTCTCAACTTTAGCAACACAAAAGTATGGGAATTTGCTTTATCCAGATACCCCACAACAGACACCTTGGGAGAGGAGCATAAATCACTACAGCAGCTGTGTGGATATTAAACAGATTTCTTCCTAGTGGCTTCAGTAACAAAAAAGAACTGCTATTTGATGTATACAGAACCCCCTAAACGCACACCCTGGGATTGGAGCAGAAATCGCTACAGCACAGTACAGTAGAAGCAGCTCGACGCTACAGACAGCACATGCAGTGTGAAATGGCGAGATTGCAAATAGCTGACAGTTTTTATAGGGCTGTGTGACATCACATAAGCCTGCCATTCACTGATTGGCTTACAGGTCTGCAGATGTCATTGAGGGTGTTCCTTTCTCCTTCCCAGAGTTCTCTTCCCCATGTAACACGTTGTGCTTGCAGCCATTTAGCTAAAGAAACTTTGTTTCCACAAATCAGCGTAAACTTCGGATTTGTGACAAATCGAATTTTCCATTAATTTTGGACCGAATTCCACTTCGTTCGAATCAATTAAGAATGATGCCTTATCAGCAGTGATAGTGTGTGTGTTACTGTGCAGATTTACATCCAGTTTATAGTATTTAGGATGGCGGTCAATTACACAGGGTATGAGCTGCTCACCTGTAAACCCTTAAGTTCACTACAGAATGATGAATAACAAGCTGTGTTGATTTTACATAACCATCATTGTAACTATATTCTGCATTCCTAAAAATGAATGATTATTATAGAATTTGTATTAAAACAACTTTTGACTTGACAGTGTACCATTTTGGTAAATATAGTAGGCAGACAAGATGCCTCTCTCCCACAAACAATATAAATTCCTAAAGGGTTAAAGAAAACTTGATGGTGTTTTTACCACAAGCAGAACGCAATACAGGTTCTTCATAAAAACTATGTACTTGCTGTGTTTTCCAAAAAACATACATTTGCAGCAGTGCAAGTGGAAAGAGGTTACTAGGTTTCATAATCAAGGCAAAATCCTTCTATCGTGCACAACACTTGTGGTCTTTAAAAGAAATGGGTTAATGCCCACCTCTGCAGTTTCCAGTGCTGTCTATATCCCCCACAGTTTCACAAGCAGCTAGCAGGCCTACACTTCTATGTTTCTCTCCATGCTTCTCCAGCCAGCATCTGCAAGTCCCCCTTTATCATTCCTGGTCACCAGCCCCCTCTTTCTCAAACCTGCACCAAAAGGTGCCTCTTTTCTTCCATCCTGCATAATCAAGCCCCCTTCTTTTTCTGTCCCAAAGCTCCATGTCCCCCACTTTTAACATGTCCTCTCCTTGCCAACCTGCGCTCCAATGTACCCATTTTTTACTAGCCATCACCCCATAACTTATTACTGGCAGCCTGACAATAAGTGGGCCACAAGTGATGTGGTCTCCTTATATTCAGGCATACCACATAACATCGCACTAGAATATGTACGCTTTCACTTGATAAAATATATGTTTATTATAATAACAAAAAAGAATTCCTTCTCTTGGCAATAGATTATTTGTTAAAGCACAATTACTTTTTGTTCAATGATGAATATTTCTTAAAAATTGAAGGCGCCCCTATGGGGTCGAAGTTCTCCCCCTCTATGGCAAACCTTGTGAGGTTATGGTGGGAGAAGAATTTCATATACACCTCTACTACTCCTTTTTTTTATTACATTGTCCATTATAGTAGACTCAAAGACGATGTGTTATTAGTGTGGAGAGGAGATGCTTCTACTTTTGAAATTTTTTTGAAATACATCAATCAGAACCACTACAATTTGTGGTTTACATGAGAGGTGTTTTTTTTTGATAAAGTACATTTTTTGGATATAACACTATATGTGAACAAAGATATTGACAAAGTAGAGACATCTACCTATACAAAACCCATAGCAGGTAATATTTGGATGCCAGCAGTTGCCACCCATCAAATACAATAAAGCCATACCCATAGGAGAGTACATAAGAGCTAGGAGAAATTGTACAAGTAATGATGTCTTCCAGAAATAATGTGAAAAATAGATGAAAACCTAAAAAAGAGAGGCTATAAAGTTGGATGTTGAAATGGGCAAAATCTTGTACAAAAGATAAAACACAAAAACATTTTTTAAGAAAACAAAAGAAAATTAAGGATCATTCTGTTAATTTGGTTTTCTCTACACAATTATATTCCCATGTTAAACAAAGATAATATTCTCAGAGACAATCTTAGTTAAGGCTTCCAATGTGTGGCTGGGAGAGGTAATTCTTTGGGATCCATCCTGTCTCCTAGCTATTATAGTGACAGCAATTATTTGGGAATGAACACTTGGTTGTCCACAAAGGGTTTTCATGCATGTGGAGGTAGTAGGTGTAACATATGCCAGTATACATTAAAGAAAAAAACTTTTGATAATAAAGAAAAAATATTTAATATCAAGTCGTTTATCAATTGTGATACCTGCTATATTGGTTATGTTATAGAGTGCACATGCTGCGATAAAAAATATGTCATGTCAGCAGCACCATTCGTAAAATGAAAACAAGAATAGCAGAGCACATATCCGATATTGAGAAAAAAAGTACTGGCATATCAGGAGCTGCTAGACATTTTGTTGAAGTTCACAACAGACAAATCAATTCCTTTACTTGTTACGGCATTGGATTTTGGATTTTTGAGTTAAAAACATGATTTCCTATGGGTCTGAACAAAAAAGATGATTTATTCTATATATATTAGAGAAATATCATTTGTAACATTATATTATTGCAACTAGTGGATGTGTTTTTTCTTCCTATTGTGACATACACAGCTTCCCACTGGTTTCGGTTTATTTTAAATGTGAAACAATTTGTAGTATACGATAGCCATGATGAAGAGTCTATGGATACCACTGTATGCTGTAAAAAATTTTTATGATGATTGAATAAAAAGAAGAAACATTTTTAATTCAAGTGCTGGATCAATCAGCTGTAATGATTTCCCTTTAAAGTTTGCCACATGGATTATACCCCATAATTTATGCTTTCTTTGGCCTGTAAACCCATGAGCTCCTTTTTATCCATGCAGCACTGCATGACCTTCTCTTACTTGATCCTACAATCCATGGCCTATAGCATACAAACTTCAGGTCTTGCAGATTCTTTTACATGTATATGGGTGACATATGGGTGATAGTTTGCTAACGGGGCCAGATTTACACTGTTCATCACCAACAATCCCCACTGTGGGGATTGTTGGTGACGAACAGTGTAAATCTGGCCCCGTTAACAAACTATCACCCATATACATGTAAAAGCATCTACAAGAAAGTGACAAAGTGAAAGTGACAAGTGACTGTGTAAAAAAAATCAGATATTCACCTTTGTCTAATGCCCCACAGCAGTCTTCTTCTCAGTTTTATTCTCGGCCACAAAATGATTAACAGCCAAAGAAGAGAACTGAGAAGAGAACATTCGCAGTCCAGGGTTGGGTGTTCTACAGCCCAGTCTTGTAATACGGCCTGGTGATTGAGGATCACTGATTTGTTGCAATAAGTTCTGAAACTGTCCTACAAATTCTGAACAGGGCTTGCCGGAATATATGGGCTTTATATCAAAACAACCCAATTTCAACTAATGGAAGTCATATGTTACACATACAATTGTAATTTTACGACAGAAGCATATCAATAATAACTTAACATTCTACATTTCTAAAATTTCTATACATTTCTAAAATACATCAAAGAAGATAATGTTTCAGCTATATTTATAACATTCTACATATATATTTCAGAAGAAAAAAGTGTTTGTTCTTTCATCTACCTCACCCACATCATCAGATACATATTTTTGACTCTAACCTATTTTTGTCTTCCCTACTTTTAAAACAATTATTTAAATGTCATTGACCCCATTAAATAAGTGTACCTTTGTATTACACAAGGATTATATGACAAATTCTACTTTGATGTTTTATTTTTTTTCTTCACCCACTTCTCATTACATTTGTAATGGATGTGGTCAGCATTCAATTTCCAAAAATACATGAAACACATTCCCTCCACCCATTGTGTCGGGGATAGGCTCCCTTACAGAGTTTTAATAGACTTGCTGAGTAAAATTGTCATTGTTCATGCTATATAACTAATACTGCATTATTTCTTCCTTTCCTGTCAGGTTTCATGTTGCTATAACTATATAGTGGTGGTTTAGCACTGATGGAGGTTTCCTCTTCATAATATGCCTTATTGTCGGAGGGGGGGGGGCAGATGGTTACCTCTGATCTTGTCGGCTAATGGTATACTCCTCATCCTTAGGGGAACTGGGTCAGTGTAGTTTTTTTCTTTATGGGACACTGTTAGTACGTTATAGGACGATTGGCCCCTGGAAAGATTCCCCAAGACTGGGAGCCTATGGCTCTGTGGGGCTTATTTACTAAGGGTCCGCAGATCGCATTTCCGTCGGAGAGTTCATGGCATTCGGGATTTGCGCAGTTGGGACAGGTATTTAGAAGGGGATTGTGTTGCACGCGATTGGATTTTCGCGCCATGACACCAGCTTTCATGCAACAGAAATGAGTCGGACTGACCCCCAAATTCAAGATTAAAATTGTGTTGCAAGCAATGCACTTACATACACCAGGAAGAAGATCGTGAACTCCTGCGGACCTGAGCGTGGAAGTGACACATACAGGATATCGGGCACACAATCTTAGTGAATCACGGCACAGTGCATTGTCGTTGAACAATGCATTTTCGGAAACTCCTCCGGACGGGTAAGTAAATGTGCCCCTGTATGTTTGTCTGTGTCAATATTTTGTCTTTGTCTTCCCTAACCTTATGCTCTCCCCTTCTTCTCGGAGCTGTGAATGTGGAAGATTGCCTCCGGCAAGTAACGGTTGGTGCTGTTTTCAAATTCATACTGTGGTGGGTAAGCATGACCTAAGCATTCTCATCAATACATATCCTGTGATAGTCTCTATCCCGCACTTGGACCCACAGGGGAGTTATATCATTTTAGAAGGGACACTGAGAGGAAACCTGATTATACTATGTAATATCTATGCACCTAATACGGCCCAAATCCCCTTCCTGCGAAGGGTTTTACGCAAGTTGCAGACACTCCCTCCAGCAGCCTTGTTGATAGGTGGAGATTTTAATATGATCTTCTTGACAACAATGGATCACCTATCTATGCGACACAAGAGCGAGTAGCTAGGGAATTTCGTAAGCTTATTAGGTTACACTCCCTATACGATCTTTGGAGAATCGATCACCCAGGCGAATGTTCTTTCTAATTTTTTTCACATTCCCACAGTTGTCACACCCGCATTGATTACTTTTTTGGTAATATTATAGCCTTGGTTCAGCAGACATTGCACTCATGGTCGGACCATGCTCCGGACTCTGTAGCCCTCACACGCTCATTGCTGCTCACTAAAATTTGTAGATGGCAGTTAAATGTATCACTGATCAAGGATCCTACATTTTGGGAGCAGATTAGGGCCGCCATCCACGCTTTCAATGAGAGAGAAGGGCACTCTCCCCTCTCGGAGGCGCTATGGGAAGCACACAAGGAATTAGTATATATGGCTGTGTCCGCTAGGATGAAAAAAAACGGCTTCAGAATATTACCAGAAAATCTTAACTCGTTTCGGATCTGCACCCACGTCAGCGCGTGCAGGTCCGGAGTCTGCAGCAACGTCTTTAGACGTCACTGCAGTTTTCTGCTGCTCCCATGCTAATCGCAGGAGCAAGACTCAGTTCATTACCGCTTCTCCGCTCCTCTGTGCATCGTGCTGAATGAGCGCGATGCAAAGGAGCTGAGCCGGCGCCGCCGCTGGTCCAATAGACTGAGCGGTCACTAAATAGACCCAGTACAGCTCTGATCAGAGTCCCCAGTGACAGGTGGGCATTTCCCCTGTAACTGAGGCTCTTATAGATGCCTTAGTTACAGGGGAAAAACTTGTGAAAGAAAAAAAACAAAGTGAAAATGTCTCCGAGGGGTCTATTATGACCTCATAGGGGACATATAAAGTAAAAACACACACACAAATTATTAACCTGTTCATGCTCCACATCCGATATTTCGGATGCTGAGCACAGTGACATAACGCTCAGAGTCCGATATAACAGATGTGAGCGCTACTTGGACTTTGGACATCACCCTGTCGCGAGACAGGGTGACACCTCGGTGGGAGGTGTCGGCATCACCAGCCAACACCCCTCTGATGACATCACAGGACCAATCTGATTGGACCTGTGACGTCGATCGACGCCATTGGCCAGTCAATGCAAACTGGCCAATGCCAGCGATCTGTGAGAATTTTTGGGCAGATCTTTCTAGCCCAACATTCTCCAATATCGCCATTTTGTGATTGGTGATGTTGGAGAGAGTTGTGCTAGTAATCTGTCCCTTTACTGTACCCCGAATCCATTGGGTTTTCGTATGGCCACGCCCCCCGATTTCCGTCGCGTGCGTGCGCCAAAATCCTGGGGGAAATCGTTGCAAATCGGAAATATTCGGGTAACACGTTGGGAAAACGCGGATCGGGCCCTTAGTAAATGACCCCCACTATTACTCCCCCCCATTGTCAATTTTCCCTATCCCCCAGAACCGCTCAAGTGCGATCTGTTAATAGAAGTAGCGTGGAGGAGTTGTAGTAGCGTAGAGGATTAGGAGTGGCGTGGAGGAGTAGGAGTTCTGTGGAGGAACAGGCGGAGCGTGGAGGAGCAGGCATTCTGTGTAGAAGTAGGCGTTCTGTGTAGGAGTAGGCGTTCTGTGGAGGAGCAGGCGTTGTGTGGAGGAGCAGGCGTTGTGTGGAGGAGCAGGCGTTGTGTGGAAAAACAGACATTGGTTGGAGGAATAGGGGTTGTGTGCAGGAGCAGGCATTGTTTGGAGGAACAGGCGTTGTGTGGAGGAACAGGCGTTGTGTGGAGGAACAGGCGTTGCGTGGAGGAGCAGGCGTTGCGTGGAGGAGCAGGTGTTGCGTGGAGGAGCAGGCGTGTGGAGGAACAGGCGTTGGTTGGAGTAGCAGGCATTGGTTGGAGCAGCAGGCGTTGGTTGGAGCAGCAGGCGTTGTGTGGATGAACAGGTGGTGTGTGGAGGAACAGGCGTTGGTTGGAGGCACCGGCGTTGATTGGAGGAGCAGGCGTGGAGGAAAGGGCATTGTGTGAAGGAGCGGGTGTTGTGTGGAGAAGCGGGCGTTGTTCTGTGTTGTTCTGCATAGTGTGACAAGGTCACTATTGAATTGGAGTGAAAATTAGTGTCCATGTGTATTACAGCGACCAGAATGTGAATTTGGTCAAACTAGAAGCTGTTTTCCATGTGTTGGTCTCTTGGAAGACCTGGTACAGGACTCTAATTGCTGTAGTGGAGACAGAAGTGTGATCACCAGACCAAAGCTTCCAGATTCTAATGGGTATAACAATGCACCAGGTGTGCAATCCCTTAAAGAAGGATGTGGAGCAGTTCTCTCTACCTGGAGACACAGAAGCTGGACTGTGTGAGAGCCACACGTGAGTGACACAGGGTTGCTGAAAGTTTTTTCCATGCTGGCAGGGAGAAGCCCTCCAGTGGCTAGTGAGGGTGGCCGAATGTTTAGTTAGAGCCGGACAGGCAAGGATTTTATTTGATGTTTTGTGTGATACTGCTGTTTTTTCTGGAATAAATGCACAGTTTCAACTATAATCCTGCTGTCCATTAAGTGGTTTGTCATTGCCGTCCCCCACAGAAGACATATACTGACTTGAAGGTATATAATTATATGGCCTCCGATATGAAGTCTGCTAGTGGAGACGAGTGTGGAGACATTTTATTTGTGTACCTTGTCCTCATAAAGCAACTCTGATGAACCCCTGAGAAACGCTTTCATAGTAGTGCTGGAGTATCTGGTCCTTCTAAAGTGCCTAGGTACAAGGACAAGAGAGAGGTCGTATCATGATTTTTGGGGTGTTTGTCTCCCGTGGCAAGATTGGGCACAAGATGACATAATGGATATTTTGTACTATGCACTATCCATTATGCATCATCCTTAGGGTCCACCCGTGCTCACTACACCCCTAGATTAATTCATGGAGGGGTGTGTAGTGACCTCTAATTCTCAGAGGTTTCTACTGTACTGATCCCTAAGGGCATCTACAAATGTTTTATGGTGCCAAAAAAATGTAAATAGCGGAACTCCAAATGCCATTCTCTTCCGAGCACTGCCGTGTCTCCATCTTGTAGATTATTGCCACGTACCCAAGAAAACCTGCATGATGATTTTTGGGGTGTTTGTCTCCAGTGCCATGAATTGGGCAAAATACTTTTGACACTACAATGACAAATTTAGAGAAATTGCAAAGCAAATTTTACTCGACACCAACAATGTGTTACATTTGAGCTAGGGTCTTATGGGTTAAAATGCTCATACAACCCTAAATAAATTCTTTGAGGGGTGCCCTTTGCTAAAATGGGGTCATTACTCATGGGGTTTCTATTGTACTGGTACCTCAGGGGCACCCCAACACTAGTCTAGTGACAAGGGTGCTCCAAAAGCAAAATTTCACTCCTTCCCTTCTCAGCTCTGCTGTGTGCCCAGCCTGTCAAGTTTTGGCACATGAGTGGTATTTCGATACTCGGGACAACCTAAAGAATGATTTTTGGGGTGTTTGTCTAAAGTGGCATGGGTGGTACACAATGGGGGTCATTTACTAAGGGCCCGATTCGCGTTTTCCCGACGTGTTACCCGAATATTTCCGATTTGCGCCGATTGTACCTGAATTGCCCAGAGATTGTGGCGCACGCGATCGGATTGTGGCGCATCGGCGCCGGCATGCGCGCGACGGAAATCGGGGGGCGTGGCCGAACGAAAACCCGACGTATTCGGAAAAACCGCCGCATTTAAAAACCGAAAAAGTGTCGCTTGGGGAGCGCTTACCTTCACCTGGTCCGAGGTGGTGCATTCCGGCGCGATGAGATGACTTTCAGCGCAGCAGCGCCACCTGGTGGACGGCGGAAGAACTACATTCATAAATCCCGGCCGGACCCGAATCCAGAGCAGAGAACGCGCCGCTGGATCGCGACTGGACCGGGTAAGTAAATGTGCCCCAATATATTAGGCACTTAAAATTACATTTTTGAGTTAAAAACGCATTTTTTAGTCGACACCATTTACTTTGCATTAGATTTTGGCCAGCATGTTGGGGGTTAAAATGCCCACCCCCCAACCCCAGATAAATTCTTTGAGGGGTCTCGTTTCCCAAATGGTGATATCTTTGGGAGTTTTCTATTGTACCTCATGGTACGAACTCTGTTCTGGACATCGCTGTGTGACGAAACAGCAGTTGACATCCTCATGTCTGGTATTGCTGTACTCAGAAGAATCAGGGAAAAAAATTTGGGATGCTTGTTTACCTCAAATACCTTCTGAATGTGTCCATTTTAGGGCTAAATGAGAATAATCTTATTCAAAATTTCCAATCCATCTTTGTTTGCTTCCAGAGAAAGATTTAAATGGTTAACAGACTTCTCAAATGCTGATTTGAATAGGTTCAGAAAATGGCATTACTTGTGGGGGTATATAGTACATAAGCATTTATAAGGCACTTCCATTTTTTTTTAAAAGATTTTATTTATGAATTTTTCATTTTTAAATTCAACAATAACACCTTAAAACATTAGACTACGGCGCAGCGTAGTAATACTTAAAGATAGCAAAACAGCATAGGCAGATAACGCAATCGGTCAAATGGCATTCTAGTATCAGAAATAGATGACCACATCAGTACATATACAGCATGTAAACGCCGCAGTCGGAACTTAATGAACAAACATTCAGGCACCCATTCATGCAGACACACAAAGACAAAACACTAACAACACAATACACCACCCTCTTCGCATGGGGTTCGAGCCAGACAAAGGAATTCGTTTTTGATAGTTACTTTACACCGCAGTGTTAGAGTTCATGTTCCATCTAGACCAAATAAATTCAAATTTTTGAGGGCATTGTCTGTTATTGTATACAGAGTAATACATAGGGATAACCTTGTTGACCAGCGATATCCATTTCTGCAGGGGAGGGGGGTCACAATCCTTCCAGGACATAATCACCACCTTACGCGCATAGTACAGAACGAGTCTAAAGAAGATCCTGTCATAATGGCCACCAATGACCTCATTTATTATTCCCAAAAGGCAAACCTTGGGGTTGGCTATATGGGGAAAGCCAAAATGACTGTTGAGGAAGGTTAGCACTTCTGTCCAAAAGGCACTGACCCTGGGACAGGCCCATACACAGTGTAGGAAAGAACCACAGGCTCCCTGACATCTGAAGCAGTTATCGTCCTGTCTAGCCCCCATACGATTAAGTCTTACCGGGGTGTAATAAATTCTGTGAAGGAATTTTGTTTGTACTAGGAAATCCCTAGCGCTCACCACTGAGTCAAAGTAAGAGTGCTCAACTTCCCCCCATTCTTCTTCTGAGAGGTCTGGGATATCCTCCTTCCAGCGCACCTGAGCCCGATCAAATGGTCTAACTCCCTGTGCTTGCAGAACAGTGTACACTTGTGTGAGGGTTTTTGATAGATCAGGGGTTCCTAGCAGGGTTTCCAGTTTAGTGAATTCAGTGGACAGTTTAGTGGACCCAAACTGGGCCTTAAAGGCGTGCCTCAGTTGGGAATAGTGAAAGGACGCCATGGGGGGCAGGGAAAATTTCTCCCGCAGTTCACTAAGAGAGAGTAGCTCAGAGTTCGAGGATAACAATTGACCCATGAACTTGACACCTGCAGCCCCCCACATCGTCCACCCAGGTAGGGAGAGAAGGTGTGGAAACCAAGGGTTTAACCAAATGGGAGATCTGGGAGACACTGGAGGGGGGGAGGAGGGGCTGACTAGCAATTGGGCTCTTCTCCAGCATACAGCTACGGTACGCAAGGGAATTGGGATTGAGGCCGGGGATTTGTACCTATATAGAAGGTTCGTAAGAGCTTCATATGACCCCATCAGAGACCCTGCCAAAGCAGTAGCTGCATTCCCCCTATCTATGTCGATCCACCACTGTGCGTAGACAAGTTGGGATGCCAAATAGTAAAGGTATAGGTCAGGTGCCGCTAATCCACCCCGGGATCTAGGAGCCTGTAGCACGGCCAGACTAAAACGTGGGCTGGTCCCTTGCCAATAAAAAGTTCTTAAAATACTGTCTATACGTTTAAATATTAGTTTGGGAAGTAGTACCGGGCAGGAGTGAAGTAGATATAAGAATTTTGGTAGATAAATCATTTTAAAAATATTTATGCGACCATATAGGGATATGGGTAATGAGGACCATGCTTGCAACCGTTTCTCTGTGTCTGTTATCAGGGGGTCAATATTTAATGCAACATAATCCTGGACCCTGCGGGACACCCTAACACCAAGATATCTAAAGCTAGATACTACCTGCAGGGGGATAGATAGATTAAGACTGGTATTTCCGGATAAAGGGAAGAGGACTGACTTATCCCAATTTACCCGTAGGCCTGAGATGGAACCAAATCTGTCAATTAGGGAAAGAAGGGACACTAGGGAAGCCCCCACATCTCCCAGGTATACCAAGGTGTCGTCCGCATATAGCGAAACCTTCTCCATGATCGTCCCTCTTACCAATCCAACAATGTCATCAGAAAGGCGAATAGCCACAGCAAGGGGCTCAATGGCCAATGCAAAAAGTAACGGGGACAACGGGCAGCCCTGCCTGGTGCCCCGGCCCATGGGGAAGGGAGCAGACACATTCAGGTTAGTTCTGACCCTGGCTGTCAGACCCTGATATAGAAGCTGGACAAGGGCCAGGAATCTAGGGCCTATTCTCATTTTAGCCAGTATGGCCCATAGATATGGCCACTCGACAGAGTCGAAGGCCTTGCAGTTGTCAAGTGATAGAACAAAGCCAGGATCAGGAGAGCCCGCAGCTGCTTCTATATTTAGGAATAATCTCTGAATATTAATATCCGTTCCCCTGCCGGGCATGAACCCCGTCTGATCCGGATGCACCAGTGACAGAATCACCTTATTCAGTCTTGTTGACAAGATTTTGGCTAGGATTTTTACGTCGGTGTTAAGGAGAGAAATAGGTCGGTAGGAGTCAGGGAAAGAAGGGTCTTTCCCGGGCTTCGGGAGAACTACTATTAAAGCTTCTCTCATAGAGGAAGGCAGTGAGCCATGCTCCAGGGCTGTGTTAAAGACTTCAAGCAGCTTAGGGGCCAAGAATTCACATCTACTCCTATACCATTCTCCCCCCAACCCGTCTAAACCAGGTGTCTTACCTGTCGGAAGAGACTGAATAGCTAATTCCACCTCCTCTGCTGAGATAGGGGAGTCTAGTTCTAGTGATTGAGCAGGTGTTAAGCGCCACAGAGGAAGGTCATCCAAAAAGGCATCCATTTCGGCAGCCGAGGTAGATATGCTAGGACTGTACAGGGAAGAATAAAATTCCTTAAACACCTTATTTATTGAGTTAGGATCATGTACCAAGGCCCCATTCGCATCCGCTATAAAGGGGACTGATGCACACGGTCGTTCCGCCCTGGAGAGGTATGCAAGTAACTTACCATTTTTGTCCCCAAATTCAAAAACTGAGGCTTCAGAAGCCAGAAGGCGTTTGCTAGTGCGTTCTTTGGCCAGAGCAAGGTGTTCCCGCTGCACCTGCGCCCAGGCCCTCTTATTGTCCCCACTGGGATTCTCTAGGTATCTTTTTTCAGCATCCCGTAGTATAGAGGTCAATCCTCTCTCCTTATCACCCAAAACCCTCCTATGCCCCGCCACCCCAGAGATGATCGCCCCCCTCGTAGAGGACTTGTATGAGTCCCATAGTAGCAGTGGGTCTGGATGATCATGATGTGTTTCCCAAAATTCATTATGATCTGTCTGCATTTTCATCTGCACTGTAGGGGAAGAGAGCCATGCAGGGTGCAGGCGCCAAATTCGAGAATCACAGGGAGGGCCAATCAGTAGAGTGAGAAACAAAGCGGAGTGGTCCGAGACACTACGGGGGCAGTGGAAGATAGAGTCAACCATGGGGAGCACGTCAGGAGAGCCTAACGCCAGGTCTATTCGAGAAAACGTCCTGTGCACTGAGGAATAAAAGGTATACTCTTTTTCCAAAGGATATTTCCCCCTCCAGAGATCTTTCAGGCTAAGGGACATTATCCATTCATTTAATCGAGTTGATGCAGGGTCTACACCACTAGTGCGATCCAGAGATGGATCAGGCACCGCATTAAAATCCCCTATACATATTAATGGACCCGGGGGCATGGCTGCCAATTTATCTGTCAGTGCTTGTAATGGACCAGTATCAAAAGGAGGAGGGACGTACACTGAGGCAATGGTGAAGGAGGACCCCCATAAGGAGCAATGCAATACGACAAAGCGGCCAAAATGGTCAATGGCCACCTGTAACACCTCTATTGGAAGGGATTTAGATACAAGTATAGAGACACCTCTTGCATACACTGAGTATGAGGAGTGGTAACCCCTAGCTACCCAGGCACGTTTTAGTGATAGAATTTTTTGTCCTGTAAGGTGCGTCTCCTGTATACAGACTATATGAGGAGACTGTTTTTTAATGGTATCCAAAATTATAGCTCTTTTAAATTTAGAATTTAGCCCTCTAACGTTCCAGCTCATTACTTTAATTGGCGCCATAAAAAAAATGAGGGGGGATATGGGTCTGGCTGGAGGGTTGGAGAATTGGAACCTGCAAAGAGAAGTGGAGAGGACATAGACACAAACAACCATGCGTACACACACACACCCAACTTTACCACAATAAACACATAAGAAAGCATTAACACATGCAAACCTGTATCCCAATTATACATTAGAAACAACCCCCTGTCTAACACTCTAACAACTTAAGTGCAGACCTATACCCTCGAACTATCTAACTACCAGGAACTGTGGTCCCTAACTAGGATAAACCCAAAAACTGCTTATCCCGGGAGCCTGACCCCTACAGTTAGGGGAATAGGAAGTAAATGATGGATAGCACCTATCGCTGAAGCACAGTATAGAGGGAATATCCCAACAATTTACTAAGGGGGGGGGGGGCAGAGGCACCCACCCTGAAGTATTGTGTGACATATCTGCATAGCTATATTAGAACTAGGACCCCAGTTATGACACGCAGGTCCTCTTGACTAAGAGGGAAAACTTTAAGACACTCCAGCCCCTGGTCAGGGAGGAGGGGCTGCCCTAGCACTTCCAGGAGCCCTAGAGGCTGAGTCCACCCAGTGCATGGCTTCGGACGGGGAGGTGAAAAACCGGGTCCTCTGACCATCTATCACACGGAGACGTGCAGGGAAAATCATCGAGTATTTGTACCCCTTATCCCTCAGACGACTACGAACCTCATTAAAATGAGTACGCTGCTTCCGCACCGCAGCAGAAAAATCGGGGTAAAATGCTATTCTGCTATTACCCAAGAGGATCTCCCCTTTGCCTCTAACCGCTCGCAGGATTGCGTCCCTATCCCTAAAATGTAGCAATCTGACCAGGAAAGGCCTAGGATTTCCCCCCGGAGGGCCAGGGCGAGATGGGACTCTATGGGCCCTTTCTACCGTGAAAAACTGGGAGAAAGTCTCTGCAGGAAGCAAGTCCTTCATCCATTTTTCAAAAAAGGCAACTGGATCGTGACCCTCAGCTTTCTCGGGGAGACCAACAACTCTTATATTGTTGCGCCTTAGGCGATTCTCAAAGTCATCCGCCCTGTCTGCAGCGGCAGCCATCTGACGTTGTAAATCAGTAATCTGAGCGGGCATTGGTCTCTGGACATCTTCAACATCAGAAATGCGGCGCTCCGTCTCGGTTATCCGCTCCTTAGCTTTATGGACGTCATGTCTCAGGATGACAAAGTCCTGGCGGAGTTCATCCACCTTGTTAACTAGCTTAGATTGGCAGGAGTTAATGGCCGCTAACACCTCAGCAAATTTCTTATCGAGCACATCAGATGGGTCCATAGGGATGTCCTCCGGATCGTCAGGTTGCAATGGGCTCTGAGAACCATCAAACATGGAGGGTGAGGGACCAGGAGACCCTTGAGGAGAGCTAGGCTGAGCACGTGAAAACCTGCCCAACTTCCTTGCCGCATTAGATTGTATTTGTGCTAAAACAGCTTGTGAGGTGGAGCAAGCCTGGTTATCCAGGGGGTCCAGGGAATGGTACAGGGGGTCTCCAGGAACAGATTCGTCATCGGATGGCGGCGCGGAGGCTCCTGATGGCGCCTTACTTTGTTTAGCTGTTCTCCTCCTGTTGCCCATTATACTATCTGTGTGAATTACAAGCATACAGCACCAGTATCCCAGTAAGCTTTCAAGGAGGATTGAAACAGACAGTCACTAAGGACTCAACAGGGTAGGCGGCAGAAGGTCTAAAACTGAGTTCTCTTTAGTATAGTGGAAGTAGAAGTAACCCCTTCAGTGCCAGATAGTGATGAGGACAGGGGGGGGGGGGTCAGGGAGTTCTCTTCTGACCTGACAAGAATGGGTTATGTCAGGAGAGGCTCTGTGGCCAGGGTAGCAGACAGGCAGCCTACCTCTCAGCAGCAGCTGCTCCAGTGAGAGAGGACCCCGAGGCAGTGGACCTTGAGCTTTCCCTCAGAGTATCGGATGGCGGCAGCGCCTGGAAGGCAGGGGGAGGAAGTGTGCCCACTCCACAATGGCGCCGGCGCGCCACTTGCCGCACACTCCACGCAGCAGAGCAGCGGCCGCCTTCAATCCCGGGCCAAAGGACCGACACTTCACCTGCCGCCGGGTCCCGGAAGGAGGCGCAGACGCTCAGGCAGCGCCTGTAGAGCAGGAGGAGGAGGCGCGCCAAATCTGCAATGGCGCCGGCGCGCCACGTGTAGCACGCGCCACACCACCGCGGCCGCCCCAAGTCCCGGACGGGAGGCCCGACAACGCACCAAACGCTGCACCGGGACCTGGATTGCAGGGGCGCAGGCACAGGCAGCGGCAGGGTTCAGCCTCACGTGCTCCCCGACCTCTGGAACGGCGTCCGGACTCCGGGCCTGTCACCCGTCACGGCTGGAGCTCCAAACGGCAGGTGCCACTCCGTCCCTCAGGTGCCAGGGAAGACTGTGCCAGGTGCCCAGGTGAGTACAGCCACGGATGGCTATCCAATTGTCAGGATGGAGGTCAGGATCCCGGGAGCTCGCCGGTATGCGTCCTCCTAGCTCGGCATTTGGCCACGCCCCCGTCTTATAAGGCACTTCCAAACTGAATTGGTCTCCAAAAATTTAGCTTTTTTCAAATCTTTTGAAAATCTAAGAAGTTGCTACTAAAACTTGAAATCTTCTCAAATCAGTAAAAAAAATTGAAATGTAAAACAAATTATGGAAATAAAAAGAAGACCAATGGCAAAGGGTTTCAACAAAATGACATTTTGTCTAAAAAGTAGAACATTTGAAACTTTGAAAATTGTAATTTTTTTCAAATTTTTCCTAAATTATTGAATCCCCCCCCCCCAAAAAAAAGAAACTGATAACCGAAATTATAATACTAACCAAAGCAAAAGAAAAAGAATGCATTCAAAGGGGCTCATGAGTGCAAAAACAATCATCAAATTTTATTAGTACACGACAGACAATAACCAATGCTCTAAAAACATTTAAAATACAAAAATGTACATACCAAAAACAATGTACAGTGACCTGGTGTAGGTACACCGTAACTGCCCACTGTCAATCACTAAATAGTGATATAATACCTCCCCGGAGTTCTCTGCCTGAAAATGACATAGGTATAAAGTGCCAAAAGTGCTATGTGCATAGAGATCTAAGCAATGCTCCGTATCTCCAAGGCTGGAGAAAAACAGTAATCGTGACCTACGGTAAAGATTGCTATCGATATGCTGGTAAGCGTGACAAATCAAAGACATACAGGATAAAGAAATGGAAGGTTACCCCAAGCAGACCAGCATGGGATGATGGGAGGTAAGTAGGGACAGGGGCACTGGGCTCCCCACGCGTTTCGTCGCCAAGGAGGGCAACTTCCTCAGGGGTATAGAGCCCTAGATGAGCATGTCTCACCTTATATGCAGTCCATATGTGAATTGAAGATCCATTAGCGTCTTGTCCGGTCAGCGGCGCATGACCGGAAGTTGAACGGTGTGTACCGGAAGTAGCTGCAACGATTAGCGCATGCGCATCCCCGGCCGGGGTGTTGTGAGTGTTGCCTAGGCAACAAACAAGTGTTCAATACAAAAAGAGCATCGAGCGGTATATAGGATGCGGCGCTATTACATAAGGGTGACGAATAGATAGTATATGACGCTGTGCAGAAAATAAAGTATAAAATGGCATTTGTACGACGCTGTACAGAAAATTAGATATAACATGGCGCTTATGGATATAGAAAAGGTGGCAGGTGTATAGGACTGCCGACAAGGAAAATTTTTGACACTTGTAGTGCTCAGATATATACTAGATAGTTAGTGATTTATAAAAGCAGTTGTTGTCTGTCATGAAGCACACGTCTTAAGCATATATACATATGACAAATGTAAAAATACGTCAAAGGCGGTGCTAGATGGATACAAGGTATAATCATGTATAATATCAAACGTAAATAATAAGGACCCAAGTTAGGAGGTCTCATTATCTCTAGTTGAATTAGGATGAAAAATAAGGTACGTAGGTTTCGATATTCCCACAGGCTAAGACAGTAAGGAGCAGATTTTTTGGGGTCGACAAGGATGATAACATTGCCTGGGAACTCTGGCAACAAGAAACCCAAGGAGTGTGGATGAAGGGGTAAACAGGTTAGAGCCCATATACATTAGAGTGGTTACAACACCAGAGAGAGTCAATCTTGGAAGGTCAGTAAGCACTATTCAACAGATGATGGTATAAACGACAATTGGAGGATCCAAATGTCGGTCCATACTTTTCCTTTTCTTTGCTTTCTTCCCCTTCCTTTGTGTGACTGGTCCGATGGATAAAGCAAGATGTTATCGTTGAGAGACTTGACACGAATCTATTTGCACCTTGGACATCTTGGACATCTTATTTGTAGGGGTGGTTCTTTGATAGCCAGATCGTCGTGGACTATTGGGGGGTCCCAGGTGAGGAAAACGTCATCCGGGTCCTGATGTAAGGCCAGTATCTGAAGGGTAATCATCCAGCCTCGAGATGAACATGCACCGTGTCCTTAGACCAGAGTAAGTGTAAGTTAAACGGCAACAAATTGAACCCAACCGGATTGTATGGTTGTGTGGTTAAATAAAGTACACTTCGTGCTTGGAATTCGTGCCAAGCGGTAAGTTTTGGCGTATAGGAAAAAATAATAATATGACGTATTTGTGGTATGAAATGATGTGTGGAAGATGCTGTAAGCAGTGTTCTGGTGAGATGTATCTCTAAGTGAGTGAGAAATGAAGTGTGTAGTGAAAGAATACCTATAGGTGAGTGCGGCTTGTGTGTGTGTATGTGGCTTAAGAAGAAGAGAGATCGGCTTGTGTGTGTGTATGTGGCTTGAGAAGAAGAGAGATAGGTGCAAAAAAGCGTGGGGTGAATGAGTGATATGAGGACCATAAGGGTCCATGTGTATGTCCGTGAGGTGGAAAAGTGATGTGAGGACCGTAAGGGTCCAAGCCTACAGGGGGCCAAAAAAGCCCAAACTACAATGAACTAAGGTGATAAAATGGTGAGGGGTAGAGGTGGAACAGGGCAGAGGAGTGAGAGTGACAAGGGAGGGGAAGAGAGAGGGAGGGGGAGGGGACAGAGAAGAGAGAAGTGTGAAAAAGGAGATGTGTGTGTAGTGAAAGTGAAAAGGTGCACGACCTGGTGTGTATATAGTGATGATGTAAAGATGATGGAGTGAAGTGTGTGCTTAAAAATATATAACTTACCTTTTACCCGGAGCAGGGTGGGAAATAATTCAGATCGTGTCCCAAATGTCCCAGGTTTCCATTCCTCCATAAACTTTACGGGAATCATCAGTTTCTATCTTTGTTTATAGAACCCTGTGAACAAAAGCTCTTCATTAAGGCCTTGGGGAGAAAGACAGTTTAATCTAAAGATCCATTGGGCTTCACACCGTAATAGATCCAAAGTGATGTTGCCCCCTCTCATATTTGGGCGAATCTTGTCCAAGCCAATCACTTGCAGGCCCCTACTCCTGCCCCCATGTTGACTCCGAAATTATAATACTAACATAAACTACAATGTTGCACGAGAAAACAATCTCAAAGTCACAAGGATATCTTAAAGCATTGAAAATTTATTACCACAGGAAGAGACCCTGGTCAGATTTTTAAAAAAAGGATTGAGCATTAACCTACAAACAGGCTGTGTCTTTAAGGAGTTATATACAAATAGACATTTAGAAGCTAAAATGTTATCCTCCCTAAGCACGGTGAATTTGCGGGCGCTGATAGCGGCACTGGCACTGCGGGATTGTGCCTATCAGAAAATAGAAAGCGAGAATTAGACTCACCGGTAATTCATTCTCGATTTAGTCCACCATGACGGCCCACCTGGAGGATTACCCCTTGACCTCTGCAGGGACAGGAAGAAGAGCATCCCTGCATCCCTCTCCAGTGTTTACCAAATAACTACACCAAGAAAGGATACAAGAGGTTTATTAGTATGTTACTTCACACACAACAAACCATACAGTAATGATTTTGAGGGTTGGGAAAAATTTCAGACCGTCATGGTGGACTAAATGGAAAACAAATTACCGGTGAGTCTAATTCTCGCTTTCCATGAGATGTACCAGATAATTTAGGAATTTTTAGAGAGGGACTTGTAGAATTTTTCTACCAAATGACAAGTCTCTAGAAGAGTGCAAGTCCAGTCTATAGTGTTTTTGGCGAAAGTTCCAGTACTGGACCAGGTCGCAGCTTTGCAGATTTGTTCCAAAGATGTTCCAGCTATTTCCACCCAAGAGATGGCTACTGCCCTGGTGGAGTGGGCTTTGAGATTTGTTGGTGCTTCTAGGCTCTGAAGGATGTAGCACTCCTGGATAGTCTGTTTAATCCAACGTGCAATGGTGATTTTTGATGCCTTCTTCCCTCTTTTTTTTCCTGGAATTGAAGAAATAGATTTGAGTCTTTTTGCCAACTATTTGTTATCTCCAGATAGTGCAGGATTATTCTCCTCATGTGGGGAGAATAATTTCTTGACTACGCTGAAAGTCTGTTGTTACTTTGGGAAGAAAACTGGGATCAAGCATCAGAGAGATCTTGTCCACAGAGACTTTTAGATAGGGCTCATTTATAGATAGTGCTTGAATTTCCCCTAGTCTCCTGGCTGTTGTAATGGCTACAAGAAAGGCAGTTTTTAATGTAACATTCCTAACACTTGACCTTTCTAAGGGTTCAAATGGCTCTTGCATAAGACCGTTCAAGACTATCGATAATTCCCAAGGTGGAGACTTTATGGGAATGTTAGGTCTAAGTCTGGCGGATGCTTTTAAGAATCTTTTCACCCACCTATGTTCAGCCAAATAGACGTCAAAATAGACACTGAGGGCTGAGACGTGGACCTTTAGTGTGCTGGTCTTTAGGCCTTTGGATAGACCCGCTTCCAGGAATTCCAGGATCTGCTGTATGTTGGGAGAAGACAGGTTAGGAATTTCAGGATGGCAAAAGGAAGAAAATCTTTTCCAGATTTTTAAGTAGATGGCTGAGGTGACCGATTTCCTACTTGCCTGTTGTGTAGAGATGACTTTATCTGACAGACCTTTTGGCTCTTAACATCTACTTCTCAGGATCCATGCCGACAGTTGGAATAATTCTGGGTTGGGGTGGCAGACTGCTCCTTGATATAAAAGATCCTTCCTCTGAGGTAGAAGGATTGTGTCTTCCAAAGCCATGTTCCTTAATGCTGGAAACCAGCTTTTCTTTGGCAAAAGGGGACTATTAAGATGACCTTGAGATTTTCTTGCCTAATCATCTGAACTGTCCTTGATATTAACGGAAAAGGAGGGAATACATAGGCCTGTTTCACCTGCCAGCTGTGGCTGAAGGCGTCCAACAGGTAGTCCGGACTGTTCTTTTGAAGAGAAAAATAATGGTCTACCTTGTTCTCTTTTTGGTAGCAAATAAGTCTATTAGAGGGGTTCCCCATCTTTTTGTTAGGAAAACCTCGTTTAGACACCATTCGTGGGGATCCAGACTTAGAAAGTCCGCTTCTTTGTTCTCTGACCCTTTAAGATGGACAGCTGTCAGGGAGAGAACGTTTCCCTCTGCCCACAAGCAGATCTTCTTTGACAGACTGAGAAGAGGTTGGGATCGAATGCCTCCTTGGCGTCTGAGGTAGGCTACTGTAGTTGTGTTGTTTAAAAAAAAGTTTAGATTTTTCCCCCAGAGTTGTTCTGAGCAGGTTTTTAAGGTTTCCCATCCTTTAACTCCTTGTAGTTTGAAGACCTTCTTTCTTCTGCTTGGGACCATTGACCTTGGACCAGTCTCCCCAACCCCCCATCCTGTACTTCCCCCTACATAAGATGATGAAGGTGAGGAGAAGAGGTCTTTGTCACGAATGTCCGACAAGGCAGTGAGTCTAATTCGATCTTGTAGCCTTCCTGTACTACTCCTAGGATCCATACATTCTTTTTCTCCTGGTTCCAGTGGGGGGGGGAGCTAGTCTCCCCCCCCCCCCCCAATCTTGGCGTCATTGTTTTCTCGTAGGATTGGGCTGACTGCTTTGGGAGGTACCATATCCTCTACCTCTACCCCCTTTGGGATAACTCCATTGCCCTTGTTTTCCTTTACCCCTCCTACCGTGGTATCTCTCACGGGAGTCACGAAAGGAAGTCTTCCTCTGAGATTTTGGTTCTGGAAATCTTCTCCTTTTGTCGGGTGCCTTCTCTAAGATAGCGTCCAATTCTGGGCCGAATAGGAATTCGCCTGTGAAGGGTATGCCACATAGGTTAGACTTTGATCTGAAGTCCTGTGACCAATATTTCAAACAAAGAGCCATACAGGCTACATTGGAGAGGGCTTCTTCTTTAGCTAAAAACCGGACACATTCACCTGTGGTGTCTGCGATGACAGTGGTGGCTGATTTCAACTGGGGAAGGCACTCTAGAAGCTTTTCCTTTGAGGTTCCACTGATGATCTGATTTTACAGATCATTTAGCCAACATGTCATGGTACTAGCAATTGAGGTAGTTACGACATTGGCTTTCAAGTGTAGCATTGCTGATTCCCAGGTTTTTTTTTCAAAATGCTATTTGATTTTCAGTCCATAGGATCTCTAAATTGAGTTGCGTCTTCGAAAGGTAGGTTGGTTTTCTTTACAACTTTCGTGACTTGGACGTCAACTTTCGGGATTGAATTCCATGACTTTGATTTTTCCTCATCAAATATTAGTCTATTTCGGAATTCCTTAGCTACTGAAATCCGCTTTTCCGGGTCATCCCATTCTTGCTTAATAAGGTCCACCAGCGCATTATTTACCGGAAAGATTCTTCTCTTTTTTGCCTTCAGCAAAGAGCTCGTCCTGTACCGATTTTGTTTCTATCGGATCTTCTATGTCCATAGTTTCTCTCACCACTTTTAGCAGTATGTCTAAGTTATCTAGAGAGAAGAGAAATCTAGATTCTGATTTTTTTTTCTCTTGAACTCCCAAGATCTGTTCCTCCTCTCCCTCTTGGTAGGTACAGGAAGCATAGTCCTGATCCGAATCCACCTCTTGAATGGATTCAGGAGCTTTGAATCTCTTAGGCGGAGGTTCCTTAAGAGGGATGCAACTGTGCTTTTTACTTCGGACTGGAGCATGGATCTTAGTTCATCCATAAAAGACGTCTTTTCTTCACGCATGAAGTTATCTACACAGTCATTACATATTGGTTTTTTTATAAGAATCCGGAAGTTTGTTAAAGCACATGTTGCATATTTTAGTTTGAGGAGTTTTGGGTTTGGATTTATCATCCTTCCTTTCCTCCTGTTTCTTCTCTTTCTCCCTTTTTTTCCTAGGGGAGAAAAGAAGCTACAATATAGAAGAAGATGTATGTGATACAGCCCCCCCCCCCTCCCTCAATGAATCCCCAGTCGGACTTACAGAAGTCTGAGGAAGCGGATTAGGGTCCATTCTTGTCCTCACTTAACCTGCTATGACAAGGGAGGAGGGTGAGGTATGAGCGGAAGTGGGTGCAGGGTAAGATGCAAAAGGGTGAAACACTGACCTGTGGCGTGCAACACAATTATTCAATAAACAATCCTACGCAAGATCTGGCACAAGGAAAGACCTCTAGCAGACGCTACCCGGCTTTTTTAAACTTACCACTCCTCGTTCCTGACTCCCGAGTGCCAATAGATGCAGGCCAACATCACTTCCGGTGCAACGCGCCAAACCGGAAGTCGTCATTGCGGCCCGTGGAAAGCATAGTGCGTTCCACCATCGGGAGGCGGAACACATGGCGCCGCTGTAGATCAAGGAGGATCGCGGGATCAGCGCCATACACCCCTCCTTCTTCTCTTGCTGGTGGCCAGGAAGGAACCCGATCGAGGCCTGGTGAGGGGAGGACCAGGTGCCGTGCCTCCATGGCATCCCCCATCGCTCCCCACCCCCTGAAGGAGATGAGAAGGGAGAGAGACCCTCTCTTCCCCTAACCTGTGTAGGGACAGGAAGAACACTGGAGAGGGATGCAGGGGGAGAGACAATTAACCTCTCCCCCGTCATGGGGGACGTCATGGAAAAACTGCTTACATTTTCGAAGCAGCAATATTATGAAAAGGGTAATAAAGCCCATAAGCTATTGGCTCAACTATTGTCAGAAAGACACACCAATGGCACTCCCCAAGCCATCAAAGACACAAGAGGCGACCTCAGGTATCATAGTTTTTATATATAGGAGTGGGCACTAATAAGGATCGGTTCCAGACTTCTTGGCTTTGAATGTAATATTTTTAATCTTACAATTAAAAAGTACATACAATCATATTTTTAATCTTACAATTTAAAAGTACATAAAATCATATTTTTAATCTTACAATTTAAAAGTACATAAAATCTTATTATTCACTTTATGTATGGAACCCCTAGCAACAAAAATTAGGCTTATCCCTGATGTACGGGAAGTGCTAGTAAGGGATAAAGAGTTTAAAATATCGTTATTTGCTGATGACATTCTTTTAACTATAACGTCCCCCAAAACATCTCTTCCGGTTTTACATGCGATTATTAAGGAATATGGTAGGTTGGCTGGACATAAGGTGAATACCGCAAAAACAGAAGCTCTCCCTCTGAACATACCTCTCAATGAGCTGTCTTTATTACAACAAAACTACCACTTTCAGAGGAAGATGAAGGAAAAGTACCTAGGGGTACTAACTATCTAACTATCCTCCCTTATTCAAAGACTTACAAGGTATGTTAAATTCATGGAAAGTACATTATATTTCCCTGCTTTGTCAAACGGCTGCAGTCAAGATGACCTAGCTCCCAAAACTCTTATACTGTTTTAGGACTCTGCCACTTAAGGTACCTCAAAAGGAACTTAAGGCTTTACAAGGAGCTATTTTCAATTTTATTTGAGATAATAAAAGACATAGGGGCAGATTTACTTACCCGGCCCACTCGCGATCCAGCGGCGCGTTCTCTGCACAGGATTCGGGTCCGGACGGGATTTATGATGGTTGTTCCTCCGCCGTCCACCAGGTGGACCTGCTGCACTGAAAAACATCTGAATGCACCGGAATACACCGAGCTGGACCAGGTGAAGGTAAGCGCTTCCCAAGCGACACATTTTCGGTTTTTAAATGCGGCGGTTTTTCCGAATACGTCGGGTTTTCGTTCGGCCACGCCCCCCCATTTCCGTCGCACGCATGCCGGCGCCGATGCGTCACAATCCGATCGCGTGCGCCAAAATCCAGGGGCAATTCAGGTACAATCGGCGCACATCGGAAATATTCGGGTAACACGTCGGGAAAATGCGAATCGGGCCCTTAGTAAATGACCCCCATAGAATGCCTAAATCGGTCATGCTTGCCCCCAAAGCCCGGGGAGGCCTAGCGGTCCCACATAATATCAATCATTACTAGGCAACGCAAGTATGATACCTACCATACTGGACTTGGTTAACCCTTTCACACTGGAATTAAGGCAATTCGATTACTTTACAAAGGAACTCAATTTGCCTAGAGATTAATGGTACCATTATCTACAAGTGAAGTATTATGTTATAAATCAGTATGGATCAACACAGTTCTATAGGCCCTCTGAATTTGAACACTTGTGCAGGAAGGGCACCTCGATTCGAGGTGCGATATCAACCATCTACCAGATTTTGTCTGCCCCTCTAGGAGACTCTCTACGCGCACATACGTAAGTGACTAAATGGGAGACGGACACCATTTCCCCTGTCTGGTAAGTAATTTGGAACAGGATTGTCTATTTGCAAAGCTTATAAAGAAACGCAATATAAAATATTAATGCACTGGTACCACACCCCTGCACTATTGCACACACTTAATTCAATAATTCCAGCCACATCCTGGAGGTGCCAAGCAGAGGTTGGTATGCTCTTTCACATCTTCTGGTCTTGTCCCCTCATAGTGCCGTATTGGCGGTGTGTAGCGGAATTGTTGGTGAGACTGTTCGGTTCTGGTGTCCCATTAAAACCTTTGATATATCTTTTTAATGTACCCCCACACAACATGCGTGAAAAAAGAGTGAGACAGTGGATTTGTGTTACTCTGCTATATCATTAACCACTCCCTCAGAAAGGTGGGGCATGCGGATGACTCTCGCTGTGTGAAGAAATATGAACCTACAGTCAAGCAGGGTAGCTTCTCCCAACAAAGAAATCTTGGGCCATGGGCATTAGTTTAAACAATCTGTCACACTAATGCAAGAGAGAAACAGCAATCTTGTTCTATACACCCAGAATATGTACCACCAGAAAGCATCCATTCAAACAAAAACCATGGAACTCCAAGTGATGAAGAAAGTGCATCATCAAGGGAATTGGCTGACGTGGACTAACTCCAAGTAAATGGAATAAAACTACACTGACCTGTCCGGGAGCAAATCACCACAGTCTGCTCCTCTCCACAAGTCAGGCCAAGAACCCATGCAGGCCAAGAACCCTGAAAATAGGCCCTGAACCTATATGCCCCAGATGCATCTATGAACAGCTACAACTCAAGATGAGACACCCAGACATGCATCAACAGAAACTGAACACTAAAGAAACTGACAGCAAACAATCAGCAGCCTGCAGGGTTGCATTCAGCATCACAAAGTGATTGTGACACTCCCGGCAATAGTTAGTCATCTACAAAATATACTCCAAGGGCATAATGTAAAATTTAGACACTCAAACCCTGCAAGTGAATCTTCCTCGACCACAATCCTCCTCCCACAGCATCTCTCAACTCTACCAACGTATCCCCAGGCACAAAGTACTTAAAACAAGTGTCTAGTTCTTTTTTGCTCATAAATGTACACTCTGCACCCCATCTTCACAGAAAAAAACTGAAATGTAGATATTTTTGCAAATTTATTAAACAAGAAAAACTGAAATTTAACTTGGTAAAAAGTATTCAGAACCTTTGCTGTGACACTTAAATTTAACTCACACATTGTCCATTCCTTCTGATGCTCCTTGAGATGCTTGTACTCCTTTAATGGAGTGCAGCTGTGTTTAATTAAGTCTATGGGAAGTCTATGGGAATAGTCAGTCAACTCCCTGGACCACTGCGGGGGATAACAATACTAGCCGCAACCCGGGAGCGGAGTCTAAGTGAACTCCTGGTCTTCTCCAGAGCCTGCCGCAAAGCGGGATGGTCTTGCTGCAGCAGGGAGTCACCAGGTCACTCCGCAGGTGCGAGTAGGCCCGCAGTGGCAGCCAAGGTAGGGACACGGGGACCAGGGAAGGCAGGACCACGGGAAGGCAGGACCTCGGAAGGCTGGCAGGACCTCGGATGGCTGGCAGGACCTCGGATAGTTACTGGATTACCGGACCGCCACAGGATACCAGGACCGCCACAGGACACCAGGACCGTCACAGGAACACCAGGACCAACACGGGAACACCAGGAGCAACACAGGAACACCAGGACCAACACAGGAACACCAGGACCAACAGAGGAACACCAGGACCAATACGAGAACACCACGGAACACAGGAACACCACGGAACACGGGAATCACAGAATACACGGAGGCGTCTGGAAATGCTCGGGAACACAGAGGACTTTCTCTTCAGTAACAGGACATGAAGATCCAGCAGGGGATGCTGGGAGTAGCCAGGCTATATAGCAGAGCCAGGAATGCCACGCCAATAAGGAGGACGCTGGCCCTTTAAATTCTTAGAGAGTAGGCTCGCGCACCCTAGCAGCGGGAGTGCGCGGCCTACACAGGAGACAGACCTGCAGCCTGGACGGGACCGCGATGGAGCCATCAGAAGCCGGGACAGGTAAGTACTGACCCAGGGGGAGCGGGCAGGGGCAGCAGAGCACGGGTGCACCCGCAATCCGCAACATGGATCATGGGGACACCCGTGATGGAACCAGACCAGGGGCCGCGCGGCAGACCAGGACCCGGGTGCCCCCGCGATCCGAGACATGGATCGCGGGGTCAACCATGACAGGCACATACCTGTCTATATAAGACTTCACAGCTTACAGTGCATGCGTAATGGCAGGACACAAACAAGGACAGTGAGCTCTTGCACTGACACCTCCTAATTCGTCCCTACCTACTTATTGGTTCCCCCCTAAACGGAGGCCAATAACTGGGCAAGGTTCCCACCTTGCGTAAGGAGTGAACACGTAACAATACAGATAAACAAACACAATAAGACGAGGTATACAATCCAAGTTGGCAACAGCGGGGAATAACAATAGCCAAATCACAATCCAAATAGAGTAGTCAAGACACAGGCAAGACATCAGAAACCAGAACTAGAGCATACAAGAGAAGCTAGAGAACACAGCAAGATAGCAGTTTGACCAGCATGGAGTCCAGGCTAAACTGGACACTTATAGGGAAACTAGACTCTGCCACAGGTGGAAGGAGCAAGCAATTACAGGTCCACAGTGTTAACTCTTCCAAGACAGAATATGTGAGGGGTGTGGCAGACATCAGGTCAGACAGCCACTAAAACCTAGTTCAGACTGCAGGTTGACAAAAACTCAGTGGGGGTCATTTACTAAGGGCCCGATTCGCGCTTTCCCGACGTGTTACCCGAATATTTCCGATTTGCGCCGATTGTACTTGAATTGCTCCGGGATTTTGGCGCACGCGATCGGATTGTGGCGCATCGGCGGCGGCATGCGCGCGACGGAAATCGGGGGCATGGCCGAACGAAAACCTGACGTATTCGGAAAAACCGCCGCATTTAAGAACGGAAAATGTGTCGCTCGGGACGCGCTTACCTTCACTCAGCCCGAGCCGGTGAACTCCAGCGGCACCACCTGGTGGACGGCGGAGGAACTACCTTATTAAATCCCGGCCGGACCCGAATCCAGCGCAGAGAACGCGCCGCTGGATCGCGAATGGACCAGGTAAGTAAATCTGCCCCAGTGTCTCCTAATCCTACAGCACAGATAGAGGAGACAGCAGGTGCAGACGTGGCAGTACTCCTACTCTTACGAGGGGCCAGTTGACCCTCATTAGGACCACCAGGTTTTGATATTGCCTGACGAGGCACGGAACATGAAGATCTCTGCTAGTGACCATATCTGCTAGTCTGATGTCTTCTCTTCCCCTGTCCTGTTCTTATGTTTTTGTTAATAGGTTATACAAGTTTGGTATACAAGTTACTAGTTACACTTTGTGACCCTGTTCTATTTGGATGATGTAAAAAGTTTGAAGATGCTAAAAAGTAGGTCAGCCTACAATGGTCAGTCCGAAAATACACTGTGGGAAGTACATATTTGTTTACCATTATCTGATGTATGGCTATATGATAAATAGATGGCTCATATATATGGCTATTATATTCATGTCATGTATTTCAAGTATTATGTGCACAACCCAAAATCATCATTTGTGTCTACAGGAATGATGACTATTGTATTATCTTGCTTTTTGTTTTATTGTAATGGATGAAACTAAAAACTTAAATAAAAACTATAGCTATGAAAAAAGAGTGAGACAGTGGCTTTGTGTTACTCTGCTATATCATTAACCACTCCCTCAGAAAGGTGGTGCATGCAAATAACTCTGGCTGTGTGAAAAAATATGTCCAGCAGGGTAGCTTCTCCCAACAAAGAAATCTTGGGCCATGGGCATTAGTTTCAACAATCTGTCACACTAATGCAAGAGAGAATCAGCAATCTTGTTCTCTACACCCGGAATATGTACCACCAGAAAGCATCCATTCAAACAAAAACCATGGAACTCCAAGTGATGATGAAAATGCATCATCAAGGGAATTGGCTGACGTGGACTAACTCCAAGTAAATGGAATAAAATGCACCAACCTGTCCGGGAGCAAATCACTGCAGTCGGTTCCTCTCCACAAGTCAGGCCAAGAACCCACGCAGTACCTACCCTGAAAATAGGACCTGAACCTATATGCCCCAGATGCATCTATGAACAGCTACAACTCAAGATGAGACACCCAGACATGCATCAACAGAAACTGAACACTAAAGAAACTGACAGCAAACAATCAGCAGCCTGCAGGGTTGCATTCAGCATCACAAAGTGATTGGGACACTCCCGGCAATAGTTAGTCATCTACAAAATATACTCCAAGGGCATAATGTAAAATTTAGACACTCAAACCCTGCAAGTGAATCTTCCTCGACCACAATCCTCCTCCCACAGCACCTCTCAACTCTACCAACTGATCCTCAGGCACAAAGCACTTAAAACAAGTTTCTACAATTAGTTCTTTTGCTCATAAATGTACACTCTGCACCCCATCTTGAAAGAAAAAACTGAAATGTAGATATTTTTGCAAATTTATTAAACAAGAAAAACTGAAATTTAACTTGGTAAAAAGTATTCAGAACCTTTGCTGTGACACTTAAATTTAACTCACACATTGTCCATTTCCTTCTGATGCTCCTTGAGATGCTTCTACTCCTTTAATGGAGTCCAGCTGTGTTTAATTAAACTGATTGGACTTGGGAACGGCACATACCTGTCTATAGAATACCTCACAGCTTACAGTGCAGGCGTAATGACAGGACACAAACAAGGACAGTGAGCCCTGGCACTGATACCCCCAATCCGTCCCTACCTACTTATTGGTTCCCCCCCTAAACGGAGGCCAATAACGGGGCGACATTCCCTCCCCGCGTAAGGTGTAAACACTTAACAATACATACAAACACAATAAAGCGAGGTATACAATCCGAGTCGGCAACAGCGGGAAATAACAATAACCAAATCACAATCCAAATAGAGTATTCAAGACACAGGCAAGACCCCTGGGAACCTTACCATTGTTACAGGGTGCTTTCCTCCGGTTCGTGTGGGCCCACAAATGACACCGAGTGGCTAAATCCATCCTTCTAGCTCATAGATCTAAAGGGGGACTGTCAGTGCCGGACCTTGTTAAATATTATTGGGCGGTACACCTCTTTTCTATGGACTCCAGGGATATCTCCTCTGGAAGGTCCACTGTTAGGACCAATAGCTTCCACTCTGGTGCAATTGCCGCTCCAGATTCCCTCTGATTTCTAAATGTTCACCCATGTAATCAATCTTATACACACCACTTATGCCCCATACAATAACTGGACCAGCATTGAAACCATGGCATACCAAATGTTTATTTCGCTTCACAGATGTGGTAGACCACATCTCCAGGACAATACTTCCCTTCCACATTCTCCAAGAAAAATTTGATATCCTGTCCTCCTCTCAGTATCACTACCTGCAATTCCGTTATCTATTGCAAACCTTGGGAAGCTCCGATAGTCTCCAAACCTACCCCTTTCGAGTATCTATGCAAAACTGCCACACACACGTCGGGACTTATTTCGGACACCTATCTCCTGCTTCTACATCCAGACCCCACAGCAATGGTGTCGCATTCCCATATGGCCAGATGGGAACGGGTGGTGGGATCGCCGATCACGCAGGAGACCTGGAGTCGTATATGGCATTATGCAGCTAAGACATCGACTTGCACTGTATATAAGGAGAATCAATATAAATTGCTATATTTTTGTAAACATACGCCAGCTCAGTTACATCAGATGTTCCCAGAAACCCAGGACAACTGTTGGCACTGCAGGGAACCAAATGCGACTGTACAACATATCTTTTGGTCCTATACAAATATCCAACCGTTCTGGGAGGAGGTCAGAGACCTACTCAGCAAGGTACTCTCAATCTCGATACCTCTTGTCCCTCTGTTCTACCTGCTTAATATCCCCCCCCCCCCCCCGCAACCTCTGCCTAAGTTGTCCATGGAGTTAGCTTTACATATTCTCATGGGAGCTAGGTTCCTGATTGCACAATACTGAAAAAAGACGAACCCCCCAACTAGAGGGTCCCTCTTGGCAAAAATGAGGGCGATCCGAAGTATGGAATCTATGACTGCATCAATGAATGACAAGGTAGATCTCTTTTCTAAGGTAAGGGCTCTGTGGGATGCTGACTGGGTAGGCGTGCTAAGCCAGGGAGGAGACTGAATCTAATGCAATCACAGCTTATAGAGGGATCTCCACACTTTCCCTTTTTTTCTCTTTCCCTTCTGTATCTTTGTCCAGTGTCTCCCCCATTATTTGTAGGTTTGTTGTATTTTTTTTCTGCTGGCTCCAAGTGAGCTCCTTTCCTTACCTTGAAATACTTGCATGTATGGTATATATGACAGATGGAATGTTCACTTCTGATGTTTATAACTACTGATTTAATCTTCTAAATCTTCTGTTGGCCGTTGTTGGCCTTTTTCTTACCATGTCAACATTACATAGATGTTTTAGATGGAAGATATGTAATACTTTTTATTCCTAATAAAAAGACAGTTAACTTAAAAAAAGACACAGGCAGGAGATCAGAAACCAGGACTAGAGAATACAAGAGAAGCTAGAGAACACAGCAAGATAGCAGTTTGACCAGCAAGGAGTACAGGGTAAACTGGACACTTATAGGGAAACTAGACTCTGCCACAGGTGGAAGGAGCAAGCAATTACAGGTTCACAGTGTTAACTCTTGCAAGACAGAATATGTGAGGGGTGTGGCAGAAATCAGGTCAGACAGCCTCTAGAACCTAGTTCAGACTGCAGGATGACAAAAACTCAGTGTCTCCTAATGCTACCAGCACGGATAGAGGAGACAGCAGGCGCAGATGTGACAGTATCCCTCCTCTTACGAGGGGCCAGTAGGCCCTCATTAGGACCACCTGGATGGGTTTTGCTGGTGATATTGCCTGAGGAGGCGCGGAGCATGAAGATCTCTGCTAGTGACCCACGTACGATCCTCAGGGCCGAACCTCTTCCAATGTACAAGATACTACACAGAGTTCTGAGCTCTGCAGGAGTCAACAATTTTCTCAACTTCAAGATCCAATTCTCCCTGTATGACAATAGGATCCGGTGGCTCAAACCTAGGCAGGACAGGGAGGAAGTACTTCTTCAGCAGAGATTTATGAAAGCTGTTCCCAATTTTTAATGGCCATGACCTTGTTGGAATCCATACAAAAAGGCTCAGAAGTGATAAAATAACCCAAAAGGGATATTTTTGGACTCCAAACAAACACTGAGACAGTTTAGCGAACAACTGATTCTGGCGAAGTTTAGACAGTGGATTTCTGACATGTTGTACATGAGGGACCCAACATGGAGAGAAGATCAAAGTATCATCTAAATAAACCATAACATATTGACCCAGAAGATCACGAAAGATATAATTTACAAATTTTTGAAAGATAGCAGGGGCATTACACAATCCAAAATATATAACTAGGTACTCAAAATGTCCCTCTGGGGTATTAAACGCCATCTTCCATTCATCTCCTTCTCTGATACGGTTTTTCTCTGATGGAAAACCATGGCCACCCCCTATCTGAATAAGTCAAGGATCAATGGGAGCTGGTATTGATTCTTTACAGTAATGTTATTAAGTTCACGAGACCACTTTCCTTCTTTCCGACAAAAAAAAAAAACCTACCCCATAGGAGAGTTAGACGGGTGGATATGTCCCATTTGTAAACTGTCCCGGATGAACTCCAACATGGCCTCGCGCTCTGGGGGAGATAAAGTGAATATCTTCGCTTTGGGGCACTTGACCCCTGGCAGGATATCAATTCCACAGTCATAAGGCCTAAGTGGGGGTAAGGACTCAGCAGAACCATTGTCAAAAACATCAGTAAAGTCCAAAATGTAATCTGGCAGAATTACATCTTCACACTAAATTTCAGTAACAAGCAAGGAACAACAATGAGAGGAACACTTCTGACCCCACTTAGTCAATTCACCAGAGGTCCAGTCAAAGACTGGGTTGTGCACAGCTAACCATTGAAGACCCAAGATGATATCAGCAGACAGATTTTTTAACACATAAAATTGCAACAACTCAGTGTGAATGGAGCCAACCTGCAAGGAAATTTGAGGAGTTTTAGAGTCAACCTTACCCGCCTTTAACGGAGAGGAATCAGCACCAGTAATCTAGAATGGAGTATCCAGTTTTATTAAATCAACACCCAGAGCCATTACAAAATTTAAATTTAAAAAATTTGCTGCACCCCTGAATCCACAAAGGCTTTGCCAGAAACAGATCTCTTATTGAATGAGAGGATTATAGGTAATAACATTTTTGAATAAAAAATATAACTAATGCTCAACTCTCCTTTCAATATCACAGTTAAATTCCAATAAAAGGTAAGGAAAGAGAACAGTACTTTCACAGCACCGCGCCCGACCTCAGGTTTCGCTTCTTCAGACTTCTTCCAGGGCATGGTGCTTGACGTAACAATAGGTGTTTAAATACACTTGTGTGGTGACAGGTTCATATATCCGTTTGTTACAAAACAATATAATAACAGTGATTCTTCATACACTACATAAAAACATACATAGATCAATAAATAAGTTAAATTCATCCAATGGTACCCAAAGTCCTTTGCAATTTAACCATTCGTTCCCCCTATTGCAACAACAAACAGTGTGTTTCACAAAAAACACGTTCCATTTTTAACTCTTTTTTTTTCCAAATCTCGCATATTGTTAGTCCTCTATTATATGGAGTAAAAAACCATTGCTCAATATCCCATTTTTATTTTGTATTCCTAGAGCCTCACATGTTGTCAGTCTTCTGTTATGCTAGATAAAGCACATTGACCACATTACATATGGGAAGACAGAAGCGGGAAAAAGAAAAGAGAAAGAAAAATTTCCTATATCAGAATCGTCATACTCCAACATAATGCACATTCTTAGCCAATCCTAATGTAGAGCAAGGACCACAGACCCCCTCCTCAGGGCCAATCACATTCTATTCAAAGCGCACACCTCCATAGTCACTCTTAATCAAGGAGAGAGACAAGCAAGGTCGTAACTTGCAGAGGTTGCGATTGCACCCAGGCCCAAGAGGTTTAGAGAGCCCTTATGGTGTCACTTTCCCATATGAGAAGACTATTACTATAAACCAAACATTATAGTCGGGGCCTGGCACAGACTTTCCACTGGGGCCCATCAGCTTCTAGTTACGCCACTGGAGACAAGCCTTATCCTAAGGACCAATCACAATCCTTTATTGTGCAAACTCCCATACCAAAAAGAACTCCTCACCCCTTTCAAACACCATATTCACTCCTATAAGCGGTATATCGATGACTGTATCATCTTATGGGTAGGCACTGGAGAAGAGTTTAATAGCTTTAAGAAATATCTTAATACCAACTCATATAACCTAGCCTTCACTCATGAAAGCAATGAAGAAATGATTCATTTTCCAGATTTAGATATCTATTTAGAAAATACTGTAATTGTATATACACAAAAACTAACTTTAATACTTCTGATGTAAACAGTTACATAGATTATCAGAGCTGTCATTATCGCCTTTGGGTTGATAATATACCAAAGGGACAGCAAAGGAGAATACAGAGAAACTGTACCAAACAGGAAGATTTTATGGACCAAGCAAAGGTTATTATGGTGAGATTTAGAGAAAGAAATTATAATGAGGAAAACTTAGACAGAGGGTATAAGGAAATAGTAAATGAAGAAGAAAATAGGTCAATAAAGAGAAGGAATAGCACTCACAGGGATCCGGTTTTCATCACAAATTATTGCAAAGAGGCTCTTTTGGTCAAAAAAATTATTGAAAAAAATTGGCATATTATATCCAATGACCCCACGTTGGGAAAAACAGTTAAGAACAAACCAAATTAGTTTTTTGCTAATAATAAAGATCTCACTACATCTAGCTACATAAAAGAAAAGGGTAACAAAGGGTCCATGTGTATAAAAGGTTTTTATGCTTGCAAAAAATGAGTCTGCTGTAAAAATAAGGCGTGGGATGATAGAGGTGTTATAAGGAGCCAAAAGTATGAAATCTCGGACTATCGGAATTGTGACACTTGTTCGGTAATTTATATGATAATTTGTCCATGTGGACGTTATGTGGGTACAATGGGGAGAAAACTAAAAATACATATAGGGGTGCACATCAGATATATTAAAAAGGGAGTCACTACACACAGTCTTTCTGCACACTTTAAAATTGCACATAATCAAAATCCTAAGGCTACATTCACACGAACATATGGGGGATGTATATAAGGCCTACGTATATACGGCCGATATACGCCCTCCATACATCGCAATGGAAGCACGGTGCCCAACATGTGCGGCACCGTACCGCTCCGTATCCCTGTCCTATCTTTCTCCAGAATGCGGCACCATGCGCCATATATTCCGATAGAGAGGGGCGGGTGAGCGGCACTCACCTCCTCCTCCTCTCCCCGTGCCGCCGTGTGCCCGCCGTACCGCTCTGAATGTAGCCTTAGGGTTTAATCTTTTTTGGACTGTAGGTGGTAATAGCAGATTGGAGGGTTGATGGCAGCCGAGGTTGAGGTACCTTAGCGGATGACAGTCTCGTAGTCAGGTCCAGGCACAGGGTCAGGGCAGGCGGCAGAAATGCAACGTCAAGTCCAAGTCCAAGGTCAGCAACGGGAGGTCCAGGCAGGTGGGAACGGGAACACAGGCACACAGAACACAGCAACACGGAGGAACTCGGGTAACACAGGACACAGGAGCGGGAACACACAGGAATACACAGGAACGCAGGAATACACAGGAACGCAGGAATAATCGCTTGGAAGCTTTCTCTAAGGCTATGAGGCACAAAGATCCGGCAAGGGTAACAGGAAGAGGCAGGCTTATGAAGAATTGGGCAATATGGCCTTTAAATTTGGAGAAGGTGCCGCGCACGCGCCCTAGCAGTAGGGGACGCACGCGCACAGCGGAGGGGAGCGAGCCAGGAGCCAGGACGGGTGAGATGCGCTGGCAGCACGCTGGCGGGGGCAGGGCGGCACGGGTGAGCCCGCGACCCGCGATGTGGGTCGCGGGACCACCCGTGACAGTACCCCCCCCTTTGGCCTCCCCCTCCTCCTAGGCTGGAGGAACCTCTGCAGAAAATTACGATCCAATATGTTGTCCTCTTGCTCCCACGACCTTTCTTCAGGCCCGAACCCCCTCCAGTCAACCAAGAAGAACCGCTTCCCCCTCACCATCTTCATGTCCAAGATCTCTTTTACCTCATAGGCCACTGGAGTAGGAGGAGGATCTTGCTGGGAGAAGCGATTCAAGATGACAGGCTTGAGCAGGGAGACATGAAAGGAGTTCGGGATGCGCATGGTGGGAGGAAGGCGCAGCTTATAGGCCACAGAGTTAATACGCTTCAGCACCTCAAATGGACCCAGATAGCGAGGGCCATGCTTGTAGCTGGGAATCTTCAACCGGACATATTTTGAAGACAGCCACACTTTATCCCCTGGAGAGAAGATGGGAGGAGACCTGCGTTTTTTATTGGCCTGAGTCTTGGTGCGGGCAGACGCCTGAAGCAGGGACTGACGAGTCTGTTCCCAAATAGCTTTAAGGTCCGTTACCAACTCTTCCACAGCAGGAACATCAGCAGACACGGAGAGAGGTAGGGGTGGACGTGGATGTCTTCCATATAGAACAAAGAAGGGTGATGCACCAGCACACTCCGAATCCAGGGAGTTATATGAGAACTCTGCCCAAGGTAGCAAAGTGGACCAGTTGTCCGGACGGGCAGAGACAAAGTGACGCAGGTAACAGCCCAAAGTCTGGTTAACTATTTCAACCTGTCCATTAGACTGAGGATGGTATGCAGAAGAGAAGTCCAGTTTTATCTGCAGTTGATTACACAGTGCTCGCCAGAAGCGGGAGACAAACTGGACCCCTCGGTCCGAGACGATGTGCAACGGAAGTCCATGTAGGCGAAAGATGTGGGTGAAGAACTGGCTGGCAAGGTGTGGAGCAGACGGCAGGCCTGGCAGAGGAACAAAATGAGACATTTTGGAAAAGCGGTCGGTTACCACCCAGATAACGGTATTGCCAGATGATGGTGGCAGATCTGTAATAAAGTCCATAGCCACGTGAGACCACAGTCAGGTAGGCACGGGTAACGGCAACAGAAGACCAGCTGGTTTTTGTCGTGAGGGCTTATTACGAGCACAAGAGGTACAGGACCGCACAAAATCCCGAACGTCCTTGACCAAATCAGGCCACCAATAGAATCGGGAAATTAGGGCCACAGAGCGCTGCACCCCAGGGTGCCCAGCCACACGAGAAGAATGTCCCCAGGTCAGAACCCTCTTTCAAAGTCCAGGTCGCACATAAGTCTTGCCGGGAGGTAATTGCCGGAGGTCCACCGGCGCTGCCAGCACAAGTCTCTCAGGAGGAACGATGTATCTCGGGGCACAGTCCTCCCCCATAACATCCGAAGCACGGGACAAGGCGTCAGCCTTGATGTTTTTCTCGGCAGGGCAAAAATGGATTTGGAAGTCAAAACGGGAAAAGAAGAGAGACCACCGGGCTTGACGCAGGTTCAACCGCTGAGCCGACTGTAGGTATTGGAGGTTCTTGTGGTCAGTGTAGATGCTGACTGGAAATCTGGCTCCCTCCAACAGATGACGCCACTCCTCCAAGGCAAGCTTAATGGCCAGAAGCTCACGATCTCCAATAGAATAATTCCTCTCTGCGGGGGAGAAAATTTTGGAGAAGAAGCCACAGGATAGAGTTCGGCCCCTAGGCCCCTTCAGAGTAAGGACCGCTCCAGCTCCTACGGAGGAGGCATCAACCTCCACAAAAAATGGCTTCTCGGTATCTGGTCTGGTAAGGACAGATGCAGAAGAAAAAGCAGACTCGTGAAGGCCTCGTCAGCCGCTGGGGGCCAGGCACGAGAATTGACACCGTTCTTCGTTAGCGCCACCATAGGAGCTACCAGAGTCGAGAAGTGAGGAATGAATTATCTATAATAATTTGCGAAGCCCAGGAATCTTTGAATAGCCCGCAGTCCCACTGGGCGTGGCCACTGAAGAACCGCAGATAACTTGTCAGGATCCATCTGCAAGCCTTTATCTTAAATAATGTAGCCGAGGAATGGAAGGCTTTTTTGATGAAACAGGCACTTCTCCAGTTTGGCGTAGAGATGGTTGGCCCTGAGGCGGCTGAGCACTTGCCGTACATGGGAATGGTGGGACTCGAGGTCAGCAGAATACACAAGGATGTCATCCAGGTAAACCACAACACAGTGGTACAATAAGTCCCTGAAGATATCGTTGACAAACTCTTGGAAAACGGCTGGCGCATTACAGAGTCCGAAAGGCATAACTAAATATTCAAAATGCCCATCACGGGTGTTAAAGGCGGTCTTCCACTCGTCGCCCCTCCTGATGCGGATAAGATTGTAGGCCCCACGAAGATCCAGCTTGGTAAAGACTCTTGCACCCGATCAAACGATCAAACAGCTCCGTGATCAGTGGCAGAGGATAGCGATTCTTAACGGTGACTTTGTTAAGACTGCGATAGTCTATACAGGGGCGGAGAGAGCCATCTTTCTTGGTGACAAAAAAGAAGCCGGCGCCTGCCGGAGAGGTGGTTTTGCGAATGAAGCGTCTTTGCAGATTCTCCTGGACATACTCGGACATGGCGGCTGTTTCAGGTACCGAGAGCGGGTACACCCGACCCCGAGGAGGAGAAGATCCAGGCAGCAGGTCGATGGGGCAATCGTAGGGACGATGTGGAGGAAGGGTCTCAGCTTGTTTCTTGGAGAACACATCCGCGAAGTCCTGGTACGGAGCGGGAAGCCCCCCCAAAGGCTTAGGAGACAAGGTAGAAGTCCCGACAGGGAGCGGATGTAGAGCCTTCATACAGTGTGATGAACAATCCGGACCCCAGCGGAGAATCTCCTCAGAAGACCAGTCCAGAACAGGGGCATGATGTTGCAACCAGGGGAGGCCCAGCAGGAGAGTGGAAGTGCACTGGGGCAGCACAAAAAAGGACAGTCTTTCTCTATGTAATGCTCCAACTGCAGGAGCAGGGGTTCCGTGCGAAACCGGATGGGCACGGAGAGAATCTGGCCACTGACCGAGGCAATGGACAATGGCTTCCTGAGACGAACCACCGGGAAGTGATGCTGGGAGACCAGGGCAGCATCCACAAAGTTCGCTGTAGAGCCCGAATCCAGGAAGGCGGAAACTTGGATCTGGGTGCCAGTGCCAACGCTGAGGAGTACGGGGAGAGTCAAGCATGGAGAAGCTTTGTTCACACCTAGGGACGCTTCTCCCGAGAAGCCTAGGTGCTGACGTTTCCCGGACGTTGGGGGTGGACAGGACAAGCCCCGACGAAGTGCCCTGGGCTGGCACAATACATGCACAGGTTCTCCTGACGTCGCCTGGAACGCTCTTGTAGAGAAAGCCGGACTCGGTCCACCTGCATAGGTTCATCAGCAGAAGATTCAGCCGGGGGCTGAAGCGGCTTTTGGAATACAGGTGCCAGGTGAGGAAGACGTCTAACACGGCCTTGGGGGTACTCGGAGCGTAGTTCCTCAGCGCGCTCCTTAAACCGCACATCAATTCGAGTGGCCAGGGTGATAAGACCACTCAGAGTTGACGGCAGGCCCCGTGCTGCCAGCGCGTCCTTGACCTGCGCAGAAAGTCCTTTCTTGAAGGTAGCAATGAGGGCCGCATCGTTCCAGGCAAGTTCAGAAGCCAGGGTGCGGAACTGAACTGCGTACTCTCCCACAGATGAGTTGCCCTGGCGCAGGTTCAATAATGCAGACTCTGCAGAGGAAGCTCGTGCCGGTTCCTCGAAGACTGACTGGAACTCTGCCAGAAATTCTGAGAGGGTAGCGACAACCGGGTCATCCCTGTCCCAAAGAGGAGTAGCCCAGGCCAGGGCCTTCCCAGAAAGGAGGCTGAGGACAAATGCCACCTTGGACCACTCTGTGGAAAATTGCGACGGCATAAGTTCTATGTGCAGGGAGCACGGGGTGATGAAGCCCCTGCACATCTTGGGATCCCCGTCATACTTGCCGGGCAAAGAGAGATATAGCCCGGGTTCAGCAGCAGGAAGATAAGCCGGGGTAGCAGGAGTCGCAGCGGCCACCTCAGGAGACTGATGCTGATGCTGGGTAGCTAGCAGCTGTTGCAGCATGGCGGTGACTTGCTCTAGTTGATTCCGTTGTGCAGCAATCTGCCGGGACTGGTGGATCACTATGGTAGCGAGGTCTGGATGAGTGGGAGGCGGAACCTCGGCGGGATCCATGGCCGGATCTTACTGTCAGGATCAGTAGATCCTCTGGACCACCGCGGGACATGGAACTAGCCGACACCTGGGAGCGGAGCCCAAGCGGCACCTGGTTTTCACCAGAGCCCGCCGCAAAGCGGGTTGGACTTGCTGCGGCAGGATACCACTAGGTCGTTCCACAGGTGCGACCAGCCCGCGGTGGCAGCCGAGGTCGAGGTACCTTAGCAGATGACAGTCTCGTAGTCAGGTCCAGGCACAGGGCCAGGGCAGGCGGCAGAAATGCAACGTCAAGTCCAAGTCCAAGGTCAGCAACGGGAGGTCCAGGCAGGTGGGAACGGGAACACAGGCACACGGAACACAGCAACACGGAGGAACTCGGGTAACAAAGGACACAGGAGCAGGAACACACAGGAATACACAGGAACGCAGGAATACACAGGAACGCAGGAATACACAAGAACGCAGGAATAATCGCTTGGAAGCTTTCTCTAAGGCTATGAGGCACAAAGATCCGGCAAGGGTAACAGGAAGAGGCAGGCTTATGAAGAATTGGGCAATATGGGCAGCGCCAATTAATGGCGCGCTGGCCCTTTAAATTTGGAGAAGGTGCCGCGCGCGCGCTCTAGCAGTCGGGGACGCACGCGCACAGCAGAGGGGAGCGAGCCAGGAGCCGGGACGGGTGAGATGAGCTGGCGGCGCGCTGGCGGGGGCAGGGTGGCACGGGTGTGGCCGCGACCCGCGATGTGGGTCGCGGAACCACCCGTGACAATGGGAAAGTCTTTTTGGATCTATCACCTAAAGACCTTACAGCCGCATGGTCTGAACATAGACTTTGAGATCAAAAGTTTTCTAGTATAATTAAGACACAGGGGCTTATTTACTTAGGGTCGCTCAGCCACATTTCCGTCAGGTTTTCTGATGTTTTCCAGGATTGCGCTGCTGGTACAGGGATTTAGAAAGGGATTGTGTCGAACGCAAACAGATCTAGGTCCATAGGGGCTGGTTTCCATGCAACAGAAATCGGGGTCAGGGCCATTGGACGATCCGACTGATTTGGACAGAGCGCGGGATTTAACTTTAAAATTGTGTTGCAAGCCAAGCACTTAAATGGACCGGGAAGAAAATGGTGAACCCTGGCAGACCTGAGCAGGGATCATCGACACATGCAGGATAACGGGCATGCAGGATAACGGGCGCACAATGTAAGTGAATTGCGGCACAGTGCATTCCCGTCGGACACTCCGGGGATCAGGAAACACGCAGGACGGGGTAAGTAAATGTGCCCCACAGTGTTTTTTGTGCAATCTCTGAAAAATCCTGATTACCATTTCCCTCTCTGTTACATAGAGGAGCTTTTCATAAGAAAACTTTTCATAAAAAATTTAATGGATAAATAGGATTAGAACATTAGAAGGAAGACTGCGTGAGTTGGGTAGTGGTGAGGAGTTCTTGTAGGTATGGCACTTTGCATTAGAAAGGATTGTGATTGGTCCTTAGGAGAAGGCTCGTCTCTCTCCCTGAATAAGAGTTACTATGGAGGTGTGCGCTTAGGATAGAATGTGATTGGCCCTGAGGAGGGGGTCTGTGGTCCTTGCTCTACATTAGGATTGGCTAAGATTGTGCATTATGTTGGATTATGACGATTAAAATATAGGAAATTTTTCTTTCTCTTTTCTTATTCCTGCTTCTGTCGTCCCATATGTATTGTGGTCAATGGGCTCAATCTAGCATAATAGAGGACAACATGTGAGGCTCTAGGAATACAAAATAAAATGGGATATTGAGCAATGGTTTTAACCCATTATATTAGAGGACTAACAATATGTGTGGTTAGGAAACAAAAGAGTTAAAAATGGAATGTGTGTTTTGTGCAACACGCTGTTTGTTGTTGCAATAGGGGGAACAAAGGGTTAAAGTGCAAAGGACTTTGGGTACCATTGAGGAAACGGCTATCGTTACGTCAAGTACCATGCCCCGGAAGAAACCTGGAGGGGTGAAACCTGAGGTCGGCCAAGGTGCTGTGGCAAAACTCTGGAAACTTTAGAACTTTAGAAGCGCTATTTTAAAATGATGTTTGTGAGTAGCTTGATGATAAATACCTATCTCTCTTAATCTTGGTGATCTGCACGATTGTCTTATCTCTCATCTATAGGATCTATGATTGTCTTTTCCCATTCAAAAGTGAGCTCTTGCAAAGGGATTAATGTCGTCAGCATACATCATGACGGAGAGTAATGGCCAAGCTCTGAAGCACTGAGTCTTCCATTTCGGAAACTGGGTGGAGTGGTTTACGTGACCTCCAACTTGAAAGTACTGTTCTCTTTCCTTACCTTTTACTTTTTTGGAATTTAACTGTGATATTGAAAGGAGAGTTGAGGATTGGTTATATTATTTTTTAATTTGCTTATGTTTTAACATCTGTGAGAGAGCATGCTTTTTTACCTATTGCTCCTCCTGCAAATACCTTTTCCGTCAGGAAACACTTTTTTCAGGTGATTAATAACATTTTTGAGACTGAATCGGGAAATACCTGTGTGCCTAACCGACCTTCCCAAGGCCGCCTAGAGGCTGGAGTTTTCTGGCGCTGGTCTTACAGGGCACTTCCTTATCAGGTGACTGGAGCTCCCACAGTAGAAATAGCATGAATTCTTTTTCCGGTGTTCCTTGCGTTCACGGGGAGGGATGGCTCCAAATTGCATGGGTTCTTCTACATTTCCCCATGATTCTTTAGAAGGATTGACAGAGAAAGAAGGCAGAGAGGTAGGAACACGGAAAGCAGACACACGCTCATGCTTACGTTTCCTAAAGCGCCTGTCTACTCTGACTGGCAGAAACATTGCCTGTTCTAGGGTGTTAGGTTCGGGATGCCCCACTAGCAGATCTTTAAGCGCATCAGACAGGCACAATCTGAATTGGTACCGAAGGGCTCGATCATCCTAACCCGTTGGGATGGCCCACCTCCTGAATTCAGAGCAATCGACCTCCACCGCACGTTTACCCTGACATAAGGCAATCAACTGTTCCTCAGCATAACTGGATTTGTCTGGTTCCTCATATAGAGATCCTAAGACTGAAAAGAAAAGATACACAGATGTCAATTCAGGTGCATCTGAGGCTAATGAAAATGCCCACTCTTGGGGACTACCTCACAGAAGTGAAATGATAATGCCCACTCTTTGGACCTTATTTCCTGAAGACTGGATCCTAAGATGAAAATACAAGGTACAAATCTCTCTGAAGGAAAAATAAAGCTTCCTATCACCACTAAAAAGATCAGGCAGCTTAACTTTAGGTCCACATACCGACAAAGCTGAGGTAGCAGGGCGGTGCTGTTCCTGCAACTGAACCCACTCAGCAAGGTTCTGTACCATCTGAACTAAGCCATTTATCTGGTTGCTAATAGCCTCCATAATACCGACTAAGTAAGAATATAATTTGGGCTGGTCAAAATGTAATGGCAGGACACAAACAATGACAGATAGCCCTGGCACTGAGACCCTCAATATGTCCCTACCAACTTATTGGGTCCCCCTAAACGGAGGCCAATAACTGGGCGACATTCACTCCCTGGGTAAGGTGTGAACACGTAACAATACAAACAAACTTAATAAGGCAAGGTATGCAATCCGAGTAGGCAACAACGGGGAATAATAATAACCAAATCACAATCCAAATATAGAGGTCAAGACACAGGCAAGAGATCAGAAACCAGAACTAGAGCATACAAGCTAGAGAACCCAGAAAGAGAACAGTTTGACCAGATAGGAGTCCAGACTAAACTGGACACTTATAGAGGAACTAAGCTCTGCCACAGGTGGAAGGAGCAAGCAATTACAGGTCCACAGCGTTAACTCTTGCAAGACAGAATATGTGAGGGGTGTGGCAGACATCAGGTCCGACAGCCACTAGAACCTAGTTCCGACTGCAGGATGATGAAAACTCTGTGTCTCCTAATCCTACCAGCACGGATAGAGGACACAGCAGGCACAAAAGTGACAGCATGTCAGAGCACATGAAAATCATGAGGTCTGGGGAACTACCCAAGGAGCTCAGATACAGAATTGGAGCAAGGCATAGATCTGACCAAGGCCACAACTCATCTTTGACCTGGTCGTCCAGCCAAACTAACCAATCATGGGAGAAGAGCCTTGGTGAGAAAGGTAAGGAAGAACCCCAAGATCACTGTGGCTGAGCTTCAGAGATGTAGTAGGGAGATGGAAGAAAGTTACACAAAGTCAACTATCACTCTGCCATGTCCTGACGGAAACCTCTTCTCATTGCAAGAATAGGAAAACCCACATACAGTTTCCAAAAAAAACACATGATGGACTCACAGACTATGAAAAATAAGATTAGCTCTGATGACATGAAAATTGTATTTTTCTGTGGTAATTGTAAGCAGTATGTGTGAAGAAACATAGTGAGAAATGTAAAGGGATGTAAATCCTTTTTGTTATGTGAATATCAAGTTATATCTATTGGAATTAAGATATCCTACAGAAAATGCAATTTTCTGTCAAGATGACAAGGCAGTCGTCAAGTAAACGGCCATTATAGCATATCCTATTGCAACATTCCCCACCGGGGACGGGCCTTTTCTTGGAGCCTGGAGGCAGCAGGGGCCCAGAATACCGGATTGGCTGGTGATTGCGGCCTAGGGCATACTGTTGTCACGGTGCTTGTTATGGGGACCAGAGGGCTGTCCCACAGCCTGGCAGGTCTCCAGCAGGTGATGTGTGCAAGAAAGAAGGAGGGAGAGGCTGATGTACTGGTTTCTCCCTGGGACAACCCCTGAGTGTCTGTAAGATGAGTCCCTGGGTAATGGATGGGGAAGCCTGTGGTGGTAGACAGACGTATCTCGGGATCAGATGGAGGCAACGTTGTGCAAATCAACTTACCGTTCTTTATTGAACAGCATATAGTAGACAACGGGCCAAAACGGTCAAACAGCAGATTCGGATTCTGGTTACTGGAGTGGTCATGGATAGTGGTCCACAGGGATAATTGAGGTGGAGCTGTATCAGAACTGTGGAAGCTGCAGCTCTGGGTTAAAGTCTCCTGACTCAGTGCCCTGGGATTGGTATCTGTGACATCACTAAAGGTGTGCAGCACACACTATCTCCTCACTCTGGGATTAGACCAGCTAAGACCGTGGTGCACATTTACTTACCTGGTCCCTGCATGATCCCCGATCCGGAATGTCCGACGAGGAAGAAGTCTGCCGGGATTCACAACCAGCATGCACCCGATATCCTGCATCTGTCGCTTTCACGATCAGTTATGCTGAAGTTCACCTTCTTCTTCCCGAAGCATGTAAGTGCTTGGCTTGCGACACAAGTTTAAATATTAAATCCCTAGCGTTGTCCGAATCCGTCGGATCATCCATCGGGCCCCCGATTTGTGTCACTATGCAATCCCCGGCGCGATCCCCAAAAACACCGGGAAACCCGAGAGAAATGCAGCCGTGGGTCCTTAGTAAATAAGCCCCCATGTGTTCTCACTGCACAGGGGTTTTAAACTCCCCCTGGTCAGGTGGTAGCAACTTTCCAATCACGCTCCAGCTTACAATACAGCCACATAATTGGATAATTATTTATACCCATTTAACTGTTGCCTTTCCAGGCAAAGGGCTACAGCTGCAAGTTTTCCTGGCATTATCCTCTGGGTGAGTTGCGCAGGCTCACCAGATAGATCCTGACATGGAGAGGACACTGTTCACAACTACCACCTTGCCTATACGTTGGCAGGTGTGTTGAACTATCTTTAAAGTAAATCTACCATTTGATTTCACGCATTATGAACCAAACAAACCTACAATGATGCAGGCACATATCTTGTTTAATCCCTGTGCTGAGTGGTTTTGCTGAAAAAACAATTATAATATACAGTATCTTGGGAAAGCTGGATTGCCTTCAGCCTGCATGTTACACAAAGCCTTCTGTACAATGCAGACAGACCTAATAAACCTGGTTCAATGATTTATTACTGCTGCCTCTCAGGGCTAACTTTATAATTTTATAATTGTTTTTGCAGTAAAACCACTCAACTCAGAGATTATACAAGATATCTGCCTGCATCAGTGTAGCTACAGCATTGTCAAGTTATGTTTGGTTCATAATGCCTGAAATCATATGGTAGAGTTTCTATAAAGGGGACAGAACACAAAGGAGACCCCCACAAACTACACAAAGTTGCCTTTATACATGTTCCACTGATGCCTCTATCCATGGAATTAGAGACAACCCCTTATGGATGCAGGGTTTTTTCGCTCATTTCTCGCTCTCCACCTTCAAAAATGCATAACTTTTTCATTTTTATGTGTACAGACCTGTGTGAGGGCTTATTTTGTGCATAACAAATTTTAATTTCCCGTAATGCTATTTATTTTAACATGCCTTGTACTGCGAAGCTGAAAAAAAATTCCAAATGTGGAAAAATTGAACGTTCTTGTGGGCTCAGTTTTTACGACTTTCACTCTTCGCTCCAAATAACACACCTACTTTATTCTTTGGTTCGGTGCGATCGCGGTGATACCAAATTTATATAGGTTTTATTGTGTTTTAATACATTTTCAAAAATTAAACGAATGTGTACAAAAAAGAAAAAAAATTTGTCATCTTCTGAAGCTAATAACTTTTTCATACTTTGACGCACGCAGCTGTGTGAGGTGTCATTTTTTGCTAAATGAGCCAACGTTTGCATTGCAACCATTTTGAGGTCTGTGCAACATTTTGATAATTTTTTATTCAATTTTTTATGTGATGTAAAAAGGTGTAAAAGTCGCATTTCGGACATTTGGGCGCCATTTCCCGCCTCGGAGGTCACCGCCGCCCGTAACCGTTTTTATATTTTGATCGATCGGGCATTTTGGGACGCAGCGATACCTAATGTGTCTGTGATTATTACTGTTTATTATGTTTTATATCAGTTCTAGCGAAAGGGGGGTGATTTGAATTTCTAATATTTTATTAATTTTTTTTATTTTTTAAACTTTTATTTCTCTTTTTTTTCCCACTATTTCTTAGACCATCTAGGGTACATTAACCCTAGATGGTCAGATCATTCCTACCATATACTGCAATACTTCTGTATTGCAATATATGGCATTTTTGCAGCTCATTCATTACAATGAGCCACTGGCTGATTGTAATGAATCTGCAGAAGCCAGATAGCCAGATAAGTGGTTTATGATCACTTACTGCTGTGAATTGACGACCAAAAAGGTAAAAATGAAAATGTAGGCATCCCCACACAACTGCCAGAGCTTCTCTTTCAGTTTGTGAATAGTGCTGTTCCATAGCTCCCAACCGTCCCGATTTTGACGGGACTTTCCCGTTTTTCGTACCTCTGCCCCGCGTCACGGGCAGCTATGATATTGTCACGGATTCTCCCCCCAGGTCCCGCTGTGTCCCGCTGCTGTGTCCGCATAGTAAATACTTTGAAAGTCTGAACTCACAGTACAGAATGGCTTCTACAGACATCGGGAGGGAATCCTTTTCAGAGAAGTGTCGGGCTTAGCGCAGAGCAGGGACCACGTCATCAGCTTCAGATCTGTCCATATATGGTCACTGCATCTCCTAGGGTTCCCCAGAGCAGACATCGGGAGGGAATCCTTTTCAGAGAAGTGTCGGCTTAGTGGAGAGAGCAGGGACCACGTCATCAGCTCAGATCAGCATCTGTCCATATTTGGTCTCCAGGGCTTCCCCAGACACAAGCTCTTTATATAATTAAATTAAATAAAGTTTTGGCCAAGCTGAGATTCGAACCTGGGACCCTCTGCACCATAGACAGGAGCCTAACTAACTGAGCTATAAGCCCAGTAATACAGAGCTAAGGATTTCTGGTAAGTAAGAAGTGTTATCTGCCATTTACACTGTGACACAGCCTAATGCACTGATATATAGAGAGGGATCTTCTCAGAGGTTATTATTGTAATTATTCAGACTATTATTATTATTATTATTATTATAAATTTTATTATTATGGAGATGATTATTAATAATGGTAAAAATAATAATAATCATCCCAATAATAATAATAATAATAATAATAATAATAATAATAATAATAGTCTCAATAATTACAATAATCTGAGAAGATCCCTCCCTATATACCACAGCAGTATATAGTTCTTAGTTAACAAAATTCTCCACTTGTTAATCACTGAGGTTATAGCTCAGTGGGTTGAGGCGCTGTGCTATTATTGTACATGGACACTGCAGGTTCTGGGTTCAAATCCCAATGAGGATAATATTTTTTTTTTTTTTTTTTAAATTATGATTTTTATTATTTTTAATATGGCTAAAATTTGGGGCGTGGCCAGGGAGTGATTGGGGGTGTGGCTTAGGGGGTTCGCCGCGGCACGCGTAGCGTGCCGCCATTTTGTCCCTCTTTCCTTTTCCCAAATGTTGGGAGGTATGCTGTTCTGTCTCTGACAAGGCCTTGCTTGCATGTGAGATTGTAGAAATGCTACCATTATCAGACACCTGAGTGAGGACTGCACCAAGGCATACTAGACTGGCATCCACGATAAGCTCTGGAGATTTCAGAGGGTCAAAATAGGCCATAACCTGGTCAGTTGTCAGTCTGATGTGTAATAGTCCATGACCAAGGAATACCTTTCTTTGTTAGTTGTCGCAGAGGTTCAGAAATAGTGGCCAGGTCAGGTATGAAACGTCCATAGTATGTGACCAGTCCAAGAAAACTTCGAACTTCAGAAACATTTTTTGGCTGAATAGCTGATTTATAGCACATACTTTTTGAGGGTCTGCCGTTTTCGGGAGAAAATATAGCATAAAAAAGGTAACAAATTCTGGCTGAATTCACATTTGAATGGATTTAGTGTTAGCTTGCAGGTTTCCAGTCTTTGAAACACTTGCTCTACTCGGCTGTCATGTTCCTCCTAGGTGGTGCCAAATACTAAGATGTCATCACTAACATTGAGGACTCCGGGTATTCCTAAAAGAACTTGGCTGATGATGTTTTGGAATATTTCAGCAGCAGATAAAATTCCAAAGTTTGGCCTCTTGAACCTCCGCAGCCACACATGAGTGCTAAACATGGTGATATGTCTTGGGTCTGAAAGTAATTCAAGCTGATGGTAACCTGATTTGAGATTAATTTTAGAAAATACTTTTGCGCCGTTGATATCTATTAGAATTTTGTCAAAGGTAGGTGTGATGTGCCTCTCTCTCTGAATAGCCCACTTGGCATGTCTCATATCCACACATAATCTGATTTTACCAGGCTGCTTTGGTTTAGGAGCAAGGACAACCAGGGTGTTGGACCATCTTTAGCCTCTAAGTCTTGAATTTCTTGCCAAGTCCCTTAAAGAGATGGGGATATTTATTTACAACATTTGGAACAGGTTACTTGTTGGCATTGTTTACCAGCTTTACCAAGCCTGTAGCTACTGCACTACTGCAGCTGAGAAGTGTGTCTGTGGTGCAGCCCACTACCTAGAATGTGTCTCCTATGGACTTCCCATCAATTGCCAGTTCTGATTGAAATATACCACACTGGGGTAAGGCAGCAGCTGAACCATAAGGAAATATTTTCAGTTTGGCACTTTGCAGAGTAGACATAGACAGCTTGACTAATGACATTAACAGATGCCCCTGTATCCACAAGCATTTCCACAGCACTGCCATTTATAAAGATGACCTGTTTGGGATTAGTAACTGCATGCACAGTGTGAGAGCCCTCTTCTGTGACTGAGAATAGGTAAGTGCTGCTGGATTCATCAGTAGGTAGCACTGGCTGCACTGCATGGACTCTCTGTGACACAGGCTGCTTATAAGGGACAGGACCTTGTGGTTTAGATGAGGATCTGCAGACTTTAGCAAAGTGATTCTGTTTCTCACAGTTTTGACCGGCTGCTCCCTTTGCTGGGCAAATTTTCTGGTGAGGATAGAAACCACAGTTGTAGCATGTTGTACCATGTGCATCACCCTTGCCAATGCATAGGCAGGTGGGAAGTTGCGAACAGCACCCTCGCTAGGTTAGGAGCTGTTAGGGAGACTGATCACCTCTCTTGGAAGGTTCTGGAATCTAGACATTGTGTAATTGCAGCTCTGGGTTATGCCTGGAAAGGCAACAGTTAATGCTGTTATTTGTATAGTCCAATTAGGTACCTGTAAAGCAAGCTGGAAGCTGGTTGGCACAGTGCTACCTCCTGACCAGGGGAGTATAAAAACCCCTGCTGGATGGAAGTACACCTCCAGTGTGGAGAGGTATCTTAGGCAGCTACCTGATACCTGAGGACAAGCAAGGACTCAATCCCAGCAGCTTCCACTATTTAGACACAGTTCTCCCTGTATCAACCCAGCCTGCATCTTCTACCAGGCTGAGAGTAACCTCCTTGCAGACCATCTACCTCCCACCAGCTCATCAGCTTGCAGAATCTGCTGATGTTATGTTTAGCCATTGTCTGCTGTTCAATAAAGAACTGTAAGTTAATTTGCTCAATGTTGCCTCTGACTGATCCCTGGATATGGTTGCTTACCCCCACGGGCTCCCCCATTCATTACCCAGGGACTCATCCTACAGACACATCACGGGTTGCCCCAGGGAAAAACTAGTACATCAGCCTCTCCCTCCTTATTTCTTGCACACGCTACCTGCTGGAGACCTGCCCTGGTCTCCATGAGTTTAGCCCAATTCGCTGCAACATCTTTTATATGTGCAGTCTCCAACAACTTTGCAAGAGTCTTAGTGGGATCTCTCAGCACCTGTTTCCTTAGTTTAGAAGAAATGCATCCCTGTATTATTTGTATTTGAATTTCATTGTCAATGTCTGCAAATTCACATTAAGTGGCAAGATGTCTGAGCCTGACATGATATTCATCAATGCTTTCTGATAGGGACTGTTTGTCTAAACTTGATAACCTCAAAAGCTGGATTTATGTATGGAGAGAAGTGCTTGCTTATTGCTTTTTTACATGCCTCATAGTCAGTGTTATCTCCTCTGTTGGGCAGAGTTGTGTAAATATCATAGACCTGCTCTCCAGCATAGTGCAGCAGCATGGCTTTCTTTCTTGCATTGTTAGTAATGTTCATAGCTGGCAAAAATATCTCAAAGTGTTTTAGTCACTTATTCCAGCATGCTCCTATGTTTGGCTGGGACTGGTGCACATCAAAGGAAGGGAATGCAGGTAGACAGGCCATGGAGGATGCTAATATCACAGTGTAGGTAGCAAACTTCTATGTCACTGATAGCTTTACTTGATAATAGTTAATCCCATCCTTGTCGCCATTCGAAGTAGGAACCTGTATAATGTAGAAGGAACCCACACTGGAACACTGGATTGCAGACTCAGAGACAACTTTATTCTATGCTTCTCCTTGCTCAGTCTGTAACAACTGCCCTAAACTAGACTGCTCCTCCTCCTCAGTTCCTCACTGTTGCTGGGCAGAACATGCAAAACACATTAACAGTGTACGAGGATGGTGTTTCGTTGGCAAAGTTTCAGTTTAGCTAAGTTTTCAGGAAGACCCACTCTTCAGTGCCAGGAAACTTGTTGACAGATAGGGGCACATTTATTAAAGGTTCGCGGACCGCATTTTTGTCCGGTTTCCCAACTTTTTCCGTTTAGCGCCGCATTTAACTGGCCGTCAGACAACCCGACTGATTTCGGACTAAGCGCTGGATTTAACATTCAAAATTGTGTCGCAAGCCATGCACGTAATTACATGCACCATGAAGAAGATGGTGATCTCTGGCGGACCTGAGCAGGGAATAGACACATGCAGGAATTTGGACGCACGATTTTAGTGAATCGCGGCAGCTCCAAATCCTCGTCGGACAACGCACCTTGGGGATCGCGACGGGACGGGTAAGTAAATGTGCCCCAAAATCTTTCACCATGTGAGTCACAATCTGTCTCGTGGTACTAAGTGACATATCCAATGGGGAAGAAGCTTGAGGAGAATTAAACATGGCATTCCACATTGCGACCGTGCTAACTCTCCCTCCTGAGGTAATGCTGGTGCTCCTGCTGTGTTATCACTAAGCTCTCAATTTCAGATGGGATCTCCGTCAGCAGTGCTTGCAGCAGTTGAGCTTGGGGTCCTTAAGTGATAGAATGAAGGATGCTACTATTATTCTATTGTGGATCCAGCAGTGTGTCCACTCACTATTCAGACCAGTTACTTTTCCGGCAACTCAGTGGCCATTGCGCAGGCACTGCGGCAAGTATTGGCTTTTGTGAGCAAGGCTGCAAAGGCAAGGACAAGCTGGTTGGTGTCTCTTACTCCATATCCAAAACTGGCTGGACAGTGCAATACATATTTCCAGCAACCCACCCTGTGAGCCTCCTCTTCTTCCTAGTGTGTCAACATTACAAACTCTGTCATGGCCTGAAAAACTTTTTCAAGCTGGCAAAAGATGGGGATGCTACTGAGCACCCTCCACTAGTATGTACCTTCAATTGTTGTAACACGCTGCTGTACCGTGCTGTGCGAGCGCTGCTCACAGCACCTAAAGTGGCAACCCTTGAAAAGACTGTGCTTGCTCAGAGGTGTTGTGCTGTGGAGACCCCGTCACAGTGCCCCCAGGGTTTATCTTGACCAGCCATGTGTTGCTTTGCTGCGTAGTGCCGTGGGAGTGCTGCTCAGGCACTGAATTAGTTAACCCCTGTGAAAAACTGCTGTAATCAACTATGCAGCAAGAATTCTAGGCCTGCCAAAAGTCCACTGGCAAGAAAAATAGACTGGATGTTGATAGCTCAGCCTACACCATCACTGGCACCCCATCATTCATTCCCAGGGATCCCTATCTACACACCACACCGGAGTTTCCCCAGGAAGAAACCTATTTTATCAGCCTTGCAAACACCACGTACTGGAGACCCGCCAGGCTGGGGACGAGGCCTCTGCTCCTCATACCAAGCCCTGTGAACATCGCTGTGCACGAGGCCGCACCAGACACTCTGGTATTCAGGACCAGTGCTGGATTAAGTGTCCATTGGGCCCCAGGCTGTTCACACAACTAGGGCTCCTGCCAGCATCCAAGCCAACATGTGTCCGGATGTTAGGACTTAAGTATTACTCTATATCCTCTATATACTGTATATCCTCTATATCCATAATCTTGTACTGTTTATTAAAATAATTTAATAATGAACTACAATCGTGGTCTTATAACCCATCTATTTAGGAAAACTTATTACGTTCCCTAACTGCATAAACCGTCCACCCGACTGCCAGACCGGATCAGATCTCCCAGACAGTGCAGGAGATGTGGATGTTTCCCCTGCTCTGCAGCAGACCTCCAACTAATACTCTAAACACTTGCGCATAAACCAAGGCTCCTGATTTCTGCCCCCTCCCCCCAAAAAAATCAACAGGATTTTTTTGACTGGAGTACAAGTCTTGGATTAGGAAATATAGCCGCTACTCATTAATGAAATGTCCTTCAGCAGAGCCTGCCTTTACTGAAATGTCCACCTGCAGGGTCCCCTGTTAATGAAATGTCCACAGCAGATGCCCCCATTTAATGAAATGTCCATAGCAGAGCCCCCTTTATTGAAATGTCCACATCACATGCCCCCTTTAATGAAATGTCCACCGGAGATGCCGCGCTTAATGAAGTGTCCCCCCATATGCCCCCCCTTTACATATATTCCTCCATTATAAATGAAATGTCCACCAGAGATGCCCCCTTTAATGAATTGTCCACCTCAGATGCTGACTATTAATGAAATGTCCACTCCAGATGTCCCCTATTAATGAAATGTCCACTCTAGATGCCCCCTCTTAATGAAATGTCTACCACAGATGTCCCCTTTTAATGAAATGTCTATCCCAGATGCCCCCTCTTAATGAAATGTCCACTCCAGATGCCCCTTCTTAATGAAACATCCACCCCAGATGCCCCCCCTTTACATAACACAGCCCCCACCCCCCATCATTACTGCATTGTCCAAAGCAGGGCCCTCTTCAAAAAAATTTTTTTAAAAAGCTATACTCACCTACCAGCCTCTTCTCCCTGGCCATGCGGCTCTGTCTTCCGTCTTCGGGGAGAAGAAGCTGGGAGGTGAGTATAGATTTTTTTTTTAAGACTGATGGCAGATCTTCAGATAGGTTCCAGGCACCTATATGAAGATCCACCATTGTTCAGAACCCCGGCTTCCTCCAGGCACGGATAAAAAGATCAGGCCCCGGTGGGGAGTGTTGCAAAAGCAGAACGTAATTATCCACCCTGGTACAGAAGAATTGGGCAGAGCTCGAAGGACTATGTCTTCCGCTGAGTGATTGTTCAGTAGCTTTTATGGCCTGTGACAAACTGAGTCAGTTTTTGGGCCCCCATAGCGAGCAACCCATACCCTAATGCCCACGGATTAAGCAACCATACAGAATCAGGGATGCAGTGTTGCTAGAAGCCACTCCCGACAGGATTCGTGGATGCCTACCCACTAGAGGAGATATTAGATCCAGGTGAAGTTCTGTTGGCGTCTTTAGGATGCAGGAACCATGTAATGTAAAGCAAGGATAACCTATATTACCTTACACATTTGCTAAGTTCTATGTGAGGTTGAACCCACCTGTTTTCTAATTAGAGATTGAACAATATGTTTGTAAATTGTAATTTCTGACCATGTATATATATAATGTATGTGTAAAAGTCATACGAGGACGTACTCCATTTTAAGTGAAGGGGAATGTAGCACTTTGTCTAAATAGTCGGGTCCTGCAGCAATGGCAATGTATTGTGTAAGTACCTTTAATTACCTTTAATTTTTTCTACATATATTTCTGTAGCATACACCCACATATTTCTAAACCATAAGTGTGCTGCTTGAAGATTTCTCTATCTATCTGTGTATTAATTTATCTATCTGTTTGGAAACTACAAATTGTTATTATTCTTCCGAGCTACCGGGAGACTCTAAGGCCCTTTTCACACTTGCGTTTTCTGCGCATGCTTTTGACGTGCAAAACTTGCATTGCACTCTGACACATAGGGGCAGATTTACTTACCCGGTCCGTTCGCGATCCAGCGGCGCGTTCTCTGCACTGGATTCGGGGCCGGCCGGGATTCATCAAAGCAGTTCCTCCGCCGTCCACCAGGTGGCGCTGCTGCGCTGAAGTCCGCTGGAATGCCTCGAAATACACCGGCCTATCCAGGATGAAGGTGAGTGAAATTTTCGCGACACAATTTTTTTTTTAAATGCGGCGGTTTTTCCGAATACGTCGGGTTTTCGTTCGGCCACGCCCCCCGATTTCTGTCGCGCGCATGCCAGCTCCGATGCGCCACAATTCGATCGCGTGCGCCAAAAACCCGGGGCAATTCAGGTACAATCGGCGCAAATCGGAAATATTCGGGTAACACGTCGAGAAAACGCGAATCTGGCCCTTAGTAAATGACCCCCATTGTAATCAATGGGTTTTTTCACACTTGCATTTTTTTTCACGCACACACACGCAAGGTTTTTTTAACGCTTTTTAAATCTCGACATGCTGTACTTTTGCAAGTCACGCGTGTGAAAAACGTACCATACAAGTCTATGGAGACACATCAAAAACACATTGCACTCTGAAACACTTGAAAGTCCCATGCAATTGCAATGCGTTTTTCACGCATCAATTGCCATAGAAAAGATAGACCTCAGCCCTGAGTCCTTTCACGCATGTAACCCCTGCTAAGAGCACAACATGTGAGCAGGACAATGTAATTGCTGGGCAGCAGGGGTTAAGACCAGCAGCTACCAGCACCTACTCCTCAGGAGCCGACTGGACTACATCTCCCAGCAATCCCTGCTGCTCTGTGCCACTGACACTGATAGGAGGAGTTGCTGTAGAAAGGGCTGATGGGAAAAACAAGGGATTGTGGGAAGGAGAAGCGAGAGACCTCATGTGCAGCAGAGAGGACTGACAGCACATGGCAGAGTGTAGAGAGTCCTGCACTGAGAGTGACACAGCAGAGGACTAGAGACAGCCCAGCCGCTCAGCCCCAGAGGAGAAGAGGACCTGCTGGAGAAGCTCCACCTCTGCACCATAGCCTGATCCCTACAAGGTCTCCACATCCACCACACAGGTCTCCACATCCACCTGCCCCTCCATTACCATCCGGGTGCCTGGTCCCAGCTACAAGCAGAAGTCTGGGTGCCAGTGGCGTAACTACCGCCGTAGCAGCCGTAGCGGGCTCCCGGGCCCAGACTGTGGTGCATCTTCATTTCAAAGATCCACCGGAGTGCGGGATCGGGTCTCCGTGCCGCCGCATAAATAAATTGGGTCTCCGCGTTGAACAGCAGAGAAGGCACAGATCCGACGGGGCAGTCCGGACACTGGAATGCGCGCAGACCCCTCTCCTCCTCCCCACGGTACGGCCTCTCGCGATACCCACTGTTTCCCCACATTTCCTGCTCAGCAGCAGTGAGGCCGGGCTGCTGCCTACCGTAGCGTCTACACACAGCGGGCAGCACGGACCGACCGGAGAACTGGGACTGAGTAGCAGACTGACTAGGCCCCAGAAGAAGGAAGATCCCGAGCACAAGCAATCATCGGCCGATCGGTCAGGAGGCTGCAGAGAAGATACATCTTCTGGTAAGTATATATATATATATGTGTGTGTGTGTGTGTGTGTGTATGCTGTATGAGTGTATATGCTGTAAATGCATGTGTATGGTGTATATATACTATATCTATGTGTGTATGTTCTGTATGTATGTCTGTATATGTGTGTGCATATGATGTATGGTGTGTATTTACACTATATGTATGTGTGTATGGTGTGTGTATATACTGTATGTATGTCTGTATATGCTGTATATGTGTGTGTATATGATGTATGGTGTGTATGGTGTGTATATACTGTATGTATGTATGTATGTCTGTTTATGCTGTATGTGTGTGTATATGATGCATGGTGAGTATATACTATATGTATGTGTGTATGTTGTGTGTGTGTGTGTATATGTATATATATATATATATATATATATATATATATATATGAGAGTGTAGAGCTTTAAGTGTGTGCATAAGTATATAAATGTATGTATTTTTAGTGTGATATATAAATGTGCGTAATTTTACAAATATATTCATATATTTTTTAAGTAGAAGGGGGGCCCCATGCAGAAATCTGCAATGGGGCCCAGCCTCGTCTAGTTACGCCACTGCTGGGTGCAGTTACTCAGAGTTGTGAGTAGACTTTATTGTTAGTAAGGAGTTTGCAAGAAAATAATTTCCAAGAGTACTGAAAGTATTAAGTGCACCAACGTTACAGAAAGCACGCCATCGTCCGCAGCAACAGGGCCCCAACGATTGGACTGTGTAATATGCATAGCTGCAGCATAAAAGTGTAATCCTGTGCAGGTAGAGAGTATGTGTTGTCACCTGCAGAGTGTGTGACAGGTGTAATTTGTGTTGTGTTCTGATTTATCCCCTTTGTTGCTCACAGAGCTCATTATTTAAAGGGACCCCTCTGCACCATTCTCCCAACCAGGCCTGGGGAGTGCAGTTACCCTTTATTGCCACTAGCAGTACATTTTAGTAGAAAATCTGCCTCTGTAAATACTTTATTCTTGTTTATGCTTTTCCCTGTTTGCATTCATTGCACTTGGCTCATCCCTAATTCCTTCCCTTACAATAAACCTGCCAAGTTGTTTTACCCTTACCTATTGTGAGTGTGTGTTAAGCTTAGGCAGGGGTTTCCCGAGTCAACCCCTGGCAGTAGAGGAAAACCCTCCTGCTTACCTACAGAGCTTCAAGCAAGATTCGGGTGGAGGCACTGTGCCATATTGAGTTTGAAGTCACCATACACCCTTCCTGCAGAGGTAGGTCTGAAGGGGTGAAAAACTGAGACACTGAATAAACTGATTGCACTCTGATGAAAAATGTCAGTTTTTCACTGACCAAACCCTGATCGCACACTGACCAAACTCTGACGTGATCTGTAACGCAAGTGTGGAAGGGGCCTAACTGAATGTGACTGTTCATAAATTAGTTTTATTTTCAGCCCTCACTTTTAGTTTTTCCCAGGGGCCGACTTTATCTAACCAACTCTGTTTATATAGTGCTTACAAATGCTACAGTTACTCAACATGAAATGCAAAGTATGTAGGCTTCTAAAGTGAATGCTGTACAACTTAGAAGGGTATGATGCATAGCTCTGTTATATGTTGCAGTGCCCTCTGGTGTAAAACTGATTACATATAGCCAAATAGAAAAACTGAAAAATTTATAAAATGCCGTCAACTGTTAAAAATTCAGGTTTGACTAGATACTTGCACTTTGCTCTCTTCCCCTAATTAGCAATATAATCTAAAACTTGGAGCCTCAGTTGAAGATTCAACTTTTTTTTCAAAGCTTTACATGTAGCAGTCCCTTTTACCTATCAAAACAAATTTAGATTTCAGCAGAGCTCAATGGACCCCATTGTCAATTATTGGGGCTGGTTGGGGTCTGCTGATGCAGTATGATACCATAGATGTTACTATATATTGTATTTTTACAACATGTATCAATATTACACTCTTGGGCTAAAAGGGTTGTACCAAGTTTGAATGTCATGTGGATTACAATAACAATCAGTCCAATCACAAGAAGGACCCCCACTAATTTTGAGAACTGGATCCCCATTTTGACCAATTGATGGAGTGGCAGGCCGAGCATGCATCTTGCTACTTCATTTAATGCTGTGGGTGTGCCAGAGCAGAACACAGTGCTCAGGTAGCTCACTCTCTCATAGAGGACACCTTCTGACCTTAGAATTTACAAAGCTGTTATTTTTGTCACACATCTGTTTATTCCAGGATTCTGACCGGTGCTATGCTGATTGTTGCTGGCAGGGTCCTCTGTCCTCTGGCTTCTTTATGTAGAAGACCTCTTTGTCGGCTGGGGTGATCGACACTGAACTTTTAGAATGGATTGATCTTTTGAATCCGTGCCATCCACTTACTGAATTTTCAGCTGAATACCGTGCAAGCAACATCCATTTTTATGATGTTGAGATCATTAGAAATAAAGAGAGTCTGGTTACAACATTACATTCCAAACATACAGATAAAAACAATTTTGTTAAGGAGATCTAGTTTCCACCATCCACGTACGTTCAGATGGCTAAGGGACAATTCTTAAGAGCTTGCCGAATTTGTAACTGCGATAATGAGTATGAAAAATTTTTAAAAAGATGATTAGAAAATTCGTAGAGAAAGGATATAATCTAAAAGAGGTTCGAAAAACTGCTGAAGAGGTGGCACATAAGGATTGGAAAGAGTTAAGGGAAAATCATATCCGTAGTGGACACACTGAAGGCAAAAATCATCTATTCATATCCACCTATATGATAGCCATTCTAGGATGATAAGGAATACTATTTTGAAACATTGAGATTTACTTCGTTGTGACCCTAAATATGGAACCCTATTCAGGGATAAACCACAGTTTGTGTACAGAAAGGGTAAGTCATTGGCAAATCTCCTTATTAGAGCAGATATTTGCAGAAATAAAATTAGATCAAACAGACAATCTTTTCTGAAAGCCCATCGCAAGACCACTTTTGCATGCCTATCATGTCAGAACTGCAATTATATTATCAAGGAAGAGAAATGTTCACACCTGACACAAGGGACTGATATTTTGATTAAGTCCAAGGAACAAGGGTCCGCACTCCTAGTGAAAAGCGTATGGTGCTTTCGTCGGGTACTCAGCCCCAATATACAGTAGAGAAGAACGTAGCACACATCCTTAGTTGAGTTTATCGATTTTCTTTTAATTCATTATCATATTATTTACAGCTCCACCACAAAATCTTAGAGTCATATAATGTAACAGCATATCACAAGATTCCTTTTAGCCACGTTTCGGTCTGAATCGACCTTTGTCAAGCACGATCTGCAACTGATGTAGAAAGTAGAGCATGATTAGCATATTGGTATACAGATATATTGGTATATACATAAAACAATTATGTAGGACATCATGAATGAGTATCCGGGAGATAGTATATAGTACTGTTAGTATGCAAGAGATATATGTCCGAATATAATATAAACTAATCAAATAGAATAAATATACAAGGTGGTGTATATTGACCAAGGGATATATTGTCACCATCTAATCTATATATTTGTAATAAGGTTGAAACAAGCCAGGACATAGGAAGAAAAGGATGATGTCTATGGGTATTATATGTAAGGAGTACCTGGTAGGAGGAGGAAGGAGGGATGATCGATATTGGGTATAGGGGAAAACAGACCTGGAGACAGATACTTACACGGACAGGTAGCTGTACGTGGGCTTGGGTGGTAGCAGGAGGGCTGGTGCCTATGTGTCTCGTGCTTATAAGAACGGACTGTTGTGGGCCGAGCCAGTGACGGCCCGCGGCTTGCGAGCCACTCCGCTGCGCATGCGCGTCGAGGGCGCGATCCCGGACCCGGAGTGTCGTCACTATGGAGATGCGTCACACATGCACCTCGGAGTGGCCGAACTTACGGTCCCGCGGCCGCACGCCGTCACTTGGTCAATATACACCACCTTGTATATTTATTCTATTTGACTAGTTTATACACTTATTTCGGACCTTGTATATTTATTCTATTTGATTAGTTTATACACTCGTTTAACAGTACTATATACTATCTCCCGGATACTCATTCATGATGTCCTACATAATTGTTTTATGTATATACCAATATATCTGTATACCAATATGCTAATCATGCTCTACTTTCTACATCAGTTGCAGATCGTGCTTGACAAAGGTCGATTCAGACCGAAACGTGGCTAAAAGGAATCTTGTGATATGCTGTTACATTATATGACTCATTAAGATTTTGTGGTGGAGCTGTAAATAATATGATAATGAATTAAAAGAAAATTGATAAAATCAACTAAGGATGTGTGCTACGTTCCTCTCTACTGATATTTTGATTAAAGGATGAAATTCTTGCAATAGCAAGAATGTCATTTACATGCTTAAATGCCCATGTGGAAAAGTCTATAATGGGCAGACTTCGAGTACCATCAAGGTACGATTGAATGAACCAATAAGATTATTCACTAAACGTGATGCCAGTTCACATGGAAAAGAGGAAAAAGGGAAGGAAATGTGGGGAAACAACAGTTTCTAGGCATTTCTCTGTACATTGACACCAGGTATCTGACCTCAGGTGGATGGTTATTGAGGAGGTTATTGGCTGTGATAGCAAGCAAATATCACTGCAGTTTCTATAAAGAGAAGTATATTGGATCAGTCGACTAGAGTCTTAAATGAAGATTGTAACTTTGATGTATTTCTACGGTAAGGTATTACAAGACGGTTTGTGCAATAAGATATGTTAAAATAAATGAGAAATATAGCTATAATGTATAATAATTTAACCCCTAGGCGCACCTGGAAGTTATAGTACGTCCCGGTAGCTAGATACTTAGCGCACTATAACGTCCTGCTTCTGGCACCGGCTCACGAGCCTGTCAATCACAGCTGACACCGCGCGCTTACACCCGCGATCAGAACCGGCTCCGATTGCGGGTGTTAACCCCTTACATGACCGCGGCGTGTAAGGCTGTTTCTGCTTTGGATCGGATCCCCCGTGCCGCTTACCGTGGGATCCGATCCTCTTCTGGGCAGCTCCGAGGACTGCCATGTGCCTCGGAGCTGCCTGATCTCCCTGGCAGTCAGACCCCTTCCGGATCTGACTGTAAACTGTCTGAGCATGCGCCTGCATGCTCAGACAGTTTACACTGCTCTACAATGAAACAGTATTGCTGACGTCATTCCAGGCGGCGCCCCGGGGAAAAACATGGAGTGGAAGCCTGAAGACGAGCCGCGCGGACATCGGGGGAGCAGCGCGGCACATCAGGGCCACCGGAGGGTGAGTATATAAGTTTATTATTTTTTTAAGTATTTTTTATTTTTCTATTGACTCGTATATAAGCCGTGGGGACGTTTTTCAGCACATTTTTTGTGCTGAAAAACTCGGCGTATATACGGTACCAGAAAACTGCATCTCATGTGGTAAAAAAATAAGCCCCTATAGGTCCACATTAAAAAAAAGAAAAAAATTATAGCCTGTACAATGTGACAGCAAATCTGCTCTGCATGGCGCCTCCTTCCCTTCTATGCCCAGCCGTGCGCCCATACAGCAGGTTACCACCACATATAGGCTATCGGTGTACTCGGGAGGAATTGGGTATCAAACTTTGTGGAGCCTTTTTTCATTTGATCCATTGTAAATGTTTAATCTTCCACTCAAAATGAGTGTATTGTGAAAAAATATTACAATTTGTAGACTGCACCTCCATTTTGTTTTAACCCCCATAAAACACTTAAAGGGTTAAAAAACTTCTTAAAAGTGGTTTTTCATACGTTGAGGGATATAGTTTCCATAATAGGGTAATTTATGAGTCTCGCTATTATTTAAGCCTCTCAGTGTCAATTAAAGTTGAGCAGGTCCATCTAAATACGGGTTTTGGTGATTTTACAAAAAATGTGAAAAATGATACCTAAATTCTGAGCCTCATAACATTCTAGTAAAATATGTGGAATCTTAAAAAAACATGGCAACATAAAGCAGACATTTGGGAAATGTAAGTGAATTTATTTGGGTGCTATGGCTATCTGCATCAAAAGTAGAGAAATTAGAACGTTGAAAATAAAGAATTTTTCCAAATTTTTGCCAAATTTTTGTTTTTTTCATAACTAAACGCAAAAGATTTCATCCAAATTTTTAAACTAATTTGAAGTAAATGTGTCACGAGAAAAGAATCTCAAAATCCCCTGGATATCTCATAGTGTTCCAAAACTATAACCACTTATAGTGACACAGGCCAGATTTGAAAAATGGGGCTGCGTCCTTAAGGCCAAAAGAGGCCTTTAGGGGTTAATCAGATCTTCCGCAATATGTAATTGATTGTATCCCTTTAGTGTAGGAATGTTGTAATTTTTGTATTTATTTATAGATGTATCTGTTGTTTATACTAAATGTTTCCGGTGGGGAGGGAAATAATTAGCTTGTGTAGGTGTGTTCTGTGCATGTCTACGGAAGGGGGCGTGTTCCGTGAAACATCACTTCATGTGGCATACATCACTCTACTTAGCGGTCGGAGGAGTATGAGTCTCTGCCCGAGGTCAAAAATTACGTGAATTTATGTACTATTGAATTTTACACTACACCGATGGAGCAATTGATATGTACTTGATGCCAATGCACTCACTATGAAATAAGTTCTGCAAGCTATATTACTTATATTTGATGATGAGACCACTGTATGATACTAAGAAGATTAATTTGTACTTGTGAATATTGAAGTAAAGTGGAATAATTTATTCTAAGAGTCTCTTATGGTCTATATTGTTGAACACTGTTCATTGTTGCTGGCAGGGTGCCAGGTAATGTGAAATTAAAAAGAAATCACTGGTTATATCAAGAGGGATTAGACTGTGAAAAGGAATTAAAATGTAACTGTTATTCACAGCTGCATTAAAATGAATGAACATAGCATCATACCCAATGTACACTCACCGGCCACTTTATTAGGTACACCTGTCCAACTGCTCGTTAACACTTAATTTCTAATCAGCCAATCACATGGCGGCAACTCAGTGCATTTAGGCATGTAGACATGGTCAAGACAATCTCCTGCAGTTCAAACCGAGCATCAGTATGGGGAAGAAAGGTGATTTGAGTGCCTTTGAACGTGGCATGGTTGTTGGTGCCAGAAGGGCTGGTCTGAGTATTTCAGAAACTGCTACTGGGATTTTCATGCACAACCATCTCTAGGGTTTACAGAGAATGGTCCGAAAAAGGAAAAACATCCAGTGAGCAGCAGTTCTGTGGGCGGAAATGCCTTGTTGATGCCAGAGGTCAGAGGAGAATGGGCAGACTGGTTCGAGCTGATAGAAAGGCAACAGTGACTCAAATCGCCACCCGTTACAACCAAGGTCGGCAGAAGAGCATCTCTGAACGCATAGTACGTCGAACTTTGAGGCAGATGGGCTACAGCAGCAGAAGACCACACCGGGTGCCACTCCTTTCAGCTAAGAACAGGAAACTGAGGCTACAATTTGCACAAGCTCTTTGAAATTGGACAGTAGAAGATTGGAAAAACGTTGCCTGGTCTGATGAGTCTCGATTTCTGCTGCGACATTCGGATGGTAGGGTCAGAATTTGGCATCAACAACATGAAAGCATGGATCCATCCTGCCTTGTATCAACGGTTCAGGCTGGTGGTGGTGGTGTCATGGTGTGGGGAATATTTTCTTGGCACTCTTTGGGCCCCTTGGTACCAATTGAGCATCGTTGCAACGCCACAGCCTACCTGAGTATTGTTGCTGACCATGTCCATCCCTTTATGACCACAATGTATCCAACATCTGATGGCTACTTTCAGCAGGATAATGCGCCATGTCATAAAGCCCGGAATCATCTCAGACTGGTTTCTTGAACATGACAATGAGTTCACTGTACTCAAATGGCCTCCACAGTCACTAGATCTCAATCCAATAGAGCATCTTTAGGATGTGGTGGAACGGGAGATTCGCATCATGGATGTGCAGCCGACAAATCTGCGGCAACTGTGTGATGCCATCATGTCAATATGGACCAAAATCTCTGAGGAATGCTTCCAGCACCTTGTTGAATCTATGCCACGAAGAAATGAGGCAGTTCTGAAGGCAAAAGCGGGTCCAACCCGTTACCAGCATGGTGTACATAATAAAGTGGCCGGTGAGTGTATGTGTCATTTCCCACAAAATATATATGTAGCCTAAAATTAGTAACACAGGATCGGTAAATCTGTCCAGCAATATGTAGTTGCACATCTTAACATAGTCGCTACGATTTAACACCATAATGTTACCGCCCTTATCTGATGGGTTGATAAACAGTTTTTTGTTTCTCTCTAGATCCAATAGTGGCTGTCTAGATTTTGTCACATAGGATAATTAGAACTGTCCAAACGCTTAAGTTCAGTCGTGACAAGTTCCAGAAAGAGATCAATCTGTATTGTGTCAGCTACCGGGGGGTTTGGGTACTTTTAAGCATGATGTCTGTAAATGGTCCTTCCCCAGCTGTCCTGTTTGCCTCACCCCAGAGTCCATTAAGTACATCAAAACTCTCAATATCACTGAGATCCAAGCCAAGTTTTTTTTTTAAAAAAACTTTATCCATTTGAGGTTACTGGCAAAGAGATGTATGTCCTTCAGCCAGGAGAAAGATCAAATTTTACTGTAGGTACAAATGCTTAGCAGGGACATTTCGACATTATGTAATTTGTGATCAGATAAACTGAAGATCATCAGAGTGAGATGTTAACCTTTGTTGCCCCTCAGGAGATATCTGGCAATGGGTAGGTTCCCGTCTAAAAAAAGAGGAGTTTTATTATAGGACCCGCTTCTTCCCCTCCTTCTGCCTCTGTCCCCATCTTTGTTGTTTAGGTCTAGCTCCTCCTCTAGAGGCTGTTGTCTGGCTCCACGATTCTTTATCAGCTGGGGGTTAAGATTGTTGTTCTAAGAACTGATATTCTCAATGTTCCTTAAAATCTCTTGAGTCTCTCTGAAACTGGAAATGCTTCCGCTCTTTAAGATGTGAGGTCCTGTGTTTGCTGAAGAGCCTCAGTTACTCTGCAGAACAGCAAGGGAGCAATGTGAGTGGAGGTAGATTCTTTCAGTAACAGAGGGTTAACTGTTGATGAACAATAGCAAAGTTTGCAGGAGAAAAATGGGTGTGATAAATATCAATCAATGTAGCCGGCAAATATAAACTTGTCTTCAAAATAGCAATGTAAGTGCATCCAGTGAACTCTTCTTTCCCTGAGGTTCATACACACAGGCACAGCACTGCTGAATACACATGCACAAATGTATTCTACATCCATACACACACAGCTCTGCTACTTTTATTTACGCACACACAGCTCTGCTACATCCATCCATTCACTTGAACATCTTGGCTACATCCATTCAGTCACATATAGACTGGATGGTAGGAGCAGCATATAACGTCAACTAAATAACAAAGGCACTTTGTTATTACATTTGTAAAATGAATAACAAATTCACACTTTATAAATAACAAAAACAAATACACTGACCCCGCCTGAAATAAAGAAGAAAGGCTTCCTGTTGGGTGGAAAAGGCAGCAGCTCTTTAATTTTATTAAATTTATAAAGAATTTAACAACAAGTCTCTATGCCTGAAGCGGACTGCCCATGCTGGACTCCCATTCGACACTACGGACTTCCAGGCGATGATATGTACTTTAATTTCCGCTAGGTGTGAACACCGAAAAACAAGAAAACCGCAACAGGACAGGAACCAAAACAGATAGGGAGGGCGGGACTGATTTCAGGCTTGGGAAAAGAGGCCTGGAAAGCAGGGAGGAGGAAATATAAAGGACTGGAGAGGGGAGAAGAGAGGGAAGAAGGGGGCCAGAATGTACAACCCCTCTTAAAGTGCTATCACCCCTTTTGTATTTAACTGTAAACACAGGCCTCCCCCAGTTAGTGGGTACCCTCCTTAAACAGTCGGGGGTCCCATTCAGACTGGAGGGTAGGAGTAGCATATAACATCAACTAAATACCAAAGGCACTTTATATTGCCAACCATAATTCACTCTTATAAATAACAAAAACCCATAGATAAGCTGACCCTGCCTGAAATAAAGAAGAAAGACTTCTTGTTAGGTGAAAAAGGCTGCCGCTTTTTAATTTTTTTTTATAAAGAATAATTAAACAACCGTAAAAAATAACATAAGACACATTCTTTTTTTAAGTCTCTCTGCCTGAAGCGGACTGCCCAAATAGACTCCCATCCAGCACTACGGACTTCCATGCGGTGATAAGTACTTTAATTTCTGCCACTAGGCAACTGCTGTAATGATGACAAAATTTCAGACCCCACATTAGACCCCTGCTCCCCACTCACCCAAGCACTAGTAAATGGAAACTCAACAGGTGCTGCACCAGAAGGAGCCACTGGCAATGAGATCACTGCTGGAACCACTGAAGCAGAAACCAGGTTCTCGTCCCTGGAAAACCCGGTACCGCCGATGCACTTGATGAGCCGTCCGAAGATGATGGGGAGCGCCACCTCAATGACCTGGACCTCCTCGATCTGCATGAGGATCTGGAACCCCTGCTTCCATGGTCATGGCAATGCACCGAAGTGGATGACAAGGACCTACTGCGCCTCTGCCACATGGCAGGCAACACCGGCACAGGTGGCAACGCTGGGGCAAGAGGAAATGTGGGAACAAGAAGGAATGACAGAACCGACGGAACAGAAGGACAGAAGGTAGCCTGCGGAAGTGCCACCTCCGCAAGTGCTGGGGATAATATGGGGGCAGGGAGAGCAGAATCCTGAGCCACAGAGGAGGAATCCTCCGATGAAGCAGCTCAGCTCTGTTGTGTGCCCTTGCTAGTAGGAGGAAGCACGTGGATAATGGTGGAGGGCGCTGTGGCCGGAAGAGAGGGAGGAGCCAGCGCCGAGGACAGGAAAAAGGGCCTGCTCGGAAGTGCTCCTCTTCAGGGGAACTGGGGGCGGGGGTTAAAAGAGCTGGCGCACGGCCCAAGGGGGATGGCGCACGCTGATGGAGGACTCGGTAGAGGAGGCCTGAGGCGCTTCCACACGTGCTATTCCCCCCAACTGCAGACGCCGGGATAAGCCTGTCAGGTGGCTCGACATCTTCCCAGAGCAACGGCTGGAGCTGGAGGTTTAACTACAGGGCCGCTCTGGCCCGAAAACAGCTCTGCTAGCCATCCAGTCCCCTCCTGCTGAATGCGGGCTATTAGATCCGCCAGCAGTTGGTTGCCCTTCACAAAAACTGGCAAGCAAGTCCAGAACATGAACACACTACTCGCTCACCAGCCACTGATTTCAGGCGAGGGCAAAGGAATTATAAAGGACTGGAGAAGGGAGGAGAGAGGGAGGAGGGAGCCATCACTGGCATCGCTTTCAAGTCCTACACGTATTGCCTATGTTAGGACATACAGGGAAAGGGAGAGAACCGTGCAGTGGCTCTGCTCTCAGAAATCGGGTAAAATGCTTTGTCAGCTCTTCAACCTATTTCCAGGACAGTGGGCACGAGTGTCTGGCAGTACTGAATCCTTATGTTTTGGTTACAATTGACTAAGTAGCGTTGTTTTCCCTTCCTTGGAGTTAATTCCTTTAGACACAGTTATTTTGTTTTCGTTTTACTCATTGCTGAATTGCATGACACATAGGGGCTTATTTACTAAGGGTCAGCAGATTGCATAACCTTAAAATTGTGTCGCAAGACATGCACTTACATACACCAGGAACAAGAAGGTGAACTCCAGCGGAACTCAGCGGGGAAGCGACACATGCAGGATATTGAGATCATAATGTTAGTGAATTGCGCCAGAGTGCATTATGGTCGGAACAATGCACTTCGGGTGAACTCCTCGGACAGGTAAGTAAATGTGCCCCATAATGTATACATATGTTTCCATCAATATAGCATGTGAGAGTTTTTTATCAGGTCAATTGATTTTATTGGAACCATTTTATAAGCAGAAAAGAAAACGATGGAAATAACATTTTAATTCTTGAAAATCCAATGCCCTTCACTAGGTGGTGTAAATACATTTTACCCAAATTGAGGGATAAAGTTCACTTTTTCTATTTTATGCTACAAATGTCTCAGCTTCTAATTAATACAGCCAGTGACTGAAAATTTCACTCTTAAGATGACCCCAATCATCACTAGAGATAGACACGTGATTTCAATAAAAACTGCAGTGCAGTAGCCGGGAGTGAGCTACTCTGATTGCACAGAGCTCTAATGATGCCGGAGATGGGTCGGGGCAGATAGCTGCTGCTCCCTGAATTTGTGAAAATGCAGCTGCTGCCCAGACGCCCCATGGTAGATTTCCTTTAGATGGACAGGACAAAAAACGTGGATGATGGTTAACACATCTTGAGTATAAAATAGCCAATTGAAGATCACTTGGTTACCATTGTGATGTTCATGCACGGATGTATGCATGAAGCAAGTTAATCCATCAAATTAGGATGAGATATGCATGTGTATCTATTAATATGAATGTGTATCTATCCCTTCAATTCTTCTCTTCAAAGTGTTTTGAATGTGTAAGTAAATGCTTCCACCCGGCCAAGTATAGACCTTATTTCTGCTAAAGATTGTGGGGGAGATTTAACAAAGTGTCAGTGAGTAAACTAGTGCAGAGTTAGACTTCATAGTCTCAAGCTACATGCACACGTCAGCAGCTGTAGATGTGTACGCAAACCGGAAGGAGAGGCTGCTCAACCTTCCCCTCTCCGTAGCGAGCTGGAATAGGAATAGAACCTGCTCTATCGGTGTCTGTACGTATGCGGCAGCCATGAGCTAACTGCCATCTTTGCGGCTACCTCACGTATACTTTGTGCTGACTTGTGATTTCACCCTTACTCTGTGCCAGATAAATTATGCTGGATGATGTATATCGAGTAATTTAGAACAGTGGAGTTGTACTTTAGACAAGCTATTAGTTGATCTAATTAAGGACTCAATTTACTGGTACACAGAAATTTCAGGCATCTGGCGCCATTTTTTGTCAAGTCATAATGCTGCCCCAAAAATAGTCTGAAACACTCAATAACAGCATTTTATTTGTAAATAATTCTGGCATAGACATAATTGTCTGTGTCTATGCAAGTGTTTTTCAACAAAACTTCCATAGAGATTTTATCACTTTATTATAAATGTGGATAACTTTAAAGTTTAATCCAAATAAATGGAATATTGTAGGACATATATTATGCCAAAACATAAAGGTAAGAAATAAACATTTCAGCATTCAGTTTATGCATTATGCCTTCACAGACTTTATTTAAACCATACAAGTTACAAAGTCTCTTGCAGAAGTCTTTATTTTTACATACAGTAGTTTCTAAAGAATAACAGAGTTCTAATAAGTCTCAAAATAAGCCAACACCTATTGGCTACATAGCGCTATAGATATCTACTCACAAAGATCAAGAATAATAAATTAAGTAACTGTAACAGAATTAGTAGGTTTGTGGGTATATATGGATAAGTGTAAAGGACTAGATGATGAATATTGTTATTCTTAACTATTGTTCAAGTAATATAAATGCCAGAATGAAGTATAATCTGATACACTGTACCGATTTGCATGTGAGAAGAATCTAGAGCAAAACTAACTTATAGTATCACAATGACCTCCTCTATTGTAATTGTTGTTGTTGTTGTAGTGCTTGTAAAATTGGCGTTATCAACTGTAATAGTCTCAGTTGTAGTTTTGATCTGAGATGGCATACTAGGGTACAAATTATGCTGGAAAAGCTGCTGATTTGGTGTCACAGTAACATTTTCTGTGCTTTGGGGTGCTGGGCTGTTAGTAAATATCATAGGAAGACTAGAACCCATAGTTATTCTAGAGTAATATGGTGTAACTGAGCTGCTGATGTTGGTTACAATAATGGTGGGACTAATGGTCTTAACTTCCACATAGACAGTTTTAGTCTCATTCAGCTCTAAACTTGTAAACTCTGTGCCATTTTCCAGTCTAGTTGAGGAAGTCACACTGACGATGCTGCTGCTTCTTAGCGTTGTCATGGTGATATTTTGAGCTGGCTGACTGGTAGTTGGCAGTGGTGTTGTAGTTGGTGTGGTAGTAGTTGGTGTTGTAGTAGTTGGTGTTGTAGTAGTTGGGGTGGTAGTGGTTGGAGTTGTAGTAGTTGGGGTGGTAGTGGTTGGAGTTGTAGTGGTAGGGGTGGTAGTGGTTGGAGTTGTAGTAGTAGGGGTGGTAGTGGTTGGAGTTGTAGTAGTAGGGGTGGTAGTGGTTGGAGTTGTAGTAGTAGGGGTGGTAGTGGTTGGAGTTGTAGTAGTGGGTGTAGTAGTTGTGGTTGTTGGGGTAGTTGTTGTAGTGCTTGGAGTTGTGGTAGTTGGAGTAGTAGTAGTTGGGGTTGTGGTAGTTGGAGGCAAAGTTGGAACAACAAATGGATTTGGATCTGAAATGAAATAAATAATTTGATTATTAACTGCACTGCACAGAACTAAACCACATTAAATGTAAACATTTTGCAAGATACAAACATCAAGTGATAGTGATGCCTTAAACAGATGGATGCAATGCAATAAGAGGAGAAACAGGAAAAAATAGATGTTTATAAAAATGTTCTTTTTGTATACATTTAGGACAGTTAATAAATAAAAGTAATGGATTTTTGTTGCAGATTCTGTAAATCTCTCTATACCTGTATTCCACAATCCCAAGGTGTAAAGGCATCTTCAAGATGAAAATTTAATATCTTAACATAAAACTTTTATCCTTGATAGTATCAAATTTGCTTGACTAGGAACTATTTTTGGTATGATGGTGATTATTATAACCAGCAGATAGGGACTGCTATAGGGTCAACATTTTGTTTATCTGTACATGAGTGGGAATCCATATTTGTCTTTTACAAAAAAGGATTTTTTTGAGATAAGATTTTATATATAAGCGGTAATTTATCTATTACATATGAGAATAGTGAAGATTGTCTGAAATCTTAGACTTTAAAATATTTTTTTAAAATAAAGAAATTAATACAAGAAACAATTTTCAACCAACCAATCTAAATAGTTATATTGAAAAAAGCAGCTGCCATTAATCTCCCTGGGGACAGATAAAAAGAATACAATGGAATTATACAAGAAAGAGGATTTCATATCACAATCAAAGATCTTTATTGAAGGTTTTTTCAAAAGAAATTGGGCTCTTTGAAGAAAAAAAAGCTATTGAAAAAACTTGTATATTTTAGAAAAAATTACCCAATTCTGGACAACATTTTGGGGGAAAAACCAATTATCATATATAAGAAATCTGCAATTATTAAAGATATGGTTATCAGTAGTTACATAAATTTGAAAAGAAAAAAAGAGAAAAATTGAAAAGTTTCTTTCAATGCAAAATATGTAATGCTTCAAAATATAGTTGGTAAAAAACAAGAAACTTTCTAAGAAACAAAATTAGAAAGTGGCCATGTTGATATATAATATAAAAAACTTGTGTCTAGATGGTCTAACTACTGACTTTGAACTGAAAAATTTCTTTTGAATATATATAAAGAGTTCTTATCTGTGCAAGATAAAGGTTGAGAAATGCAGCCTTTTCTTTTGGATGGGGCTATGAAAATTATCGGATATCTGGATATAGAATTTTCGATCCTCCCCTTGTTTTTAGAACACATAAAAATTAATTGAAAATAGGTGAATAATGTGACTTTAGACAAATGGAATATTCTATTTATTAGCAAATTTGATAGACTGAAAGTTAGTGGTGTGCCAAACAGAGGAATGTGAATGGTTAATTAAATTTTTCCCGGCCGTCCTCTAATAAAAAGCTGATTGGCTGCAGGAATGGAGACTTGTTGGTGGGAATTTTAAATATACTTACATACAAAATGTGTTCATAGAGTTTTGGATGTGTTTAACACTGTAAAAAAATATACAGTTTCATAATTTGGAAGAGTTGTTTTGTAGACTTGATGTATAAATTAAGGGAGTGTCCAGCAAATAGCCAGAAACAAGTCCCAGAAGAAGCCTGTGACGGCTAAACCCTGGGTCGGACTGGATTGATGCGCTTTTTTACTTTGTGGAAGTGGAAGTGATTTTTGGGTGTTGTTTGATCTGCACTATAGGATTGCCTTCACCGATCTAGGCTAATGGGATCTAAAGACATCGAATGAAGATGCAGTAATATGGACTTCATGTGAATTGATCCCAAAGGAAGTGAATGATCGAGAGAGGGTGTTTTGGTCTTTATGAACATTTTCTCAGTAATTGGAAATGTGGTGCGCAATGTTGCCAATATAATCTTTTTGTTCACCAGTTTGGAAGTTGCAGCTTGGCTTTTGTATGGTTTTGTGTTAATAAGTCTTCTAGGTAGCTGATTTTTTTCATATTTTTGTCTGCCCCTGCTATAGGAAGTGAGTCCTAAGTAAGAAATCTATTAACATAGATTATTCTAATTCAGTATTGGTAAATAAGTATACTTGATCTATACTTGCCTGTGCAATAAACCTCAGACTTCAAACTTCCAGAGAATTTATAGACATAGTATCCTCCAGGGCAGGCTTTTACAGGAATGGTTCCTGCAGCTGTACATCCGCTTACAGTGTTAGCCAGCAGATTCATCATGACAATTCCTTCTCCAATAGCTGGGTGGCTGCTGTTAAGAGTAAATGGTTCGGCTGATCCACATTTTACAGGACCAACACAACCTTCTTGAATCCTCAACCCACTTCCAATGTAACGGAACCAACCAAAGTTGTATCGGTCAGTTGTAAATACACCTGTGGAGTTGATTGTAGACAATCTAGTGGTCCCATTCAGTTCCTGGTAGTCGAAGCATGGATCTTCACACTCTGCCGAATTTTCAAAACTTACACAGTCTTCATCAAAAGCACAAATTGTACCGTTACATGAAATATTTTTGGTACTGCCACATAGATAAATGCCTTTCTTGTCCACACAAGTTGATGTGAAGACACACTTGTTTGTTGTTGAATCTGCACATTCATTGATATCTGTGCAGACTTTATAACCTACTCTGTTATCCCAGTAATAACCTTTGGAGCAACAGGTATCTGTAGTGCAGGAGGCAATAGGGGTGCAGTTTACTCCATTACCAACATAGCCCGATGTACAGCTGCATATCACATAGCCAGTTTTCTGGGTGCACAACCCAGCAGTTGAGTGGCAAGAAGCACACGTTTTAGCATCTGTGTTAAATAGAAAGAGAAAATATAGGTACATAAAAATAAAAGGTATTATCTACAGAAAAACACCATTGTTTTGCAGTGGGGTTAAGGTACATTAAGGTTTGCCTACAATAGATTTCATACACAGGTAAACAGGTTTCTAAATGCATTCCATATAACTTATATATACAAATTACATATATAGGTCATATGAAAGAAAAAGTTATTTCTACTCATTTCCAGAAGGGTTAGGTATGACTAGACCAGTACGCATAAAATGTTCATAGTATGCATACTACAGCTAAGATTACCATCAGGACAATAACTTGTATTAATGGTGTCATGGGCCAGGAAACACCACTAACATAACATCTTTAGCGCTGCAACCCATTGCTAAAGTACTAAATGTGACCAGACCATTTCTTGCGTACTAAACCACAAAATTGGGGTTGATTACTATCTATATAGTATATAGTTTGGACACCCTTTCTCATTCAAAGAGTTTTCTGTATTTTCATGATTTTAAAAATTAAAGATTCACACTGCAGGCACCAAACTATAAATTAACACATGTGGAATTATATACTTAACAAAGTGTGAAGCAACTTTAACTCCTTTATGTCCCCTGAGGAAGCGGAGGTAACGCGAAACGCACGTTGGGGTAATTGACCATGACCTAGAACTCCCGGAGTTTTAAGAATGGGTAGGTATTAGCTGCCGCTTTATGTTCCTAGAGAGTAAGGATAACTACTGACTTTGACCTTGTGCCGTATTGCATAGTCTGCTCTTAGCTATGCCTGCCCACTGTGCAGTGTGCACTTATACTTGTTGAATTGTACTCCTGGGTGTTTCTTTGGTCTGATGGCAATACATCTGCTTGGAGCCCTATTTTTGATGTTTTTATACTGTATGTATTTTAATTATATATTCTCTAATAAAGAATTAATTCATTAGACCTGATACTCTTTTCCCTTTGCTTTTGTATTTCTATGCATAGAGATGGTCATTTGACGTCATAGGAGGGACACTTGTGTGTCTGCCGTCCTATATATGTTACATGTCTGTAGCAATCGGTTTTGTGTTATTACACAAGGGTCTGCATCCAGTGTTGTTCCTCTATTTTGCCATCTTGGCATCTCGATCCAAGATGGATCTCCCGATGTAAAAAAAAAAAACCTTCTGAAAGCAAGATTCTAGGAGAGTGAAGTTTTTTATTAACTGGAGAGGCACTGTGTATATTATCTCTTTTTGGGTGCGTTATATATATATTATTATTCATTGGGGGTCATGATATATCATTCATTGGGCGGTACTGCAGAGGTGTGATCTCCATAAAATAGGACATCCCCTAAGTTGCATCAAAAATATGCCTAAAATGCATATTTTTATGCTAAACAAAACTAATATAAAGAGGTTTACTGCAAACTAGACAGTCTAACAGATTTATCATCCACTATTAGACAATAATGGGGAGATTTATCAGAACCATCAGGGAGCAAAACTGTTCAAGTTGCTTATGGCAGTCAAACAGAGCTCAGGTCTCATTTTATATATTGCTGTAGGAAAATGAAAGCTGTTGCTCATAGGTTTTGTTATTTCAAAGTAGCCCTTGTGAATATGGATACTTAAGTAGGCATTCTCGTCTGGCATTCACATTTAATTTCATTCATCTTCCTTATACTTACATTTCTTTAATTGCATGTAATTTGAAAAATGTACCTGTGCTGTCAGGGATATGACCACCTATGCACTCTGGCAGCGGTGACCATTCATGTACCTTAGGACAGCTGTAGGACATGCAGGTACTCCTGGCCATTTCATATACAAAAACTATTTGTTTCTTTGCACAATCTCTCCAGCAACTGGTCGTATCTAATGACAGCTATCTCTCTTAGGGACCAAATGGCTACATTTATGAAAAAATTATCTTTATACATGTACATCTTTTTAATGGCATCCAATTGAAGAAATGTATGCATATGGTAAATAAATGAAATTAAATCTCAATATTCAGATGGGAATACCCCTTTAACCCCTTAAGGATGCAGCCTTTTATTGCTCCCCACCTTCAAAAATCTATAAACTTTTTCATTTTTTTTCGTGTATAGAACTATGTGGGGGCTTATTTTCTTCATAACAAATTTTTCTTCTTAGTGACGTTATTTAATATTGCTATGTCGTGTACAGAAGAGCGGGAAAAATATTCAAAATGTTTCCAAATTGGGGAAAAAACGCATTTGCCTTACTTTTTGTTGGCTCAGTTTTTACAACTTTACCTGTGCACTCCAAATGATATGTGTACTTTATTCTTTAGTTCGGTGCGATCACAGTGATACCAAATTTGTTTAGGTTTCATTGTGTTTTAATACCTTTTCATAAATTAAAACAATGTGTACGAAAAAAAAATTGTTTCCCCATCTTCTGACCCTAATAACAACCTTTTCATACTGTGTGAGGTGTCATTTTATGCAAGATGTTTTCATTGCTACGGTTGTGAGCACGGTGCAACATTTTTCTCATCATTTTTATGTTATGTAAATGGTTTAAAAGTTGCTCTTTGGATATTTGGAGCTATTTTCCAATATGTGGTTCATTGCTGGCAATAACCGGTTTTATATTTTGATAGAGCAGGCATTTTGAGGCATGCCAATACCTAACATGTTTGTATTTTTTACTGTTCATTTAGTTTTAGATCAGGTTTAAGGAAAGAGGGGTGATTTGAACTTTTAATTTTTTTTTTTACTTTTTTTTTCACTATTTTTTAGACCCTCTAGGGTACTTTAACCATAGATGGTCTAATTGTTCCTACCATATACTGTAATACTACTGTATTGCAGTTTATGTCTTTTTTACATAGGATTCATTACAATGAGCCACTAGCTCATTGTTACGAATCTTCAGAAACCATGCAACCTCGGGTCTGAGATCAGGTGGAGCAACACAGATGGCGGTGGCCACGCACCACTGTCTTTTAAATGCTGCCAGCATCTTTGCCAGCGGCAATCAAGGGGTTAACACACAGAATTGGTGCTAGCACTGACCACGGCTGTTAGTGATGGGTGTTTGCTGCAATATGCAGCAAACCCCATGTCTGTATGAAAAGGGCTCCCCCCGTGAACCCTCTTCATACATACTTCATAGGTCGCTCATGGATATATCGATCAATAAGCGTGAAGGGGTTAACAACGCCTGATAAAACCTATGTGATGCCTGAATTCTACAGTGACATACTATGGAGTTTGAAGAAACAAAGAGAAAAGCGATGCCCAAATCAGGCCAATACATAAAGAAACAAGATATGATCCAACAATAATCTCTTTATTAATGTAAACAACGGACAAAATTACCATGCACAGACATCTAAAAGCATTTAAAACACAAATATACAAAGAGTGACCAATGTGGAGATCCCGGTCTGGATCATCCACAAGAACCTCCAAGACCAGACACAAAGTACTGTCTGTAAACCTCTACCCAATTAGTATAAACTTGTAGTGGATGTTATATAAAATGCTCCTTATCAACTGGTGGTGAATCATGGACAACATACAGCCCCAAGGCAATCCTTGAATAAAGATCAGACAAATTCTAAAGTGCCAGTGCTACCAATATGACAACTCTGTCTGCCCCACTGATGGATGGAGAAATGGACAAATGTGGAAAAAGCATAAGAAAAAGTGCTGAGTGCAAGTGGGATCAAATAAGGGATCTTACAGTATGTAAGGTGAGGAGATACACTCCTATAGAGTGAGTAGAGCATTGGGAACGAGGCGGGACTGGAGGTACCTCCAGTCCCGCCTCGTTCCCAATGCTCTACTCACTCTATAGGAGTGTATCTCCTCACCTTACATACTGTAAGATCCCTTATTTGATCCCACTTGCAATCAGCACTTTTTCTTATGCTTTTTCCACATTTGTCCATTTCTCCATCCATCAGTGGGGCAGACAGAGTTGTCATATTGGTAGCACTGGCACTTTAGAATTTGTCTGATCTTTATTCAAGGATTGCCTTGGGGCTGTATGTTGTCCATGATTCACCACCAGTTGATAAGGAGCATTTTATATAACATCCACTACAAGTTTATACTAATTGGGTAGAGGTTTACAGACAGTACTTTGTGTCTGGTCTTGGAGGTTCTTGTGGATGATCCAGACCGGGATCTCCACATTGGTCACTCTTTGTATATTTGTGTTTTAAATGCTTTTAGATGTCTGTGCATGGTAATTTTGTCCGTTGTTTACATTAATAAAGAGATTATTGTTGGATCATATCTTGTTTCTTTATGTATTGGCCTGATTTGGGCATCGCTTTTCTCTTTGTTTCTTCATGTTCATGCATGATGCTCAAGGCCAGCCCTATATCATATATCACATCGTATCAGGTTGTGCTGACCAGCCCCCCTCTTTCCCATACTATGGAGTTTCTGATGCTCATCGTGTTCACCATATGTTGCAGTACAATAACTGTAATGCTATCATGAGACCTCTTGGGGTCTTTATGAAATCAAAAGTTAATCAAAGTAATTAGTAGACAATATAATTAAGGCACTTACTTAAAATGTTATACACAAAACACAAAATTTTTTTACCATTTGGAAAATACAATAATATAAATATTTCTACATGTAAATACTAGAGGTATTACCAATATATGGTGCTATATAATTGTTCATAAAGCTACCAGGTGGTCAAACTTTGATCACTGTCATCAATTTAACATCTGTGCTATAAAATATTCAGTCCTGCTAGTTCTTAATAATTTTAAAAAATTTTGTTAAATAAAATAAATTTTTTGTTAATTTTTGTTTTTGATAGACCTTCATATCCATCCAATGGACATTTCTTATAGAAATCATTGTCTGTTCCTCATAAACATAATGGGGGAGATTTATTAATGTGTCCACAACAGAATTCTGTCGTAGTTTGCACTAAAAAAAACTGTCTGCATCATTTATAAAGGGTTTTAGACATTTTTGTCTACTCTCCTATGAGTAGCTTGACAAAATGGGTGTGGTGTAAGAAAATGGGTGTGGCCCAGCACCAAAAAGGTCAGTGCGCAAGAAATACTGCTAACCCAACAGAATTGTGTCCTAACTTTTTTGTGTAAAGAAATCCAACTAATAGGAGGTGCAGAGTACGACTAGACCATCTTATACTGTACCGGATTTATCACCAAGCACCAGACACTTATATGAATCTGGTGCAGAATAAGACTGTCCAGTCTAACTGCACTGTCTTCCCCATTATTTTCACATTCTACATTAAATTTTGGACGGACAAAAGTTTGGTTTTTACTTACTACTTTGGGAGTTGGCAGCTCCTAAGCAGAGGGCAAGAACAGAGAGCAAGAGTGAGGAGTTCATGATGTGGCCTATTGAAAACAAACAAGTTGAATTTTTTTAAAAAAAATTGTAGCTGCAATGTTTTTTCATTTTAGTGTAAAAAATGTAATTAATTCTTTGGTTTAATATAGTGATAAAACATATAAGAAATGTAAGTTTACCTGTAGGATCAATTCATCATAATATATTATTATAATGCATTCATTTTGTAAACCCCTGTTTATCAGTTATGTAACAAATTGCATTTTGCTAAATTTTAATTGAAAAAAAAAGATTTGTTAAGAATCCGGTTGTGGGATCTCTTCTACATGTATATGCAAAACAAAACTACTAGTACCTTATATTGTTTTTTAATAGTGTAAACCTTATATCTCTTACCTTCTTTCGCTCCCAATAACTACTCTATTGCTTAGTAGATTACTCTGTTTTATATATTTCTGCTCCCAAAATAAATCCTTTTAATACAAAAGACTCTGCAATTCACCCAATGACAGCATATGGGCAGGATTGCACTGAAAAAACAAATTATGGTAACTGATGACAGATTTGCGAATAGAATACATAGAATTATGATGCTGTACGTAACACAACAGAAATCCATCTTGTTTGCTTTAACACATAGTTGTGTCTTTTATCTCCTTTGACCATGAAATCTAGGTTCACACCCACAGTTTAGCCTGGACTAAAATCATCAACATCTTAATAGATTGAGGTCACCAATGGCCTTTACATCTGTCAATACCTATTGTACACACACACACATATATATATATTACATTACATTTAGAAATTCACAAAACAGCTATATCAGTGGATCTGGTGGTCTAAATGAGGGGGGTTGTATTGTGTTGGTGTGTGATTGGTTAAAATTTAATTCTTTGAGGTTCTAGAACAAAAATAGGTAATTAGCTATTCCTTCATGGGTGAAGGAGTGGGCTATAGCTGAGGCTTCATTCACCTCCTAAGGAATCTTCTGCAATGTGTCCAAGCTCTGATAAAAGCTAAACCCTTATGGGTTCTTCTTCTTGCCCTGACCATTCAGATTAGTTCCAGGGAACAATTATGCATATCAAATGGATAGTAGTTATTAATAAAACCATTATCACAAATCAGCCTCTAAGCTTATTCAAACCAGTTTTTTTTTTTCTCAGTATGCTCCAGGGAGAGCAAGCTGACCCTTTTTAGTCACTGCAGGTTATTTATCATTGGTTTGCAGCTCTTTTTAGCATGAAAAGTTTTAAAAAGTTTCATGTTTTAATGCTAAAAAGTCACACAGAGTTATTTCTGGCACTTCAAAATAGTGGCATTGACATAGAAGAACTGCTTCTACAACCGAGGCCACATTTAAGATTCGCACATTTATTGACCCTTTTGAAAAGTCACATTGTCTCTTCAGTCCCAGCGTGGTGTATGTGTCACATATTTCAATGTATATTGTGGGGTTTTTCTTTAATGCATCTTTATATGTGACTTTTTGGGCAAAAAGTTGCAAATAGCAAGCACAACATAGGAACACTACAGCGGAGGTCCAAAGACAGACATAGAACTGTCTTATAGAGTCAGCCTAATGATAAATAACCCCCTATGTGTTTATTCACATTTCTTTGTTTCTCTACAGATCAGAGGAATAGAACATTCTGAGCATGTACTAAAGGAAACAGATGTTATAAAAAAAAAAACAGGTCAAAAGATGCCATGTGAAAAAAAAAAAAAAAAAGTGTGGATACAATACTGGCACAAATCAGACTGAAATGGGTGCGTATTTGAATGCATAACGGACAACTCTGTGGGAATTAACCTTAACAAATTGGCTTGGAAGAAATGTTTTCAATATAACATCAACCTTGACCAGATCAACAAATACATTTTCAAAAACAGCAGGTCACGTTAACCAGATTGTCTTTGCCCTAGACCAGGGTCCACTACCTTCCCATTAACCTTCATTTGTCTGTCTGCAACTATCCAAGATCCATGTTTAATTTTATTTAGGATTTGATTGAAATTTTAGGATTTATTAGCATCAACCAGATTTATTGTATTTTATATTCATGAAACTTACATAAAATCGTCATCAAGGATAAAGACCTGTTCAGTTTTATTTAAAGTTTTAGGACAACAATATGTTCTCCTTCCTTTTGATCCATACATAGACTTGACATGAAAAGCATAGATCTATTTTAACGAGCAATTCAAATTTTGAGTTTTTTTACCTTTTTTGTAGCCGAAACTCGATCCAGCAATAAACAGCAAAATCCCCCTGGCAAGGAGGGGGCTTAGCCGTGAGCCTTCCCTATCCTCCCACTCTCGAAGTGCGGCTTAGTATTAGTCGGGAAGGGGTAAAAATGTATTGCATCTAGTGCAGATGTCCTCTAAGAATAAAGAAAGCACTCATCCATTATTGTGGACATAGGTCTTAATTTAGGCAAAGTAAAATGCATCCTTGAGACCATGTTCATTAAAGTTCCTTAATAACTGTGAATTTAAAATATTAAAATTAATATTTCACATGAGGTTCTTAAATGTTGACCCTTATAACCCTACATGACGCCAGTGTTTCAAGATGCTTTCAAGTATAATGGATGAACAGATGACGCTCATAGTTCTCGCATTAAATACAGATTGAAAAATCATTCATAACTTCGTCCTTGACACAGCTATTTATGTCACATTTTTAAGGGTCGTTATCGTAACATTTGTGTATGACGGGCTGTTTCTTTTCAGTGAATAGGTGTAGTTAATACTTCATCATTGCTGCACCCTTCCTGTGCACTCAAAATATTTGTGAAATGTTTAGACTATGTTCCCTTCGAAAAAATAGAAGCTCCTGGAGCTATTACCTGATTTCAGTAAACAGCAGCAATTGATGCTTTGAAGAACAACACTCATCAAACTGTGACGTTAGACCGTTAGCCTGCAGCTAACCTTAACCAAGTATGCCTCTCTGCACCTCCTCAAACCGCAAAAGGATGTTACTCCTTCAGAGGACCTACCCAGCTGACTAGCCTTATTGTCCTTTCCTGTGTATTTTTAGCAGACACCTTTATATTCAACAGGCTGTAAAATCTTGATTTTTTTTTTTTTTTCAAAGTACAAATAAATATGTAGACAAAGAAGCAATATGCACACATTTTTAACAAAAATGGCCCACTGGAAATACTAACTTAATGTCTTACAATACCCTGGTTGCTATCTCTTACTCCTGGTTGCATTCTTCTATACTCCCTCTCTAAAAAGTTGTCTGACATAATCCAGACTAACCCTTTAATTTACTTCATTTTTTTTACTTTTACAAACCATAAAACAGTCTAATAAAGAATTATATCAACTTACTAATAGGCTTAAAAAATAACTTTTAAAAACAGGGGTAAAACTTTTATCGCCTAAATATAACCACAAAACAACAATACAGGCAGTCCCCGGGTTACATACAAGATAGGGTCTGGAGGTTTGTTCTTAAGTTGAATTTGTATGTAAGTCGAAACTGTATATTTTATAATGGAAGTTCTAGACAATTTTTTTTCTTTTGCCCCAGTGACAATTGGAGTTTCAAAATTTTTGGTGTAATTGGACCAAGAATTATCAATAAAGCTTCATTACAGACACCTTACACCTGATCATTGCAGCCTGGGACTATAGTAAAGCATCCAGAGAGCTTCACCAGAGGTCACATGGGGCAGAGGGGTCCGTCTGTAACTATGGGTTGTCTGTAAGTCGGGTGTCCTTAAGTAGGGGACCGCCTGTATATAATAAAATAAGTGGTAGACCTGTAGTTACTTTTAATTTTTATTTACCAGCCCCACCAAAGATTAATGTAGTAGGGCAAATAGTAATAAATTGTTTGGTATTACAGTTATCATGTGTAGAAGCAGGAAAGAGGCCAGTGGGAGGGGCCAAGGAGGCACCAGGTCAGGAAAAGATAACCGCACTGTACCTGGTATACCCTAAAAGTACACAAGCCCTGGAAGCCAAGATATTTGCTCATCCCCTTACAAGAACAGTCCCAAGACTGACCCTAAAGGAAACTGAAATTACCAGCTCACAAATTTATTGTGAGCTGTCATTGCAGGATGGGATGACGTTTTCATTAATACCATACTGTACAACTTTTTTATTGAAGGCAAAATTTAAATTAAAAAAAATGGAGATTCGACATTTAGGCGCCATTTTCTGTTATGGGGTTTATCACTTGGAGTAAGTGTTTTTATATATTTTACTTGCTTATTTATTTTTATATGTGTTCTAGTGAATGGGTGTCGGCTTACATCATCATTCGCAGTGGTCCAGTGGGTTCACTATCCCTGGTGCCTGACAATACACCTGACACCTGCGGTTAAGAAGAGGGCTCCATCCATGAGCCCGCTTCATACTCCCCTTCAAAACCACCCAACATATATATATTTACGATGGGCAGTCATGAAAGGTTTAAGTTAAAGGGAATTAGCTGAGAGTTGTGCCAAGACACTGCTCATTTGAACATACAGTTATGTGTTTGGGTACTAAGGGGTTAATGCAAATATCCTGTTGACTTCAGAAACCTTGACATTGTCTGCTATTACTTAATCAATTATTTAAATTATACGTACATTGAGATCCTTCTCAACAAAGGACACTCCCATATTTACACCCTTTAGGACATATGCTGTAAGTAGATAATTAGTGCCAAGGTAAATAATCTTTTATTTCTCCACATTGAACCTCATTTGACATGGATGTGCAGTGCAGAGGCTAGGGGTGGCCCCAACACTATGCTGGGTCAGCAAGGAACCGTTGAGGTGTCACCACATGTTGCTGCTTTCCAGGATAGATGGTAAGAAGTGGTGCACCCCAATGAGAAATACGTCCAGAGACGTCCAGTGTACAGAGAACAGTTACCTTCTTTACTGAAGAAATTCAGGTAAAAAGGAATACAAGCAAAGCATGGACTGACTTCTCCTCCTTGACAGAAGTATCCTATGCGGATTAAAGGCCTTGGCTAGTTGTCCCTCTCTTTCTCACTAAGCTGGTACCCTGGCCAAAGGTTAGGAGCCCAGGGTCAATGGCAAAATATCCTCATCTCACTTTTTTCTGGTTGTTCAGGTAGACTGGCAGTCCTCTTCACCAAGCTCTGTTCCCCAACTTCAAGAGACTAGGAACTGTGACTGTTGTCTTTATATACCTTCTATTTCAGAACAAACAATGATAGTATTCTCCCATAGACTTACATTAAGTCCCCATAATATTTTTGGCAGGTTCTAAAGTGGTAAACAACTTTCCAGACAGCATAGGTTATACTAAAGATCACGATGTCTGCTTTTCTGGTAAAGTCTGTTTTTCAGCGGAAAAACTATTTCTTCTATAGCTGTTGAAAACTACTGGCTTCTATTTAGTTAGAGATACACAGTAAAACATATCTCAGTGTCCAGTAACCCATTCTACAGGTCTATACATAGAGTACTAATAATCACAATGTATATATAACGAAACACTAAAAATTTATGAAAGTTAACCACCGATGTGCAATAAAGGGCTGACTTTGTATAGGGGAAATATTTAAATCTTCACAAATGCCCAAAGTTTCTCTGATCCACGGCACTACAGAGGACCATACACTCATGCTGTAGTCTATAGACATTGCTTGGTGACAAAAAGAGAAGCAGTGCTGTTAATCCCATATTCTATAGGGGGTTGAGACACTTTGCATTTATGCAAGCCAAGAAAAAAAATGTAAATTTTAGAAATTTTTAAATAAAACTTAAATTGTAACAAACAGATTTATATAAGACCAGTTAACATTTTATTAACACAGGCACATTCATGCAATAAAGTTAACCCCTAAAGTAATTGATATGTACTTGGCCTCCTAAAATAACATTATTAACTGTTAAAATACATAGAGCATATTTCACTTGATGAGTCAGAAGATAAAACTCCAGTGAATGTGAACAGTTTCAGGTTCCTTTAGATGTCAGTGAAGGACACAACAGAAATCAACATTTACTATTATCATCTGCATTTTTGACTTATGCAGTTCTGTTGAGTTTAGTTACGCCTTAAAATTTTTTATAACAATTTTATAACCTAAAGATATTCCACACTTTAAAATGTGAATATTTCTTGAAAGTGACAACCTGACAATTGCATTCATCTGAATAAACTGTTAACAGTCATGTCTACCTTCAAGCAACTTTGGGACAAAATGTATTTTAAAATTGCATTTGTATACACATTTAATACCATACAACAGTGATGGCGAACCTTTTGGAGACAGAGTGCCCAAGCTACAGGCAATACCCACTTATATGTCGCAAAGTGCCAACATGACAATTTAAGCAGTAACTTATTGCTACTTGCTGTAGCACAGGCTTTGATCGTATTGGGCTCCTGAATTCACTAATACAATAGAAAGATGATGGAGAAATTTGGATTATAGCTTCCCTCCGGGGTCCCCTGAAGAGGTATAAACAGGGGACCTAGAGCAGGAGCTCCAATGACAATCCATCTCTATCCACACCTTCTCACTCCTCTTGTAGTTCTGGCAGCCAAGGGTGTTGCTTTAAAATAGCGCTGAACATGGCACGTCCTGTGCTGTATTGGATCACAAGAGAAAGCCTTGAGTCCTATCTGGCAAACTCTGTGCTCTGGTGATGGCCTGGGTGCCCACAGAAAGGGCTCTGAGTGCCACCTCTGGCACCATTGCCATAGGTTCGCCACCACTGCCATACAACATTTGTCTGGGTCCAAAATGGTGTCAAAGGAGTTTTACTCTTGGTTTGTAGCTCCAGTCTAGGTAGCCTCTCTGCTATCTGAATCAACTATGCAAAAATACCCTCCTTCCCCCCTCAATATGTACAGGGTGCCCATTCCTAAATTGAAGCCCTTAATGCCACAGCTTTAGAAGTAATACGTTTTCTATTTTACCGTGTACAGAGCTGTATGAAAGCTTGTTATCTGCTGGACAAGTTGTACTTACTAGTGTCACTATACATACGCTGCAGTAAAATTATGAAAAAAGCACGTCTCTCCATTATACTTGTGGAGCACTTTTGTTCAGCGCTGCCTTTGTAACTATGATTAGGGAGTGCAGTGGTGGTGATCGGCTACTCAGTCAGTAGGCCTCATCTTGCTGTGCTGTGTGTAGTGTTCACATATTAAAACTGCAGCATAGCCACAGTATAGAATATTACAGCTGGGATCTGACACCACACCATCCTCCTGCAGTCTGACTCTTAGGCACCAAGGCATGCTGCAATAAGTGTTAGGCTGCTTTCACACACACATGTGCAGTCCGAAGAAACGGTCCCTTATGCTGGCTGAAAAGCCGCAACAGCAATGTTGGCCAGGCTGCTTTAGCCAGCAACCAGGCTGGCTGTGCATTAAATTTCTATATACTGTCCATGTGTACAGCCTATGGGATAGGCCCAACTTACTTGCCTGTTTCTTCAGACTGCTGTGGCCCTGAGTCTAGCGCAGTACCTCCGGTACTCAGTGGTGACGTTGGCGTGAGCTGTAGTATGTGCATACAATCAAGGCGGCATTATTGCTGACCTCCTATTTAATGTGACTCCCACAAAGGAGTAGAGGTAAGGACCAATAGTAGTATCTTGTCTTTCTTTGTTATTTTTACTCCACTTGCAGCCCAATTAAAACAATTAAGACAACCTGTCTAAATATACTAGGTGGTCTTCAACATGGAAACTTAGTAATTTCAGCTTTAAGACTGGGATGTTAAGAGTTAGATGTACTATCAAATTGTATGCTCTGTGATTACTGTGAAGGAAGGAGTGTGCTGGCAAGCTGCCTGACACTTTGGCCAGTCCCAAGAGACTAGGCCTGAGGACAGAGATCCACCATCCAGACTCTGTTGCATCTGTTCCAGCCCAGCCTGAAGCCATTATCCAGGCTGTGAGCATTCATCTTCCTGCGGACTTGCATTCCGACCAGCTATCTCCTTCCAGTCTTCTGCTGTTTAAGGCCGTTGCCTACTGTTGAAGTTCCAATAAAGAACTTGCAGTTTATTTGCACCTATCTGCCTCTGAGTGATCCCTTGATACTACTGTTCACCTTCACGGCTCCCCACCTTTCATCACCCAGGGATCCCTATCCACACATCGGGGTTGCCACAGGGAGAAACCTCTTCTATCAGCCTCTCCATAGAGTGCCCAAGGCCACAACAGCCAGCTACTCATGTATTCCAGGCTCCTGCTTCATCTATTCTAGACCATGAGAAAGGCTGGGCCCAGGTGGGGGATGTTTCACCAGCTTAGGTTTCCATAGAAAAACAATGTTAATATTATAAATAAATTGAAAGTCTTACACATGCAAAATCCTCACATTAAAAAGAGGTTGTACTCTCAAAATGGTTGCAAGAAAAACCATGTAATATTTAATTGTTGTTTTTCACAAATATGCAAAAAATACTGCACACCAGCATGGTTTATGTTCTAAAGAACACATGTTTATGTCCCAACCTGGGACAAAATAAAACAGTAAAAAAGGTATAAAAAGGAAAGTGCAATTAAAAAAGTTTAAAAAAGAAAAGTCCCCCCTCATTTAAAAATCAAATACAACATAAAAAAGTGAAAATCACCAAAAAACACCACACTGTTCAATAAAATAAAATTGTCACTGAGCCCGTACAGTGAGTGTCGCAAAAAACTCACAAAAATGATGAAATATTCACATCTGACCTCATAAAGCGATCAAAAAGTAACATTTACCTCAACATGATTCCAAGAAAATGTAAAGCTTGTCTCGCAAAAACCAATCCCTAAAACAGCTCTGTAAACAAAAAAATTAAAATGTTATGCCAGTTAATACATGGTGATGCAAAAACAAGCAAATTTCTCATAAAATGAGTTCTATATTCACAAGTCAACCGAAAAAAAAAAAAAATCTATATAAATGGGGTATTGTCGTAATCCTGATAACCCATAGAATAAAAGTAACACATTCTTTTTATGGTATCGTAAATGGCCGGGGAAAAAAATGCTAAAAACCATTTACCGTTTTTTAACTACCACCAAGAAAGATTTAATAAAATTTTATTATTAGCTATTAAACCCTGCTAAATGATGTACCTGAAAGTGTATCTCATCCCGCAAAAAATTAATCCGCCGCATGTCAAAACCCTGGATATGTTAAAGCGTTACATATGTATAACCTCTTATAATAAAACAGGGCAAATTTTAAAAAAATCAGGCTTGGTCCTAAAGCCCTAAAATGGCTTAGTCATGAAGGGGTTAAACTAGTCTAGTCATAGATGGTAGATTTTGTCACATTTTTGGGGGGTAACTTAGATCATGCCCCCATTAGCAGAGAACATCTGTTTTTTAAATCCTGTATCCACAAATACTCAATTTAAGTAGACTACTTGTCCATGTTCCTCCCCTATATCTGCAGTTTGCTTCAAGCCTGCTACTGATCCAAGTAGATGAAATTCACTAATTTCATCTACTTTCATCTTTCCCTGGGTAAAAATACAAATGATAACTTTAAGAAGACCTGTCAGGTTGATTTGGGACCCTAAACCAACTACAGGTCAATATGGACATGTGGTTTAGGGTCCCAAATTGACCTTTATGAGGGTCAAGCAAACTTTTATACTCCCCTTTGAGTCTGATGCGGCACATCTGACTCACATCTCAAGATCCTGCACTGGTGCTTCCTCTCGTGATGAGGCAAGTGAAACCGGGATAACATCTCGGCTTCACTGCACTTACACTGTACATATGGCACCTGCGCAGTAAAGCCGTGGTGTACTATGCCAGCTTCACTACTCACAACAAGCAGGTGCCAAAGTATTGAGGACAGAGGTGAGTATAAAGTTTGGGGGCCATTTGGGACACTAAACCACTGGTTCAGCCCTTTAATGGTGAGAAGGCTATTGATTTATGTAAGGTTTGTTGAAAGGTTAGGTTTACTTATAACCCCCATCATTAGCATTGTTATATAAGAGGAGCTGCATCCAGTCAATTTCCTGAAATGCAATGCTTTTTCCTTCTAGGGCTTAATTGGTTCTTATTGGGGTAGCTAAAAATGGGACGTATTGTGGAACAATGCATCCTAAAATAAGTTTCTGGTAAAATGCTAGTATCTATACAAAATGCAGCTCATATCTGCAATTTTTATTTATAGTTTATTAGTCTATATTTGCAAACAAAAACAATCAACTATAACCCACGAATATCCAAAAGATGGCAGTAGAGTTCCACCTTCTTGAAACTGCAGCAGGCAGGTTGAGCTTCTAAAGACTTGGGACAATTCATAATTCTCTGCATAGTTTCATGGAATCCATAGGTATACAAAAGATGATAATTCACAGCAGTAAGAAGGGATTCATCATATAATGCACGTTTTTGACTGAAATTTACTGGTTAGCCACCTCAAAGTGCCGCTAGAGGACCATATCTCACCCTGGGCACTTCAAAACCAAATCTGCCTTACATCTAATTCCCAAACTGTAAAGAAATGACAATCCCATGAAATCAGATGGCTCGGGGTCCTACATTACAGGCTAATTTGGATTGCGCATATTTTTGTGCAGTGTGTGGATAAAATTTGGTTCACTTTGCTGCTAGTTTATATTAAAGCAGATTCTCCTCTTTCAAGTCAGTGGCAGCTAAACCATTGCTAGGGTCACAAAATGTTTAAAAATGTTTCAGGCCGTATATCTCAGCATCCATTCAGCTATTGTCAGGATCTGGGGTTGCTGGGTAGCTGTCCAAGGTTAGCAGTCCAAATGTTTTATTCACTCCAAAAGCAGTATTCAAATGCAGCATATAAAGCATAAAATAAATGCCTGCCCATCTGGGCACTCAATAAACAGAAATTTGTTTCCTCACCTATAACAACAAATAAAATCCGACAAGCTAAGATAGTCTCCAGCAGGAGTAAACACTTTTCTGGCTTACCAGCCATGCTCTGCCATTGCCTGCTCTAACAGAAGACTTCTTATACTTCCCTAATGAGGACAATCCCAGTCACCTGGGTTTCCCCGAGTGTGTCCACAAGATGTGGACTGGAGGAGATGGGAACAGCAAGTCCTAATAAAGCAAACAGTTGTTTGCTGAGAAAAACAAAAATCCTCATGCACCCATATGAGCAATTCGGGTGAAAAGTACTGTACATCCTTTCTAGTATCTGACCAGCCTTTGGCTTACACTATGAACATGAGACTACAACAATTTTATTATTTTGTAACTCTGCTTTTGGCTTTCAACTCTGCCAGAATCTCTGTCATGCTCTGGATGATATTCAAGCATGTCTTCAACCAAAGTCCAATCCCATCAACACATTTCCAATGTTGGTACATACTGGTCGACTCACTTGAATACACTTTTTCTTTCAACTCTACCCACATGTTTTCCATTTTATTGAGTTTTTGGGACAATAGAGGTCAATCCATCAACTCTACTCGTTGTTTTTGAAGTATTCCAATGCTTTGGCCATTGAATTGCTGGAACACCATGTCATCTTTTTCATTTCTTTAGTACTCCAAGCAACTCATCATGTAGGATACCTGCTTATAGCTCAACATTGATATCACAATCTATCCTTGTCAAGTATCTAACACATTTGGTTGTGTAAAAACCCATGTATGCAGGCTTCATCCCCCAGACTTAACAGTTCTTCCAATTTCTTTATCATTTAGCCTCTTTTTCCCTTGATTCTTTCATCCTTGCACTCATCTGATGCAGTTTGGCAATTTTCTTGGTCAAGAAACCACTATTGATGAGCTTTATGATGCAGTTTCTCCTATCTTCAGAAATCTTCTTCATGGATGATGGTGCCCTTTTGCCAATAAACTGAACTATTGTGAAATGCAATGTAATTTGTGGAAGACAAGAAGAAAAAGTTTGTCCATCAGGAGGCAAGGCAGTAACAATGCACTTACACCACAAGAATTTGCATTACTAAGCATATGCTACGTAGTTGCTCATCAAATGTATGTGTGAGATAGCCAAATTGAATGTCCACAAAAAGTTGGCAGTATCACTTTCAAAACGAAGATAAAAGGATAAAAAACACACAGAGGAAGGTGCCTTGTATAATAACGTTAGGAGGTTCACAGCCAATGACACACAAATTTGCTGCTCATCTGGTGGCCGATTGTTTCAAAGCCTATAACCCCACCTCTGCATATTTGGTGTTGCTAAGACCACTGCCAGAGTGCTGACCCCCCCCCCCTCCCCCAACCTTCCCAAGAAAAAAAGACAGAAGCCAGAAAAAAAGCAATAATAGTGCAAGGGAAAAAAGTAGAATATATGACCACTAAAAACATAAAATGCTAGTTAGTTATAAGTTGATGAAAATATACTAGGTGACTATGTAAAATCATCATATACAGTTTTAGAGTATATATATTTCCATTGCAATATTATCACTTTATGAATGGTAGTTAGTGTGATGTGTGAAGCCATGACATAAAATACACCCAGACTTTTAGTTTTCTTGTAATTATTTTAAGAAAGTGGATAGATGTAGCACAAGCTGGGCATAACTTTTGTTGTTTTTGTTCTGCCCACAGCTTCCAAATAGGCTTTGAGAAAATGAGGCAAGCTGGTGGATTGAGCAACCAGTTGACCAGCTTTCAGCCTCATAGCAACCACAGCCATGTCCAATATGAGCAGGACTGTGATTGGTCAGGCTAAACATGTTACCCATTTCTATAAGAGGAAAAGTCACATGTCCCGGCACCATTAAAGCCAGGAGAGAGCTAGGAAGAGGATGCAGCTTTAATAATTTCACAATTGCTCTTTTGAGGCATATAGGAAGATAAAGCGGTGAGGGACATATAGAAAAAATTGTCCTTTTCAGGGCAGTTTAAAAAAAAGTGATAGTGTGATAACCTTACTGCATCGTCAACAATTAGAGAAATGTAGTTTTTAAATAGCTACAATTTATTAAATTCATAAATTCCTAAATTGCATTGTTTTTTTTTAAATAGTAGTACCATTGTTTGCCAAATCAGTACATTCCTAAATAGTGTTTGTGTTCACCACATCCATATTTTCCTAAATAGCAGTATCTCTGGGATAAGCTATGCCCGTCCTCTCACTGCCCAGATACAAGGACCATCTTTCTTCGTTCATACCCTCCATCAACGCTCTAATTAAACCCATGCTGTAGATACACCTGTGAGTGGCATCTCCCAGACACCGGCAGCATAACTATGCATCTCACCTCACAGCGACCTGCTAGTGGAGCAAAGAGCTGCAGAAGACCATACAGGCTACTGCCCCACAGACAGGTAAGTAATTGCTACTACTGGGGGAATCCCTGCTGTGGTTACTGGCTGCTGGGGGCATTGCTGCTGTGGCTTCCGGCTGCTTGGGTTATTCATGCTGTGGCTATTCCCGGCCAGGGGCATTTGTGCTATGGCTACTCGTTGCCGGGGACATCTTTGCTTTGACTATGATAATGATTCATAACAGTAGCAAAATTACAGTTATAAAGTAGCAGCAAAATAATTTTATGGTGAGGGGCCCCAACAACATGAGGAACCGTATAAAAGGGTTGAAGAACTGGTCTGGAACAACCGCTATCGTAGAGGTCTAGTAGTAAATGATCTGGTAATTGGTTTCTTAATGTGGAAAATCATTTATTGAAACATCTTTCCACTATAATGCCTCTCGTATTTCTATACTGATATGGTGAAAGGTGAAATTGAACAACTACCATCTAGTAAGGTTGACCTCAGTAGTGTACAAGAAAGTGAAAGTGAAAGTATTTTAAGAAATAAACTGCAACTTTCTTAATGCTGGGCTTCATTTTGGTCTCTTTTTCGGAGGCTCTCCTCTTTTTATGCTGTGTGTAATATGTTTGCAATTGTCTTCATTGTCTACTACATTATATTCCGTGTTACTTGCTGCATCCTGACTTTTCCCATTTAATAAAATTAGTTTATCAAAAGAAAAAAAAGAAAAAATTAACTGTAAAAGTATTAGGCTGATAAATTTAACAGGTTTTGCATAATCACATGATACTGTACCTCTTTTTTTTTTATCAACTCTTTATTTTTGTATTTTTTCAATAGAAACAAAAATATACATCGAAATGCAGAAAAAGTACATAGAAGAACCGAGGGGAGTACAGGATTCCACAGTAGCAAAACATAGTAAACAAGAAAGAAAAGAACAAAAAAAAAAAAAAAAAAAAATCAAGTAACAACCGTCACATATAATAAGTATTTCTTATAGCACAGCATAAATATGATAGCATCCCAAGTAGTGTAATTACTCATTAACATCAGGAAATCAATCTAGCGTTATATGCGTCCCATTGAGTCCAGGTCTTTTCGAATTTATCACAAGTGTGACGAAGCACAGCGGTAATATATTCCATTGATCGGAGATCACGAAGTCGTGCATATAATTCCAACAATGATGGAGGGGCGGACCGTCTCCAATTCAATGATATTAAACACTTTGCTGCCGTAACTATATGTAGGAACAACCTGGCACTCGGACCCCTAAGAGAGCTGGGATATAGATTGAGTATATAGATTTCAGGGTCCAGCGGGACTTGCACATTGAGGATCCCTCCAACAAGGGACCTGACCTCCAGCCAAAAATGAATCAGGGCAGGGCAACTCCAAAAGATATGGAAGAGTGTAGCGTCAGGCCCTCCACACCTCCAGCACAAATTAGGAACTGACGGGTAAAATCTATGTAAGAGCTCAGGGGTGCGGTACCAATTTAGTAAAATTTTTAGTTGGTTCTCCTTATAGAGAGTGCAGATAGACGTTTGTCGTGCTCTCGTCCAGATATTCTGCCACTGGTCAGGGGTAAGATACTGTACCTCTTAACCATCTAGTTTTTAAAATTAAAGATGCAAGTAACGGGGGATAATATATACACATGGGTTGAGGGATAATTAGGCCTGTGACCAGGACAAGGGGGCATCCTCTATACTTAGAGGGGAGGCGATTCTACCATCAACATAGACAAAGGTTCTTTACTGTAAGAGCAGTGAGACTATGGAACTCTCTGCCGCAGGAGGTTGTTATGGCGGACTCTATGTACATGTTCAAGAGAGGCCTGGATAACTTTCTGGACAGAAAAAATTTCACGGGTTATGGGGATTGATGGACATGCATCATTTTCTGGCCTTATATACTATGATACTATGATAAGATGGGCCGGCATCAGCAGTGGGGTACCACAAGGTTCTGTGTTTGGGTCCATTTCTTTGGAAATCCCTTTATAAAGGTGGAATAGAGAATAAAGTATATGCCTCCAGCTTATGCAAACTTGATTATAGAATGAAAAAAAAAAAACTTGTATAAGTTCTCAGCAAAGGCAAGTACTGTATGTGACAGATGAAATGTAATGTTGGCAACAGACTACAACAATTGTATTGCTGTATATACAGAACTGGGAAATACAGAACAAAAGAAAAACTTGCGTATTCTGGCTACAAGCAAGCTAAGCTGCAGTGCTCAAGCTCAGGCTGTTGCCGCAAAAACATGTTAAGGGGCATATAAAGAGTAATTCAAAACCATGTAAAGAAGCCCATTGTAAAAGACCACACCTTGAGTAAGGGATGGAGCTTTAAGTTTTATATGGCAAAAAAAAAGATATAGGGGAGTTAGGGAGGGTTCAAAGATGAGCAAACCAATTATAAAGTGATCTAAATGTATGGATGTAGCTGCAGTCAGTAATAAGATCTAGCATGTATTTATTTAATCTGAAAATTGTGCAGTGGGGGGTTGTTAGAATGGCGTGGGGGGTTGTGAAAACATGACAGAAGTTACACTTAACGTTTTCCGGCACATTGATGTGCCACCAGTCCCCACCAATCTCTCTTATATATATATTGCCAAAGAGGCGCACAGTTGACATCACAAGCAGCAGCGCTGACAGGAGGTGTGGCAACGGACCGCAATGTGGAAAAGTAAAGCTTCTTTCTTGTTTTCACAGCCTCAGACAACCCCTTTAAATTATAATCGTAAATGTGATTTTTTCATTATTCAAGAATGAATGTTGATCGTGAAAAGTCAGTTGGTGTTCTTGTTACAAGATATGGAAGTTGGACTGCAGGTGAAATTTATACCCAGGGGATATTATGATTGCCACCTTTGGAGTTCAGAAAATATTTTCCCCTAACCTAAGAGAGGCTGGATTTGTTGAACAGGTGTCATCTTTAAAGGGAACATGACATCAAGAAGAGGCACAATAAACCTTAAGTAAAAGTAGACAGGGAGAGTACTTGCTGTCTGCTTAGGCCAAGATTTGAAGAGACACAGAGCTGTCAGTCAAAAGAAGGAGGTGTGGTTACTGGCAGCCTGAAGAAAAGTTGACTCTTCTACTTCAGAAGTTGACTCATATTTATTTATTTGCATATTAGAAGAGGAGCTGTAATTAAGGTACATTGCCTCCGTGGCAAATAAGTTTAGGTGATTAGGTATTACTATGTGAGGGGTAAAATTCTGGTGACAAGTCTTCTATAAAAATTACTATATAACTATACTGTAGCCTACCCTCTTCTAACAATAGCACAGTGTTAGGAACGAATAATTAGACTTACCGGTAATTAGGTTTCCATTAGTCCACCATGACGGCCCACCTGGAGGATGCCCCTTGACCTCTATAGTGACAGGAAGAAGAGAGATTAAAAGGCCCCTCCCACAGCCTCCCTCCAGTGTCTACCAAATAACTACACCGGAATGGATGCAACAAGATTTTATTAACATGTTAATATCACACATTCAGATTCTTTGTGGTTTCTTGCATTCTGGCTGAACAATGGAAGGATTATCTTTTGATAATTACTTTAGGAGAGAAATTTGGATCGAGAGAAATGGTGATCCTATCTTCCAGTATTCTAAGATAGGGTTCATTAATAGTAATAGCTAGTAATTCTCCAAGTCTTCTGGCAGTAGGTATAACAACAAGAAACACGGCCTTGAGTGTTAGGAGTTTGATATTGATATCTGTTAAAGTTTCAAAGGGGTCCTTTATGAGGACATTAAGAACCAATGACAGATCCCAAGATGGGACTGCTGTCTGAGTTTGAGGTCTGAGTCAGGAAGAGCCTTTTATAAAACATTTGACCCAACTGTGATCAGCAATGGATGTGTCGAAGAATCAACCGAAGGCTGATACGTGTACTTTCAGAGTACTTGTCCTTAGACCCAGACCAGACCAGATTGTAGGAATTCCAGGGTCTGTAAAATATTTGGTTTATTTTGATTAGGTGGTTTATCTCTACAGAATTAAAAATGTTTCCATATTTTTAGTTAAATTGCAGAGGTTACCTTTTGAGAGAGTCCTTGGATTCTAGGAATGACCCTTCAGGATCCATGCCGTCAATCTTTTGATTGCAGAACTGGCCCTTGATGGAGTAGATCTTCTGTTAGAGGTGGGTAAGCATACGCTAGGTCCATATCCCATTTGTGACTGTATGCGTTTGGTATCCATGCAAATCCAGCATTTGGTAAGCCTCGTTGATTGCTAGCGAAAAGAAATAATAATGAAAAATAATCACTGGATATTTTGGCATGTCGCAAATAGATAACATTGGGGTTCACCCCGTCTTAGAGTTAAGGAACGAAAACTTCCTGATTCATGCGCCATTCACGTGGATCCAGTCACTTCCTGTTTAAGAAATGCGCCGTCTGATTTTCTGATTCATTCAGATGTCAGACAGTATTCGTATGTGACGGTTGTATAGACAGAGGATGTGATGTTAATTCTTGCAAAACTGCTTTGAGTTCTCTGTAGTTCGAAGAACTTCTTTGGGTCTTCTACTCCCAGGCCCCTTGTACTAACTGATCCAGGAATTTGGCTCCCCAGGAACTACTTCCGTCTTTCTGGCGCAAAATCCGATTTTTTTGAAAATGTATCAACCAGACTAAGCTTCTTAAAATGCTACTTGTGATTCTGCCACAATCAAAAAGTCGTCTAAGTCAGAGATTATGATTATATCTTTTTCCCTTAGGAAGGGTACTATTTCTATCATGATTTTAGAAAAAATTCTGGGTGCAGAATACGGTATACATTGGATACAATATCTAATAACCTAGTGTTTAGAGTAACAGAACTCCCATATAAAGCAACGTTCAGTAATCTCCCAAACCCCCCCCCCCCCCCCACTGGGGCGTCACCGTTTTTTCTGGGCCCTTGAGTTGCTAGAGCTGAAGAGGAATCCTCTACCTTTTCCGTCTTTTGGGTTGCTCCAGCGACCTGATTTCCCTTTACCACAAAAGGAATTACGTCGATCTTTCCTATCCCTAGAGGGATTGGTCTTTGAATCCTTTTTTATTTCAAGAAACCTTTTTCCTATCAGCCGCCTTCTCTAGAATAGAGTCCAACTCGGGTCCAAATACAAAATCGCTTGAAATATGGATATTACAAAGACTGGATTTTGAGTGGACGTCTCCCAGCCACTGTTTTAGCCACAAGGATCTTCAAGCCGCATGGACAAGGCTCCTTCTTTTGCCGCGATCCTAAGACATTCAGCAGAGGAATCTGCTAAGAAACCTGTTGCCAAGTATCGGTAATGAATCCAGAAGTAGTTCCTTGGATGTGTCCGCTTTAATATGAGCTTCTAGTTCATTAAGCCAAAAGAAGAGTGTTCTTACAACTGAAGTGGCTGCAATGTTAGACTTTAAACTGATCATAGAGGCCTCTCAGGTCTTTTTTGGAATGCTATCAGTCTTCCTATCCATGGGATCTTTGAGTTGAGCTGTATCTTCAATAAGAGGATCTGTATTTTTTACCACCCTAGACAATTGAACGTCCATTTTGGGAATAGTATCCCAGACTTTAGTTTCATCATTATCAAAGGCTAGTCGGTTATAAAATTCTCTAGTTAACTGAAGTCTTACACAGATTACACCTTCTAACCGCCTTTTTAGATTCTTCTGTGTCTTCCCACTTCTCTTTAGGAAATATGTCCTTAAAGAGAAAGAGGAGGGCTGGATTAAGCCTCAAACATATACGTATGCCAGCACATAATTATATCCCGATAGCTTGATGGAGTACTGAAGCAGGTTCTGCTCATCAGCCATGTTCGATCCTTGAGAGCAGGTCTCTAGACCTCAGATCACTGGGACTAACCTGCTGGGTGTATTTTATAGAATACTGGACCTGGCGGTGTCCCATGCAGTCTCCCAGGAGCAGATTTAGGTCACTTCTGGTTCCGGACTGGAAGTCATCATTCACTGCAAGTTGTCATGCATTCCACTTGCATCGCCTGCATTCCACAGCAGAGACATGCGTTCGATCACCGCGGTGGAGTAAATTGCAGATCGGAAACCAGCTTTAAGGAAGCCAACTATGACCCACAAGTGAGCACCTGTATAGCATCCAAATAACGCTCCCTCAAGAAAAACCAGCGTGGGGGCCAATCGAGGAAGGAGCGTAGTGAACCTGGACCCTAGCCCCGCTGAGGTTCGCTGAAAGCCTATGTCCCACCACCACCACCTGGAAGGTGAGAACCTCTCTCCTCCTGACCAATGTAGGGACAGGAAGAACAGTGGAGGGAGGCTGAAGGAGGGACCTTTTAAATTCTTTTCTTCCTGTCCCTATAAGAGGTCAAGGGGCATCCTACAGGTGGGCTGGCATGGGGGACAAAGTGGAAATACCAACAATAACCTTTATCTAACCTGCTAAAGGTATTGGTATTAAGTAGAGATAAGAGGAGAGCAGGCCAAGGGTGAAAGACATCAAAGAGTAAGCACTAATGAAGCAATAGTAAGAAACTACAGCAGAATTTGCAAGATCACGAAGCCCAGCAGCATCAGTATCTCACTAAACTGATGGTAGAGGTCCTTTAATTACTTGCAAGGGAATAATGAGTTCAGGAATTAAATGTTCTAATTGACTAACACATTGTGTGAGATAAAATATAAACACACATTTGTAAACTTGAGAAAAAATAACTATACAATTTAAGTATGTGGAAGGACAATGTATTCTGGCATATTTTATACATAAGTACAGAAAAAAAAAAGCATCAATGTCATGGAAAATATAAGAGTAAAGCCTCATGCACACGACCGTATGGTATTTTCTGTTCTGTATATACGGCTGTATTCCGGCCTTAAATACGGAATGCATGGCAACGTATTGCACTGTATCCGTACCATATCTGTATAAAATACGTTGGCTGGTAAGCGATGGGTGACTGCCTATTGGCTTGCTGACAGAATGCACCTCCCACTGGTTCTGCACATGTATATGGCAGCATACAATGCACAGCCATATGCAGCACATATTTAACCCGTATTTTATAAATTCACATTGACTTCTTTGGGCCGTACGGAAAGGAAATAGGTTGGAAAATAGGACATGCTGTATATTTTATACAGCTCACTAAGGGTACGGTAGAATACGGCTGTGTACATGGATGGCTATATTGCCATTGGAATCCAGGAGGCTGTATTCCAACCGTAGACACGGCTATTTTTATACGGTCGTGTGCATGGGGCCTAATAGGAATGCATCATGTTTCTCTTCTGTATGGATCCAGGTCAGGTTTTGGCATAATTTTAATGTTCTAGTTATATTACTTTAAGAGGAAGCTCTATTTAAGGATTGGGCACAAGGAAATCCTCAAGGCTACCAATAAAGGAGCAGCAGCTCTGAAACACATTTAGCAGTATTGGGGATCCACATGATCATAATTCCAAACTGCACTATGTTCTTTTATTAATAATTTGGAACAAACATGCCAGAAAAAGTCAAAGGTTTGACTGGAATGAAAATTTATTTTTTGATGCATCCTTACTGAAGTGGCCATTGCCCACCCGTACCTGTATCTATGGACCAATATAACAAGTCACGAAAGACTTTGGAAGCCTGCTATTTTTCATTGCATCTATACCTCCGGCTGAGCAATCATCTGACTGGGACGATGGTTATGAGCTGACCTAATTGAGAAACAGTGGAAGTGTGCCGCATGTAGTGTAGTGCAGCGTAGTGTAGGAAGACTGAGTGCAGGAAGTCAGGATAGCGTGCTAATTCTCAGTAGTGTGAGTACATACAACAAATGTTATGAAACTGGATGTCGCACAAAGTTTGTGATTCCAGTATAAGCAAGAGATTATATACTACAATATTGTCACTCTGTATGTTACTTATAAGGACACTAAATAAGGACATCTTAGGTTGCCATTTTCATATTGAATTGATATTATTTGCTATTTTTGCCTGAAGTCCATTTTAAGTTGAGAGATAGTGCCAGTGTAAAATTTCATTCATTCCAGTTGACACACTTTACACACAGAACACTCGGATACACTCAGTGGTTCATAGCAATACCCTAGGGCAGTGATGGCGAACCTATCACACGCGTGTCAGCACTGACACGCGTAGTCATTTTCGCTGACACACGCCGTTGTCTGCAGGCGGTGATACAGCGCTGCTCCTGTTCTCCCAACCTGCTCTGCGGAGGCCGCACACTGACGTCAGAGCGTGGAGACAGCGCAGCCCCGGCGACCTGTGCTGTGCCTGCGCAGGAACATCTGCACACAAGGAGTAACAGAGGCCCGAGGTGTCGTTGGAGCCTGAGTTCTCTACCGGGCTTGGCTGGGCTGTGATGCTTTGGGAGGGAACTTCTCAAGACACAAATGTCCTTAAAACTAGTTAAATCGCTGCTTTTTTGTAATTTGTTTGGGGGGGGGGGGGGATCTCAATTGAGGAATTGAGCACTGCCAGACCTGTCTCTAACCAAGGGCGTTAGAGGATGTTATTGTGCTTTAGGGGGAGGTGGTCAAATTGTGTCAGTTATACGTTCATTTAGCCTAAAATTTACACATTTCCAAAAGATAAAGAGAAAATCCACCATACAATTTGTTCTGCAATGTCTCCCAAGTGCAGAACCCCCCCACATGTGGCCGTGACTTGTTTTATGGGCCCACAGAAAGGTGCAGAAGGGAAGGAGCGCCCTGCATCTGCCAGGATTTTAGTTTCCTCATTGGCCCGTTTTGTAGGCTATAAAATTTTAGCTTTTTCCTTATTGGGGCCATGTGATTACATTTTTTTTTTGTGCGATGAGATGCTTTTTCCAGTGTTACCATTTTGGGGTTTGTATCTCCTATTTGTTGAAAATGTAGGAACTTCTTTTTAGGGCAGGAGTAGAAAAGCATCAATTCTGTACTGGATTTTTATCTTTTTCTTTTTTGGTGTTCACCGTAAAGCATAATAATCATGTTATCTTTATTTTATGGGTCAATACTAAGCAGGTAAGTTAAATAGTGATACATATTTGTTATTTAAACTCCAAATATCACAAAAATATTTTTTTTTCTAAAGGTGACACACCACCCGAGTTATGCTCGTTTTTTTTGGTGAATTTTGACACGCCAAGCTCAAAAGGTTGCCCATCACTACCCTAGGGCTTATTCTCCTATTTTTTAAATTTGGTATTAAAAAGCAAAATAAACCTAGCTATAATATTTTGATTAATTTAAGACCATGCCAGGTGTAGCCCCTTCAGATACAGTACATTTAACAAAACCTTGTCTAGAAAAAACTTGCTGATGCAATTTGAAATTTTCAACGAGGTATGTACATTAACCCCTTAAGGACGCAGCCATTTTACAGCTTAAGGCTCAGCCCGATTTTTTGGATTCTGACCTGCGTCTCTTTATATGGTTATAACTTTTGAACACTGTTACTTATCAAAACGATTCTGAGATTGTTTTTTCCCCACATGTTGTACTTCATTTTAGTGGTAAATTTTGGCAGATAAGTTTTGCGTTTATTTACAAAAAAAAGAAAATATGATAAATTTTTTGAAAAATTTGCCATTTTCGAAATTCTAAATCATTGCGTTTTCAGGCAGATAGATTTACCACCTAAATAAGTTGCTGAATAACATTTCCCATTTGTCTACTTTACATTTTCATAATTTCTGAAATATCTGGATAATTTATTTTGACGTCACGCGGCTTACAAATAGAATATCGCTTTTCCGGATTTTCAGAATTGACTATTTTGGGGATAAATACAGTTTTGAATGAAATTTTACATCTTTAGCATCAAAACCCCCCTATATAATCTACCCATTTTCAAATCTGCACCCCTCAAGCTATTAGAAACAGCTTTTACGAAGATTGTTAACCCCTTGAGATCTTCATAGTAATTTAATCAAAATGGAGGTGAAATTTAGAATGGTCATATTGTTCCCTTATACGTTCATTTAGCACCAAAATTTACACATTTCCAAAATATAAAAAGAGAAAACCCACCATACAATTTGTTCTGCAATTTCTCCTGAGTACAAAGACCTCCCACATGTGGCCGTTACTTGTTTTATGGGGGCACAGCGAGGCGCAGAAGGGAAGGAGGGCGCTGCAGCTGCCAGGATTTTAGTTTCCTCATTGGCCCCTTTTGAAGGCTATAAAATTTTCGCTTTTTCGTTATTGGGGCCATGTGACGGCATTTTTTTTGCTTTTTCCATTGTTACCATTTTGGGGTTGGTATCACCTATTGTTGAAAATTTAGGAACTTTTTTTGAGGGCAGGAGTAGAAAAGCATCAATTCTGTACTGGATTTTTGACTTTTTTTTTTTTTGGTGTTCACCGTATAGACTAATAGTCATGTTATCTTTATTCTATGGGTTGATACGATTACGGGGATACCAGACATGAATATATTTTCTTACGTTTTACTAAATTTGTCAAACAAAACCCTAATGTGGGGAAAAATCTATAATTTTTGTATTGCCATCTTCCAAGTGGCATAACTTTGTTACGTTTTTGGCTACGGAGCTGGTTGATGGCTTGTTTTTTGCGGGACATGTTGTACTTTGCACCAGTATCATATGGTTTTTTGGTCGCATTTTATATCATTTTTTGTGGGATTGAAAAGGTAAAAATCATAATTTTTGGAGGGTTTATAACAGTTTTTTTTTACGGCGTTTATCGTGGGGGTTCAATAATGATTTACTTTTATTCTACGGGTTGTTACGGACGCGGTGATACTATATATGTGGGGTTTGTGTTATGATTTAGACTTTTTTTTTGAGTTATATGTCTCTTTATATGTTTTGGGGGTTTGGGGCATTTTTAGTGATTTATGACTTTATTTTTTTATTGAATAACTTTTTTTTTTACTTTTTCACTTTTATACCATGGGATATGAACAAGCAATCTTCTGATTGCTTCTTCATGATAATATTCTGCAATACTCATGTATTGCAGAGTATTATCAGTGTCAGCCTATGCACTTGCATAGGCTGGCACTTTGCCAGTAAGATGACGTCACAGACGCCATCTTACTGGCAATTCTTGCTAGTAACTCTGGGGTCCAGATCGGACCCCAGAGTTACTATAGCAACGATCGGCGCCCCCCGAAAACGGTTCGGGGGGGCCGATCTTGGGGGAAAGACCCCCCAGATACTTGTTAGATGCCGCGGTCGCGCTGACCGCGGCATCTAACGGGTTAAGCACCCGCGATCGGAGACAACTCCGATCGCGGGTGTTACACTGGGGTGCCGGCTATTAGTTACAGCCGGCACCCCGTGTTTCCCGATGCCGGTTCGGCTCTGATCCAGAGCCGAGCCGGCATAGGAGCCGTGGCGGATATATCCGCCACTGAGCGCTAAGTCACTGCGCTCCGTGGCGGATATATCCGCCGCGGAGCGTGAAGGGGTTAAGGAAAAACAACTAAACCTAGGAATATAATGGTATTCAACTACATAACAAAAAAAGCTTGCATATGATGTGTTTTGATTCCTCTTTACTATATTATAATAGTATATATAGAACATAATATACAGGCAGTCCCCGGGTTACATACAAGATAGGGTCTGTAGGTTTGTTCTTAAGTTGAGTTTGTATGTAAGTCGGAACTGTATATTTTATCATTGTAATCCCAGACAGACTTTTTTGGTCTCTGTGACAATTGGATTTTAAAAATGTTGGGTTGTCATAATAATCAATATTAACAATAAAGCTTCATTACAGACACATTTGATAACTGTTTCAGCTGATTATTGTAGCCTGGGACTAAAGTACAGTAAATTACCAATATCTGGAGGTCCGTTTGTAACTATGGGTCGTATGTAAGTCGAGTGTTCTTAAGTAGGGGACCGCCTGTAATATAATATTCTCCATAAAACCGTAGCTATATGAAAGGTTTCTGGTAAATAAATCCCTGGTAGACCAGACCATTGTATTTTTGCTTTGAACTAATATGTCATAGTTTAGTTTACAAGATATATATACAAAACAATATTTTATTCTAGAAACTGTGCTTCTACCAACAGAATAAACTGCAATATCAGACAACAGTGCCAGCCCAGGAACAACATGCAGAAAGTACAAGTCAAGTGTTTGTATGTACAAGTATTTGTGGATTGGTAACACATGCCAATGTCTAGTAAAAGATACACCATAAAGCATAGAAAACATGACTATTTTAATAATATATTTAATATAATGCATTCCAGTTTCTTTAAAATAATCATTGTTTTAGTTAAGTGGGGAAAAATGTTTGAAGCAATCTATTAATATAAACACTGGCTTTGTATTTTCTTGATTATATAAGTGCAGCAGCTTGATATTATTTTATGTTATAAATAAATTAATCATAATGAAAATGTTTTGTGACATGGTAACACCCAGTTGTACCCAATGACTGTATTATTCAAAATATTCTTTCATGAAAGATACTTTTAGACAAAGTTAATTCAGTAAAAAAATGAGGCACTGATAGATCAAGATTATACACAATAATGTGGCTAAAATTACCATCTCAAAGAACTGCCAAGTAGTGTAGCAATAAACGTCACAAACAAAGAACATAGCCAGACAGTATTGGCTGCCATCGTAGGCAATATCTAGTCACTTTCTTCACTCTCTCTGCCGTCATTGTTACTTTTAGAATTCTTTTTCTCTTGATACATGTTACCAGCAACAACATGCTGTGCCAGAGGACTCTTTCCAAGACTGCCATAAAGATGTTCATGTTCGTTTTTCCATTTCTGAAAAGCAGCAGAGTTTAGGTTTGGATTTTCCAAGACTTGGTTCAATGACTGCAACTCCAAAATCTTTGCCTGTAGGAAAGAGAAAAATAATTGAATTTAAGGGGTTCTCCGCAATAAAAAAAAAAAAAAAGTCTACAGATCACAGGAAATTAGGCCACAGTTTGGGGGAAAAAATTGCACAGTACTAGTAAGCGATAAAGTAATAGTAAGTGATGAGATAACAAGAGACACCAGTTTTGTTCCCCAACACTTCTTCTACATCACTCTAGTCCTACAGCTGGAGGTTATTTTTAACTTCAGCATGGACCGTTCTAAAAACATCAGGTCAATATACTTCCAGTCACTGGAACATGAATGCTGAATAGCTGAGGCCAGTGACCTACTGTAATGGTGACTTGGTGAATTTGAGAATGTCAAACCTGCACCCATTTACAGCAACAGCAGTACCAAAGACCAGTGTGTGGAGTAAAAAGCAGCATGTGAGAAAACTGGCATGTTTGGTTTATTTCATTTCATTGTCAAATTTCTATTTATTGAGCAACCCATTCAAAAGGTTTTTTTGGGCCTGGTCAAGCAATGCATTGTAAAATGTGACCCATCAAATGTTGTGTATTCCCCACTCACCTTCAGTGTGCTTTGGAGAACACGTAAAGCGTGTGCTTTATGATTTATGTCTGGATTTTTGTTGCGGTTTTTAAAGGATTTCCTATATTCATCCCGTGTCATTGCAGTCTTTTTACCAATGAGGGAAACACCTCCTTGTTTCAGGCAAGTCATCATCATTTCTAGATCATCAACTGTAAAAATAATACAGAAACCAGGTCACACAGGTCCAAACCATGTAAAACATGTAAAGGAAAAGTGTAGTCAATACGGGTTATATAAATAAAGTGGACTTTACTTGATTTTGGCAAAGGTCCTCCTTCTGCCCCTTCTTCACAAGTATGTGCTAACATTTCTTCAGATATGTTTTTTATAGGTGATGAGGCATCAACAGATTTTGGGGACCCTTCAAGAGCCCCTGTCTCTTCACAAGCAAGTGGAGGCTTTGATCCAGGAATATTGCTAGAAGGTGACTCTACCAAGGTATTTTTTATCTAAACATGGTTGGGGAAAAAGCATAATTTACAAAATTGTGGGTTGATATTATTTATAATATATATTTTTAGAATAAAACACTTACCACATTTGTTTTGGTTTGTTCATCATCTTCAGCTTCTGTCTCACTGTAACAGTCTAGGGAAGGAGGTACGGATTATTATATAGGCCGATAAATACTTTTACTGAACTCAGAAAAACACAATATTAAACTAGGTCAATAATTGTACACCACATGGTTTAAACAACTCTCACAGAGGGTTTGTATTTAAAAATTCCATAATTTATATAAAATTGTATATAATCATGTAATAAATTCCCATATATGGGGTTGTTGTATAGCTAGAATAAGAACCACACGCACAGATCAGGCGCAGTTCTTGTGCCCCAATGGCGATTAAAACCATGGCACATATACCAGCAACAGTATATCCATTAACATTTAAGAATTTTTGGGTGCTGTGTCCACTATACAGGTTCCCCTGGCCACTACACACAAAATAGGTATCTATATTCTAATTTTTTTACACAGGATTCTGGGGTTCATTGTGGTGGATTTATGTTATACATATATTTTATTTGATTATGCACAAATCCAGATGTGCTTTAGTTAGACCGATTCTTGTCACATGCTCTACGATATCATATCCTATGTGGCTAATAAGCTCACTGTTTCAGTATATGCATTTGCTTGACAAAAGGGCCAAACACTTCTTTCTGGAATAAAACTGACACTACATTTTCCAAGTGCTGTCTCCACACTTTATTTTTGGCAGATTCGTGCATCATAAAGAATAACACTGTATAATAATCGTGGTTTTGTGCCTTAAGTGGGATATTTAACAAGATCAACACTTCCTATGGCATACTTCATCGCCCCTGAACCACAGTGAGGATGCACTCAATTCTACATCCAACTGCTGTAGATAGGAGTTGCAATTTACTAGTTTGTCATACATCTTTAATCTTATGAATAATGGGAAAGCACAAGCTGTGAATGTAGCCATTCTCCAAAGTGTGCACTTTTTTCATACATTTTTTTTGCCTGTTTATTTAATACCAGTTTTTTGTTTAATTAGGAGAATACCCGACAAAGGGCAAATTTCCCCTGGAGGAGTCTACAGACATGGTATTGGTCTGTCCCACTCCTGTCCTACGGTGTTGGGAGGATCATGGGACCCAGAGCATAGCAAAGAACAAGTTTAATTTGAAAACACAAAATGTAAATAAATATAAAATAAATTAAAAAATCATAATAGAGACCTAAATACCTTCCTCACGTGAATGACCACTATTTGATGGAACTTTATACTTCTGCAGGGTTTTTAAGAGGAAAGTCACCCACCTGTATAATGAGAAAGAGAATCACAGGCATATCCATGGAAAATAAAAACACTACTTAACAAGAAAGATATGCGAGGTCCCGCTAATATTTTGTTTTTCTTTATAAATCATTAGTTCTTGTTCGAAATGTTGGAAATCTTTGCCTGTTACTTTTATTACCTACATCATGCAGAGCCTTGTGCCTGTGCAGGTCTGAGTAAGTAGATGTGTCCTGCATAAAATATATGGTTTACAGAGGGTCTGCCCTGTTAAGCATCAGTCCCCCTCCATCAGTCTGTGGTCCTGCATAACTTCATGTTTCTAATGAGATCATGGGAAGTGTTGGCAGGATGTAAAAGATTCAAAGGTCGGCCATTTTCAGACGTGCCGATGCCTAATGTTTTTATGATTTTTACTATTTATATATTTTTTAAAATTTTTAAAATTTTTATTTTGACTATTTTTCAGACCCTAGGTTTTCTGATCGATCCTATCATATACTGCCATACTACAGTATTGCTGTATATGGGGATTTTCCTCCTCATTCATTACAATGTGCTGATAGCACATTGTAATGAATGAGTTAAAAGGAAGTAGCCTTGGGTCTTTGGAAGACCCGAGGTTACCATGGCAATGGATCGCCGCTCCCTGATGGAGCGACAATCCACGACAAGACCATTGCCGGCAGCGAACGTTGGGAAAACACCCGCGATGCAGCAAAGACTTACTGGCTATGGAGAGCCTGCAAGCCCTCTCCATGCACCGGGAACCGGCTTTCGTCGTACTAGTGTGGCACAAGTCGAAAAAGGGTTAAAGGAAAACTGTCAGAAAAATGTCGATTCTGACCTTTTTGACACTATTTTCCATTATGGGTTTCACTGCTGGGAATAACCGTTTTTATCATTTGATTGGGCATTTTTGGACTAAGGTTGCATGTTGCATCAAACTCTCGGTACTTATACGATTTCAAAGCCAGAACGATTCAATACCAGGTTTCTGTTACATGCGGTACCGAATGACTTCCACAGACTCCCTTGTATCTGCAGACATTTGTGTAACATTTAAAGGGTTCACTCAACTAGCCTCACAAGGTGTAAAGCTCATAATGTGTTGCATTTTGCAACATACATCTGTGATATTTAGTTCAGCAAAATATACTAGAAACAAGAATCCTAGAAGCGATTTATTATATGTATGATGTGGTACATTAAAAAGTTTCCTTGTTATAGAGGATGCCAACCTGATGAGAAATGGCACTGGAGGTTAATGGTTTATACACTTACTTTTGCATGTCAGTCAGATTGTCTGCAGCAAACACAAATGGCTTGTATGTCGGGTGGGAGAGTTGAAATTCACTGAAACAAAAATATAAATCATTGATCTAATATATTCATGAACTACCCATAGTTAAGAACAGGATCCCATTCATGCAACTTCTCTTTCCTCCTGCTGGTGTGTGTCTGTGTGTGTTCCTTATGCACAACTGACCCATACTTTCTTACATACATGTTTTAAAATGCACAGGATAGTAATTGTGATTAACGAAGAGTTGGAAGGAAGAACGATTAAGATTCCTATATATATATACGTACATTTGCCTGTACTGCGAATGCCTGAAGGAGGATCCACCTCCGAAACACCTGTTCACTCCGTCTAACCATATGGACAGTGGGACGCTAAACTCATAATACGTTATGTAATATGGACGTTGAACTAAAAGAAGTGTGGCGATGTATAACACCTTGTTTTATTGATGTATGAAAATAAATGTAAACTGTTTTTATGCTTTAACGGCTTGCAAATATTTTTTGTGCCATTGTGGTCAAGACTACGGGAGCCTTCTTGAATGTATAGCTGGAATGAGTACAGCATCTATAAAAGTTCCGTATTTCAGTTATTTGTGATGCAAAATATATAAGAGCAGTTATCTACTATCCCAGGAATATATACACAGTGAAGAAAATTATTATTATTAGTTTGCCCACTGACAAATGCATGTACAGTCTATTGTTAAAAAGGCATAATATCAAATGGTAGATTTCCTTTGAAATTAAACATAACTTCAAAATGATGTAGCGATAGTGATGCAGGATCATATCTTGTTATTCTCTGAACAGGGTGTTTTCAGCAAAAAAAAAAACACATTACAAAATTATGGTAATGAGGCTCTGGCACAGTTGTGTCTGTGACTCTCCTATTAACCTAATTATCCACGCCTCCAGAGTGCATGAGATACCGTAGAACACAGGTACTGGGTAGCATGCAGCCCGCTTCGTGCGGCTGTGCCAACAAAAGCCTTGCATCGGCGCAAAGAGCCAAAGAGCTCAATTTTTGTCTCATCTAACCACAAAATCCTGATCACTTACAGAATCACTCATGTGCCTTCTGGAGCAGGGTGACCTTGCGCACACTATAGGATTTTAAACCCTTTTGACGTAATGTAGTATCGGTGGTTTTCTTGGGAACATTAACAAGTTCCCCCATGTAGTTTTAGGCTCACCTTCCTAATGATCAAGGATACACCACAAGGTGAGATTTTACATGGTGCCCCAGATCGGTGTCAATTGACAGTCATTTTGTATTTCTTCCTTTGTCTCCTCACCCAGAGCGTTAATTTTGTAGCCCATTTAAGCCTTGTACAAGTATATGACCTTGTCCCTGACATCCTTAGAAAGCGCTTTGGTATTGCCCATTTAATTTACTGTACTCTAACCCCATGCCACAATGATCAGCTGCATGAGTTATCAATTGTGTCTGCAATGAAGCTTCATTGTTAATCCTTGCTCTTATGACAACCAAAACATTTTGGTTGGAGTTACACTTATAAAACATACAGTTCCAACTTCAATTCAACTTTTGTAACTTCCCTATTTTGTACAAAACTGGGGAATCAAATAAATACACACATTGTAAGTACTTACTACTTCTTTTTGGGTTTTGCCTCCCGAGGGCTTTCTAAACTATATGAAGAAATATTTAACAGTCCCATAGCCTTTTCATCCTAAGGGAAAAAAAAGTATAAAACCTTTTAGGTAGATGTCTCTACAATCTATGAGATTTTGTGGTTGGAAAACTAACTCTGTGAAAGCAAGTCACAAGAACATCATTCTCCCCAATGAACATTTCAGGGTTTAGTCGTCATTTGAAATGCAAAATTTCCCATTTCTTTCTGTAAAACTAATAGTAAGGCAACTAATAAATAAGTGATTCTTTAGACCTAAAAAAAAATAAATAAATATCATGATGCAACAAGATTTTGGGGCTTCTATATGGAAACTCAATTGGGAAGATTTATAAAAATTTATCACAGTTTCTGATGTGGGTGATAAATCTTGTGTAGCTTAAGACTGTCGTACTTTGCACTTCCAATTACTTGGCTAAGTTTACACCAGAAAGCTGCTCCAAAATTCGAGTCCATTAGCATTATTTTCTGGCTCAAATCCATGCCCCCTTTATATAGGCCAGACTCCTTTGTCATATTAGCTGTAAAAGTGTCTGTAAACTGTCTAAAACCTTGGTTGACAAACCTCTAAAGTTACAGAGGAAGTTGTATGTTTAACAACATACATACCTGTGGTGAGCTGTACCAGTACAGTCGGTCTTTCTTAAGAACACACCAGCAACGTTTCCACTTTTGAGACATGAAGCTCGCAACTTCTTTTCTCTGCCATAGCCATCCATCGCAATCTGGACTACCCAACTCCTTGCAGGACACTCGTCTACGACTTAGTTTGGTAACTGTTCCTAGGTTTCAAGAGGCACACATTTATAACAGTCAATATAAACAAACCATACTGAACTGCAGCAGTTCTGTCTGCCTCGGGATGCCACAAACAGAAGGCTTCAGCCATTGTATCACCAGCACTTCGCTGGTAAATCAGTTATAATTTAACCAAGCTGGGGGATAAAAAGCAGCCCAGGCAAATAAATCTTGCCAGCCCAAAATACAATAGCAGTTTAAAAAGTACTTTACTTGGTTACCCCCACTTCTGCATATTATGTTTACTTTACCCTATACTGTAGTTAATAAAAATGGGATTAGGACTTATTCAGAGGAACTTTTTGATCACCTCTTCTTGGAAAACATCTGCACAGAATAAAGATAGTCCTGCGGGCTGAAGGGACCATGTAAAATACGTTTTATAGATAACTATAATACTTAGGTTTGATTTCCACAAAATATGGTCACCACACAGTATTTATTTCACAGAACAAATGTGTTTGCCAGAATAAATCCTATGGAAACAGCAAGCATGAGAACTGGAACCCAGGGGGTGGTGGCTGCAAATCATAGAGGAGTGCCGGCATGCCCCCTTATGAATACACCCGACCGCATTTGGTAGAGGTCAGAAAATTAAGGTACATTTTCCTAATCTTTTCCTGAAGAAAGGAGGATAAATTTAACATCAATAGAAAGGTGCTGGGGAGTGGATTAGGTGACTATGTTTGAATGGGGGCATAATTTAGGCTGACAGGTCCTCTTTAAAGGAAATCTACCACCAGGATGAAGGATTGTAAACCAAGACCACTGACATACTGATGTGTGCCCCTCTGGCAGGATCTGCTCTTTTTATAGCTGTGTATGCCCTGTTTTTTTTTTTTTTACAAAAGAAAGTCTTTTTAAAATTATGCAAATTAATCAGAGGGGCTTCAGGCTACATAGGTGTTAATGGAGCCTGGAGCCCCTCGGGCTAATTTGCATGTTTTTTTCAAAGCCTTTTTTCTTAAAAAACAAAGGGATAATAAGTTTAAAGAAGAGTGGAATTCACTTGAGGGGGCACACTTCTGTAGGTCAGTGTGCTTAGTTTACAATCCTCGATTCTGGTGGTATATGTCCTTTAAAGGGAACTTGTTAACTGGAAGTTGCAATTTTTTCTGATAGATTCCATTTGCCTCTGGCATGTTGCTTTCAAAAGTACCTTTATCATGTATCTGAATAATTACACTCATTTCTTCAACAATACCTTGCATGACAAAGGCAATTTTTAAATCAACATGCCAGATGCGATTGTAACCCAATAAGAGACACCAGCACAAACTCTGCTGGGCGGGTATAAGTCAGCCGCGATGGAGAGGAGGAGGGGTGACCCTGCACACAGCCCATAACACAGGGAAAGATGGGACATGTCCTATCTTTTTCCTGTGTACGAAGCGTTATGGTGCCACTCTGCGAGGCCATATTTACTCTAGGGGGATATACATATAGCTGCAAGCTTGTGGACGCCCCCCTCTTTAATAAAAGAGGCAATACATATTTACTGGATTTCAAACATGGTCTCAGCACAAGAGATATTGGTATAATTACCTTTCTGACTTTTTGGAGTGGCACCTAAAGCCTACAATGAATATGAGAACAGTATAAGTAAAATTGTATTCAACAGTTACAAAAAAATACATTACCAATCTTTCCAGATGAGCTTAGAAAATAAAATTGTAATATGGACTGACCACAATGTTATAATGTATTATTCATTTTTAACACTTTTTCACCTCTACAAGTTCCATAAGAGTGGATGTCAGAGGTTGAACTCCCATCTGTAATGCAACTGCCCTAAGTAAAGGAGTGGCTGCACTTGTGGATTATGCATTTATGGATTATTGATTTTCCATAAACCTCCACAACAGCACTGATGCCACCCAAGGCCAGGAACACTTTAAGAGCAACCCTCCCCTACAACCTCAGGAATATCAGAATACCAGTAAAAAAAATTGTACTATAAACCATTATTCAAATATTCTAAAGATGAAAAAACGAGGGATGGGAAAAACCCCATGATGTTACTTTTCCAGTAAGAGCAATACTCATATTTCCCCCTCACCTCCATAACATCAATGTTATCAGAGGATAAACAGAAAAATAACATTTAGGGTGGGGCAGCTGCAGACCATACTTTCGTACCGAATTATCACCTACGTCACTTTTGTCATCTCCAGCAAGCCTTATTCTTTAGAAAAAAAAAAAAAAGACTTTATGAAAATATTCAAATGATCTGGAGGGGCTCCGGTCTACAGCACCTCTCTGCTCCACCTGCTAACATATGTCATCCGCTCTGTGTTCATGGCAGCATGGTTGCGCCCGCCAATAAGCAGATGCTACAATCAGTGAGCCAGTTCAGCATTGCTGAATTATAATGTATGTATGCTCCCCTGCTCCTGGCCGGGCAGATAGGGGAGAACAAAGCTCTGCTTTTTTCACACCCAGGTTCCCTGACGTCAGAAGCCAATTTCCAACTTCCCCCTTCCTTGCCTATTGAGGTAAACAACCTTTGTGTTATCCGAATGTGTTTTCCTTGTATCTGAGCACTAAAGAACTATAAAGATTCCCATACCACAGAAAGTTCCCTTGCATGTGAAAAGGATTTTTGCCATAGCTTGATCCCAAAGACTCTGAGTAAAGGAAAACTGAGTGAGCTCTCCAACAACAGCTAGAACATGATGAAGTCCGGATACAACCAGGGAAAGCTGCCAGATGGGCAGTGCAGTGTATATTTCTACGCCAGGTTCTACCTGTCATAGAAAAATGTGGAGCATGCAAACTCTCACTAGCAGCAATGCCCTCTGCTGGCCCGCTACCCCCCATCCACAAATTCTGCCATAGAAGGCCAGACCAAATAAATGTCCACCTTTCTTTTAAAAACCACCAATTTAGAGATCTCTTTACCAGAATTGGTATCTAAGCTCCGTCACCTCTGTGTCCCTGGTCTTCCAGATGGAAGTCTTTTCTGAAGGTTTCTTGTATGTATCTGAACCCATAGGACCAATGGTATGGTAGAAGTCACAACAAAGAATGTCATATCATGTATATATCCATTATATCCTTTATTGAGACTGGAGAATTTTTAAGGAGTACATTCTCTAAGGGATTGAGGACACTTTGTATTCCAGTAAAAAGGACATCATTCTCTGGGAAACCAGAAGGACACCTAGGAAACACTTTTCTGTTGAGGGTGGAAGATCTGACCTCCGTTTATTTTCCATCCTAGAAAGTCATCTAAATATGGTATTATCTAGATGTGATTCAGGTGAAGATATACCACCACTTCCACCACTACCTTTGTGAAGATTATATGGGTTGCTGACAGACTGAAAATACTTGAACTGAAGGAGAGCAAGTGAACACTTTAGAAATACCACAACCTGAAGATGAGGAAATAGGATGACTCGGAAAATAGTAGCATGCATCTTTCAGATTCTACGGTTTCCATTTACTGTATGCATCCTGAGTCAGTAAGTTTGAAGTAGAGTCTTCACAGTCTCCATTTTGAATTTCTTGTAAAAGAAACCTGTTCAGCCTTTTCAGATTCATAAGGTGTAAACCATTTGGTTTCTTGAAGAGAAACATAGGGGAGTAAAATCATTTCTGCAGCTGATCCTGTGAAATTTTTGTTGAGATATATTTTCTTCTTCCAACAATTGCTTTTCCTTCTGATCTCGATAAATGCAAAAATAAGTCTTTCGAGGAAGCGAACCAGAATGCTAAAAAACAGGGAGAGGATGTGGTTTATTCAGCATGCCCCCACTGGAAGATTGGTATAACTGGGAATTTTGCTTTTGTTTCTTCCTCTAAAGGGTTGGCATTTCTTGGCTTTGAAGGCCTTTCTTTGGTTGTTGAACTTTGTTTCTTGGAGAAATCTCTTTTCATAAGCCCTTCTAGAAAATCATCCAGCTCTGACACAAAAACAATCTGTCACCCTTTAAAGGTACTACAATAAGCTTATTCTTAGAACCTGTGTCACAAGACCTGTTCCTTCTAGCTTCCAGCTGTGTTTCATAATGCAGAAGCTCCAAGGAAATCTCACCATATTTTGCAGAAGAATCAGCAATATAAATTTGTAGCCAGAGGTAGCGAAGACAAAATTTCTTCTCATACGAGTTCCAGCTATGAGCTGTTCTAATCACATTCCCATTCATTTTGGCATTTAAGAATCTGCAATGCTAGGTGTTTGAAAACAACTACGAGAAAGTAAAGTTCTCTTCATGAGTGAATATCGTTTGCCCATCAGATTCTTTAGTAGAACTGCATCCTCAAACAGAAGTACACTTTTGGAACCTTGTTCCAGGGAGATGCATCCTCTTCAGCAAATGGATATTTACATTTGAAGAATATCGATTTCCCGTAATTTCAGAATTGACTATTTTGGGGATAAATACGGTTTTTGAATGAAATGTTAAATATTTAGCATTAAAAACCCCTATAAAATCAACCCATTTTTAAATTTGCACGCCTCAAACTATCAGTAACAGCTTTAAGGAAGATTATTAACCCGTTGAGTTGTAATTAAATCAAAATGGAGATCAAATTTAGAATGGTCAAATGTTGTCGGTTATACGTTCACTTATCCCTAAAATTTACACATTTCCAAAAGATAAAATTTGTTATGCAATTTCTCCAGAGCATAGAGACCCTCCTATTGTTGAAAATTTAGGAACTTTAGGAACTCTACTCCTAAATTTAGGATATTTAGGAGTAGAGTAAAGTAGAAAAGCATCAATTCTGTACTGGATTTTTTACTTTTTTTTCGTGTTCACCTTATAGCCTATTAATCATGTTATCTTTATTCTATGGGTCGATATGACTACGGGGATACCATACTTGAATACATTTTCTTACGTTTTACAAAATTTGCCAAATAAAATCCTATGTGGGGAAAAATCTATTATTTTTGCATCGCCGTCTTCCAAGTGGCAATACATCATGACTTTTTTGGCTACATAGCTGTTTCATGGTTTGTTTTTTGGGGGACATGTTGTACTTTGCACCAGTAGCATTCTGGAGTACATATGTTTATTGATCACTTTTTATTTCATTTTTTGTGGGATTAAATAGGGAAAAAAAAAATCATAATTTTTGGTGGGTTTTCAACAGGTTTTTTTTTTACGGCGTTTATCGTGCGTGTTCAATAATTATTTACTTTTATTCTATGGGTTTTATACAGACGTGGTGATACTATATATGTGGGGTTTGTGTTATAATCAAGACTTTTTTTGTGCATTATATGTCTCTTTATATGTTATGGGGCTTATGGACATTTTTATTGATTAATTTATTTTTTTATTGAATAAAATTTTTTTTTTTACACTTTTTACACATTACTTCCACCATTGGACATGAACAAGCAATCATCTGATTGTTTATTCATGATAATACTCTGCAATACTTATGTATTGAACGGTATTAGATGTTTCAGCCTATGCATGTGGCGTCATAGATGCCATCTCACAGGCACTGCGGGCAGGCAGTCCTGGGCTCTTAAAGGTAAGTTAAATACCGCGGTCAGGCTGACCACAGCATTTAACGGGTTAAATATCAGTGATCGCAGCCTACTCCGAAGAGTGGGGGACCCAGAACGGGAATAGGTTAAAGGTAAATGTGGTGGTAAAATGCAGTATGGGCACACGACAGGTTGCAGAGAGTTGCACTGTGACAGGGCCTGTATGAGGGAGACATGCAGCAGTTAACTGCTGAAAAAAAAGTGGGTCCCCTCTTTTTATTGCTTTGATCTTAGTACTTTTGGTACTTGATATGGTCATAACAGGATGCTCAAATACTAAACCTCTGAAGACAGTGATAAAAATCAATAGTCTTTCGCTTCCCGACAGTGGAACTCCTGATATAAAGCACATTGCTCCTTCTTTAGGACACAAGACACGTGCTGGCATCTTCCCACTGCTTCACGTCACTGCACAACCACCATGTTACGTGGCCAGTGCTGGAAAGAAGCAGCAGCAACATGGCCGTGGAAGAAAAGTAGAAACCTCCCTATGCAGCAGGGGAAATAAGTATTTGATCACAGCCCGTTTTGCACTTTTTCCCACCTCCATATCATTCTTTCATTATTATAGTGTAAAAGAAATAAAAGACTGCAGAATTATTTTTTTATATTATAGCAGAAGCATGACCAAGGGTAACAGAGAACTGTCTAGCTACTCTCTAGCCTCCTATAAGATATATATATATATATATATATATAAAAAGGCTTTTATAGTAGTAACTACAGCAAGCCAAGTAGACTAAACCGGAATAGTCAGAGGAGAGAGTCTGGGAGAACCAGTTTCCACGGCTTTGCAAGTCTCTTGGTCACTAGAGACAGACATACTATTAGTGCACTTAGCACATGTCACAGGATCCAGCAATGTAGACAGCACCACAGAGATCTCCAAGATCACCCCCTCGCAAGTGTTCCAAGTTGCTTCCTTCCCCAGAAGGCAGGGAATCTCTCCTGTCAAGTGCCATTGTGGAGGCAACAGGAAAATGACACAGCAATAGCCAAATACAGTACAGGGCAAAATTCTAACAGTCTACTTACTAGGGAAATTAGGAATATCACAATAAAAATCTCTCATACCCTTTTATCATTGCTTGGCTGACCAGTACTTGGCAATTTTCCCAACTTCTTATCGACTTGGTGACTTTTAGGGCTATTAGATGTAGTCTCTGATTTCTTAAAAGATTCTTGAAGAACAGAAAAAAACATGACAAAGTTTACTGAATTATTATAAACAGTTTTGTTTAAAACCCATCACTTCATCACTTAAAGAATGAGCTGGATCTGCAAATGGTGGGAAACACCGTTTTCATATGCACTGTAAAAGAATCTTTAAATTAATAGAGCAAGTCTCCTGTGACTATTCTAATAGTCTCAAGAGTGCCTTAGTCCGATTTTTTTTTTCATTGAGATGATTAATGATGACAGTTTGCTGCTCACAATCTATGAAGTGGGGATGGAGTATAAGGATCAGAATAAATATATGTAAAACATTGGCTACAATTGATCTATTGTGTATTTGTGGTGGTGTACAGCAATTTATCAGGAATTGATGAGGAGTGATGGACCCTCATAACTGGAGAAAGACTTTTATTCCTTCACTCGTTATGTTAGCACCAGGCCATCCCCCCAACACACACAGTGACACATCTATTCAAGAGTTTGTGGCTGGTATTGCAGTTCAGCTCCATTGTGAATGAATTCAGCAGGTAAAAATGCTACTGCTCACCTTCACGCTCTTGGAGTTCTTCTTTTTGAGGAACTGTAGCTCTGGTTACAAGATTATTTTCAGATGCTGAAGACCTCAGTACTCCAGGAGATAAGGGCACAGATATAAGGCTTAAAATATAAAAAGTAAAAAGAACCTCTGACATTTACATAAATAGAAAAGACCTGACAAATATCAATTCAGATAACATTTTCTTCATAAAACCAGTTCAATACAACATTTTAACAAAGTTATTGATAGCTAATAATTAACTAAACAAATTTACAGCCACAAATTGGCACACAGGATTACTTTGTGATGCACAAAGGAAACATTACAACACAGTGTGCATTTAAAATATCAATCCAGATTTACATTTGGAGCAGTAGACAGCAAGCCCCTGTCTTAACCTTAAGTAGGGCAGTAATCGGGTACATACTGACCTTATTCTCTTTGGCTTACAGCCAGAATGGTTCACTGGGACGTACCAAACTGGCAGAGTAGCTCCACTAGGCATGGCCGGCGCATTACATGATGCATGGCAGGCACGTGACATGGTGTGCTCTTCAGCGTACTGTATCCACCATGCCTAATAGTGCTCTTCGGCATACTGCACCTGCCATGTCTTGTGGAGCTGCTCTGCCTGTTTGGTGCTTCCAAGTCAAAGAAATAAGGATTATATAGGCATGGTGACTGTGGAAATATTCTTATATTTGTTATCAATGACCTCCTTACTTCTAAAATGAACTATTAAAATGATCCTATTGAGCATGAAGGGCAACCTTATCCCCTCTGTGATTTAGCTTTACAGGCTGTCACACTGTCTCACTTTGTGCTGCAGATTCAGAGGTTTACAGTACAGAGAGCCCTCCCCACCCTCCCACTCAACCGCCATGGCAGCCCTTCATTAGTATAATTTCAAAAGTTGAATTTACAAAGAAGAGGGCCATGGATAACAAATATCAATTTATAAATATAACAAATATAAAATATTTAAAAATATGTGCCTCTGGTTTATCATGCTTGATTTTGACAGTAGATTTCCTTTAAGTAAGTGATGTAGCCCTTTGGCCATATGTACATGTGCACTGTCAATCAATATGGAGCTGATGGGGATAGAAGTTTTTCCTGCACTCCGCTGAGTTTTATGGGATGCCTGAAGGAGCTACACCTCCAAAACTTTTGGATCTTGTAGTGGGATCTCAATGCCTAACACACGCAGGAAAAGGAAAACGTATATACTTTGTATCAATATTGTCTAGGAACTATTATGCTATCATAACATGATATAAGACAGTGGTGGCGGACCTATGGCACGGGTGCCAGAGGTGGCACTCTGAGCCCTTTCTGTGGGCACTCAGGCCATCACGTACCTTCCTCTAGTCCCAGACAGTCCAGGACTTGCTGGGCACAGAGATATTTTCAAGTGACAGAGCTACGTGGGACTACTGGAGGAGTAGAAAGGTGTGGGCAGATCTAGATTATCATTGTAGCTCCTGCTCCGGCCCTGACAATTCTTCCTGTTTATGGGAACCTGGAGGGAAGTTACAATGATCATCCAAATTCTATTTTCTGCTTTATTGGTTTCCTCAGGGTGCTGATGACAGCAGGGAGTATAAACCACAAATTAAATTTCTGTGTTGGCACTTTGCAATAAATAAGTGGGTCTTGGTTGTAGTTTGGGCACTGGGTCTCTAAAAGGTTCGCCATCACTGATATAAGATGAATATGCTAATTGGTTTGCATGCTGAAATATGATAAAAAGGAAAACTATTGTAGATATATTGAGTGTGGTTTGCACATATTCAGATGATGTGATAGCTTCAGAAGACTGAGGTATCTTCTATTGTGCACCTAGTTAGTCCTCACCAGGAACTAAGGAATGCTAGAAATCACTATATGTTTTTCTACTACATGCTCCCAGCTGATTCTAACACTGGTGGAGGTGGCAGCTTAAGTGATGAGAAAATATAGGTCTGCGGTTTAGAATGATTCAACAGCAAATTCTGAAAATAATTTCTAGGATTGCTACTCCTTTTCCCTACCTGATTGTGGATTTAGAACTGGAGTCTGACCCACTCCTTGGACGGGGGATGTCCTGAAAAGAGAGACAGTGAAAACTAAACACACACACACACAATCCAAAGAAGAAACTAAAATGTATTTCTAAAGCTCATTCCAACAGAGTGGGAAAACACAGTTAAAGGGAACTTGTCACCAGGGACCTAATTTTTCACTGAAGACAGATTGTAAAAGCCCATGACACCTGCAGTGCAAAAATGTAATTTTTTTCACATTTTTCCTAATTTTTTGAATTGAATTTAGAAACCTTTTGCCATTGGTCTTTTTATTTCCATAATTTTCTTTTACGTTGCCATTTTTTTTTACGGATGTGAGGTGGTTTCAAGTTTTAGTAGCAACTTTTTTTTTTCTTGAAATTTGAAAAATGCGACATTTTTGGTGACCAATTCAGTTTTGAAGTGGCTTACAGAGGCTTTTGTACTATATACCCCCACAAGTGACACCATTTTATGAACCTAACATCTCAACCTATTCAAATCAGCATTTTAGAAGTCTGTTAACCCTTTAAATATTTTTCAGGAAGCAAAAATGGATTGAAAATTTAAAAATTTAAATTTTTTATTATGATTTTTCTCATTCAGCCCTAAAATGGACACATTCAGAAGGAAGGTGTGGCAAATATACATCCCAAATTTTTTGCCCTGCTTCTTCCGAGTATAGCAATACCAGACATGTGGATGTCAACTGCTGTTTCGTCTCACAGCGATGTCCAGAATCCAGAGTTAGTGCTATTGGGTTTTTGGCAGGCCAATTTCAAATGTTTTGTGGTGCCACAGTGTGATTGAGAAGCTCCTGAAGAAACAGTACAATAAAAAAAACGGAAGCCCCGGGACCTCCAGCCGAACTCCCGGGACCTCCAGCCGAACTCCCGGGACCTCCAGCCGAACTCCCGGGACCTCCAGCCGAACTCCCGGGACCTCCACTCCACTACTCCTCCAACTCCTAACAGATCGCACTGAATAGTGCAGTTGTGGGGAATAGGGTTAACGTACAATTGGGGGGTTTAATCGAGTGTTTTGGGGTACAGTAAAAGGGACAGATCACTAGCAGAACTCTCCCTAACAACTCCAACACCAAAATGGCACTGTTAGAGACCGTTCGGCTAGCAAGATCAGCCCCCCAGTGTCACAGATTGCTGCCATTTGCCAATCTGAATCGATTGGCCAATGGCGACAATCAACGTCACAGGACCAATCAGATCGTTCCTGTGATGTCATCCGTGGGGTGTCGGATAGCTATGCAGACACCTCCCACCGACGTGTCACCCTGTCAATGGTGACGTCCTAAATGTGAGTAGCGCTCGCGTCCGATATATCGGACGCTGAACGTTAAGTCACTGCGCTCAGCATCTGATATATCGGACGTGAACATTTTAAACTCCTATGGAGTATTTCTGACAATATTATACTCCTCGAAAATGGAAAGAGGAGTATTATTACTCTTCCAGAAAAAAATTAGTGCAACCTACCTTTACAACATCTTCAAGTCAAACACTTCAGCGCTGAGAAAAGTCTCCACTTTTTATATACAGCTCTTAGTAAAGTACGACTAAAATTTTTAAAACATCACATTTGATAAATTTGGTATACATAAGTTTGATAGGCTCAATATGGCCATCTTCACTTTTAAAACTGTGGTGTAAAAATGTAGGATGTCATAAGATTTAGGTGTATTGACCCAAAAAGTCACAAAACCCTATTCTGGAGTGCACAATTATGTGAACACAAATTATGTGAACACAAGTAAAGCCAGTTAACTCAGAAATTCTTCCTGCGGCCAAAGCAGAAAGTAGACAATATAGGTTGCTGTCTAGGTTATCAGCTTTGGCCTGCTTTTATGAAATGTATGACATTAAGCTTATCTGCACACGACACGTGTAGTTTCTCAGGCCACAAGCAACAGTCCCATGAGCTCTTTGTGGAACGACTTATCAGCAAGTGAACGCCCCTCACATGCCAATGTCTAGAGGAAAATACAGTCCTTTGTGGACTGGATGTCATTGAAAGAAAACAGCAGCTAAGGAGCTAAACACAAGCAAATTTACGTAAAGATTAAGAACTGAATTTCCACAAAAATTACAAATTATTGGTAAATCTGGAGTGCCTTTCACAAGGAATGTCATTTTTAGCTGGTGACAGGTTCCAATAGCCCCGGGGGCTCAAACTCGCGGCCCGCGGGCCAACTGCGGCCCGCGGGACAATATTTTGCGGCCCCCACCTCCATAGCCGGTAAGTCTTTGCTGCATATTGCAGCAAAGGCTTACCGGTAACACCCGCGATCGGTGCTAGCACCGATCGCGGGTGTTTTTACAGCGTGGGCTGCCGGCAAAGCTGCCGGCAGCCTCAAACAGATAGCGGCGCATGGGCGCCGCCATCTTACCTGGGATCGCCGCTCCCCGTGTAATGTAATGAATGAGGAGGAAAATCCCCATATATTGCCATACTGTAGTATGGCAGTATATGATAGGATCGATCAGACAACCTAGGGTTAAAGTACCCTAGGGAGTCTGAAAAATAGTATAAATAAAAATACAAAAAAGTTAAAAAAATGATAATAAAAAAACCTAAAATTTCAAATCACCCCCCTTTCCCTAGAACTGACATAAATATAAATAAACAGTAAAAATCATAAACACATCAGGTATCGACGCGTCCGAAAATGCCCGATCTATCAAAATATGATAACCTTTTTTTCAATGCGTTTAACCCCGTAACGGAAAATAGCGCCCAAAGTCGAAAATGGCACTTTTTTGCCATTTTGAAAAATATAAAAAATCTATAAAAAGTGATCAAAAGGTCGTACAGTCCTAAAAATGATATCATTGAAAATATTATCAAATTTCGCAAAAAATGACACCACCCACAGCTCCGTACACCAAAGTATGAAAAAGTTATTAGCGCCAGAAGTTGGCAAAATCAAAAAAAAAATTTTTGTACAGGAGGTTTTAATTTTTGTAAAAAACATTATAAACCTATAACAAATTTGGTATCCCCTTAATCGTACCGACCCAAAGAATAAAGTAGACATGTCATTTGGGGCGCTCAGTGAAAGACGTAATATCCAAGCCCACAAGAAAATGGCACAAATGCGTTTTTTTCATCATTTTCATTGCATTTGGAATTTTTTTCCCGCTTCCAAGTACATGGCATGGAATATTAAATACCATCACTATGAAGTGCAATTTGTTACGCAGAAAACAAGCCATCACACAGCTCTGTACATGGAAAAATAAAAAAGTTATAGATTTTTGAAGGTGGGGAGTGAAAAATGGACATGAAAAAACAGGAAAGGGCCCGTAACCGGTTAATCCCCTTCCCTCCGGTACTTGAAGAAGATGAAGTCGCCGCTCTGAACGCACTTGGTGCAGGTCAGAGCGGCGACTTCATCTTCTTCGATGGGAGGCAAGTACCGGGGGGGAGGGGGGGATGGAGTGTCCTGGGCTCAGTGCGGTAGGAGCTTGGGACCCCTCGGTGCACAGGACGCGTTCATAGAGAGAACACGTCTCCCAGCATGGGGCTTTCCTTGCGCTGGGAGACGCCATGACATTTGAATCTGAATAATGATATTTTGTAAGCGCATTTTGTGTGGAAAACTTGATGCGGCCCAGCCTTACCCAGAATCTACCTCCAGCGGCCCCCAGGTAAATTGAGTTTGAGACCCCTGCAATAGCCTATTGTTATGCCGATTTTAATAATGTTTTTGATAGCATTTTGAATCATTCTAGTATTTTAGATTAGTTTATTTTACATTACCTGGCTCCCTCCCAGCAGTGTGTGGCAAGTCCACAGATAGGGGGCAGCTGCAACCCGTGTGTGCCTGTGTCAGTCTACTCTCCTGCAAACTCATCCAACTCCCTCCCCTCTTCCTGTCATATTTGATGAGCAGGCAGGGGAGGGAGATCGTGAGGTGGAAAGAATGCTTGAATCGCACACAGGCTGCAGGTGAAAATGCCTCCCCTCCTTGGGACTCATCAAACACTGCTGGCAGGGAGCCAGGTAATGTAAAATAAACTATTACAAACTACCAAAATGATTTCTAAAATAATTTTTAAAATCAACATAGCTTGGGCTATTGGAACCTGTCACCAGCTAAAAATAACATTCCTAGTGACAAGCATGCTTAAAGAGTGATGTACACAGCACAGTTTATAACTTGTGAGGCGATTTGATAAATAAAAATAAACTGTTAAAAACTTGCCAAAAATCCCACAAAAAAATACAATAAAAAGTGATCAAAAAACATATGTACTCAAGAATACTGTTGCAAAGTGTACAACAAGTCATCAGCCACAAAAGTTAAAATGTTATGCCACTTGGAAGACGGCAATGCAAAAATGATAAATTTTTCCCACATTAGGGTTTTATTTAACAAATTTTGTAAAATTTAAGAAAAAATATTCATGCATGGTATCCCCGTAATCGTATCGACGCATAGAATAAAGATAACATGAAAAAAAAAGGAAAAAATCCAGTACATAATTTATTATTTTCTACTCCTGCCCACAAAAAAACAGGGGAAACCATTCCCAAAATGGTAACACTGGAAAACGCATCTCGTCCCGCAAAAGAAAATGCCGTCACATGGCCCCAATAACGAAAAAGCTAAAATTTTAAAGCCTAGGAAGGGGCCAATGAGGAAGCTAAAATCCTGGCAGCTGCAGGGCGCTCCTTCCCTTCTGTGGCTTACCGTCCGCCCATAAAACAAGTCACGGCCACATGTGGGGGGTCTCTGTACTTCTGAGAAATTGTAGAACAAATTGTATGGTGGATTTTATCTTTTTAAAATGTGTAAATTTTAGGGCTAAATGAACGTATAACCGGTACAATTTGACCATTCTGAATTTCACCTCCATTTTGATTTCATTACTATGAAGATCTCAAAAGGTTAACAATCTTCCTAAAAGCAGTTTCTGATAGTTTGAGGGGTGCAGATTTGAAAATAGGTAGATTATATAGGGGTTTTTGATGCTAAATATGTAAAATTTCATTCAAAACTGTATTTAACCCCCAAAATAGTCAATTCTGAAAAAATGGAAAATCGCTATTCAATTTGTAAGCCGCGTGACATCAAAATAAATTATTCAGATAATTTCAAAAATTATGAAAATGTAAAGTAGACATATGGGAAATGTTATTCAGCAATTTATTTAGGTGGTAAATCTATCTGCCTGAAAACGCAATGATTTCGAATTTTGACAATGGCAAATTAAAAAAAAAAAAATTCATAAATTTTTCTTTTTTTTTGTAAATAAAACCCAAAACTCTCCAGCCAAAATTTACCACTAAAATGAAGTACAACATGTAGGGAAAAAAAAAAAAACACTATCTTTAGTGGCTATGTCCTTAAGGAGTTAACTGGCTCTGGAAACCTTCCCGTTTACAAATAGAAACCGAAATCCTGTCCCACTAATGCTGATCAGAGAGGTCACAGTTTGTTAAGATGGAGAAAGATCCAAAACATGAGCCAAGCACTTGTGTCAGTTCAACACAATGGGGGAGATTTATTAATCTGTTCACAACATAATTTTGTCGTAGTTTGCACTAAAAAAAAAAACCTGTCTGCGCCATATTTATAAAGGGTTTTAGACAGTTTTCTCCTACGACTAGTTCGACAAAAGGGGCGTGGCCTAAAAAAGGGGACATAGCCTCGCAACCAAAAGGTTTGTGCACCACAAATACTGCTTAACCGACAGAATTGTGTCCTAACTTTCTGGCGTAAAGTAAGCCAACTAATAGGAATGGTGAAGAACAACTAGACAGTCTTATACTAGGATAGATTTATCATCCAGCATTAGACACTTATTATTCGGGGGCAGAATAAGACTAAGAATAGTCTAACTCTGCACTGTCTAACCTTATAAATCTGCCCCTGTGTGTCATATAGTTCATGCTATATATGTTCAGTTATGAATCACACCCCCAGCCACACTTAACAATGTGCCAAAGAGGCTTACTCACTCTCCTATATTATACAATAGGGCAAAGAAGGAAGTTGGAAAACAGGTTCTTTGAATAATAGTCAAAAAATAGTCTCTGCCAACTGACCACATTCAAAGGAATGAAGATCAGAACAAGGTTTATTATGAAAAAAATAGTATGAGGTACAAAAGAAAGGCACAAAAACTAAAAAATAAAAAGAATTTCTGCACCGAAAATTGGTCTTTTTAAGGGCTGGTCTGATCATAGGGAGGCGTCTTTGTAAAAAGTGATAAAGACATCAAAGGTCCAGGATTAATTAGAAATGCATTCATTATTTAGTTGTTATTTAAAGGGAACCCGTCACCACATTTTCACAACTACAGCTTGTGGCAGGTTTGCATAGAGCCCTATTAACTGACTAACACCTTTTAGCTAAAAATTGTTGCCTTGCATACACAGCCAAATCTAGAGGGTGTGGAGTGTGTCGTGGCCTCCTTGGGCTGAATCCTGCAACTTCTTCTCAGCATTCAGCAATAATGACATGTGAAGGAGTTGTAGGATTCATGCCCCCTCGACACCCTCTAGATTTGACTGTATGCAAGGTTATAAAGATTATTTATGGGTATCGGAGATAAACACTTTTTAGAAGGTTGTTCGGTAGTAAATAGGGCTCTATGGGAACTTGTCAATAGCTGTATTAGTGAAAATGGGGCAACAGCTTCCCTTTAAGCCTAGAAATTTCAAAGTAATGATTGGTTCTTAAATTACATTTTATTGCAAGTCCTGTATATGCCACAAGGATGTCACTGCTTTCATCAAGCCTGGGCACCAGTTTTTTTGAAGATTTATGAAGGCGGGGAGTGAAAAATGGAAATGCTGAAACAAAAAACGGGCCTGGTCGTTAAGGGGTTAAGCAGAGATCTACAAAACAGTGAAAACTTATTACAGAAAGTAGATTGGAAAATTGTATAACATTTCACTTCACAAACCATTATTTGCTGAAATTGGGCAACCCTTTTAAATCTTGCACGTTTACCTATAAAAACAAATGAGCTGAAAAGATTTAACTTTTGGCTGAGATGAGACATTTTAAGAGGTTAAAAGGCAGAGAGTTATTTCAAACACCCTATTCTGGGTATTATAGAAGCAAGAACCATCGTTCTGGTGTCAATGTAAAGGAGTCATCATTCAAATCATATGTTCTGTACACTACAGAAACGGAAATACAGACAGTGTTGGGAATGAAAGATGCTGATGAGGAGCCTTTCACTTCCTTCAGCTCACAGAACCGATTAGATTTGAAAGGTGTGTTTCCTGGCTTTAGTATGATATTAAGCAAATTGGTTCCAGGTAGGACAGAGCCTGAAATATAGGCAACTGTAATGACTGTCACTCTTCAGGATCTAAATGCAGATCTTGTCAGTTAATCTGCATATGACTTTGGAAACTATGTTGTTAATCAGTTAACAAAAAGATTCAATATATAAGACATATGAGGGAATGTCATACTCTGAGGGGTCTGGTAGTGCAGTGGGGTTTTCTTGAAAACTCAATTGACCCCTTTGTAGTTCATGGGATCTTTTGGACACCGTTGGTCCATCCATTATAGCACAGCAAAAGGTTTTTAGTTACATAGGACAATTATCTTGACTTAGACTATGGTTGTAATACTATAATACTGTTAAATCTTTTCTTACCTGCAAATCTTGAGCATTCAGTTCTAGAGAAATGTTTGAAATAGGAGTAAGAGTTTTGGCATATATGGTTGATGACATTGTATTTGGGAGGAGTATCTGTTCAGAACTTGGTTGAATAGACGTCGAGTTGAAAATAACAGAGACAGGAGGCAAAGAATGGGATGAAGTACCAGAACTTGGCCAGGTATGATGGCTCTGTGAGAAAAACTCACACTGATGCAGATTTACTTCAGGCAAGTTTTCACTGGAGGGAGAGGCAACTTTAGCTTCTGTCGCTGAAGATATTAATACAGTGGGTGCACTGTACACTGGCAGAATGTTTTTATGGGTTATCAAGGAGGTGCCATGCAGTAGAGTTGGAGACAAAGGTGCATCAGTAGTAAGTGGCGAGCCTGGTAAACTGCGTGATGAAGGAGTCTTGAAGATTCCACAGACTTTCTTTTCAGTTAGAGATACGGAAGACTGAGATTGGGCGATGGTTACTTTCTTAAAAACAATATCCACACAGTCTGATCTTTCCTGTAGTTTTAGAACCAGGTTCTTCTGTGTCCATCCAACCTAGGCACAAAATACATTGCTCAATTTAATATCAAAGAATCATACTTTCTAATACAATAGAAAAACAACACTTTTAGGTGATCAAATTGTCAAAAAGATCAGCACAGTTCAAAAATAAATAAATACCACCCCCCAACTGCCTATTTTTTTGTTTGTGTGGTAGTATTTGTTATGTGGCTATGTGTGGAATGTGTATTTTTTAAATCAAGTAGGTTTTATTAAGATTTTCAAACTTTTTTTTATAAAAGCACAAGAAAGAAAATAAATACATACATACATACATACATACAAAACCCTCCACCCCCCCCCCCTCCCTCCCCAGAGAGGGGTGTCTCAATATCCGACGATAGCTGTGAGGGATTGTACAGCCTCATATTTTGTGTGCTTTAATAAAACCATTTGTAAGCTAAAAAAAGAAATAAATTAAGTACAGGTGATCCCCTACTTAAGGCACCCGACTTACAGATGACCCCTAGTTACAAACGGACCTATGGTAATTGGTAATTTACTGTACTTTAGCCCTATGCTACAATAAGCAGCTATAACAGTTATCAAAGGTGTCTGTAATTAAGTTTTATTGGTAATCCTGATTCTTATGACAATCCAACATTTTTAAAATACAATTGTCACATAGACCAAAAAAAAATCTGCAGAGTTACAATTATAAAGTATACAGGTCCGACTTGCATACAAATTCAACTTAAGGACAAACCCAAAGAACCTATCTTGTACGTAACCCGGGGACTGCCTGTACATGATTCCAAGCCACAACTGGACTGTAATTTAGAAATGACAACATTTAAAAGATTGCCAAAACTCAATTAAGTTCATGGAAATGGAAAATAAAAAACAAACTTAATGTATTGTCCACCAGGCCAATCATCTGAAAGGAAAAATCAGATGTTTAATTTTTAAAAATGGATGAAAAAAAATATTATTCTTGTAAAAAAAAATTTTATTCTTCCTCAGAACATTCTCAGAAACAAAGGTTTATCTGCTACACAGTGCCATCAAAAATCAAACGCCTGATAGACAAAAATATGTATGGTTGCATCTGAAAAACATCAGTTTCAATTCATTTACTGTGTATGGCCACCTTAAAGCGTACCTAATTTTTCAAAAAACTTAGGAAATAATTAGTGTACTTTGTTAGGAGAATGAGAATTGTAATCTTCATTTTCAAGCAGCTCACTCCCCCTTCCTACTCTGTAGAGCTTCCATGTAACCTGATTATTGATCTTATAAAAAAAATAATATATATATATATAAATAATATATATGACCTGAATATGAAACTGGACCGCTACGGACTGACACTATTATATTTAGTGACCATCTCCCCACCTTCAAAAATCCATAACTTTAAAATTTTCCACGTAGAGAGCTGTGTAAGGGCTTGTTTTCTGCGTAACAAATTGCACTTCATAGTGACAACCTTTAATATTCCATGGGAATATTGCAAATAAAAATTCCAAATGCAGTGAAGTTGGTGAAAAATGCATTTGAGCCGTTTTCTTGTGGGCTGGGATTTTACGGCTTTCACTGTGGGCCCCAAAGAACATGTCTTCTTTATTCTTACGATCGGTATGATCAAAGGGATACCAAATTTAGGTTTTATAATGTTTCCATACATTTACAAAAATTGAAACCAGCTTTACATAAAAAAAAAAAAAAAAAAAAATCATTTTGCCATCTTCTGGCGCTAATAACTTTTTCATATTCCAGTGTACGAAGCGGTGTGTGGTGTCATTTTTGTGACTTTTAATGACATTTTCAATGCTACCATTTTAAAGAACTGTAAGGCCTTTTAATCAATTTTATAGAATTTGTTATAATTTTCGAAATAGCAAAAAAGGGGTATTTTCAACTTTGGGCACTATTTTTGTGTAACAGGGCTAAATGCCGGTGATAACCGTCATTATATTTTGATAGATTGGACATTTTGGGACACAGCAATACCTAAAATATTTATGATTTTTACAGTTTATTTATATCAGTTCTAGGGAAAGAGGGACGATTTAAATTCTTAGTTTTTTTTAAATACAATTTTATTTTTCAGACCCCCTCGGGTACTTTAACCCTAGGTTGTTGTGCTAAATCCCCCTGTACTGCCATCTTGTAGCATGGCAGTATACGGTAGGATCAATACATCATTTATTACAATGTGCAATTCGCACATTATAATAAACGAGTTAAAACAAGACAGCCTCGGGTCTTCATATGACAAGAGGCTTTCATGGCAACCGCCCTCACCCCCCACGTGGCAGCAATCTTACCCAATATGGCAGAGCCCACAAGCCACTGGGATTTAAATGCCTCCAGCAGCTTTGCCCAAGGCATTTACATGGTTAACACCCGCGATCGGTGCCCGCACTGACCACCGGTGTTACCGGCGGGTGCTTGCTGCAATACATAGCAAATGCCTACCTTGTATGGAGAGGGCTCAGCTCGTGAGACCTCTCCATATACCCGCAGCCATCATGCGACAAACTATTACATTACATGTCAGTAAGGGGTTAAATCACTGCCGCCCAGGACACATCTACTGGTGTGTTAAGGGGTTAATACATTCTTGTGCAGTATCTACAGGCCTTGTTGCAACATCAGTGGGAAATTGTGCTCCCAGGATACCCATAAGGAACTTGTATTCATCAATGCCCAAACACATCTCCCTTTGTATCCAAGCGAGAGGAGGCGAAACAAGAAACCAAGTGTGAAACCAGTGTGTTATCCAACCTGTTTGACTTTGGGTGTTACTGCTGGACTTTGGTTTTCATGTTTTCAGGCCTAAATTGCAAGGTCTGTACCAGCGGTGGCCCATGTGTAGATAGGAGCTGTTCGGTACTCAGGCAATGGAATAATCTGGGTCAATCAAAGGTCAGGCCAGACACTGTACTGTATAAGCAATAAGCATCAGGAAACTGGTGGTTGGTCAAGGCAGGCAGCAGGGGACCGGATGATAGCAATATGCCATGGTCTTATACAGATAAAGATCAGGAACCTAGTCATTGAAAAGTCCAACGGTTCAACACATGAAATCAGCAGACCCAAATTAATCATACAACAGGAATAGACCTGCTAGAAGCCATATTTTCTGAAAGACTTGAGAGTTTACCACTTACCACAACTTGGTCATTCACTTGAATAATTTCATCTCCTGGAAAGATCTGGCCACATCGTTGTGCTGGAGACTAAGTATCAAAGGGACATTATTACTTACAGCAGTTTAAAAAGAGTAAAATGATGGCAGTAGTATTATTGAAAAACTAAATGAAAAAAAAAAAAAGAAACCAAGGAAAGCTTCACCTCCCAAGACGAGTCACCACATACACGTTTGATTATTTAGCTGTTTTTCATGTAGGTTCTTTTCATCGTAATCCTCTTTCATTACCGTATACACTTGTGTACACGCAAAACAAAACACGAGTGAAAAAAAACAAACTTACATACTCACCTTCTGATGCTTCCCACAGCTCCTCTTTTCTTCACTTCTAACAGAGAGGGCAGAGACGTGCCGATGCGTTCATCCCGCCGACACACACTATGATGCACTGCTGCTGCTGAAGTATATTGTTTTACACACAACGAGGGGCTGCATGGCATTTCAATACTAAGGGGCTGCTTCAGCCCCCTGCTTCAGTGGATTTCATCCCGGGGGAGGGGGGTTTGGGGCAGTGCATGGAGCATTTCTTTATTGGAGGAGTGCTGTGTGGGGCATTTCATTACTGAGGGGAGGCTGCTAGGCATTACATTACACAGGGCAAACCAAATTGTCAGCACAAAACAAGAAAATAACATTTGTCCTTCTTATTTGAACCCACTCCATTAACAATCCAACACATTACCAAAGACATACGGGTGTAAACCGGTCCAACACAACATGAATAAAAATATAGCTCTTTTTATTAAAGAACATAATCTAAAAGACTCATTACAACACAAAATAAATTGTTCCCGAATCCATCTAATTCATCACCACATCACAAAACAATTCATAATCGCATGTTTTCATAAGGCATCTCAGTATATGCAAATTGCTATATACAGGCGGTCCCCTACTTAAGAACACCTGACTTACATACGACCCCTAGTTACAAACGGACCTCTGGATTTTGGTAATTTACTGTACTTTAGTCCTAGGCTACAATAATCATCTATAACAGTTATCACAGGTGTCTGTAATTAAGCTTTATTGTTTATCCCGGTTCTTATGACAATCTAACATTTTTAAAATCCAATTGTCAGAGAGACCAAAAAAATTTTGACTGGGGTTACAATAATAAAGTATACGGTTCTGACTCAAACTCAACTTAACATACTAACTTACAGAACCTATCTTGTATGTAACCCGGGGACTGCCTGTATTCATGAGAAAGTACTAGTGCAAGGCCAACTTAAGGAGTACCTGTCACCTCAAAAAACTTACTTAAGTAAACAGCTCCTAGTGCTACAGCATATGCCGCAGTGTTAAACTGCTAGCATTATCGGAAACCTCCGAACACTTCAGCGCTGTACAATTGAAAACTGCGGACCAAGCTGTAAGCGGTCAGGTGTATTCATGAGGGGGCGGTCCAAAACGCTGTTCATAATAGTCTCATAGCAGCTGTATTTCTAAGTCAGCTTACACACGATGTATAATTGTTTGGTGAGCGTAGATGAGATAGGGTATCTCATCCATGCTCACCAAACAATTATACATCATGGGTAAGCTGACTTAGAAAAACAGCTGCTATGAGACTACTAGGAATCCTATGTAGGTTGCTCGGGATCAGAGTAACTTGAAGCATGCCATCAGCTGTAAATTACTTCTCACTACACTATGCAACTAGCAGTGTGGTTTAGGGTGTATAGCGAAAAATCACTGGAGAGGGTCCACGGTTAACCCATTAAATGCCTCAGTTGAATGCTACACAACAGCATAGTAGATGGATTCAAGCAATATTGGCACTGCTCAGGTACCCCCCAAAATCATTGGAAAGCATAAGGGCCATGTGCAAGGCTCCCAGGCCTGTCACTCAACCATTCCTATAACACCCTACAGGGAAGCAGTATACTGTATGAATGATTACACCCCAGTTCAAAACATGCAGGTACAGGTGTACGCGACATCAGAAGAAAAGTGTGTGTGTGTGTGTGTGTGTGTGTAGTTGTATGTACCAAAACTTGAGAATTCACCAAGAAAAGAAATAAAAAATGAGCATACTCTTCCCAAAGTGCATCCACTCGGCAATCTCTCCAGGTCCAGTTACCAACCAGGATTATCTTCTTCTCCACTCTCCTTCCGTTCATTTCTTTGTAATTAAAAGATTGTTTCTTATTTGATTGTGTATTGATTTGTTGTAAGGGCTCCTCAAGCCAGTTATGTATGACATGTAACTCTTGTAACATACCTCTTGTAACATATATACTTCTTGCCATATATGTCATTGTTCTATGCTGTACATTTTGTTCCTTACTTAACTGAATCCACCAATATGAGTTAACCCACCATTATGAGTTATAGATTTTAAAACACATTTTATTGTAAAAAATAAAAACAAAGAAAGGGCTGAAATGAGAATAAGGTACAGGAGAGCTGATCATACTAACCTCTGGTGCTATCCGGCAAACAAAATGTTGTCCAGAAGAGGTGGACTTAAATTCAATACCCTAAAATAGAAGCAAAATATATTTTAGTATGATCTGTATTTAAAAAAAAAAAAAAAATTAAAAAGAATGGCAGAGGAACACTAGGGACTACAGAAAGTAATTGAAGATCCTACACACTCACTCAAAAAGCCTAAAAATTTGACACAAAGTATAAGATACTACAATTTTGAGACACTTTGAAAACACAAAACTGCAATTACACACCCCTCCATTAGATGTGATCCATTCTGTTTGTACATTGGGAGTAACCAGGGGTAATGTAGTTACGCCATTATTTGTTCTTCAAAATGTCTCACAAATATTGCAACAGCTGAAAATTTGACTTTTTTTGCAGCTTATTCCAACACACTTCACTAATATGCCAGGTATATATGGATTCACTTGATAAATCTGGTTGAAGTTGAAAAGTAAAATTTGTCTTTTCAAAAAGTTCAAGTTTAGGCTCAAAATGCCCTCACGTCCCCTCCTGGTTTAGGAAAAACATAAGTACTATTTGCAACAAATTTGTGAGGTTTATGCAAGTTTTGTACCAAAATGGTGCATATATGCTGAAGACATTAAAACCACTAGTGTCACAGCACCGTTTCACTTTGGTTACATATGTTCAGTACAGTGTACAACGTAGCTTATCCCATTCTGGAAAGCATATTTGCAGCGTGCCGGGGTGTGAAAGCGAGTTAGAGGGACAGAGAAGGAGGAAGATGTTGGTAGTAGTAGCAAAATCTATAGGTGTTTAGGCTCCTCTCTACAGTGTATATAGCGCTGCACTCTGGGTTGATAGGATACAAGGAGCTGCAGAATGAGAGTGGTGTGGTAACCTGTGGCTGAGCTTTGTGGTGCACCACAGCCTTACTCACTGACCTGTCACGGTTTCAGATGGACATGAGGGCTTTGTAGCGGTCAGCAGTTTGGACCTGTAGTTCCCCCTAGGTGAGCCACTGATACTGCTAGCCAGCAGGATGGTCCTTGATGGTGAGGTGCAGGACCAGACAACAGGGAGACAATGAGGAGGAGCAAGGAACAAACTTACAGCGGTCTGGCGTATTCATGAGGGGGCAGTCCGAGGAGGCAGTAACTGGTGCATGAAGAGCGGCAGTCCCCGCCGGCCTATAGTGTGATAGGGGTGGTTCGGGGAAGAAGCAGAGCTTTGGACCGCCCCCTCATGAATACGCTGGACTGCTGTAAGCTTGGTCCAGCGTTCCGAGGCTATGGCGCTGCATTGTTTTCCAGCTTTATCAGAGAGTTCCGATAAAGCTAGGAATTTAACACTGCTAAAAATGGGGTAGCGCTAGAAGCTGCTTTATTAAGCAGCTCCAGTGCGTTTTTTTAGGGTAACAGGTCCTCTTTAAATGAGTTACTGCGCTTGTGGGGGGAGAGATCAATGGCTTCCTAAAACCCCAGTTTGTCACTACGAGTGGGAGGCTGGTAAGCTCTGTAATAAGGTAAACCTGGTTTTCCCAATGGTATAGGAGTCTCTGCTCTCCCTGTGACATAAGGAGCTTTCAATTTAAGTATCTAGGTTGAGCCAAAGACTACTATGTGTGGTTCCTAGAATAATCCAGAGGTCCTTGTACATCTTCCCCTTTGAATCCAAGAAAGATGGGGTGCAGAGGACTAATAACACTCTGCCACCCAATATACTGAAGTTCAGTTGGGGTGAGGTTTTCCCACTTACAGTAGAGCTACCTTTGTTTTGGTGGAAAGCACCTGGCTAATCTTCTCTCGCACTCTCAGCTCTCCCCATTGGTCTCCATTATTCTCTTTTTAGCAGCACGTCTCGCCAAAGCCGTTTTCAACCCACCTACCAACTGAACAACCACTCCTCCCCCTACTGTTACAGGTACAGATTGTGGGTGTGGTACACTGCATATGTGAATATTTCCCACAATTCCCTAGTGGAGCATCAATGGCTGTAAATCTTCACACACCTGCATGAAAGCCTTCATTTGCAAAGTCTCCGTAAGTAGAACTCTTAATTTCCTAGAACACACAGACCAATACATTGCTATAGTTGCGAAGCTCTTCTTTCTGGAATATATTTACTGGTTTGGATTTAATCCCGCATCATGTCATTAGGCTACCTGAAAGTCATGATCGATGTTAAGTGGACAGCATTACAAAGAGCAAAAGAGGCAATGCTTTCCTTATCCCATCCTGGAAAACATATTTGCATAAATACCACTGCACTACTTCTGTGAAAAAGGGCTGTAATTGCCATAAGGTATAAGGGTAAGTGACTAAGGAATATCTATTTTTCTGCCAGACTGTGTGAAACTATAGGACAGGTGACCTAAAGATTCACAGTAATATGAGGAGTGGAATTGTGAAGTATTGTTATATGTTTAATGAAAATGTTTTTATTTTTCATATACTTGCTAAATGCTGAAAACTAAGATGAGGCCAGACTATGGATTAAGATTGATAACAGAGCCCTGTGCAGTGAAAGAATGTGGCCTTGGCTAAATAACGATACTGCCCACTACAAGAAGAGACAGCCTTAGTTTCTGAGATTATCATATTATAATTTACTAACCAATGAACTATGGACATTACTTCTTATCTTTAGCTAACCACGCTAGGTCCAGCCCACTGAGGGTTTCTGTAAAAATCCTTTGTTACATGAATAAAGTATCACATCTGCCTAGCAGTTTGCAGAAGTTGAGATATTATACCTTATGTAGTTTGGTCTGATTTCTTCTCCTGAGCTCACCTGTGACTGTTATGAGTATTAGAGAATCTGAGGTTGTGTGAACAAAAACAAAACTTGACAGAATAAAGTGGTTCATAGTATTTAGTAGCCTTTAGGATTAGGGACAGAGGGTTGCCATAATGTATAGCAGTATGTGCACAGGTAAGTAAAAGCATATAGAGTGGGGGCAGAGGAGGTTATAATATATGGGAGTGGGGTTCAAGGTGGTCATAACCTCTAGGATGGAGGTCACAAGTGTTATTAGTCTTTAGGGGTAGGTTTTACATGTTCATTAATTCAGGAATATCCATAAGAGAGTTCTTTACTTGTACGATTTAGAAAAACTCTCAATCATAATAATTGTTCATTATAAATAACGGCATATTCAGGCTTAAAGAGGTTTTCCAAAAAACCCTCACATTTCAATCCCTTAGTGATGTTTACACAATAAAGATCATTTTAACCCCTTACTTTACAATTTTAGTGTTATTGCTGTTTTAGCTCCTATCAGCCTCTAGGCTGCTCAATGCAAAATCCCAGGATGTGGATGGGGACTCTCTAAGCAGACACATTATGATCTCTCTAGTTCTGTGGGGTGACAATGTGGTTAGATTATCAGGGTACATGTGTATATGCACTTTCATCTAGCTTCTGACATTGTACTGACACATAGAAGGAGAGAGATGAGACAGATCAGAGATGATGAGATGCCTATTACAGAGGCATAACTGACAGAGGCTGACAGACATTTACACGGTCAGCAGTGCTAAATCTTTGTTCTCACAGATATGTGCCTGCATCACTTATCTCCTTGTAGCTTGCAGCTTCTCTAACACAATGTGCTGGCAGGAAGTGAATCAGTGAATGCCTGCATGCTCCGTGCAGGCATTGCAGGGGGTGTGGCTACAGGCTCAGAACAGAAAGACACAGAAACTCAGCAAACACAACTGTCACACAGGAATCCAAGATAGCGGTCCGCATCCTAGTCAGAAGTTACAGGGTCGTGTCTAGGGGCAACTGAAATTGTGTACACCAGGACTGATAGAGAAAGGTTGGACTTATATCTGTGAAATGCTGCATTTTTGTTAATAACAGTGAATTAGAGAAAGTGTTATTTTGTTATACCGAGTACATATAAGAAACTTGTCTTTGTGGGAATACCCCTTTAATGCTTAGGGCAGAGTGAAGTATATACTGCGCTATCTGTAAGTACCAGAACTTATTGGGAGACTGAGACAGAATTCAGAAGAGATTTCAGTGAATGTCACTTTGTGTAGGATGCGCAAAATAACAGACTGGTCAATACAAATACTACAGTGTTTCTTATATTCCTTTGTGCTAATGAAATGTGAAAAACAGTCAACACTTGTACTAAGGTCTATGATATCTGTATACAGCCACCGTCCCCCAAACACCCCTTTGCTTACCAAACTGGTTGAAGACTCTGGATAAATCTGCACCAGCTCAAGTGCTGCTGTCTGACTAAGGAGATTCTCTGGGCTGCAGTTCAGAATACTCCTACATATTCCACAAATATTTTCACACTGAAAAAAAACTACAGTTATCAATGAAAAAAAAAAAAGACAGTGGTAAAAAAAATAGCAGGAATGAGCGGCAGATAAAGTTTACAGATGGCTAAAAGGTAGAGGGCATGACACAGGTACAATTGGGAAATATAACATATTTGCCAGTTTAGAAAGCAGAATATTAAAGGAAAGTGAGATCACTGGTAAACATTACTGTGAAATGGACAGGCACAGCTTGTGATTACAGTACATTACGCAATGGTTAGAGAGATCACAAGCAAAAAATAAAGTACCACCTCATACAGCAACCCTCTTATATTTATAAATACACTGGGCTACAGAGGTCAAAAAGAAAGGAGGCTATACTTAATGTTCAATGTGTAACAAAGTGTCAGTGTGACGCACATGTTACTTACAATTACTAATATCCTGCTCTCAATGAGTGAATCTGACCAGTCCTGTAAAAAAAAGTGATAGACCACAATAAAGAAGGAGAAATCGAGCGAGTCAGATCAAAATGGAACATAGTAATGAACCCGGAGTTTCACTCTGTTTAAGAGGAGATGTACAATCTCATGCGATATGGGCATCTATAATATTAAATAAAACTTTCATCACAGTCAGACCTGATGGCACAAGTGTTTCAGCAGCCTGCTGCATGAGCTCTAGGATTATTTTTGCTGATGTTGTTTTGTGAAATTGGACACAGAGTTATAAATATAAACTGCCCTTTCATAACAGAGGGGAGTGAAGAGCAGGCACGCAATGTAAGAACACAACACTTGGGGGAATGGGATGTAAATCTGTCACAAATCTCTAATGAAGAGATATAAAAAGTCCAATTAAAACATTCAGCTCCATAATTAATTTCCTGTATAATTTATAAATTTATATCACATTAATGAGCACAAACCATGGGAATTGTCACAGCACCCAACAAGAAACTGCATTCACTAAAGGCTCCTTTTCAATAGTTACACCTTGGGTAAGAAAATTTTTTTGGAATATGTAAACTCTAGCGATTGCTAAATAAGTCTTTTCACCAAGCAGACTTGTCTAATTTAAATAGTAAAATATGAAAGTATCAGGTTTAGGACAAAGGAGGAAAAGGAGTTAAACTATATTTTCCATAGATGATAAATTTCCATCGCAAGTATTTCTGACAAATCCCAGATCTAGAACATAAAGGTATTGCAAGAACAGGTGTCTTACTCTATTGAACGGAATGGGGGTTGTACTGTCCACATTGGGGCAGATTTACTTACCCGATCCATTCGCGATCCAGCGGCGCATTCTCTGCGGTGGATTCGGGTCCAGCCGGGATTCACTAAGGTAGTTCCTCCGACGTCCACCAGGTGTCGCTGCTGCGCTGAAGTCCGCCGAGGCCCGCCGGAATGCACTGAAGTTCACCGGCCTATTCCTGGTGAAGGTAAGCGCGAGTCCCGCAACACTTTTTTTTTTTTTTAAAGCAGCGGTTTTTCCAAATCCGTCGGGTTTTCGTTCGGCCACGGCCCCCGATTTCCGTCGCATGCATGCCAGCGCCGATGCGCCACAATCCGATCGCGTGCGCCAAAATCCCGGTGCGCAAATCGGATAACACGTCGGGAAAACATGAGATAGGAATAATCCTTTAATAGTAAGTCCATGCTGTACATTTATGTTGGAGACTCAATTGCAGTCCATTCCCTTCATGGGCCATCTTCTTTGAGAAGCCATTGTGGGTGGGAGCCGGAAATAGACTTCACTGTATTTACACGCACATCTCTATTCTTACTGATGTAGAAGAATGGGCTCTTGCGGTAAACCGATCTTATGGAGGGATACCACCACTGTTGCAGCTTCTAAGTTAAAATATTTCCTTATTAGCCACAGCCAAGCCAGAGACACAGAATACATTTACTGTAGTACCTTATGCAGCAGTTCTGCCAGCTCCACACACAGCGTGATAGCATCTCGGCTAGCAGAGTAATCATTCAGCCGCGTGAACAGATACCTGTGGATGCAAATGATACATCACTGAATAATATTTTACAGTGCACTTCAAATTACACCTCTACTTTATTCCTTGGGTTGGAACGATCATACATACTAAATTTCTATGGGATTTATGTTTTAATACAGTTTGAAAAAATTTAAATCCTTTTGTACAAAATACATTTTCTTCATTATACCCTATTCTGACGCTAATAACTTTTTCAAACTTTGGCATACAGACCTTTATAGGTGTCATTTTTTTGTGGAACATGATGCGTTTACACTGCTACTACTTTGGGGACTGTATGACCTTTTGATCACTTTTTATTAAAATTTTTTATGCAATGCAAAATGGCAAAAAAAAAGTAGAGTTTCGGACATTTAGGCACATTTTCCATTACAGGGTTTAGCCACTGGATTAATAGTTTTTTACATTCCAATAGAGCGGGCATTTTGGAAAGAGGTGACCGAACAAGTTTATGTTTTTATTTGTTTCTAGGGAAAAGATGGTAGATTTGAACTTGCACAATAAAATGGAAATCATTTCCGTTCTTCTACAGCAGAAAACTATTGTAGGAGCACTGATAAATGTCCCCTTATCCAACCTCCCTTGTACATAACCCAGGGACTGCCTATATTAGAACTGGCAGCTTTATGGACTTCTAAGCATGCCTAACTATGTTCTATAATACAATCCAGCAGGCCAGCTATTTTAAGCTATGTTCATTTATTTCACCTTGTGCTGTAAGGGTTTTGCAGACCTTTAGCACCTCCAATAACAATTTTTATGTTTTAGTCATGTACAAATAAATATCATACAATTTTGACTCAAAATACCACCTTATCCTTTGTCAACATAAATATATAAAAAATTCACTAAAACTCAATATGATGTAGTGGTGTCGCCGCTGATGACGTCATCAGCGGCGACACCGCCGCATCGCACTGTGCGCCCGCCAGCAAGTCGCATGGACGCGACTGCCGGCACGTGAAGATAGAAGAGAGAAGCCGCCGCAGAGGACCGGAAGCCGCCACTAAGCATCAAAGGTGAGTATCGTCGGAGGGTGAGTATTAAGTTTATTTTTTTATTATTCGCTAGGCATACTGAGGGCAGGCTGTATACTTTTTGGGGGCAGGCTGTATACTTCATGGGGGCAGGCTGATTATATACTACTTGGGACAGGCTGTATACTACAGGGGCTGGCTGGTTGTATACTACACCCTCGGCTTATACTCGAGTCAATAGGTTTTCCCATTTTTTTGTGGTAAAATTAGGGGTCTCGGCTTATACTCGGGTCGGCTTATACTCGAGTATATACGGTACCTAAAAATTGCTTATTCCAAAAAAAAAAAAAAAGTGAAAGTGGGCACACCCATTGCAGTACTACCTATATAGTGTTTATCCATCCCAATAAATACAAAATAAAAGGAAAATATCCAAACTGACACATTTTTAAACGCAATCATAAAGGTTGTACAAATAAAAATTACAGGTCTTTATACAAAAAAAAAAATCCCTCACACAGCAAAACATTGACAAAAAAAATTCTAAAATTATGTCTGCTAGAGGACAACAATGCAAGAAGTTTTTTACCCCCTCCTCAAAAGGATTTAATTGTCCAAATTAGTCATTAAAAAATAAATAAATTTGGTATCACTGTATTCGAATTGACCCAGAGAAAAAAGGTTTTATGTTATTTAGTTTCCACAATAAATGTTGAAAAGGATTCTAATAAAAAAAATGTCAGATTTGTATTCTGAAGTATACTTTGCAGAAACTGGAGGACATCTACCGTACAGTAGATATGTCTTAATAAGGACTTCTTTTATTATCACTCTATATGCCGTAATCGCCCGGTCACCAGAGCACATTAAGCAGGTGACAGGGAGAAGGGGACCGCAAGTGCAGCAGGAGGAGTTCATAAATTAAAAGCGGTTTCCCGTGGCGCTCGGGTGAAGTAGCCTGAGCACCCCAAGGTAATTAGCATAAATTTTATAACTATATTTCCGCTATCGCGGCATATAGACTTATAATAAAAGAAGTCCTGAGGAACTTATTATTATGACACATCTACAACGGTAGCTGATAGCAGATGTCTTTTAATAAAAGTTTAATATTCAGTACTTAAGAAACCCAAAATTGTGCAATTAAAAGCTAAATTTTGTCCCGCAAGAAACAAGATCCAATTATTTAAAAAATTATCGCTTGGTCATTAAAGCGAGTGAATTCAATGCTCTGTGGAAAAATAGGTCCACAACAAGCATATACTAGCTATACAAGTATGAGGTTTCAATTTTTCCAGCATGTGCCATCAATTTCTTTCACTAGAACCCTATCATTCTCTAATATGAGTGGAACCCACAATATAATCAGTAATCCAGTACCTGTTAAGCCATGAGAAGAGGCCTCGCGCTGCAGATACAATATCTATGATACAAGCCAGCTGTTTCTGAGTAGGAGACAACGCCAAGGACTGGGAAACTGAGGAGACCTTCCGGGTGCTGATGATGTGTGTGCATAAAATTTGGGACACTCGATACAGTTTATGAGTAAGAGACCTCAGAGTTTCACTGTGCAATTCATAGTGCTAAAAAGAAATACAAAGTCACATAATTCAGAATGAATGGATTAAAAAAAAAACATTATTTTGTATGGCATTTTAGGTGGCAGTTTTCAGACAATCCCACTCCAGAGTTCCCATGAAAAGAATTCAGCACAAACTTTGCAATGCGCGTGAGGGGAGGTGGCAGAGGAATTCTCTTTAAAATGTAAATACCTCACACATGGTAGGAAATTTATGTAAAGGGACTTCAGGCTCAAAAGGGAACAAGAGCTAACAGACTTTTGTGGCAAAATGATGTAACAGTTTTCAGATGCCAAGCAGTGGAACTATATCAGGAAAGTGGAAACACCCAAAGTGAAAATATCACAAATTTGGATACTTGGTTGGGATACTGCATTTCATAAGATGTGACTCGTACCCACCAATGTAAATGGGCAAATCTCAGCCATATATAGATAATTACAACCTCCCTTTATACAAGCAGGTCTGCTATGGTGCCCGGACGCAGGGGTGGGGGGGCTCAAGATGGATGGGCATAGCATAATTTATTAGTGTGCTCCCTGGCCTGCCACCTATCTCCCTGCAGGCAGGAATGTAACAAAAGCACAATTAAAGGAAGCCCCTGGGTTCGGAAAGGGACAGCCGGACTATAATTTAATGATGTCTTCCCTCAAGGCCAACTGGAGACTTGACATCTGCAGTAAGGAAAGGTAATTGGACGGGCACAGGGGCACATCATTAACAAGTTATAATTCGGCTGTCCCCCCTAGCCCATCCCACTACCTCTTCTGACTGCAGCTGACCATCCTATCCCTAGCCACGTCCACCTCTTATGCATCCTGCCCGTGCACTACCCTACCTCTCTTCTACATTACCTTCCCCTGTTCAGGTGATGTTATTTGACCCCCGCCACCATATCCCAGCCCCACGTTACAGGCCTGTGCAACAACAAGAGCTGTTTTCCAGACTCCATGGTTGGAAGCGAGCATATACTCAATGTGTGAGTAAATCTGCTGTATATGTGTATGTACTTGATGTATGTGTATATATGCTGTATATCTGTGTGTATGTTATGTGTAGATGCTGGATGTATGCTTATATATGCTGTATATCTGTGTGTATGTGTTGTATATATGGGATGTGTGTGTATACACTGATTTATATGTTGTATATATGCTGCATTTCTGTGTGTTTGTGTCGTAGCGCTGCATAATCTGTGTTTGCAATATAAAAGAAATTATTATATACTGGATGTGTGTGTACATTTATGTATGTAGACGAGGGGGCCCCATTCATAGGTCTACTATGGGTCCCAGTCTCTACTAGTTGCCCCACTGCTTACCAGAGACCTCACAGACCTTGCTTCTCATCATGACATACATGAATATGCTGTGATAACTTAAGCCCCGTACAATCTTGAATATAGCGTTCATTTCTCCTAGACAAGGTTACAATATATACATACTTGCCACACCTGCTTGTTAAAATGTGGATTGCTGGGCGATCTGGTGTTTTTGGAAACAAGTTGAAAGATCTGTACATTCATACCACAACAATTACATGCCATTCAACTCAAGTTGGGGATTGTTTGGCTGGACTAATCCAGCACAGTTTCTCTGTAATAATGGCACGATAAAGCTTGTGTGAGCTGCATCCTATAAAGCAATCCTTCAGGTGTGGATCGCCCCGCATGCCCCCTCCCAGAGTCTTTTTAACCAAATTGTAGAGATAAATGAAAGGTGTAAATGAAAAATTATAGATTTTCCAATTGTCCTGCCTTGAAATAAGGGCTGAACTCGCATTCTTTCAGAAGGTTTTATTAATAAAATTCAGAACTACGCGTCTCAAATATACCATGTCTTAACTGGGAACATGTGTATTAACCCCTTTGTGTCCAAGCCCTTTAATGGCTTTTGGGCCAGGCCTGGTTTTTTAATTTGCCCTGTGTCATTATAGGCCAGTGATGGCGAACCTTTTAGAGCCTAAGTGCCCAAACTTCAACCAAAAGCCACTTATTTATTGCAAAGTGCCAGCGCACCAATTTAAGCAGTAATTTATTTCTCCTTGTTCTTTGACAACTTTCAATCGTTCAGCCTCCTAAAGACACCAATTCAGGTGAAAGGAGGAGGGCAAAGTCGCCTATCATTGTTGGAAGGTGCCATAAGAAGATTCTTTGAGCCCTGTCTGGTGAACTTCATGCTGTGGTGATGGCCTGAGTGCCCACAGAAAGAGCTCCGAGTGCCACCTCTGGCACCAGTGCCATAGGTTCGCCACCACTGTTATAGGCGGTTATAACTTAGTGGCGCTTTAACATATCCAGGGGATTTTGAGATTGTTTTCCCGTCACACATTGTACTACAAAGTAAGAAACATTTTCATGATATCTTGTGTTTAGTTAAGAAAAAAAATAGAATTTTGTCAAAAATTTCTATAAATTATTCATTTTCAAAGTTCAAAATTTTCTGCTTTTCAGGCAAATAGTTGCAACACCCAAGTAACTTTATAACTAACATTTCCCGAATGTCTGCTTTATATCGGCATATGGTTTTATGCATCCTCTCTCTTTTCTAGGTTGTCAGGAGGTTCAGAATTTTGTGTACAATTTTTCTCATTTTTATGAAGATTGCCAAAACCCTTAGAGTGATGCCACACATGGCATTTGAACCCGTTTTTACTCATGCATTTTCAGTCCGTTAAAAAACGCATGTGTTTTTGTCAGGTTTTCCCAATTATCTTAATTAAAACTGGCCAAAAAAGTGGATGCCTTTTTTTAAAAAATGCACGTTTTTTTCAATGGACTGAAAACTCATGCTTAAAAACTGACCAAAACCGGGTTCAAAACACCATGTGTGACACCAGTCTTATTTACATAGTATAAAATGATGAAAAACTCAAACACAAAGTTTGATGCCCAATTTCTCCCGAGTATGAGGATGCCCCATATGTGGTGGTGACTGCTGTATGGGCACACGGCCATTCAGAGGAGATCTGCATTGTCACATTTTACAGGCCATAAAATGTTTATTTTTTTTGTAATGTGGGCACATGGGGGATTATTTTTATTTGTAGATGAGATCTGCTTTTCAGGTACATCATTTACGGGGGGGGGGGGGTGTCAATAGTAATAATAATCAGATTTTATTAACTCTTTCTTGGTGGTGGTTAAAAAAAATCAGTAATTCTTGTTTATGGTTAAACTTTTTTTTTTTTTACCGTTTTATTTGGTCCCAGTGTTGGACATGAACAAGTGATCATTTGATAACTTGTTCATTGTAATATGCTGCAATACTAATGTATTGCACCATATTACATAGTCAGCCTATGCATTCTGCATAGGCTGGCAGCTGCACTGTTAGATCGTGCTGTACGCACGATCCTAACAGGCTGCTACTATAGGCAGCCCTGGGGTCCTTATCAGAGGGTACCTATCGTCGTGGCAATGCACTATAGATGGCCCGGTCACTATGACTGTGGTGTCTATAGGGTTAAACAGACGGGATTGCAATAGTCGCTGTTACCACGTATGTTACCACATACTGCTGGGATCCCAAGGTGATTGCACAGGCTCAGCTTCTGAGCCCAGGTGATCGCCATGGCATAAGGGGAACTACCAGCATACTATGACGTAGAATTACGTCAGGGTGCTGGAAGGGATTAAATTGAACCTGAGGATGAGAGCTGTACACTCGTAGTTTCAAATTTTATTAATAAAATGCTTGAAAGCAATGATAGTTCAGCCCATCTTTTAACACAATTTTTTCATTTACCCCTATCTCTAAAAGCTACACAGCTTTATTTCATGCCGTCAGGAGATCACTGAAGCAGCCAATCCACTATACTGTCCCATCGGACATGCAGAACCTCCAAGGTTCAGTTTTTCCAGATGCAGTACTTGATGCCCAAACCAGGAATGGAGTAAAAGTAGGAGAGGGAGGAGCACCTTTCATTTCTATGTTCTCCACTAATATTATCCACACCTGGTTTTGGCTTCAAAAACTGCATCTGCCAAACTGAGGGTGCGTTCACACGTTGCAGTTAAAACTGCATCGCAATCAAATTTTAGGTGGTTTTAGGTGCAGTTTTGTCAATTGAACAGGGGAAAGACATGAACTGAACAAATGTATGTGATTTTGAAGGGGAAAGCTGCTCCACAAATGGCATTCACTCGTTCAGTTCATGTCTTTCACCTGTTCAATTGACAAAACTGCACCTAAACCACCTCAAAGCTGATTGCCATGCAGTTTTGACTGCAACGTGTGAACGCACCCTAACAGATCTGGCCTCCACCTACTATGATCCATTTATAACAATTATGTCTTCCTATTTGGCAGTGGCTAGTACACACTCCTACAGGTACCAGAATTTAAATGAGATTGTTAAAGGGATTGTATTAAATTTGATTGCAATCCCTATCCTCTGTATAATAATCTTATTGTGGGGGTCCTAATACATCCTGCACTGCAATCAATTCTACATGGCTGCATCAGAAATGACCAAAAATAGCGCTTGGGCAAGTTCCCACTTTTTCATGGGCAGTGAATGGAAGTGCAGAAGATCCCCCAGCATTCTGCTCCCATAGCACGTAATGGTGTGGCAGGAAATACAATGGACCCGCCACTCCATCATTTCCTGAAAACTGAATCCCCATTCTCATGATCTGTTGGTGTCGCACCAGTCAAACCCCACCAGTTCTTTAATGGCCCAGCATGGTAGCATGATCTGGAAAATTAACTTTAAAGGGAGATGTAAACTGGTTGTATAAAGTCACAAAGTCAATCACTGAAGTCAAGCTCTCCTCAGAATGCCCATCTGTTGAATTTGATGCCTCTATGTACAGGATCATCACTAATTGGTTCTCCTGAGGTCTGGCGAGTGGTGTCAATCTCAGCAAAGGGGAAAACACTGGTGGGAAGAGCTTTACTCCAGTGTTAAGCTCCCTGCCTCCATGACTTTATACATTACATCTTACATCCAAGCCAATTTTCTGGATGATACCACCCTACTATGCAATGAAAAAACATGATCTGGACAGTGTTTAGCTGTTAAAAACAGATAAGGGTTTATTTAGTCAATTTGTGCTGACAGGTTCCCTTTAGAGGAGCAGACTTGAACTGACTATTCGGCAAATTGATGCCCCTCACAACTTGCCATGGCTACGATTGGGTCACGCAGAAATCCAGTCTGCTCTTTTCTAGTTCCTTTAACAATTAAACAATGCTTTTATATCTGACTGTGACAGAGATACAGAACAGTCTCCTGATGATATGGACTAGCAAGTCCTTACCAAGGCACACAGCTGTTCCACAGCTTCCAAGAATATCTCCTGGTGGCCAATGCTCCTGACTCCTAGGGCATCAAGATGCTGAGGTGCCAGGTCCAGCAGATCCTGCCCTGTGATACTCCAGCCCAGGAAGGGGTAATGCTGGACTGCAGGGTCCAGACCTGTGGATACATAGAGATGTGCATAATACAGTAACATATCTATGCTCCAGGCTATACCCATCCTCCAGAACTCGACTTACTCCTGGTGGCCAAAACAACCCCCACGTCCATAGCGCGGCTCTATACAGTAGCGCCACACCCCACACTCACCCGCTAAGTAGCCCCGCACAGTGTCCGGAGACCAGGCAGATATCAGCTCCATACTGCCTCACTTCCTGGCGGACCACCCTGCTGACGTCACGCAGGTGAGAGGAAGCGCCCGTGACCCCGCCCCGTCCCTGCCTGGACTTACCTTCTATCCCTGGAATCACATTCCTGCGCCGCGGGCGGCACGGCGGGAGATTGCTGGCATTCCTCAGGAATTTCATACACATTTCAGTCACCTTTCACTTATATTCTCATTATTACGATATAGAAAAGTTGCTTCTGTCTGGAATTTTTATTTCAAATGTTGCATATCCTGTGCTTACCTCTCCTTCTACTACTCAGGTAAAAAAAAACTAACTTTTTTCTCTTTAAATCAGAGTACTGGTAAGTGTGCTGTGCCATATTTGTGGCTAACAAGACAGGGACGCAGAAGTGGTTCTTTTAATTGCTGCGTCTGACTCAGACAAATCTTTAATAAATAGCGATCGGCGCAGTGTGCGTCTAACAGAGGTTTCTGCTGCCTGCGTCTTTTGTGCGACCAGGTCATATATCCGATGACCGCTCCTCTCTATGACCCTACGCAAATGTGGTGATGGGTCATAAAGAAGAGTGCGGTAACGATGAGCCAGCAGTAGGGATTATTACATTTCTGTGCTGTGACTACCTATCTACCGAGGGAGCATGTGCTGTGGCTACCTATCTACCGAGGGAGCATGTGCTGTGGCTCCCTACCTACCGGGAGGCATGGGCTTTGACTACCTATCTACCTAGAGGCACGAGCTTGGACTACCTATCAACCAGGGGAGCATGCGCTGTGGCTACCTATCTACCGTGGAGCTGTGCTGTGGCTACCTATCTACTGAGGGAGCATGTGCTGTGGCTACCTATCTACCGAGGGAGCACGTGCTGTGGCTACCTATCTACTGAGGGAGCATGTGCTGTGGCTACCTATCTACCGAGGGAGCACGTGCTCTGGCTACCTATCTACCGAGGGAGCACGTGCTCTGGCTACCTATCTACCGAGGGAGCACGTGCTCTGGCTACCCATCTACCGAGGGAGCACGTGCTGTGGCTACCTATCTACCGAGGGAGCACGTGCTCTGGCTACCCATCTACCGAGGGAGCACGTGCTGTGGCTACCTATCTACCGAGGGAGCATGTGCTGTGGCTACCTATCTACCGAGGGAGCATGTGCTGTGGCTACCTATCTACCGAGGGAGCATGTGCTGTGGCTACCTATCTACCGAGGGAGCATGTGCTGTGGCTACCTATCTACCGAGGGAGCATGTGCTGTGGCTACCTATCTACCGAGGGAGCATGTGCTGTGGCTACCTATCTACCGAGGGAGCATGTGCTGTGGCTACCTATCTACCAGGGGAGCATGTGCTGTGGCTCCCTACCTACCGGGAGGCATGGGTTTTGACTACCTATCTACCCGGAGGCACAAGCTTGGACTACCTATCAACCAGGGGAGCATGCGCTGTAGCTACCTATCTATCGTGGAGCTGTGCTGTGGCTACCTATCTACCGAGGGAGCATGTGCTCTGGCTACCTATCTACCGAGGGAGCACGTGCTCTGGCTACCTATCTACCGAGGGAGCATGTGCTCTGGCTACCTATCTACCGAGGGAGCACGTGCTCTGGCTACCTATCTACCGAGGGAGCATGTGCTCTGGCTACCTATCTACCGAGGGAGCATGTGCTGTGGCTCCCTATCTACCGGGAGGCATGGGCGTTGACTACCTATCTACTGGGAGGCACGAGCTTTGACTACCTATCAACCAGGGGAGCATGTGCTGTGGCTACCTATCTACCGTGGAACTGTGCTTGGGCTACCTATCTTCTGGGTGGCATGTGTATACAGTATGGCTCAGTCAGCAGTAAGGCGTTCTGTCCACAGTTAAAGGGGTATTCTGCTACTTAACCATTCAGTACTCTCTTTTGCGCATCCAACCAAACAGAAATGTAATAAAAAGTGATCAAAAAGTCAGAATTACACCACATTTATTCCAATAAAAACTACAACTCATCACACACAAAGAGCCCTACTATAGCAAAATTAACAAAAACCTCTAAATATTACGCCTCTTAGAAGATGGTAATGCAAAAACAAGTGATTTTTCTCCAAATGTGTTTCATTATGTTAATAATAATAATAATTCTTTATTTATATAGCGCAAACAGATTACGCAGCGCTGCACAAAGCTTGTCAAATCGGTCCCTGTCCCCATGGGGCTCACAATCTAAACAACCTACCAGTATGTTTTGGAGTGTGGGAGGAAACCGGAGTACCCGGAGGAAGCCCACGCAAACATGGAGAGAACATACAAACTCTTTGCAGATGTTGACCTGGGTGGGATTCGAACCCAGGACTCCAGTGCTGCAAGGCAGAGTGCTACTCACTCAGCCACCGTGCCGCCCATATTATTCCCACCTATTTAAATGGGATATTGCCATGATCATACTGACCCGTAGGACATAACATGTTATCTATATAAAAAATAAATAAAAATAAAAGTAAACCCCTTGCCGACCATATGCGAAAAGGCACATCCAAGTCGTCAGGTTGCATGAAACTGTAAAATGTGACAGTGTAAGGGACCCCGGACATCTGTAATAGCTGGGATCACGATAGTGGCACCATGATCAGCCATGATCGGGGTGTCTATAGGCTTCCCCACCTGGGGTCTAGAGCCTGCCATCATCATCTTTTTGCATTCCTTCTTGCACCCTGCTCCAGCAACACCCTCCCTTCCTGCAGGGCAGGTACGGGGTAACAGGGTCCTGCCAGGGCTGGTCCAATATTCCAGTTCCCCCGCAGTCTTCTCTCTTTCACTTCTCTTCCATGTTAATGCATGGGTCTATTGCCAGCATGCATGATAAAAGGGAACATTGAAAGAGGGGGTGCATGCTATAGAAAAGGCGATATTTGAAGCAGGGGGAATGGACATTGGAAGCAGAGGCAGCATGCTACAGAAAAGAGGACATTAGAATGGGGGCAGCTACAGGAAAAGGGCACATGGAAAGCAGGGGGCTGCTACAGAAAAGCGGACATTGGAAGTTGGGAGGGGTCAGCTACAGGAAAGGAGACAATTGAAGCAGTGGAATCATCGAACAGGAAAGGGGACAATATAAGGGGGGGGGTTTCTTCAGGAAATGGGAAAATGTAAGCTATACATTTTTGGCTAGACACAAGACCACTGACCTATGCCCACCGATCCCTGGAACAAAGCTGGCCCCTGGGCAAAAAAAGGTTGGGGGCCACTGCTTTATAAGACTCCTTTACTTCCTACCTTCAACAGGCAATAATTGTTTTATATAGTGTGCTCCAGTGCTCTACCGCCCTCCCCCACTTGCCTTTGTCCCCTGTTCTAGGCCAACCCCTTTTTCCCTTCTAGCCTTACAGATTCATTGGTCTGAAATTGGATTGCTAAGAGTAAATTTCGGCTACAACTATTCCAGAATGGTTGGCACGACCTGTGTGACTTGCACTCCAAAAGCAAACCTGAGCCATTCGGCCTTAGGCTATATTCACAGTGCCGTTGCCCGCCCGTACCGTACGGTAGTGGGCAACGGCAGTGCATGGGGAGAGGAGGAGGAGGTCAGCGCAGCTCACCCCCGCCCCTCTCCATAGGAAGTTATGGCGCACGGCGCCATACTATGGGTGAAGATAGGACAGATCCTATCTTTTTCCCGGGTACAGAGCGGTACAGTGCCGCACGTGTGCTGCACCGTACCGCTCCCGTAGGGCGCGGCGCGCCCATTGCTGTCTATGGAGGACATATATTGGCCGTATATACGTCAGCCGTATATACACTCACCGGCCACTTTATTAGGTACACCTGTCCAACTGCTCGTTAACACTTAATTTCTAATCAGCCAATCACATGGCGGCAACTCAGTGCATTTAGGCATGTAGACATGGTCAAGACAATCTCCTGCAGTTCAAACCGAGCAGTATGGGGAAGAAAGGTGAGTTGAGTGCCTTTGAATGTGGCATGGTTGTTGGTGCCAGAAGGGCTGGTCTGAGTATTTCAGAAACTGCTGATCTACTGGGATTTTCACACACAACCATCTCTAGGGTTTACAGAGAATGGTCCCAAAAAGAAAAAACATCCAGTGAGCGGCAGTTCTGTGGGCGGAAATGCCTTGTTGATGCCAGAGGTCAGAGGAGAATGGGCAGACTGGTTCGAGCTGATAGAAAGGCAACAGTGACTCAAATTGCCACCCGTTACAACCAAGGTAGGCAGAAGAGCATCTCTGAACGCACAGTACGTGGAACTTTGAGGCAGATGGGCTACAGCAGCAGAAGAACACAACGCCACAGCCTACCTGAGTATTATTGCTGACCATGTCCATCCCTTTATGACCACAATGTACCCAACATCTGATGGCTACTTTCAGCAGGATAATGCGCCATGTCATAAAGCTGGAATCATCTCAGACTGGTTTCTTGAAAATGACAATGAGTTCACTGTACTCAAATGGCCTCCACAGTCACCAGATATCAATCCAATAGAGCATATTTGGGATGTGGTGGAACGGGAGATTCGCATCATGGATGTGCAGCCGACAAATCTGCGGCAACTGTGTGATGCCATCATGTCAATATGGACCAAAATCTCTGAGGAATGCTTCCAGCACCTTGTTGAATCTATGCCACGAAGAATTGAGGCAGTTCTGAAGGCAAAAGGGGGTCCAACCCGTTACTAGCATGGTGTACCTAATAAAGTGGCCGGTGAGTGTACGTCCTCCATACGGTAGTGTGAATGTAGCCTTAGGGGCTAGTTGCAGATTCCCCACCTTCTTTACTCACTTCCACCTAGCCATCAGTTTGATCATGACCTTGCATACTGACCGTATGTGTTTGAACTCTGATCCCACGGGACACACCCTGTCACTGGCCTACTCACTTCTCATGGATACTTAACCCTTACAAACGTTTTCTCCTACAACTTCTTGTTATTGCAGTCAGAACATGCGTGTATCTATGGATGAATGGCAATGTGAATCATGGGGGCGAATAAAATGATGCACATGTTTTCAGGAATACGCACCTCCGCTCCAACAACTTTTGGGGGCCAGCCAACTGAAAGTTGTCAGAGTGGAGGTGCGTGCTCCTGTAAACAAAAGGATGACTCCAGCAGACTGCAGCGCATGAGACTGGAAGGATTGGAGGAGGTAAATATAATTTATTTTCTTTAAAGGACACCTCTCATCAAGTCTGTGTCACTAGTCCTGTCACTTCTACCTGTTGGAGCAGCTCACAAGGATCCCATCCCAGCCTTTATCTAGTCAATTCATACATTAATCACTGTAATATCATCCTTTCCTTATTATGTAAATGAGGCTGGTCACATGGTCAGAGGCAGTGATGTCACCTCTGTTACCCCTCTCCTCCCCCTGCTCATGTCTGTGTGTAATGTATAGTAAAGCATTGCTGGTGTCTGTGCTTTATCTGCTGACATGCTGCATCCTCCTAATACACATGTGTGAGACACAGACATCAGCTACACAAGTACCTGACATGTTCTGCTATAACATGGCTGCCTGGAGCTGTTGTATCTCTCCTATACACACTCAAGCTGCAGGGGGCGCCAGCACCGGGAAGCACATGGAGGAGCCATTACACCATTATACCTCACACCATTACACTGGCTGTCAGTCAAGCACTGAGGGTGTGGCTGTGCCTCCCACTCATGAATAAGCTGGACAGCTTGAATATGATAATGACTCATTGGACAGGCATGTAGAGGGACAATGAAGGGATAGAGGCAATGCTTTCTAGTGGCAGTTAATGAAAATATATTTAGTTTATGGGGTTATTTTGCCTGACGGGTTCTCTTTAACAACCCTCCCCAGCTCACCTGCAGAGTTGGATAACCCCATTTAAGTTCTTTAACCCCTTCCCGATGCGCGCCGTACTAGTACGGCGCGCGCCGGGTCCCGGTGCATAGAGAGGGCTCGCGGGCCGAGCCCTCTCCATAGCCGGTAAGTCTTTGCTGCATATTGCAGCAAAGGCTTACCGGTAACACCCGCGATGTTTTCACCTCGATCGCCGCCAGCAATGCTGCCGGCGGCTTCAAAGAGATGGCGGCGCATGGGCGCCGCCATCTTGTCGTGGATCGCTGCTCCCCGATGACGTCACGGGGAGCGGCGATCCGTCGCCATGGTAACCTTGGGTGTTCCGAATACCCGAGGCTACTTGGTTTTAACCCATGCATTACAATGTGCTAATTGCACATTGTAATGCATGGGGAGTAAAATCCACATTTTGTAGTATGGCAGTATATGATAGGATCGATCAGACTACCTAGGGTTAGAGTACCCTAGGGCGTCTGAAAAATAGTAAAAGTAAAAATAAAAAACAGTTTAAAAAAAAAAATTATAATAAAAAAACCTAAAAATTCAAAGCACCCCCCTTTCCCTAGAACTGATATAAAAATAAATAAACAGTAAAAATCATAAACACATTAGGTATCGCCACATCCGAAAATGCCCGATCTATCAAAATATGATAATGTTTTTTCACTACGTTTAACCCCGTAACAGAAAATAGCGTCCAAAGTCGAAAATGGCATTTTTTTGCCATTTTGAAAAACATAAAAAAATTAATAAAAATTGATCAAAAGGTTGCACAGTCCCAAAAATTATAGTAATGAAAACGCCATCAAAATTCGCAAAAAATGACACTACCCACAGCTCCGTGCACCAAAGTATGAAAAAGTTATTGGCCCCAGAAGATGGCAAAATAAAAAAAATATATTTTGTACAGGAGGTTTTAATTTTTTTAAATGTATGAAAACATTATAAAACCTATACAAATTTGGTATCCACGTGATCGTACCGACCCAAAGAATAAAGTAGACATGTCATTTGGGACGCAGAGTGAAAGCTGTAAAATCCAAGCCCACAAGAAAACGCCACAAATTTCACCATTTTCACTGCATTTGGAATTTATTTCCCGCTTCCCAGTACACGCCATAGAATATTAAATACTGTCACTACGAAGTGCAATTTGTTACGCAGAAAATAAGCCATAACACAGCTCTTTATGTGGAAAAATTAAAAAGTTATAGATTTTTGAAGTTGGTGAGTGAAAAATGGAAGTGAAAAAACTAAAAAAGGCCAAGTCGTTAAGGGGTTAAAGGGATTGTCCACTCTTAACGAATAATTGATATTCTTTTGCAATATACTTTCTGTATTAATTCCTCATGCTTTTCTAGACCTATGCTTGCTTTCATTATATTGGAAGCTTCTTTGTTTACTTCCAGTGGATATAAATTTGTCCATGGTCATGTGATGGACATGCAGGTGCATGAGTCGTTACTATCAAACAGCTCTGATTACTCTCTGTGATATAACGAGCCATGTACCTGTGTGTCCATCACATGACCATGGACAGATTTATATCCAGTTTGAGTAAAAACAGAAGTTTTCTATAGCAAGGCAACCAGCAGAGATCTTGAAAACCATTAAGAATTGATACAGAAATTATATTGGAAAGTTGTATAACTTTTAATTACTAAACAACATCAAATATTTGTTGAAAGTGGACAACCCCTCTAAGACTGCGAGCAGAGACTTTTTAAGTTTTAAAAATGTAATAGGCTAATTAGCAGTGCAAGCAATTGTCAAAAAAAGGATTACAAAGAATATAAACATAAAACATACACAATCCGTTATATAATGAAAGGGATAAAAATGAATAAACCTTACTAGTGAAATAAAATACTTATAAGACAGGAAGGTTCGGTAGAACTTTAGTACAGCCTGTCCAGTTGAAAGGAATGGTGCATACAAAGACTGACAAAGGGCAGTCAGGGGATGGAATAATTGTGAAATTGCCTCCAATCAACTGGCCTTCTTGTTAACTTTCATCTCATATCAGATAAGTCTTGGGGTGTGGGAATGGGGGTGTTAAGTGATTGGACTATGTTTCCCAATAGCTAAAATCCTGACATTTAAAATGTATGTAGAATAATTTCATATCCTGTTATTGGGGCCTCATAACTACAGATTATATCCAAGTTATTCCATATATATGTTTTCCTTTCAGGTGTGTCTTTGTTTTTCTCAGTTTTAATTTAGGCTGGAAACCCGCTCACACGCTGCTCAGTGTATATCTTTCACCGTTATTAGGGTATTAAGGTAGATCCGTGGCAGGTTCCTCTAATGTATCGTAGTATAGACTTTTCTAGGGCTAATTCTTTCGTGGCCCAGAACTTTTATAAATTTTAATTCCCTCAATATGCAAATTTCCTACTACTGACCGGAGCTGAGGCTACATGGCTACTCCACGCCCCAGTAGCCTCTTGCGTTCCGCCTACCAATGCATCTTCAGCGTGCAATTACGAGGAGCTGCGTGCACAGTCTGCGAAGCTGGGTTCTGTGCAGAACGCATGCCTTCAGCTGCACAATCTGGGCTCTGAAGCCGGAGCTACTGCACATGCGCAGAACCCAGCTTTGCAGAGTAGTGTGCGCAGCTCAGCGTGCTGAAGAGGCATTGGTAGGTGGAATGCAAGAGGCTACTGGGACATGGAGTAGCCGCGTGGTGTAGCCTCATCTCCGGCTATTACACACCCCAGTAGCCTCCATATTGGTGGAATTAAAATGTATAAAAGTTCTGGGCCACAAAAGAATTAGCCCTAAAAAGGGCTGTACTACTATACATTAGAGAAACCTGCCACCAGATCTATCATCTACATTATGAACCAACCATACCTCAAGAATGCTTTAGCTACACTAATGCAGAAACATATCTTGTTTAATCCCTGAACTAAGTGGTTTTGCTGAAAAAACAATTATAAAATTATGATAATGAGGCTCTGTTGCTCTTGTGGCTGCCCTGACGCTCTCCTCACTATAATTATGCGCTGCGTGTGCCTTGTCCCGGCCAGCATAACCTGAGAATACGTAATCACTGTGTTGTCCCTGACAGGCAAAAGTAATCAATCGCTGCAACATCCCCCAGCTGCTTTGTATGAGTCATTGGGGTAACAACCTTCACTCTGCTGTGCTACTCCACAATCTTCTTGTGTACATCATCATGGAAACCAGAAATCTCATCACCGTTCTACACTGAGGATGATGTTGGCCTTCTGAGTGGCTCTTTGAGAGATGTTTCATTTCGGAGTGTTCCTTCCAAGGTTGATCTTAAAAGAACTTTTAACCCCTTAAGGACGCAGCCATTTTATTGCTTAAGGCTCAGCCCCATTTTTTGAATTCTGACTTGTGTTGCTTTATATGGTTATAACTTTTGAACACTGTTACTTATCAAAGCGATTCTGAGATTTGTTTTTTCCCCCACATGTTGTACTTCAATTAAGTGGTAAATTTTGTCTGATAAGTTTTGCGTTTATTTACCAAAAAAAGAAAAAATTATGAATTTTTTTAATAGAAATTTTCAAAATTCAAAATTCAAAATCATTACATTTTAAGGTAGATAGATTTACCACCTATATAAGTTGCTGAATAACATTCCCCATATGTCTACTTTACATTTTCACAATTTTTGAAATGTCTGGATAATTTATTTTGATGTCACATGGCTTACAAATTGAATATCAATTTTCCGTTTTTTCAGAATTGACTATTTTGGGGATAAATACCGTTTTGAATGAAATTTTACATATTTAACATCAAAACCCCCTATATAATCAACCCATTGTCAAATCTGCACCCCTCAAATTATCAGAAACAGCTTTTAGGAAAAATGTTAACCCCTCAAGATCTTCATAGTAATCAAATCAAAATGGAGGTGAAATTTAGAATGGTCAAATTTTGTCGGTTATACGTCCATTTGTTCTGCAATTCCTCCCGAGTACAGAGACCCCCACATGTAGCCGTTACTTGTTTTATGGGTGCACAGCGGGGCACAGAAGGTGCTCCTGCCCTGCAGCTGCCAGGATTTTCGTTTTCCCATTGGTCCCTTTTGAAGGCTATAAAATTTTTGCTTTTTTGTCAGTGGGGCAATATGATGGCATTTTTTTCCGGGATGAGATGTTTTTTCCATTGTTAACATTTTGGGGTTGTTATCCCCTATTGTTGAAAATTTAGGAACTTTTTTTGGTGGGCAGGAGTAGAAAACCATCAATTCTGTACTGGATTTTTTACTTTTTTTTTTTTGGTGTTCACCGTTTAGCCTAACAATCATGTTATCTTTATTCTATGGGTCGATATGATTACAGGAATACCATACATGAATATTTTTTCTTACGTTTTACTAAATTTGTCAAAAAAACCCTAATGTGGGAAAAATCTATCATTTTTGCATTGCCGTCTTCCAAGTGGCATAACATGTTTTGGCTATGGGGCTGGTTGATGGCTTCTTTTTTCGGGACATATTGGGGCAGATTTATCAAGCTGTCTGAAAGCCAGAATATTTCTAGTTGCCCATGGCAACCAATCACAGCTCTCCTTTAAAATATTCATGAGCACTGGTAAAATGAAAGCCGAGCTGTGATTGGTTGCCATGGGCAAGTAGAAATATTCTGACTTTCAGACAGCTTGATAAATCTGCCCCATTGTACTTTGTAACAGCATCATTCTGGAGTAAATATGTATTTTTATCACTTTTTACTGCATTTTTTTGTGGAAGTGTATAGGTAAAAATCATAATTTTTGGCAGGTTTTTAACAGTTTTTCAATGGCGTTTATCGTACAGGTTCAATTATGATTTACTTCAATTCTACGTGTTATGATTTAGACTTTTTTAGCCTCTTTATGTCTCTATATCGGACGCTGAGCGCTGAGTCAAGAAAGATGATTAATTTATCCCTTCATTTGGCTCTTTTGGGAGAATATTATCGCTATAAGATGATTCCACGTGTCCCGAAACCACATCTGAGACCGAGCTTGTTCCCAAATAACAGACTTTTGCAAGAAATCTGGAGGTCTTACAAATAAATATGCATCCGATATTATATTATAGGACATTGTAACTAGGAAAAAATGTGTAGAATTGGAGGCCCTGTTACAACAACTGATGGGGAGTACACAATTTATTATGGATAAAGAAAACTTTTAACAAAATCTGACAAAATTTAAACATGAACAGGAAGAAATTAAATGCTGTAGATGACATAGAGATATTGAGGAAAAATATATACAGTAATAGGCAACAAGATGAGAAGAGAGAAGACAATAGACAGAAACAAAAGACTTCTAGAAAATTGTTGGCAACTATGAAAAAAGACAAATAAAGACGAAAATCAACATTTTTTAGGTAATTGCGGATCCAGACCGAAGGAGGCAACAAACCAAAAGTGGAGGTCGCAAGTATTGCTGAAAGTCCAAGAACATAAAGCGGCTATGCATTGAAAACAGTACCAGAGCAGAAAAAGTGATTAACCCCCATCCCCCCATAAAGATGTAGTGGTGAATATTTCCTCGTCTTCCCTTTCTGATATGGAAATTGGTGTAATTAGTAAGGGCTTACCTTTATTTTTTTTTAACAAGTTTTATTGATTTGCGATACAAATAGACAAACAATACAACATGGACATGGCTATTCAGAGTGGATACATACCTTATATACTCGAGTATAAGCTGACCCGAGTATAAACCGAGACCTCTAATTTTACCACCAAAAACTGGGAAAACCTATTGACTCGAGTATAAGCCGAGGGTGGGAAATGCATTGATCACAGACCCCCCAGTATATAGCCAGCAAGCCCCCAGTAATATATAGCCAGCAAGCCCCCAGTAATATATAGCCAGCAAGTCCCCAGTAGTATATAGCCAGCAAGTCCCCAGTAATATATAGCCAGCAAGTCCCCAGTAGTATATAGCCAGCAAGTCCCCAGTAATATATAGCCAGCAAGTCCCCAGTAGTATATAGCCAGCTTGCCCCCAGTAGTATACAGCCAGCCTTCCCCCAATAGTATACAGCCAGCCCAGCCTGCCATCAGTAGTATACAGCCAGCCCAGCCTGCCCCCAGTGGTATACAGCCAGCCCAGCCTGCCCCCAGGGGTATACAGCCAGCCCAGCCTGCCCCCAGTAGTATACAGCCAGCCCAGCCTGCCCCCAGTAGTATACAGCCAGCCCAGCCTGCGCCCCATGTAGTATACAGCCAGCCCAGCCTGCCCCCATTTAGTATACAGCCAGCCCAGCCTGCCCCGTGTAGTATACAGCCAGCCCAGCACAAAAAAAAAAAAAACTTATATACTCACCCTCCGGTGCCTCCGATGCCCACGCTGCTCCCACGATGTCCGCGCAGCTCCTCTTCTGTCTTGTCGCGCCCGTCTTCTGTCTTCGTCAACATCCTGCAGGGCGCGGCCGGGAGAAAAACATGTCGGTGCCCTACAAGATGTTACCGAAGAAAGAAGACAGAAGAGGACCCATGCTGACATCGGAGAGCAGCGCTGCACAATGGGGGCCGCTGGAGGGTGAGTATATAAGTTTTTTTTTAAGCGCTGGGCTGGCTGTATTGACTCATGTATAAGCCGAGTTGAGGATTTTCAGCACATTTATTGTGCTGAAAAACTTGGCTTATACACAAATATATATGGTACATCATACAGACAATCTACATGCAAGAGGAGAAAAATACTCACCAAATACGCACCAAAAAGTCAGTTAACATGTGGCAAAATGTATTAACCCCTTAAGAAACGCAGGGTTTTTTCACTCATTTCCTTTTCTCCACCTTCTAAAATCCATAACTTTTTCATTTTTCCGTGTACAGAGTTGTGTTTACTTTTCCGTGATGTCATTTATCATTCCATGCCGTGTACTGGAAAGCTGGAAAAAAATTCCAAATGTGGAAAAAAATTTTAAAAACCGCATGTGCGTCGGCTCAGTTTTAACGACTTTCACTGTGGTTCAGTACAATCGCGATGATACCGCTTTTATATAAATTTTATTGCTTTTTAATGCATTTTCAAAAATTAATCTGACGCTAATAACTAATAAAATGAGCCAACGTTTATATTGCTATCATTTTGAGGACTGTGCAACATTTTGATCCCTTTTTATTACATTTTTTATGTCATGTAAAATGGTGTAAAAGTGCCATTTCGGACATTTGGGCGCCATTTCGCGTTTTGGAGGTCACCGCCGGCAATGACCGTTTTTATATTTTGAAAGATCTGCATTTTAGGATGTGGCCATACCTAATGTGTTTGTGATTTTTACTGTTTATTATGTTTTATATCAGTTCTAGAGAAAGGGGGGTGATTTGAAATTTTTATATAATTTTTTTTTCACTATTTCTTACTTTAACCCTAGATGGTCTGATTGTTTACTTTATACTGCAATACTACTGTATTGCAACATATGGTGTTTTTGCATAGGATTCATTACAATGAGCCCGATGCTGTCATGGCAAGCGATCGCAGCCATCCAATGTCGTTTGGGGGAGCAACGATCTCAAGAAAGATGGCGCCGCCCATAAGCCACCATGTTTTAGCTGCCACAGGCATCTTTGCAGGCGGCATGCAAGAGGTTAACACCAGTGGTTGGTGCTTGCAATATGCAGCAAAGCATACCTCTGTATGAAGAGGGCTCAGCCGTAAGCCCTCTTCATACACCCTTCATAGTTCTGCGGCAGATATATCCGTTGCAGAGTGTGAAGGGTTTAATGACCAGACTCGATTTTTCGATTCTGACATGTATCATGATAATTGGTTATAATTTCCACTGGTTATATCCAGGTGATTTTGAGATTGTTTTCTTGTGACACATTGTGCTTCATGTTAGTTGTAAAATTTGAGTGATAAGTTTTGCGTTTTGCTCTGAAAAAAAAAGGAAAACTTGGCAAAAGTTTGTAAAAATTCTTCATTTTCAAAGTTTGAAATGTTCTGCTTTCCAGGCAAGAAGTAAAACTACCCAAAAAAGATTGATAATTAACATTTACGGAATGTCTGCTTTATGTTAGAAATAAATAACCCCACTATAGAAACTTCACCCCTCAACGTATGTAAAATAACTTCTATTAAGTCTATTAACCCTTTAAGTGTTTCACATGGGTTAAAACAATATGTATTGTTGATATTAATTTTTTTGGTAATGCGAACATATGAAGGCTTATTATTTGCGAGGTGAGATAAAATGTATAGATAATTCATTTTGGGGGTCTATAGCTTAATCATGAGATTTTATTAACTATTTCAAGGAGGATACAAACACAATCATCAATTTTTATTTTGGATTTTTAGCTCTTTTTTTCCCCCTCTCACCATAGCGTAAAAAAAAAAAATAATCTTTATTCTCTGGTTCACTACAATTATGGCGATACCTCATTTATATAGTTTTTTCTTATCTTTGCTCAATTTTACTGAGCAAAACAAATATTGGAGAAAATGGCATTGTTTTTACTATTGACAACTTTTCAGGACCATAACTTCTGTATTTTTCTGTTGAAAGATCACTTTTTAGAACATTTTTGTGATGGGTTTTTATGAAAAATTGTTACAGGAAGTTTTTTGTGTTTTTTTTTACATTGTTCAACGAGCGGGTTTAATATTGATTTAGATTTATTGTACAGTGTAACATGGTGATACCAAATATGTACGTTTTTGTGTTTTATATACTTTATTTGCATTTTATGTGTAACTGGGGAGATCATGGGACTTTTATTTATTTATTTATTATTATAAAATTATTTTCACTTTTTTTTTTTTACATTTTTTAAACACATTCCATACTTGGGCTTGAACAAGCGTTCAGCCGATCCCCTGTTCAAGCCCTTACACTGCAATACACTTGCGCATGCTCAGTTACTTACAGACGGGTCCTGCCAGGAGGCGGAACCCGGCGAGAAGAGGAGCCTGCAGCCTCGGGGCACTTTCTCGGACCCTGGAGCTGCGGCAGGAGGGATCAGATCCCCTGGAAGCTCACCCGGGAGGTCCGATCCTGGGTGTTAGTGCAAGGTCTGCGCTGTGACATCACAGCCCGACATCGGCACCAGCGAGATCCGGTGTCCCGAAATCTTCTTCTGACGCCCCGCCATAGAAAGGTGCCATGTCAGAAGAAGTCCCCTTAATGACCGCCGTAAAAAGCCAGGCGGTCATTAAGGGGTTAAAAATAGAACAATGTCATGTAATAGAACAATGTACAAGTTCTCTCCCATGACATGGATTGGTCATATGACTGCAATGGGTGGAGTCACGGTTACCTTTTAAAGTGACTTGTTCGTTCAGATACAAATGTCAAGTCAATATAAAAGCTTCAAAAAGCTATGTGCGAAACGCACGTTGGGCCTCTGGGACTGTGTGGTGCAAACATGGGTAAGCCATTTAAGGAAATTTAACCCTCTATTTCCCTAGACATAGACACATTGTAGTCACTAGATCAGTGGTGGCGAACCTATGGCACGGGTGCCAGAGGTGGCACTCGGAGCCCTTTTTTTGGGCACCCAAGCCATCAACATAGCACTTGACATAGAACTAAAAGAATCATCCTGCAGTCCCAGGAGACTCAAGAAATGCTACTCTCAGAGGTAGAACATGTGGAAAGGGGAGGATCTTTAGAGCTCCTCTAGGCCCCACATTTCTTCCTGTACAGGGGAACCATGGCGAGATGCTACAACATTAGTCAAAATTTGACCTTCTTCTTTCAACTGTTTTGTTGTCCTCAAGAGGCCAATATGATTGAAAGTCGTGGTAGAACAGGTAGCAATAAATAACTACTTAAATTGCTGTGATGGCACTTTGCAATAAATAAGTGGATTTTGGTTGAAGTTTGGGCACCTGGTCTCTAAAAGGTTAGCCATCACTGCACTAGATCATAATATGCAGGTGGTTTTGTTGAGGCTCACATATGTTGCATGTGGTAGCAATAGCATTCGAGTATACACCTGTAGACTAACGAGAACTTTCCTAGTAAGTTCCTATGTTTGTAACCACTCATGTTTTTTCTGGCCTATTTGGAATTTGCTCTCTTTTTATCTCTTTGTAACATGATATCTATTTTTTTATGATTAATAAAATGATATTGTGATTTAATGTATGTGGGATAACTCAATATTTTTGTGCTTAACGTTTGTAATTCTTGGAGTTCACATGAGTAGAACTATATGAGGGGTCTGAATAGGGACCCTGCAGTTAAGGTAGTGCGATAGGATGATTTGTGGACTAGTTCACATAGAGATGTAGCTTTTTTGTGATATGAATTAGGACATGATTGTTCAAAACGCACAGGAGGCTTCCTTCCGTTTTTTCATACACTGCATTTTACAATGACATTGATCAATTTTTAAAGATGCTGTGTAAGATGGTGAAACCGCAATGGTGGATCTTCTTATAGCAGTATAGCGTGGACCCCTGGGAAGCCAAAGGGCATGGGTGCCCGACCATACCTGGGCCCTATATGAAGTTAAAAAAAACCTCTATACTCACCTTCCAGCCACTTCTCCTCGATGCCACGGCATCTTCTTCTGTACCGGCCAATGCACATACACTATGACACAGTGGGAACGTGGCCACATGACGTCATAGTGTTGTGCGTTGTGTGTGCAGGAAGAGGAGAAGATGGAGCCGCAGGGAGAAGGAGCCGGAGGTGAGCAAAGCATTTTTTTTTGAGGAGGCTCAATGTGGACGTTTCTGCAAAGGGAGGGGCCCTGCACGGCGTTTTCTTTTATGGTGGACATTTCATTTATGGAGGGCCCTGCTGTGGACATTTCATTAAAGGGGGGCTCAGCAGTGCACATTTCATTAAAGGGGGGCTCTGCAATGGCCATTTCATTAAAGGGGGGCTCTGCAATGGCCATATCATTAAAGGGGGGTCTGCTGTGGACATTTCATTAATCACACCTTTTATTCACATTTCGTTCACACATCACCCCAGTTAACTAATTTAGTGGAGACTCCTATATTTTTTTTTAATTATTAAAAAACATATTTTTTGTAAGTTAATAGCAGGTAAAGATATTGTATATTTTCTATGTATTGACATCAACTTTGATGGGTATGTAGTTTCAAGCTAAATTTAATTGCATGGAAACATCACACAGAAAATAACATTTACAAAAAAGCAGCCTTTGACCTATGCTATACATGCCTGACCAGAAGTTTTTATGACCTTGTGGCAACACCTGTCTTCCTGACAGTATAGCGATAGGGCTATATATACACTTATATATGCACACATACTCCTCCCCTTGCATACCAAGATTGAAACGCTGCTAAAAGTAGGGTTTGGAGAGAGCTGTCAAATACTTACATGAACACATTATATACAGCTCTTCACAAAGACGCTGACCAGTTTAATACACTTAACAACCCTCAAGCCACAGAACTTTTCTTGCACATAGCTAACAGAGACTTGAATCAAGGCTCTAATTGTTCTTCCAGCGACTGCTTGTGGTTCTTCCTCTGGATCAGTGTGGTGAGTGTGTCCACAGTTCACTTTTGTTGCCACCATAATGAATCTATATCTGCTCTCAATTCCATTCTTTTAAGCTCAGGATATATTTGCATGACATAATCTGTTGTTGTTGTAACTTTTTTGCAAATGTTAACTATATAAATATATCTATAACATGTGTTAATTCACTAGGCTCTCAATGAATCTTTTATCACATGATAAGGTAAGTTTACATTCGACAAAAAGTGTATAATCACAAACCACTCTGTCTTTCAGCTCTAAAGAATTAATCAGTATATTGCTTAGGGCTGGATTAAGACTCAACTACATCTACCTTGAATTTATGTTTATATTTTTTCTCCCGGAAATGTATTGTGTTTAGTATTTTTTTTAATGTTTTACCCTGAAACATACGTAGCTTAAAGGAAACCTACCACTGCTCGCATGATGAAATCATGCGAGCACACCACTCGGTAGGCTATTTAATACTGATGCCGGCACATACTTTAGTTAGGCACGCCGATCTTTAGTTTTGTTTAAAAAATGATGAACTTACATATGTAAATAGCCCTCCGGTGCTACCCCTACGTCATCTTCGGAAGGGCGATGGCTTCCGATGTTTAAATATTCACGCCTCCTTCATTGTACCCATCCTCCTTCAGGTGCCGAGAGCCGTGACGTCACCAAGCCCTCGGCACCTATCGCGCATGCGCAGATACTAACTCTCGCACAGCCGGCTGTGTCATAAATCACTTACATATGTAAGTTAATCGTTTTTTTTAACGAAAAAATAAAGATCGCCGTGCCTAACTAAAGTATGTTCCGGCATCAGTATTAAATAGCCTACAGGGTGGTGAGCAGTGGTAGGTTTCCTTTAATTTTAACAGAAAGTGAAGCAAAATGTCAATACCTGTTTCACCTATGTTTTAGGTTTTAGCTTGTTTGAACACTTTAACAATCAAGACTGTTTGTCAGCATAATTGTACGAAGGCTTCTTTATTGCAATATATCAGAATTTTCAATTGAAACTTTTTTATTTTTGGCAATGATTTGTCATTTACATTTATAACATTGGTTGGACAAGAGGGGTGCAAAAAAAGCTATTGCAACATTCATTATAACAATATGAATTGTTTTCATAATGCAAAGAACGTTACTTATTTGCTGTAAATCAGACATTTTTATTCACTGTGTGCATGAGGTTTTAATTGGTTCTAAACAATACAGTGCTATTGTATTGTACTGTGGCTTTACCGCATGGAAATGCTGTATGGCAAATCCTCTCAAAATATTGTTTGTGTGCAGATACCACCGAATCATCCTTCCCGAACTGACACTGACATGCTGAGTTCAAGTCTAGTTACAGCCGGACGTTCCAGCCAGCACACATTGTTGGCTTTAAAGAGCGTATGTTCCTTGGTTGAACTTGATGGACAAGTGTCTTTTTTCAACCGTATAATCTATGTCAGGAAAAAAAAAAACTCCCAAATCTTAAACTGCCACGTCTGTCAGAGAAGTGCAGGGAGCGCCAGATTCATGAAGAACGTGCACCACAATTCCGGCCACTGTAGCAAAATAGTTTCAGAATGCAACAGGAGCTGAACTGAATAAACTCATTTTCCTACAGATTCTAGGTCACTGCCCAATGCTGCCTCTTTCACTAAAATTGACATTTTCAGCTTCTGCCTCTTATGTCATGGCTTGCAGGCTGACTTGGATGTCCAAAAACACTATGACAAGATATTAAATACAATTCACACATGCATTTTTGTGGAATACGCTTACTCCTGTGTCCATGAAATGGTTCATCAAAATGCAGTAGGCTCTAGATATGACATTTTCTAGTTACATTCCATAGGTTTCCCAATATGAAACATATTTCATGCAAATAAATTAAATTGCATTGTTGGGAGCTTGGACCCTAAAGTTCTGTATATGTTCCTCATAGCTTACAGTCCAAATCTCTGCTCTGCCATCAATTTCAGTTGCACAGTTAAAACTCTATTGTTCCATAATTATAAAGTGAACACAGTATATCTGTTGCTGATGCTACACTTTACATAGAGATTAGCATACAGTCATTCTTAAAAAAAACTGGCAACAGGAATGTAAATTTTAGCTGTTAACAGGTTCCTCTAACACATTTATACAACATGTAGGCTCATGGACTGTAAATATCTCAAAGGGGATTCCTGAACACTACTAAAGCTCTACCAGTTTTACTACGTGTCTCCAATGCTAAGCTATGCCTCCTAAAGCACTTCAAAACATTTTTGTGAAAACATAAAAAAAGTATTTCAGCATAATTTTTTGAAGACACAACTCAAAACTTTTTATGAAGACACAACAGAAGCTCCACTTTAAAACTGAAAGGAATACTGTTACGATCCAGGTTCCAGGTGAACAGAGCCTTAGTGGCAAACTCGTGTGGCGGCATCAAAAAATTGTTTATCATTCCCAAACATCCCTGTCAATGTGATTTTATATACAGCCCCCTCACAGTGTAACTAGATACAGCCGCCATGGATTTATTGTACACATCCCCCCTCACCCGATGCAGGGAATAATATCTGACTGTGTGGGCCCCCCTAGTAGTTATGGGCCCCGACACTTGCCCAGGTATGCCTGGTGCTGGCGACGGCCCTGCTATAGATGATATGTCTCAAAGGCTTTGCACATGATTAACCAGTATATGAATGCTCACGAAGACTGCACATAACACAGGTCTGTCTTCCAATCTTTTGAAAATATATCAGGTACACCTCGTAGCTGCTTCCATATGAAAGATCCCCCAGAGCAAATGTATAATACAAGAAGCCACCCTCCCCCAGAGCAGACCTATAATACTAGAGACCCCCCAGCACAGATGAGTAATAATGGAGACCCACCTGAGCGAACATATAATACTGGAGACCCCCCAGAGCAGACATATGTTACAGGAGATACCAAGAGCAGATGCCCAGTGTCAGAAATCTTGGTTTCAGGTCATGGGTCTCACAACAGGATAATGACCCAAAACACACAGCTAAAACACCCAAGAATAGCTTGGTATATAGTACACGGGGGCTGGCTATAGAAACTTATCTTTAACTAGCTGGGGTGAAAAAAGCCTATGATGGTAGGGCCACAAATTTTTCACACAAAGCCAAGCACACTCTTGGAGCACTAATTAACACCACATGGGTGGCCTATTATAAAATTATACTGGGGGTCATTTACTAAGGGCCCGATTCGTGTTTTCCCGACGTGTTACCCGAATATTTCCGATTTGCGCCGATTTTCCCTGAATTGCCCCGGGATTTTGGCGCACGCAATCGGATTGTGGCGCATCGGCGCTGGCATGCATGCGACGGAAATGGGGGGGGGGGCGTGGCCGAACGAAAACCCAACGGATTCGGAAAAAAACGGCGCCTTTAAAAAAAAAAAAAAAGTGTTGCGAAGCTTGCACTTACCTTCACTAGGAATAGGCCAGTGAACTTGAGCGCGTTCCGATGCTCTTCAGCGCAGCAGCGTCGGAGGAACTGCCTTAATAAGTCCCGGCCAGACCCGAATCCAGTGCAGAGAACGCGCCGCTGGATCGCGAATGGACCGGGTAAGTAAATCTGCCCCACTAACACCTCATTTAGCATGACTATTTAACACCTTCAAGGAAGGTATACAGGTCCCCACATATGCTAACACAGCACATATCCATGTCATCCCCAAACCTCTTCAAGATCTTTCAGACATTTCTAACTATAGGCCGATTTACCTTATCAACCTAGATCTTATACAAGATTTTAGCAACTTGTATTAATGGATTTTTATCTGAATATATACACAGAGACCAGGTAGGGTTTATACCAGGAAGGCTGCATTTGACATGGGAGCATTTACAGTTTTTCCTACTTAAAATGGGATTTGGAAAACATTTCATGGCAACTTTAATCAGTTTGGTTACCACAGCCCAACTGAGTATCAAAGGATAGCTGTTAGAGCCAATATATGGCTGCCCCCATATATGGATGCCCCCTCGCCAGCCCTGTTCGCCATAGAGATAGAACCTCTGGCAAATCTAATTTGCAAAATCCTGACATCAGGGGCCGCCGCAAAGCGGGTTGGACTTGCTGTGCCGTGGTACCACCAGGTCGCTCCACAGTCGTAAGGCAAAATTGTGGTCGGGGACAAGAGGTCGAGACAGTTCAGAGTCGGGGATGTAGTGGTAGGTCAGAACAGGAAGCACAGGAGCAAAGTTAGGAACGGAAACAAGGTCACAATGGGAAATCACAATAAGCGCACAGGGCAAGGAACACAGCTCTTTCTCAGATATAGAAGCACAAAGATCCAGCAGGGGACACAGGAAGGGGTTGGGAATATATCAGAACAGGCGGCCTGCCAGCGGCAATTACAGCGCGCTGGCTCTTTAAATGCTACCGAGGCAGCATGCGTATGGGGACCACAGAGACCATCGCTGGAGCCAGGGAAGGTAAGTGAGAGTGCAGGCTGGCTGCGGGGGCACAGGGAGGCACATGGGTGCGCCTGTGACCCCGGATGTGGGTCGCAGGAGTACCCATGACAGGAAACACATGGTATACACCATATCCAAAATATCTATCTATACTTTACTGATTGAAGCTGCCTACAAAGTAATGCTTAGATGGTACATGGTCCCTACTAGGCTGTTTATGATGCATTTGTCCATGGAGTCACAGTGTTTTAGGGATTGTGGACAAGAGGGGACATTTAGCCATATGTGGTGGGATTGCCCAGTGGTAGAAAGATTCTGGAGAGCAGTCTGGATTCTAATTCAACACTTGACGGGCTATCAACTGCAATTCGATCTGATAACTGCTCTTCTGAATGGTTGAATGATAGAAATCTGTAAAACCATGCATCAACTGATACAATATATCCTCTTAGCAGCTAAAATCACTATCGCTAAACCAACATAGATTATGATTAATGACCTATTTAAGCAGTCTGTTAGCAGATCCTCAAGAAATATTTCATAAAGTTTGGAACCCCTGGAAGGCAAAGATGTCAGCCTACCCAGCCCCCCCCCCACCCGGTACCCTAGCGGTTACTGGCCAAGAGCTATTACGGGTCGGGAACTTATAGGTCAGTCAGTGCGGGCAGGTCACCCCCCCTTGCTCCATAAGCCCTACAAGAAAAACAAGTTCCAGCAGTCTTCTACTTAAGGACTAGACTAGAACACCCTACTGCCGCCAGAAAAAAGCATGGACCCAAGCACAAAGGGATCCCCTGGCAGTTGCAAAAGAATGGACCAGTAAGCGTTTACTTGTTAGGAAAGTTCCATATTTGAATTTGAGGATAAAAATGCGAAACTGCTAGCATATCTCTCGCGCCCTGAACACCCCTGTGCCTCTGTCCCTTCCACTGTTCATGCCGGTGGGGCAATGATCTCTGACAAGGTGTTTAGTGAATTTTACTCTTCTCTCTGTAGTTTTAGATCATCTGCCTCGCCCGCTGAGATGGCCAGCTTTCTGTATAAACTGCCTCTTTGGCGTCCATCACCAACACAGTTGTCCAAACTTGATGCCCCCATCTCGGCGGGAGAGGTGGAATTGGCGTTGCAATCGCTCCCTTCTGGTAAGACACTGAGTCCAGATGGGCTGGGGGAGAATGGTATAGAGATAAATGCAAAGTTTTGGTTCCCCTCCTGCTAAATTTGTATTCCACTGTGTTGGAATGTGGCTCCCTTTCTAACTCAATGCAAGAGACCCTTATTGTAGTTCTCCCTAAACCAGGGAAGGATCTCCTAATTTCCCGACTCTTACTATCCAATTTCCCTCTTAAATTCTGACATTAAAATATTTGCAAAAGTATTGGCCACTAGTATCAATAAGGTGATTGCTGGTTCATCCAGATCAGACAGGCTTTATGCTTGGTAGAGGGGCTGGCATTAACATACAAAGATTACACTTGAATACAGCGGTGGCTCGGGTCTCATCCGACCCTTGGTTCATATTATCCTTGGACAATTGTAAGGCCTTGACTGACTGTTGAGTGGCCATACTTATGGACCCTCATGCCTAAACTGCGTGTGAGCCCTCGTTTCATGGCTTTAGTCCAACTTCTATACAATGGCCAGGGTTAGGCCTAACCTTAGCATTTCTCCCCCCTTCCCTATAATCATAATTCCTTTATTACATAGTGCACACTGATTACGCAGCGTGACGCAGAGCTTGCCAAATCGGTTCCCTGTCCCCAATGGGGCTCACAATTTAAGCAACCTTCCAGTATGTTTTTGGAGTGTTCGCGGAAACCGGAGGAAACCCACGCAAAAATTTACGAAAATCCCAAAAAAATTTTGTCTGGAGCTACAATTATAAATTACAAATTCAACTTAAGAACAGACCTAAAGAACCTATGTTGTATGTAACCCAGGACTGCCTGTACTGGTGAAAACAAACTTAATTTCAAATAGCTTGTACAGCGACTTAAAATATATTTTTAAAATAATAAATTTGGCTTGCAAACCTGGTGATGTCAGAGGAATTAATAGGGAGGAAGTGAGAGATTAGAGATGTAATTCATGAGCAAATGTTATATTTCTGATTTCACTCCAATTTAAGAGGATTTGGCACTTAAATGTGTCCTTCACCACTTGTTATAACATATAAATGGCAAGTTACATTTCATAACAAAATTTTAGCTCAAGAAGATTGGCATGGACTGACACATCCGTTTTTAAACACAGCTGGAGTAACAATGGCAGTGGAAGTATTCCATCCACAGCTGGAAGCTATCTGTTCCTACCTTTATGTGCATTACATGTAGGAATGCCAACAGTATAGAAAACATTTAATCTATATGACTGTCATTTCATATGAGGATTCCCTGTCCTATTCTGCAACATAAGATTTGTAAACATTCTATAGCGGAGAAGAAATGCTGCAACAACACTGTTTGTTTTTTTCACCCATCTCCTAGTTTGTTTAACCTACATTTTTCCCTGTCCTCACACTCCCTCCGGCAGTATGCAACAATCATTGGTCTGATCTCTTCTGACAGCTGTTCTTTTCGGGAGGGGCTCCACTGATGTGCTTATAATGAGGAGGAGGGCTCCTTAGTATTAGACAAACTATAGGGCATTTGAAACCATATAACAAACATTTAGAGGAGACAGCACCGCTCTGCATGAACAAATGGACACAGGCTTTTGTAGGTATGGAACGGTAAAATCCAAATGATGGTGTGGGCTGAAATGCGGAAACAGATTTTTTTTTTAACGAATATCTATACAGTCGGGTTTAATAAGCAGGAAGGTAGACCAAACAAAGACACTAAGAAGCAACGCTGACTTGTAAATAGCCAGTCGTTACAAGAAATGAAAGATAGGTTTAGATAAGGACCTTATTCATTAATTTATTAAGTAGGTATATCTATAGTTTCATGAGGGGACTTAGAACCCCTTAAATTGAAGCAACCATTTAACTTGAAAATTATAAATTTTACAGGATGTAGTTCACACATTGTGTCTGTGTTTATAATACGCAATATTCTTCCACAGCATCATTTATTACAAAGTCCTTTCAGCTGGAAACACAGATTAACAAATTCTAAAGGCAGAATGTTAATCCGCCTCGGACGACTCACCCCTGGCTACTTCCGACTGCTGCAGGTACCTTATGTATGCATTATATATTTGGTTTACCACCTCACGGGGGTGTAAGAACATAAGGTTTGTTTCTTTTCTTGGCAGTTTGAGAGTATGAATGTCAACTAACCTGAACTAACCTAGTTAAGGCTGCTTATCTTACCCTATTGCAGTTGCAGGTTTCTGGTGAACTGGCAGCGGAGCCCAAAGACAGACTAGTAAATCACTTGGCTTTACTGTTCGCCCTCATGGGTCTTGGACTATCCTACTACAGTGTCCGTCAGATGGTGCAAGAGTCGAACCTTCCACCTCCACAATGATATCACATTAATAACAATAGGGAGTGTGCATAGAAATATGTATAGAACATAGATATAGATTCTCATCTTCTTGACTGTAGTTCTGACCTTAAAATGGCAACTGTCAAGTGGATGTAGAGGGAGTGCAAAAGAGAATGTATTTTGGGGACTGAGATTGTATAAGCCTATGTTGCAAAACTGTACAGAATGGGGAAGACTATGAAAATATGCCCTGAAGGATATTAACCAAAATGTTTCCTACCAAGTACTATAAAATGCTGACAATATAGAAAATGTATAATTAAACAAGATTTATTCTCATCTGTGATATAGAAAGTACTATAAAGAGTTAACAGGGACGTTTCTGCACAGATGGAATAACCATTCAACACATTACTAAATGTCTATACCTTGTATTTGCTCTTTATGTCGGACAGCTGGCATGCCATTGGTTTAGAACACGCTCGATCCCTTCATTATACTTCATAATATCATTATACTTCACAATATGTATGTAACAGTTTAAGCAAATTTCACTGTGTAGACATGCGGACACATTGACATATTCTAAAAATAATTGTTCAAAAATGTATTGTGTCAGTATTCAGGTATCTATAGTAGCGATAACCCTGCTACAGACAACTTAAAAAGGAGCAAATGCTGTACAAAAACTGGAACTATGTTTGTCTTAGGTTAAAAACATTAAATTTCTGTAAAAAAATAAATAAAACAAAAGTATTGTTGTACTTTCTTTATTACAACATTTGAATTTATTCATTTTTTTCAAGGTGGTTTATTTTATTGCTAAACTCAAAAACAAGTAAGATCAAGTAATTTTAAGTAGGATGAAACAAGTCGCATTAATGATGGAGACTGTCACTTTACATTTTCAATGATATGTAAATAAATGTTATCTTAAAGATTGAAAATCTGTATCCCCACCCATACAAGGTCCTGTTCAGTATTAACAGCAACGCAAAGGTTAAATGTAAGAGCACTAATTGTGCATCCGTGCGAGATGAGTGAGCAGACGTGACTAGAAGTGACAAGCGGACATGTTTGTGAATGCCTGAGCAAGCCGCACATTCATTTCCAGCCTTTCAAAGACTAGGTCATCTTGTTATATAACCATAAATACCATCCTCAGCTACCAGCACTTCAGTGAGTTGCTTATGTAAAACAGGACCTGAAGGGCAAAAGTCAGGCTTCAAATAAAGAAAAACAAAAAAGCGAATTTCAAGGTTGAAAATATAGATGTATAGACAACAGATAGGAGATATTATGAACATATTAAGGGTTTTGCAGTAGTTCACAATATATATAACACATCATTGTTGTGGCCACTGAAAGCACAGCAGGCAGTAAAGTGATCGATTACTGGAATGCCACTACAATACTGCACTGGGAGTGCTGAAAGTCCCCAGGTCAACAGTAAAAGGAAAGTTATTCAGGAAAAGAACTAGTCCATTGGCACCTCCTGTGTCTTGACTTCTATTTGCTTTGGGGGTTTGTATGAGCCCATCCCTGCTGCTCTTTCTGCTTCTTCCTGAGTATAAGGCTCTTCTTTCAGCTGCTTTAGTCTGTAACACAAATCACATCCAGTGTAAAGGCCATCATACTCATATCTGAGCCGAGGGCACACCCAAAGCCTCCCATATCAGAATGCACTCATACGAACAAGCTTATACAAGTGTCTCTTTGCCGTTTCTGCATTAATGGTAAAATATCTTTACCTGCGCTTATGAACTTTGGTTTTAAAATGCTCCTTCAAAGTCTTCAGGTCCACAAAGTATCTTCTAAGAATAAATAAAAAAAAGCATATAGTGAGAAAAGACTTTGATAGAATTATCCAAACCCAAAACATTATGCTTGTTCAACAGGGGCTACACTATAACAGAATGACTGTACCATACATAGTTCTAAAATTCAGTACCTTAATTAATGAAATACCAAAAATGGAAATGGAATTGATGTTTTCAATAATAATTGTATGTAGGATTATGTTTTTTTTATTGAATAGGCATATTTTAATAATTCATACCATTAAAGAATTTTTTGTTAAAAGAAACAATACAAAGTTTTCAGATTCTTACATGAATTTCCACGTAATATCTACATAAATTAAAATTAGTATACCCCTTCTCCTAATCCCCCCTCCCTTCCCACCCAACCCTGGAGTAGGTGGAGGCACAAAAAACAAAAACAAAACAAAAAAAAAAAAAGTAACTGCATAAATATTTTCAGCTTAGCCGTATATTCGTTAGAGAGATTAATCCTCCATATATTTTAGCCATTTCCCCATCTTTTTTCATATATATTTATTTTACCATGGGCACTATACCATATTCTTTCCAATAGGGCTACTAAATGCACCTGCTTTTTCCAAAAAACTAATGTTGGAGGTTTTTCAGAAATCCAAAAACATAATATACTTCTTCTCGTCAAAAAGAGCATCTGAGAGATTATCCTTTTCTCCTCTTTGCACATTTGAAGATTTTTAACATACCCCAGAACCCAAACCCATGGATTCAAAACCATTGTAACATTAAATATTCCATTTACAGTATTAAACACCTCTTCCCAGTACCTTTTATGCATTTATCATCTGCCCTATATAAACATCCACTCTGGTGTCCTATGTAATCTGTGTATTATAAAAAACTGAGAAATTCTGTGAGATCCATTATTGGATACAAAAGCTGGAGTTTGCATCACATACTTCCAAACTTCCTCTCCATCCTCGAGCTGCCCAAAATCCTCATTCCATTTTTGTATACATCTAAACTGTACCTTTTGAGTGATTTTATGTATTATTGTGTCATATATACTAGACAAAGTCCTTTTACTCAAAACACCCATAAAACAAGTGTTTTCCTGACTTCCCAAACAGTAAATACTTATCCATCACTTTAAATATCTGATTTGAAAGCTTAACTGGGGAATTCCTGAATACATACAAAGCCTGTGGAAGGAATACCACACTTTAACCTTAGCCCTCCATTTTTTCATTAATGGAAGGATATTGAGCTCTACAAATCTGTCTAAAGAACTTGCCACATTTACTCCTAAATATTTAAATGATTTTTCACCCTCTATCACCTCCAAGGGCAGCTTCAGATCTAATTTATTCTCCCCCAATGGCATCACAGCCAATTTGGCCAAATTTATCTGCAAGCCTGATAACTTCCCATATTCCTGAAAAAGCTCCTCTATAATAGTGAAAGATCTGGAGGGGTTGCCGAGGTATAGAAGCATGTCGTGATGTTTTCATTTCCAACTTTCCATATCTCAAGCCCTCCACTCTCTCCTCTCCCCAAATCCTCACTGACAATACTTCAATTATTAATTAAAAAAAGAAGAGGAGAGAGCGGACAGCCCTGTCTCATCCTCCGTGCTAGCCAGAGCGGGAGGGAACTTTCCCCACTAACACATACACAGGCACTTGGGTTTTTATATAATATCTGTATCCATTTGATAAACCTTTCCCCAAATCCCATCCTTCTCAAAGTCCCCCACAGAAATCCCCATTGCACTCTATCAAATGCCCTGGACGCGTCCAGAGAGAAGATTGCCCCCCCATCCCGGTCACACGCAGACATTTCCATACAGGCATATAGTTTTCTCAAATTACATGTGATAAATCCGCACTGGTCTTCTCCTACCACCTCCGTTATTACTTCCCCAAGTCTCCTAGCAAGAACCTGTGCCAGAATCTTCACATCGACATTTATCAAGGAGATTGGTCTATATCAGTGATGGCTAACCTATGGCACTAGTGCCAGAGGTGGCACTCAGAGCCCTTTCTGTGGGCACTCAGGCCATCACCAGAGATGGCTCCAGGTATCTTCCTGCAGTCCCAGACAGCCCAGGACTTGCTGTGCACAGAGGTATTTTAAAGTGACAGCGCTACTTGGGACTATTTTCTGCTTTATTGGTGTCCTCAGGGTGATGGTATCAATGAAAACTGTGACAGAGAAGGGAACTTGGGCACTCGGCCTCTAAAAGATTTGCCATCACTGGTCTATATGCTTCAGGATCCAAATTCTCCTTACCTTGCTTATGTATCAATACAATGTCTGCCTCATACATTGATGCAGGAAGTGTTCCTAATTCATATGCCGATGTGAAGACCCTAAGGAGAGCGTCCATAAATATATCTCCATACTTCTGATAAACCTCCCCCGGCAACCCATCTGGCCCCGGAGATTTATTCTTAGGCAGCTCCTTAATAACAAGTTTTATCTCCTGTAAAGAGAGAGGCGCCTCTAATCTTTGCTTACTTTCTTCTTTCAAAGTTCTTACCTCTGTTGCTTCCAAAAAATTTCTCAACTCCTACTATCTACCCTTTCTGAGGCATATATTTTCTCAAAATATTCCTGGATAAAAAGTAGTATATCTTCCTGATTATTTATCACTCTACCTTCGTTGTTTTTAATTGCTGCAATTACTGAGCTTGCACTTTTATCCCTAACCAGTTGAGACAGCAATCTACTAGGCCTCTCTTCTTCTACAAACCATTTGCTTTTACATATCAGTGAGGAGCTATATACCTTCTGCAAAATATGAGCCTCATACTTCACCTTCTCCCATAGCTCCAAATTTGTAGGAGATGGAGATTCCATGTATTTCAGTCTTTCCCTTTCCTCCTCATCCTTCAATTCTTTCTCCTTTTGAAAAAAAATAGATTTTAATTTTTTCACCTCCCAGGCATATCTACCCCTCAGGATGGCCTTCGCTGACTCCCAAATCCCAACTTCCCCTAACTTATTTCCATTTTCTGCAAAAAATGCAGATAATTCCTCCTTAATCTTATCATGACAATCTATTTTATTTAACCAATAGCTATTTATTTTCCACCGTGGGGTTTTCTTACTCCTTTCCTCTCTAATTTCAACGATCAGAGGTGATCCAAAAAACTATGCATACCATATTTTACTTCCTGAATTTCCTGGAGCATCCGGTCATTCCCCAGAGCCAAATCGATCCTCGAAAAACATGAATACATCTTCTTCTCTGGATTCTTAAGCCTCCAAATATCTAACCATTCTAATTCCCTACACCACTTCTCCAAATTTGTGTGTGATCCTATTTCTAACGTATCTAGACCCGGCCTATACCTATCCATACCTAAATCCAAAACCCCATTGTAATCACCCAAAAATAAGAAAGGGAGATACTCCAATCTATTGTTTTGTACTATACTATTAATCTCTCTGCATACCTCCACATTAAAAGGTGGGGGCACATACACAGAGGCCAATAGACACTCTAATCCTTTTATTAGACAGTGCAACAAAATAAATCTTCCCTGTGTGTCTTTCCAACTACTATAACACTGAAACATACAATTATTCCTAATCAATATACACACCCCTCGTGAATAGGTAGAACACCCGAATTTCAGCTATCCATCTTTTCCTCAACAAATTAACTTCCATTAAAATATGTGTTTCTTGAAGACACAGAATTTCTGCATTATAACAGGCCAGTGCACTAAACACAGCTAACCTCTTAGTCCTATCCCTCAATCCTCTCACATTGCATGACACGATCTTAACCATAGCTCAGCCGAAAGAAGAAAAAAAAATTTTTTTTTTTAATTCCTTTGCGCCAACCCCCACTCCAGCGACCCCCCATTAAGCCCATTAGTAACATATACCTGCACTATAGACCTCCAACCAAGCATGACCCCCTCCCCCATTCCTTTCTAAACATCATAATTTATGTTATCCATTTTTCTCAGGTTTCAATATGGAGTCCACCCAATTCTCTGCATCATCAGCATTAGTAAAGAAGTAGGTTTTATCACTGTGGATCACCCTCAATATGCTGGAAACAAAAGAGCATATTGCATACAGTTTTCCCTCAGTTGTTTTTTACACTCTCTAAAATTGCCCCGATCTTTCCTTGTTTGAACTGCGTAGTCTTATCACTTCGTTATTCCATTTTAAATCAACACTTTTCCTACTCTCTTGCATCACTCGGTCCCTATCTCTTGAGGACACCATTTTTATAAGCAATGGCCTTGGGGAGGATCCTGGTGGAGGAGCCTTAAATGGAATTCTATGTGGCCTATCTATAAACTGTTTAGATGCAAAAAAATCTTCTCCCAGCCATTTTTTTAAACCTTTCCTCCAAGAATCCCACTGCATTCTTCCCCTCGGAGCCCTCAGGGAAACCAATACACTTAATTTTCGCTCTTCTTGAACGATTTTCCATATCTGTCCGTTTTTCCTTAATCTGTCAGTTATCCTGCTTCAACCCATTTACTTCTACCTGGAGAGATTTGAGAGATTTTTCCATTCCACCTACTTGTTTTTCAGTGTTACCCAATCTCTCCTTCACATCCTTCATATCTTCCCTGAGGCAAGCCATCTCATTTTTCAATCCTCCAATCTCCATCACTAGTTCTGCCACAGACATTTTACAATTTTCAATTGCTGACAAGATTTTGTCTACAGCTGATGTGGGAATGCTCTCTTCTTTGTCTTTACACCCCCCTGCCACTTCATCTTCCAGGCACTCTACCACCTCTGCAGGCCCAGTAGCCCCCGAGACATTACACCATTTTTCCATTAATCTGGCATCTCCTTTCCATCTGCCTTGGAAAGCTTGCTCTTAGGCGATTTATCCTTAGTCACAAAAGACCCCGACTTACGGGTATTGTCTTTCTGGGGGTTGTTTTGCTTTTGCATGTTAGCCCCACGAGTCATCATTTAAATAAACCCAAGAAATGCATCAATACATCCAACATCTCTGATGAAAATAATCAATGCCCCAGTACACAAAAACCTGTTCCGGACAGAAATCCAGAATATATCCCAACAGATAATCTGTATACTTAGAACTTGAACTGAAGAGTGAATATATATACATACACATAAACCGTCTTGCTGGTTCAGACAGTATTTTTGTAAATTCCCAAAATAAGGCACGTATAAGGTTCAGCCCTACCACCCAAAGTACCCAAAATACAGAGTGGAAGGAGGAACAGGTTTTCCACCCGCTTCCCCTTCTACATAAACAATGTCAACAGAACTAATGGGGGCTAATAAATAGGCACAACCTCTTGGGTCCCTAGCAGGTTAGTTGTTACTTATTCCAGTTATGTTATTTCCAGTGCAAAGGTCCCCTTTTAGCGCCAAAAAAAGGGGCTTGTGTCCAGATATACACAGCGCTTGTACGTCAATTCAGAGGGGCCTTACACTTAAGTCCTACAGACAAGTATGATCACAGTCACACGCACTTTGTGCATATACATATAGTTTTAAAGGCGCCGTATGCAAGATTATGTTAAAGGAAATGTACCATCAGGATCAAGTAATGTAAACAAAGCACACTGACATACTGGTGTGTTCCCTTGTTTTATAAAAAAAAAAAAGGCTTTAAAAAAATTAAAAAGTCTTTTATTGTAAAAACCAGGGCATAAGAAGCTAAACGAAGAGCAGATCCTGCCAGAGGGGACACACAACAGTATGTCCATGTGCTTGGTTTACAATATTTCATCCAGGTGCTAGATGTCCTTAAAGCCAGATATATCCAGTGCTAGCGCAAAATAATAAAAAAACGTATGTTTTAAACAGTCTAAAAACATAGGGATCAAGTCACAAGCTTATATCTTGTGGTGGAAATGAGGCATTCCCTTTATAAATACAAAATTGTGGTAGTTAAGTTAGGTATACCATTTTTGGTAATTTTTTTATTTAACCCCTCACCGCAACTTGATGTAACTCTATGTCATAGGATGCAGCTAGTTCTCGCTCCTTGACTAAGCGTTATTTCATGGTGCTCGCCAGGGCTCAGAAGCTGAGCACAAGTGATCACCGCGGGATCCCGGCAGTACACAATATCCGGGAACGCAACTATCACGATCCTGCCTGTTTAACTCTATAGACGCCGAGGTCATAGTGACCACAGCGTCTATAGGGAATTACAGAGACGATCGCCACCCTCCGTGCAGGGCTTGGAGGTGCCAATTGTTGTTATGGCACCCAGAGCTACCTTCAGTAGAAGCCTGCTTGATTGTGCTGAATGTATAGGCTGACTATGTAATCAAATGATCACGTTTATGTCCCACCCCACCAAAATAAAACAGTAAATAAAGATTTTTTACAAAGTGCAATGAAAAAAAATTATTATAAAAGAATAAAAGTCCCCTGAAGTTCCCATCCCATATAAAAAACAAATACAACATAAAAAAGTGAAAATCACCAAAAAACAGAACATATTGGTATCATCACATCCGTAACAAGCATGACCGCGGCGTGTAAGTGTCCCCACCGGTGTGCTTACCGGGGGATCCGATCCCTCCTGCCTCGACCCGAGGCTGTCGGCACCTCTCTGTGCCGGGTTCCGCCTCCTGGCAGGACCAGGCTGTATGTAACTGAGCATGCTCAGTTACTTACACTATACACTGCAATACAAGTGTATTGCAGTGTAAGGGCTTGAACAAGAAATCGGATGATCGCTTGTTCAAGCCAAGAAGTAGAAAATGTAAAAAAGTTAAAAAAAAAAAAAAAGATTTAGTCATTTTAGAATTTAATTAAATAAATAAAAGTCCCATAATCTCCCCAGTTACACATAAAATGCAAATAAAGTATATAAAACAAAAAAACACGTACATATTTGGTATCACCGCGTCCGTATCAATCTGTACAATAAATCGAAATCAATATTGAACCCGCTCGGTGAACGACGTAAAAAAAACTCGAAAAACTTCCCGTAATATACAATTTTTCAACACCATCACTAAAAATGTTCTAAAAAGTGATCAAAAAAAGTTACATTCTCTAATATGATACAACTGAAAAGAACAACTCTTTTCGCAAAAAATAAGCCCTCAACCAGATCTGACAACAGAAAAATACAGAAGTTATGGCCCTGAAAAGTTGTCAATAGTAAAAACAATGCGATATTCTCCAATATTGGTTTTGCCCAGGAAAATTGAGCAAAGATAAGAAAAACTATATAAATGAGGTATCACCACAATCGTAGTGAACCAGAGAATAAAGATAAAATATTATTTTTATATTACGGTGAGCCGGGGAGAAAAATGCTAAAAATCCAAAATAAAAATTGATGATTTTTGTTTGTGATCCCCTTGAAATAGTTAATAAAATCTCATGAATAACCTTTAGACTCCCAAAATGAATTATATATACATTGTCTCTCATCCCGTAAATAAGAAGCCTCATATGTTCGCATTACCAAAAAAAATTTAAAATTTATAGGTCGTACAATGTGACAATACAAATCTGCTGTGAAGGGCGCCTCCATTCATTCAAACTTGGAAAATGAAGAATTTTTACAAACTTTTGCCAAATTTTAATTTTTTTTCAGAACGAAACGCAAAACTCATCACTTAAAGGAAACCTACCACTTGAAGTGGCAGGTTTCCGATGGCAATACCGGGCACCAGCTCAGGGTGAGCTGGTGCTGGAGCCTATTTTAGTTAGTGTTTTAAACCGCGGTATCGCGGTTTAAAACACTTTTTAAACTTTATAGCCGGCGCAGGCAGGTACGCGCTCGGCGCTTACCGTGCGCGCGGCTCTCATTCACTTCCTATGTAGCCGCGCGCACGGTAAGCGCCGAGCGCGTACCTGCCTGCGCCGGCTATAAAGTTTAAAAAGTGTTTTAAACCGCGATATCGCGGTTTAAAACACTAACTAAAATAAGCTCCGGCACCAGCTCACCCTGAGCTGGTGCCCGGTATTGCCATCGGAAACCTGCCACTTCAAGTGGTAGGTTTCCTTTAAATTTAGTAACTAACATGTAGTACAGTGTGTCACGAGAAAACATTCTCAAAATCACCTGGATATGTTCCGAAGTTATAACAATTATTGTGAGACATGTCAGATTTGAAAAATCGAGTCTGGTCATTAACCCCTTAAGGACCAAGCCCTTTTTCGTTTTTGCGTTTTTATTTTTCACTCCCCACCTTCAAAAATCTATAACTTTTTTATTTTTCCATGTACAGAGCTGTGTGATGTCTTATTTTCTGCGTAACAAATTGCACTTCGTAGTGATGGTATTAAATATTCCATGCCATGTACTGGGAAGCGGAAAAAAAATTCTAAATGCAGTGAAAATGATGAAAAAACACATTTGCGCCATTTCTTGTAGGCTTGGTTTGTACAGCTTTCACTGTGCGCCCCAATTGACATGTCTTCTTTATTCATTGGGTCAATACGATCACGGGGATACCAAATTTGTATAGGTTTTATAATGTTTTCATACATTTACAAAAATTAAAACCTCCTGTACAGAAAAAAAATTCTTCATTTTACAGTGTTCTTGCGCTAATAACTTTTTCATACTTTAGTGTACAGAGCTGTGGGTGGTGTCATTTTTTGCGACTTCTGATGACATTTTCAACGCTTTTATTTTTAGGACTGTGCGACCTTTTGATCACTTTTTATAGAATTTTTTCTATTTTTCAAAATGGCAAAAAAATGCAATTTGCGAATTCGGGCGCTATTTTCCGCTACGGGGTAAAACGCAGTGAAAAACGGTTATTATATTTTGATAGATCGGGCATTTTCGGACGCGGCGATACCTAATGTGTTTAGGATTTTTACTGTTTATTCATATTTATATCAGTTCTAGGGAAAGGGGGGTGATTTGAATTTTTATGTTTTTTTAATATAATTTTTTTTTTTAACTTTTTTAAATTTTTTTTTTTTACTATTTTTCAGACTCCCTAGGGTACTTTAACCCTAGGTTGTCTGATTGATCCTATCATATACTGCCATACTGCAGTATGGCAGTATATGGGGATTTTGCATACCATCTATTACAATGTGCAGATCGCACATTGTAATAGATAGCCGAGATCATGATAGCCTCGGATCTTTATGTGATCCGAGGCTGTCATGACAACGGATCGTCACTCCCCGGCAATCAAAGGGTTAACACCCGCGATCGGTGCAAGCACCGATCGCGGGTGTTAGCGACGGGCATTTGCTTCATCATGAAGCAAATGCCCGGTGAGTATGAAGAGGGCTCAGCCCGTGAGCCCTCTTCATACTCCCCCATGCGCAGCAAGACGAAAGGGTACGTCTTATTGCGCTATGGGGTTAAACTGAAAACTAGTGTCAGTGATAAGTGATCCTTACATGATACAAAGAAAAAGTACAGCTTGTCCTGCAAAAAATAAGCTCCGCCGGCCCCCTGCAGTAGGCAGCCAGCCCCGCCGGCCCCCTGCAGTAGGCAGCCAGCCCCGCTGGCCCCCTGCAGTAGGCAGCCAGCCCCGCCGGCCCCCTGCAGTAGGCAGCCAGCCCCGCCGGCCCCCTGCAGTAGGCAGCCAGCCCCGCCGGCCCCCTGCAGTAGGCAGCCAGCCCCGCCGGCCCCCTGCAGTAGGCAGCCAGCCCCGCCGGCCCCCTGCAGTAGGCAGCCAGCCCCGCCGGCCCCCTGCAGTAGGCAGCCAGCCCCGCCGGCCCCCTGCAGTAGGCAGCCAGCCCCGCCGGCCCCCTGCAGTAGGCAGCCAGCCCCGCCGGCCCCCTGCAGTAGGCAGCCAGCCCCGCCGGCCCCCTGCAGTAGGCAGCCAGCCCCGCCGGCCCCCTGCAGTAGGCAGCCAGCCCCGCCGGCCCCCTGCAGTAGGCAGCCAGCCCCGCCGGCCCCCTGCAGTAGGCAGCCAGCCCCCTGCAGTATACAGCCTGCCCCCTGCAGTATACAGCCTGCCCCCTGTAGTATACAGCCTGCCCCCTGTAGTATACAGCCTGCCCCCTGTAGTATACAGCCTGCCCCCTGTAGTATACAGCCTGCCCCCTGTAGTATACAGCCTGCCCCCTGTAGTATACAGCCTGCCCCCTGTAGTATACATCCAACCCAGCCTGCCCCCTGTAGTATACAGCCTTCCCCCTGTAGTATACAGCCTGCCCCCTGTAGTATACAGCCTGCCCCCTGTAGTATACAGCCTGCCCCCTGTAGTATACAGCCTGCCCCCTGTAGTATACAGCCTGCCCCCTGTAGTATACAGCCTGCCCCCTGTAGTATACAGCCAACCCAGCTTGACCCCTGTAGTATACAGCCAGCCCAGCCTGCCCCCTGTAGTATGCAGGGGCCGCAGGGAAGCTGAGCATCAGGGCCACCGGAGGGTGAGTATATAAGTTTATTATTTTTATTGACTCGTGTATAAGCCCAGATGAAGTTTTTCAGCACATTTTTTGCGCTGAAAAACTCGGCTTATACACAAGTATATATGGTAAATGGGTATCGCCATAATTGCTATGACCCATAGAATAAAGATAACACATTATTGTTATGGTACAGTGAACAGCCAGGAAAAAAAAATGCTAAAGACCATAAACAAGAATTAATGATTTTTTTTAACCACCACCAAGAAAGAGTTAGCTAATAATGAAAATTTATTATTGAACCCCCCCTAAATGATGTACCTTAAAAGTGGATCTCATTTGCCAAAAAAACAAACAAAAAAAAATAATCCCCCACATGTCCAAATGACAAAACATGTAAATCTGTGCCGAAAGGGGCTCCGCCGTGTTCCCAACCAGCAGGTTACCAACAGATATGGGGGATCCTCATATTTGGGAGGAAATGGGTATCATCGTTATTCAATACTTTGTGACAGTTTAATTTTTGACCGTAATTAATATAATGTCTAAAATAAATTACAGTGTGTAAATTACGCCTCCATTTTGTTTTAACCCCTGTGAAACATAACAAACTTTAACACACTTCTTAAAGATGATTTTTCATACATTGAGGGTGCAGTTTCAATGTATGAGGGGTTTTATGGTTATTTAGGCCTCTTAGTCACTTAAAATTGAGCAGGTTTAGCGATTTTCATAAAAATTTGAAAAATTGCATCCAAAATTCTAAACCTAACAAACTAGAAAAGAGAAAGGATGCATAAAAAGCCATACCGATATAAAGCAGACATTTCGCAATGCACTTTTAAGAAAAATCAGGCCTGGTCCTAAAGCCCTAAAATGGCTTAGTCCTGAAGGGTTAATATTAGCCCCTTATGGTAAGGTATTGAATTTTAAACTATGTACATTCATTCAGTTTTTGGGCCTTGGTGTTTGATATAACTATGTCTACATGCATTATTAAACAAATAAAATACACCGACTCTTTTTTTCCTCATTGTAAAAGCAAACAAAGTAAATGGTATGCCAAAAGAAATCTTTCAATATGTATGCTAGCTATATGCTACTGATACATCAAGCGCCAACTAAAGGATACAGAAATAATTGTTGGTACTTAAATAGCAGCTGGACAACTTGAATGAGGTTGTTTTGAGGGTAGTATGTCTCTATGCAAATATTGGAAAAACATTGTAAGACTACATTCACACTGCCGTTGCCCGCCGTACCGTAGCACGGCGGGCAGCGGCAGCGTGCGGGGAGAGGAGGAGGTGGTGAGCGCAGCTCACCCCCGACCCTCTCCACAGGAACATATGGCGCACGGCGCCGTACTACGGAGAAGGATAGGACATATCCTATCTTTCTATGGAGTACGGAGCGGTACGTACCACTCCCGTAGGGCGCCGTACGCCCCATTGCCGTCTATGGGGGACGTATATCGGCCGCATATACGCCCCCCTTGCGGCAGTGTGAATGCAGCCTTACACAGGATATTGTATAAATGATCATCTCAAATCTCAAAGAGAAAATAAAATGAAAAAGAAAATCAAATAACCTCCTTACCCTAGAACACAAATAAAAATTTTACATTTATAAAAAAAAAAAAACACTAAAAAAAAGGTGTTAGGCATCCCCACATTCCTAAATTTCTGATGCATTAAAATATAAAAATGATCATCCCACACAGTGATTGCGGTAATAAAAAAATAGAATACAAATCAACACTTTTCACCACCCACAAAAACTTTAAGAAAAGGCTGTAAAAAATTCTATCAATGAAAATGTCCACTGGTCCAGCAAAAATTTACACAGCTCCACGCGCTATAGTTTTAAAAAAAATTATAAAAAACTTTGGTATCTTTTTGATCTTATTGACACAAAGCATAAAATAGATGTGTCATTTGTGAAATAAGTAAGAAGCCCATAAGGAAATGCAGCTTCCAAAAATCCCCATTTCACAGAATTTGGATTTTTACCCGCTTCTCAATTCATTGCGTCAAACATCATATGGTGTCACGAGAAAGTACAAAATAAGCCTTCATATGTGCCGATAAATGAAAAAATAAAAATGTTCTGGCTTTTGTGGAAGAGGTGATTAAAGTGGGAAAAGTGGGTTGTTGTTTTATTTTAAACCATGATTAAAGGACATCTACTGGACAGGGTAAAAGATTGTGCAACATCCCAGCCAATGCACAAGCCAGAGGAGTAGTTGCGAATAAGCCCCTTGTACCATTCAGTACACAGAGGTAATTAGGCAGCGCTAGACACTGCCCAGACAGGCAAGGGTTAATACTGTTTAATGTTTATCATCCAATGATGTTCCATCTTTGTAACTGGAGTGGGTTTGGAAAGTGACATCACCTGACCGGGGATTAAGAAAGCACCTAGGTCAGCTGAGGAGTTAAGGAGAAGGCCAGAGCCTTGCTACTGAGCACGAGGGCTTGAGTACCAGAAACCTCTTAGAGCACAGAATCTTGGAACTTAGCTCCTGACAGAGGAGCATATCAACTCTACACTGAGTGACCAGAGACAGCGTGTGCCTCACACCTCTAGTGAGCTCACACAGAACAACCAGGATTAAAGCTGCAGCTTCCAGCATTGGACACCAGACTCCTGAGGTTCACTCTCAGTAATCTGTATTTGTACAGAATTGTTTGGCCCGTTGCTGCTGTTGGTTCAAATAACTAAGTTATTTTTGCACAACATTGCCGCCGTCAGGTCCCTGCTACGGCTGTATCACCATCAAGGGTGCCCCCATCTATCATCCAGGGACTCAGACTAAAGACACTAAGGGGTTGCCCCAGGGAGAACCAGTACATCAGCCTCTCCCTCATCTAATTTCTTGCACACACCACCCGCCGGAGACCTGCCAGGATGTAGGACGGCCCTCCGGTCCCCATACCAAGCACCATGACACTAGTGTGCCTAGGCTGCAACCACCAGCCACTCTGGTATTCTGTGCCCCGGCTGCCTCCAGGTCCCAAGAAAAAGGCTAGGCCCCGGTGGGGGATGTTGCAATTGTAAACCAAGCACAATGACCTACTGGTGTGTGCCTCCACTGGCAGGATCTGCTCTTCTTAAAGATCCCTTAAAGGGAACCTGTCACCACATTTGCACATATGCAGCTAAATAAATTTGCCATAAATTAATTTTATCTTATATTACCTGGAATCAGAGGGGGCATGTCTTGCTTGGCCGACCCCTCCCATTTACTCCTCCCTATGCCTTATGCCTCTTTACTATTCAGCAGTTCATGTCATCTGACCAGGGTGATGTCATCAAAAGATCTTGTACTCTTTACATTTGCAAAATGTACTCCATGTATGTTTCTGATGGCATGAAATCACAGCAGCCTCCATGGACTTCTACTCCTCTTCATCCTCTAGGGAAGCTACTGTGATTTCATGTGATCACATACATACATACATACATACAAACATACTGTACAGTACGGGTACATTTTGCTAATGTTAAGAGGCTAAAGGACCTGAGATGATGTCACTCTGGTGACAGGACATGAATGTAATGCAAGACAGGGCTGTCAGTCAAAATAAGGGAGTGTGGTTCACTGGCAGTCCAGGCAAGAGAAGAGTCAAAGCCAGCAGACATGAGTCAGGAAAGCTAATTTGCATATCAGTAAAACAACTGTAATTAAGGTACAGTTCCTCACTGGCCACTAATTTTAGGTGATAAGGGGAGTACTTGCAATTCTCAAATTTCAATCCCCTAGTGAGGTTTACACAATAAAGATTATAAAGAATTATAATTTTAACCCCCTTACTTTATAATTTTACTCAGTAAAATCCCAGAGTGTGGGCAGGGACATTATGATCCATCTAGTTCTGCGAGCTGAAAATGTGGTTAGATTATCAGGGATGATGAGATGCATGAAATGCTTATTATACTCTGTCAGCACTGCTACATATCTGTTCTCACACTATGATATCTCCCTCCTGCCCTGAACTCAATCTCAGCTCCACAGCCATCACACATAAATCCAAGATAGCTTTCCCGACCCCAAGTCAGAAGTGACAGGGTCGTGTCTATGGGCAACTAAAATTTTATACAGTAGGGTTCATAGAGACGGGTTGGACTTTATGAAATGCTATATTTTGTTAACAGTGAATTAGAGTGTGTGTTATTTTGTTATCCTGAGTACATTTAAGAAACTTGTCTTTGTTGGAACACCTCTTTAAGCCCTTATTTTTACAAAAAAGGCCCCTCAGGCTAATTAGCAGAATTAAAAGCCTTTTTATGTAAACACCAGGAAACAAGAAGCTAAAAGAAGAGCAGATCCTGCCAGGGTTCGCACACCCTAGTATGTCAGTGTACTTATTTACAATCCTTGATCAAGGTGGTAGATGTCCTTTAAGATCTACCACGGTGCTGGCAGTTTCTCCAAACAGAAACCTTTTCATGGATCATGTTCACGTGCTTTAAGGGGAACTGGTCAGAAGAAACTGACCTAATAAATCACTACCTGTATGTTGTCAAGTAGATTGCTTCTGTGACTTTATAGAACCAATTTACTCTTACATGATTTGGAAGGTGTTATAATGTTTAACACTGACATCCAGCCCTCTCCTCAGAATGACCCCTTTGCGGTGAATGACATTAAAGGGAACCTGTCATCACAAACTGGCCTAATAAACCACTACCAGTATGATGTCAAGCAGTTGAACAGCTTCTACATCCAATGGAATATTTAATACCGTCACTATGAAGTGCAATTTGTTACTCAGAAATCAAGCCCACACACAGGGCTTTACAATGGAAATAAAAAAAAAAATTATAGATAAAGAAAAAAGTTTCCCTTGTAGAGTAAAAACAAAAGCATGCATAGCTAACATATTTGCTGCTTACAGATAAAAACAAAAGTTTTGAGCAGCACTAATCACTGGCAACATGAGCTACATATGTGACATCAACTGTTTTCTGCAATAATGGCTGGAGCAGCTGCAGTAACTTATAGAAGAGAATGCTTGTGAGCATCTAGGAGGGAGCAGGAGAGCCAAATCACTCACACAAAGTTCCAGTATTCAGTCTTGGCCGCTAGGGATGAAATATACCAACTAAGGGTGCATTCACACGGTCGTCTGGGGGGAATATATATGCGGCCGCATATACGTCCCCATGGACGGCAATGGCGGTGGTACACATGCTCAATCTTTCCCCGTGTGGGCGGCCGTACGCCGCTGTTTTCTATAGAGGGGGTCAGCTTCTCCTCCTCTCCAGCGCATGGCAGTATCCCCGCCCGGCGGGCATCCCGCCGTGAGAATGTACCCTAACAGAGTGGACTGCAAGCTGTGTGTCTCACATTCAGACCCTTTACTTAAAGGAAACCTACCATCAAAGTAAATCAGGGACGATTACTCATAGATTCAGACACTGTGGCTCCTGGCTTTACAGGCTGTAACACTGACTCACCCTTCCCCCTGCTTCCTCAGCACTGTGAATATGGCAGAAAGTGGTCACTGCTTAAGAGCTGAGGAAGAGACAGTAACAGCCTGTAAAGCCGGACTGCATAATTGTAAAAGCTGAATTTAAAAGGATGTCATGAATAACATATATAACAAGATTACCACAGTGACGGTGTCTGGATCTACCAGTAAGTGTCCCTGGTTTATCATGCTGGTTTTTGATGCAAGATTTCCTTTAAGCCGTATCAAGTGGAGCTCCAGTGAGCATGGCTTTTTCTTCAGAGGCCATTGTTGCATCATTTCCTGATTGGAACATAGTAGCAATCACAAGCAAATTCTTTATACAGCACTGTACTTTATAAAAATCAAGAGACAGTGGTGCTCATACAAATACTAAATATAGGTGAGCAATAAAAAAAATCTGAAATACCTTTTTGGTTATACCAGGATCATATATAATAAAACTGCACTTATAACAATAACTCTTTATTTTATGCATTCCTTCAAAAGATAAAACCTAATAGAAAAAAAAACAAATCAAAGCACAGGATACATCAATATTACTTACGCGCAATGTATACAGTAATGCTGGGCATTTCCAGGTAGACTGTAGTCAATTTCCTGATTTAGTAACTGACGGGCATTTTCTGGAAGAAGATCTTCATGAATCTGATCTATGTCTTTAACTCTCCTTTTGGTTTTCCATAGTTTTGAAATATTTTTCTTTTTGTCATTTTTGTGATTTCCAATCTGCTTTGATCGAGTCATGTTTGTGACCTTGAAGTAGAAATAAAAAGATGATAAAACAGCAAAAACTCAGCACCACACATTATGCAGCATTTATGCATCCAAAATAGGGTTGCACCGATACCAGAATTTTGCGCGATACGATACCCAGAAAAGAATTGCGATACTTTCAAGAAAAGAAAAAAAAGTATTATCTGAATGTTTATGGTGCGGTCACATGGGGTATTTACATTGTGTATAGAAATGCAATGCAAAAGTCTGGGGGTGGGGCTCTGTCTGATCGCATTTGCTTTTCCTCTGAAACACATGTGATCAGTAACGGACACCAGTGATTTGCTAGGAGAAGCTTTACTAAATAGTATAATTTAGGGCTCATGTAGACAGGCGTGTCTGTGTACTATCCTTTTTTTGCGGATGGCAAATGGACCCACTTTTTCCTATGGGTCTGTTCACATGTCCATTTTTTTCACGGATGTGTAGACAGTGAGAAAAAAAAATGTCAGCATGCATTATTTTGTCTAGCATGTGGACCCTGTACATACATAGAAGTCAATGGATCTGCAAAAAAAAAAGTACGGTGCATGTATGATATCCGTATGCAGAGAATTTTTGGTCAAATGTTGCTTGGCAACCAACTGGGCGGAGCAATAAGGAAACCCATCAGCTTTTTTTGCATATGTAAAAAAAACGGATTGCGTATGAAAGTGAAAAAAAACGGATACAAAATGGTCTGAACACAGACATCACGTCTGCATTTTTTGCAGATGGGCAGCAGATACGCCCGTCTGAATGACCCCTTATTTTTGTGTCTTTTTGTCATTTAATTTAAATGTTTTATATGCCTAAAATATCCTAATAATCAGCAATCTTCATCATCATCAATATAAATCCTCCCATTGATAACGACTAATCCCATAGCCATGTGCAGTGATGGCGAACCTTTTAGAGATTGAGTGCCCAAAATGAGACCCAAAACAAACTAGCTTTTCCCAAAGTACCAACACAGCCATTTAGGCAGTAACAAACTTATTGCTACCAGAATCTTTGAACTCCAATCCGACCCTGTCCACACCTTTTCACTCTTCGGACAGGACCAGGCAGCACAGGATGGGTCACTTTAATATATCAGAGCACTACTTGGACTGCCTGAGACTGCAGGAAAGTGCCATGTCTGTCAAACTCTGTGCCTGGGAGACACCAAGAGTGCCATCTCTGGCACCAGTGCCATAGGTTCGCCATCACTGGCCTAGTGGATAGAAGCTCTGTCTCTCTAAGGCAGGTGGAGTCTGGAGGTTATGGATTCAAATCCCAGACTGGGCAAAAAAAAATATTAAATTAAATAGAGACCTTGTGTCTGGGGAATCCCTGGGAGATGTTGAGACACCACATATGGACAGATGGTGTCTGCTCTGGGAAAGCTCTAGGACAGTGGTGGCGAACCTATGGCACTGGTGCCAGAGGCGGCACTCGGAGCCCTCTCTGTGGGCACCCAGGCCATCACCCCAGAATGAAGTTCACCAGACAGAACTCACAGAATCTTCCTGCAGAATCTTCCTACAATGATAGATGAATTTGCCCTCCTCCTTTCAACTGCATTGGTGTCCTTAGGAGGGTGAACGATTGAAAGTTGTCAAAGAACAAGGAGAAATAAATTACTGCTTAAATTGCTGTGCTGGCACTTTGCAATAAATAAGTGGCTTTTGGTTGAAGTTTGGGCACTCTGGCTCTAAAAGGTTCGCCATCACTGCTCTAGGATATGTAGACACCATATATGGATACATGATATCATCTACCTGATGCGGTGTTTCCTGCTCTGTGCTAACCTGACACATCTACATAAAGGATTCCCTGCCCCATGTCTCCTCTAATGGGGCTGTTTTCCCAATTTTTTTACCGTCTTAATAAAAGTTAAGTTTTATCTGCTTTTGCCCAGTGAATCCCCTTGTATACTCGAAAGGCTACTTATACCATATAATTACTGTGATATACCATGTCTCCTCTGCAGACAGATACAAGGGGGGATATTTATCAGGACCTCTGCGCACCGCCAGTGGCGCAGAGGCCCTGAAATAATCGCAAATGCTAGCTTATTGCTAGCTTTTGCGATTATTTTTCACAATCCGCCACCTTCACGCCAGTGGGGCGTGGAGGGGGGGGGGCGCGGCCGGCCGAGCGGGGGGCGCGGCTGGACTGGAGTGGGCCGGCGTGGGGCGTTACTGTCCCCGCGCCTGCGCACTCGCTGCTGCCGGCGACTTTTCATACGTGAAAAGTCGCCGGTTGCGTCATTTTCTACGCCAGGCCCTGCCTGCCGTAGGAAAAACGCTGCGCAACTGGCAGCCCGATACGTGAAGAGGCAGAAGCCTCTTCATGTATCGGGCTGCGAATTTGCAGCGGCGGGGCTATCATACGCTGGCGCACGAGCGCCAGCGTATGATAAATATCCCCCACGGAGTCTGTAGAAGACATTCAGTATCGCAAGTAACAGAAACCTGGTATTGAACCGTTCTGGCTTTGAAAGTATTGTATAAGTACCAAGATTTTAATGCATCGTGCAACCCTAATCCAGAATGTGCCTTATTGTAATTTACAAGCTGCTGCAGCCTACATTTACAAGCTGCTGCAGCCTAAAGATAAGGGGAGGTTCTCCCCCCAAGCTTGGGTTCACATATTGGGAAAAGGCAGAATATTTGCTCAGCTTTTTTCTTTCTAAAACAAAGCAGCCAGATGTTGGCAGGAGGAAAATATATGCTACATTTAAGAGGATAAACCAAAAACAATATGTCATACATAAATAAATACTGTAGAACATCTAACAATAATATGTACCAGGAGAGCCAAAAGCCTCTTTGAATAATCACATAAAATACCAAAAGAAGAAGCAAAAGAGGAAAAGAAACACAAGGCTACAAACTGAGTAATGGAAAAGTGATAATCTTTATTACATATCAAAAGACATAAAAACTATATAAAAATAAAAGATAAATGCATCACAGGAAGAGATACATAATGCACGCCAGGTGATAGGTCCTGATAAAGTAAAGTATCAAAAGAGTAGTACAGATAATAAGTAATATAAAGTCACAAAAGCACATATAATATAGCAAGAGGTAATAGACCATAGACACTAGTATAAGTATACATACTTACAAAAAGCAATAAGGTGAGGAGTGTACCATAGCTACCAACAGATGTACGTCCAATGTGACAAGAGACATAACATGATCAGTGATAGATAAGTAAAAAAAAAGTGGCGAAAATAATGTTGGAGTGACAATAACAGGACAGACTATTAGCTGGCGTGCAACCCCAACACACGTTTTGTCACGGGACACTCCTCACCTTATTGCTTTTTGTAAGTATGTATACTTATACTAGTGTCTATGGTCTATTACTTCTTGCTATATTATATGTGCTTTTGTGACTTTATATTACTTATTATATGTACTACTCTTTAGATACTTTACTTTAACAGGACCTATCACCTGCCATGCATTATGTATCTCTTCCTGTGATGCATTTATATTTTATTTTTATATAGCTTTTATGTCTTTTGATATGTAATAACGATAATCACTTTTCCATTACAGGCAGTCCCCGGGTTACATACAAGATAGGGTCTGGAGGTTTGTTCTTAAGTTGAATTTGTATGTAAGTCGAAACTGTATATTTTATCATGGAAGTTCTAGAAAAATGTTTTTCTTTTGCCCCAGTGACAATTGGAGTTTCAAAATTTTTGGTGTAATTGGACCAAGAATTATCAATAAAGCTTCATTACAGACATCTTACAGCTGATCATTGCAGTCTGGGACTATAGTAAAGCATCCAGAGAGCTTCACCAGAGGTCACAGTGGGCAGAGGGGTCCGTCTGTAACTATGGGTTGTCTGTAAGTCGGGTGTCCTTAAGTAGGGGACCGCCTGTACTCATTTTGTAAGCCTTGTGTTTCTTTTACTCTTTTGCTTCTTCTTTTGGTATTTTACATTTAAGAGGAACCTGTCAGGGCAATTTGAGACACTAAACCACCAAGTCCTGGACTGGCGTTTTAGTGTCCCAAACCGCAACATTAGTTTTTCCCTTCATGCCCACAAAAAAAAAAAAAAAAAAAAACTGTCCAGAGAAGCAGTCAATTCTCTGTAGTACACCTCAGCTTCACTGCGCATGTGTCAAAGGTAAGCTGCAAGCGCAATAACTATTCCAGCTTCATGGAATCACAACGCAGGCGCTGGAAGACCATGGGATGAGTCCATCCTCTCCTCTAGATGATTACAAAGTTTTATTTTATTTTTTTAATAGCAGCCACAGCAGAAACAGGCTGATTTGGGACACAACACTAGCGGTCTAAACAGACCTGTAGTTGGTTTTGTGCCACACATTGCCCTGACAGGTTCTCTAAGTTTTGGCCTTTGTCCTCATCCATTTTTGGGTGCAGTCAATTTTTTTGTTGATCGTGTGCTAGGTATGGTGCTTGTCCACCAAAGTAAAAGAAATAAATGATGTACACCGGAAAATATGAAATATATCACAGGAAAAAAGGCCATTTAAAAAACATTGATAAAAATGCATGAAAAAAATTACATAAGCAACAACTGACAAAAAACCAACCATTTGCACACAGTGGGGCAGATTTACTGGTCCATTCGCGATCCAGTGGTGCATTCTCTGCGCTGGATTTGGGTCCGGCCAGAATTTATTAAGGTAGTTCCTCCGCCGTCCACCGGGGGGCGCTGCTGCGCTGGAAAGCATCGGAACGTGCTGGAGTTCACTGGCTCGGGCTGAGTGAAGGTAAGTGCAAGCTCCGCGACAGATTTTTTGTTTTAAATGCTGCGTTTTTTCCGAATACGTCGGATTTTCGTTCGGCCACGCCTCCCGATTTCCGTCGCGTGCATGCCAGCGCCGATGCGGCACAATCCGATCGCGTGCGCCAAAATCCCAGGGCAATTCAGGGGAAATCGGCGCAAAACGGAAATATTCGGGTAACACGTCGGGAAAAAACGAATCGGGCCCTTAGTAAATGACCCCCAGTGTGTATATGCAGTGTAATACAGCAGTCAACATGTCACATATTTGCTGCAGGTATGCTTCCCTGCCCTAGAAATCACATTACACAAGCACAGAGCATAAAAACAAAGAATGTAGAAGGAGAATGAACAGTATCACTAAATGATAAATTAAAAAGAGATTTTTTTTAAAAAAGTTGAATTTCCCATGCTTCCTAAATGGAAAATGAACAGATTTTATGTGTAGATTAAACTGTAATGAACATATATTACAGGTTTGTACCCTGAGGATCCAAGAGGAGGATAATACAGCATGTACAGTACCATATTTTTCAGACTATTTCTCAGAAATCAAAGGTGCGCCTTATAGTCCAGTGCGCCTTATATAGGAATCATACTTACAGACAGGGCCGGCTCCAGGTTTCAGTGGGCCCCTGGGCAATAGAGCCTCAGTGGGCCCCTTAACAGTGACATTAGCGACATTTAAAATACCAAAACACATACGCACAGCTGTACAGCATACATACACACACATCCCGTATATACAACACATACGCACAGATATACAGCATATATACACACACATCCAGTACATACAGCACATACGCACAGATATACAGCATATATACACACACATCCAGTACATACAGCACATACGCACAGATATACAGCATATATACACACACATCCAGTACATACAGCACATACGCACAGATATACAGCATATATACACACACATCCAGTACATACAGCACATACGCACAGATATACAGCATATATACACAAACATCCAGTACATACAGCACATACGCACAGATATACAGCATATATACACAAACATCCAGTATATACAGCATATACGCACAGATATACAGCATATATACACACACATCCAGTATATACAACACATACGCACAGATGGATGTCACTCGGTCAGGACTTGGTGGCAGGTGAAGGGGATCGCGTATGAGAGGGCGATTGGGTGGGACATCAGGCGCGCAGGCCGGGCCAGACGCAAGGCGCTCTGCCGGGTCGGGCATGAGGCGGCAGACGGGGCTGGATGCGAGGTGCTCGGCCGAGTCAGATGGAAGGCGCGCGGGCCGGGCCGCATGTGAGGTGGGCGGGGCGGTTCTGCTATGTTCCTTCAGCAGCAGTCAGGGGAGTTAAAAGGACGGGCCGGGAGTGGATGGTGAATTACACTTTGCCCCCGGGCCCGTCCCACTACCTCCCCGTCCACCTCCTGCAATCAGCTGCGAACCCGGGCCCCGTAATACGGCGCCACATTGTCGTCATGGGCCCCTTTGGAGCTCTGGGGCCCCGGCACTTGCCCGGGTCACCCGGGTGCTGACGCCGGGCCTGCTTACAGACAACAGCTGCCTTGAACTGTGCACAGGTCTGCCACCTGCTGGTCATTCATCCTTATAAACACTTGCGCCTTATAATTCGATGCGCCTTATATATGAACCTAGACATTAAAGCAGGCATTTATTGATGGTGCACCTTATAATCTGGTGCGCCTTACAGTCCGAAAAATACGGTACATTGGAGAGCAAAATTAGAGAACAATGTTTGATCACTTGATTTTTCAGAAATAATGTAATCTCAGTTGATTAATATTAGGAACTGCCTCAATTCTTCGTGGCATAGATTCAACAAGGTGCTGGAAGCATTCTTCGGAGATTTTGGTCCATATTGACATGATGGCATCACACAGTTGCCACAGATTTGTCGGCTGCACATCCATGATGCGAATCTCCCGTTCCACCACATCCTAAAGATGCTCTATTGGATTGAGATCTGGTGACTGTGGAGGCCATTTGAGTACAGTGAACATATTGTCAGGTTCAAGAAACCAGTCTGAGATGATTCCAGCTTTATGACATGGCGCATTATCCTGCTGAAAGTAGCCATCAGATGTTGGGTACATTGTGGTCATAAAGGGATGGACATGGTCAGCAACAATACTCAGGTAGGCTGTGGCGTTGCAACGATGCTCAACTGGTACCAAGGGGCCCAAAGAGTGCCAAGAAAATATTCCCCACACCATGACACCACCACCACCAGCCTGAACCGTTGATACAAGGCAGGATGGATCCATGCTTTCATGTTGTTGATGCCAAATTCTGACCCTACCATCCGAATGTCGCAGCAGAAATCGAGACTCATCAGACCAGGCAACGTTTTTCCAATCTTCTACTGTCCAATTTCGATGAGCTTGTGCAAATTGTAGCCTCAGTTTCCTGTTCTTAGCAGAAAGGAGTGGCGCCCGGTGTGGTCTTCTGCTGCTGTAGCCCATCTGCCTCAGAGTTCGACGTACTGTGCGTTCAGAGATGCTCTTTTGCCTACCTTGGTTGTAACGGGTGGCGATTTGAGTCACTGTTGCCTTTCTATCAGCTCGAACCAGTCTGCCCATTCTCCTCTGACCTCTGGCAACAACAAGGCATTTCCACCCACAGAACTGCCGCTCACTGGATGTTTTTTCTTTTTAAGACCATTCTCTGTAAACCCTAGAGATGGTTGTGCGTGAAAATCCCAGTAGATCAGCAGTTTCTGAAATACTCAGACCAGCCCTTCTGGCACCAACAACCATGCCACGTTCAAAGGCACTCAAATCACCTTTCTTCCCCATACTGATGCTCGGTTTGAACTGCAGGAGATTGTCTTGACCATGTCTACATGCCTAAATGCACTGAGTTGCCGCCATGTGATTCTCTGATTAGAAATTAAGTGTTAACGAGCAGTTGGACAGGTGTACCTAATAAAGTGGCCGGTGAGTGTATACTTGAGTATAAGCCGACCCAAGTATAAGCTGAGGCCCCTAATTTTACCACAAAAACCTGGGAAAACCTATTGACTCGAGTATAAGCTGAGGGTGGGAAATGCCCCATAGTATATAGCCAGCACCTGCCCCCCAGTATATAGCCTGCCAGCCCATATCCCCCAGCATATAATCAGCCCCCTTGCCCCAGTATATAGCCAGCGGCAGGGCAAGCAAGAAAGGTGAGTTTGGATATATTTTTTTTACTCGAGTATAAGCCGAGTTTGGGGTTTCAGCAAATTTTTTTGTGCTGAAAAACTAGGCTTATACTTGAGCATATATGGTATTTTATAATTGTAACTCCAAACAGTCCCAAAATAGTCCATGAACACAGTATTGTGCAATGTGCTGCTTACCACCTGCACCTTGCACCGATATTCCTAACTGCAGCCGATGGTGTTGTTGGGTGGTGGGTCGGGAGAGCACACGTCTTCTAGCGACACTGCCCACGAGATCTGTGTTACAGGTTACATATCCCCATGACAACAAGATCACAGAGACTAAGAGAGCAGCAGGGGGGACATGGTAAACTTTTATAGATAGCCATTTAGTGTAAATTACAAAAGTGTGTATTTTAGCTTAGTGTAGGGTTAGGAAAAGTTTATTAAACTTTACAGCTACTCTGTATTGAAGTTAGCACCAGGTCCCAGATAAACACCAATAATTTTTTGGTATCTGAAACATTTACTATGATTTTTTCCGCCTGCTCCAAACCTAATCCAAAACAGAGTTGGCTTTGGCAATTAATAGGTGTCGTAGCCATTTTTGGGTGTTGTAAACTGGCGGAAAGTAGACCAAAAGAAATCTGGTTTAGAAGTTACACAAAACCGTGCTACTGCACTCAGCTTACACTAGCATGCCAGAAAAAACACTACATTAAGTTGGCATTCATTCCTGGATTTGTATTATATGTTCATTCTACTTTAATCTACAAACTTCTTAATTTCCCATTTACAGTGAATTCTATTGTGTAGACAAAGAGCCACCTAGGAGGTACGGTATGGGAAATTCATGATTCCACATTTATTGTGCGCTAGAGAATGATAAGGTTCTGCTCCAGGAAGCGAGCGCGCAGGGAAGGGCAGCAATGCCACAATTCTCGCTGCACCCCCTTCATGCCCACTTGCCGTGGAGGTGGTATAAAGACGGAAATAGTCACAATCACTGGCAATTCACTAATAATTGACATTATTTTGGGTTTGTACGTCAAAAACTGGTGTATAAACCCTAATAAACCTCCCCCTATAGTTTATTAACTAGTTCTAATAGTCACCATTCTTTTTACCAGTTCCAGGTGGAACACAACAAAAACTGCGAATTTCAGATGATTTCTGTTATTGCAGCACATCATGTGCAGAAAGCCCGAGCGTTACAGGAGTTGTTCTAGAATCTTTAGTGCCTAAACAGAGTACAAGGCTTGGAGCAGCTGGACCCTGAAGTTAATGCTCCCTGTCACATGCTCCATGTGGGGACATAACATCTGATTATTAGAAAAGCACAACAGGCTGAGAAACTGTCCACCATAATTCCCCGCGAACCTACTGCAGCTGGTGAGCCACGCAACCATGGAAAGCACAGGGGAACTCACCTAAGATACAGTCCTCTACACACTCCCGACCATGCTGCTAGAAAAGGACCTTCGATGATGTCATGACCATGTGACCAAACTCATGTGTGGGAGGAGCCAGTTTACACGAAAATGATTGGTAGCCGAGAGCAAGCAGGAAGAGGCAGCTGCTGTGTGCTGACAGTGGGTAGTGGAAGGGGAAGGAAGGGGCAGAGAAGGAGAAAGCGGGCTGTGTGATATGGAGGGATACTATGAAGCACATTGTGTTAGGAGGAGGTGGACATGGGCTGTGTGATATGGAGGGATACTATGAAACACGCTGTGTGAGGAGGGGGACTATGAGACAGGCTGTGTGATACGGAGGGATACTATGAAGCAGGCTGTGTGAGGAGGAGGCGGACATGGGCTGTGTCACGTGGAGGGATACTATGAAGCACGCTGTGTGAGCAGGAGGGGGACTATGAAGCACGCTGTGTGAGGTGGACATGGGTATATAGTCCGTGTGAGATAGAAAGATGTGATGAAGAAAGCTGTGAGGAGCTAGACATAGGTGTATGAGCTGTGTGAGATGCAGGGATACTATAAAGCAGGCTGTAGGAAGAGGCATGACTGCATTTTGTAGTATATACAAGACTTTCCCTTTGGTGTGTGTTGGCAACATGGTGAAGCACAGAAAACCATTTCTCTTGTAACATTTTATTTTGTTCACAATTCTGTACACACCACCAGAACTGCAGTATTATTTTATCAATCCAAGGTATTAATTTGTTGCACATTCTCAATTTGCTAGCTACACTGAGTTTTTTTTAGAGACTTGGCATAGTGCCATATGTCAAATTGATTATTTATCCAAGGGTAATCCTCCTTCAATTTTTGAGCATTCCAACGTGGCGATCAGAAGAAAACATACAGATTTTGATTAGATTAGAATCCAGTTTCAATGAAACTGGATGAATTGGGTTACCCTTGAATAACACTGGGGGCTTGCTGTATACTACATGGGGGCTTGCTGTATACTACATGGGGGCTTGCTGTATACTACTAGGGGCTGCTAAATACTACATGGGGGCTGGCAGGCTGTATACTACTAGAGGCTGCTAAATACTACATGGGGGCTGGCAGGCTGTATACTACTAGAGGCTGCTAAATACTACATGGGGGCTGGCAGGCTGTATACTACTAGGGGCTGCTAAATACTACATGGGGGCTGGCAGGCCTTTTCACTAGGAAAACTATACATAGTGTGCATACCTACTACGGTACATACTGTATATAAGCCGAGGCGCCTAATTATACCACAAGAAAAATGGGAAAACTTATTGACTGGAATATAAGCTTAGGGAGTGAAATATAGCCGCTACTCATTAACCCCTACGGCATTGCAGACGCATTAACCCCCTGCAGACGCATGTGCAGACAGTTTACAGTCAGATACAGAAGGTGTCTGACTGCTTAGGACGTCGGGCAGCCCCGGGGCACTCGGCAGACCTTGGGGCTGCCCAAAAGTGGATCAGATCCCCTGGTAAGCGACACGGGGGATCCGATCCATAGGGTCCGGCTCCGATCGCTGGTGTTAGCTGTAATAGACAGTTGACAGCCGTTGCTTCTGGTGCCAGCTCGGTTCGTGAATGGTGCCAGAAGCGGGACGTTATAGAACGTCTTGGCGCGGGAAGTATCTACCCGCAGGGACGTACTATAACGTCCTGGTGCGCCTAAGGGTTAATGTTATGTCCCCTGCAGTGCCCCCTCCCCCTTTTATGTTATGTCTATAGCAGGGCCCCTTTTATAAAAAAAAAAAAAGGATATCCTCACTTTCGGCTTCTTCTCCCTACTGCTCCCTCTTCCAGCCCGTGAGCGCGCAACCATGATGTCACCCAGCCATGACACCGCGTGATGTCATGATTTGTGCACCGAGGCCAGAAAGAAGACGGTGCCACAGGAGAGAAGAAGCCGAAGGTGAGGATATCGTATTTTTAGTTTCTTTTAACATGCAAATTCACTGGCCACGGCCCAGCCAGATAGTATTTTAGGGAAGGGTGAGGCAGCGCTGCCACAAGATGCCACCCACTCCATCAAGCAGCAGTGCCTCTCAAGTCGCCTCATGGGTAGTTGGGTGTACAGCTCGTTATATCACACAGCTCTGATTACTCTGTGATACTAGCGAGCCGTGCACCTGTGTGACCATGGACGCATTTCTATCCATCGGAAGTAAACATAAAAGAGATCTAGAAAAACATGAGGAATTAATACAGAAAGTACATTGGAAATTGTATAACTTTTCTATACACAAACCATATCAATTATTTGCTAAAAGTGGTCAATCCTTTTAAATTCCTGAAGAGTGTAGACCATTAAGGCTTATCCATCTCCTGTAGATGGCCGTGCACATGCCCTGTCGGCACATGTGCAATAGGTGCATAGCCATGTCAAAGAACTCATTCCTGGAAGTTCAGTGTAGAGAGGTTGCCTAGGTGATCAAACAACAAAGCCGTCATCTCAGTATCATGGAGACGCCTGAGGTATGGAGTAATCCCTTTATACAGCAGTAAACCTGGTTCCAGTATGCCATCACAAACACCCAAAATTTTTATATAAAATTACAGTAGCATTAAAGCCAATGTCTTGGGCAGGCGGTAAAGCATTATATCTATTTAAAAAAAGGAAGCATATTATTAAAACTAACATGATATAGATGCTAAGTAAAGGTAAAAATGGAAAGTAAACAGGTGAGTACGGTAGGTAGCTAAAAAATGGTTAACAAAACTTATTAGCATATATAAATTTAATAAGTTATATAGATAGCGATGATAATAAATAATTGATATAAATAAGTACATGATAATAAATGGTAATGGAGGGTAAGAATAGTAACATCTAAAATTTACCATCTATTAAAATATATACGTTCTAAACTTTCATAAGAGATTGGATTTTAAAAATTCAATAGATTTCTCTGTTTCAGGGAACCGTAGCTCTGATCAGAGTTGTATTTAGTGTTGATGCTGCCCTTGGCTCTCTCCGTGCTTGCCCTCCCTACCAGTGCCATCAAGCTAACAACTTTGCCTGTAACCACTAGCACATTACTAGAAGTGAGCTGGACCAAAGAGTAGTCTCTCAGATAATCCACTGCTAGCATTAGATTCAAAAACTGCTTCAGGCTGCGTTCATATGAGCCGTTTGCACTGTGTTTTAAAATGTATTGGACAAAATGCTTGTAAATACATTTTCTAAGTAACAGCATGCGTGTGATGTGTGACATTGTAAGTCATCACTATTAATAATAAAAAAACAAAACACATGTTGCTACAATATACATTCATTTGAAGCGTTTTGCCGAATGCATTTAAATTACAAATGCATCATAAGAATGCGACCTCCGTCTGTGTTCACATTCTGCATTTGAATTATGTTTAGGAAGGCAATTCCAGCACAGTGGGGAGGAGTTTCTCCTGATCACATCTGCGTTTACAGTGAAGCGCTTACGATCAGGAATGTGCACCAGGTGTTTTGCATTGTGCACATGCGATTGGTCTAAACTCCTCTTCATTGTGCATAAATTGTGTTTCTATACAGTATGTAATTCTACTGCAGAGTTTGCACGTAACCACCAGGGACCCAAATCTTTCCACTAACTCTAAACCAACTAAACTTAGCCCCACTCACCCTAAGCTACTGACCCCCTAACATATACAGTACCCTCCATAATTTAAGTTGTTTGGGGGTGTAAGAAGAAGAAAGCAGTTGAATCATGGCGCACTGGTCCTGCACTGAATGCAACAGTGGTATCACAACCAGAGCAGCAGTACAACTGCTTTCATTTTTTTTAGTGTGTGATATACATATCACACAGTACAGACCAAAAGTTTGGACACACCTTCTCATTAAAAGAGTTTTCTGTATTTTCCTGACTATAAAAATTGTAGATTCACACTGAAGGCATGTAAACTATGAATAAACACGTGGAATTATATACTTAACAAAAAAGTGTGAAACAACTGAAAATATGTCTTATATTCTAGGTTCTTCAAAGTATGTACCCTGTCGGGTTTAATAAGGCAGTGTTGTTGCCTTATAAATTAAGTTGGGACCTTCAGTTGTGTTGTGCAGAATTCAGGTGGATACACAGCTGATAGTCCCCAGTAGTCACAGGGCTGCCCCCCCCCCCCCCCCAGTAGCCAACTGCTGTCCTAAGTTGTCAGCGGGCTACCTCCCAGTAGCCACTGTAAGACAGAGAAAATTAATTCATCATCGCACAGAACACATTCATTATGAATGTGGTCTGCCTCTAACTCTTTATAGTCGTGCTCAAATTCATTGAGCTTTTCATGCAAAGTTGATTAAAAATATAGTGACTTTTTTGCTCTGTTGTTATCAAGGGACCAGCATCTTTTGTGTATATAGAAAAAGACCTAGATCTTTGAATTCAGGTCACGAAAAATGTGAGAAAAACAAGTGTAGGGTAATGCAGATGCAAGATGGTTTGCTTAAGGTTTCACTGAAGATTGGTAACAGAATAGGTAATATGCATCTCCATAGTGACACAACTGAGTTACAAGGCTCTAATTGTACTAAGAGTAAGCTGATCAGCCTTTATCTTCTTGAAGAACCTTATGAAAAAGTAATTATGAGTGGGAGAACTACAGGATTGCATCATACATTGACTGTTTAAGAAGTAAAAAAAAAAATTCATAACTGTTCATGCAGGTCTCACTTTCTAGGTCAGGGGTCAGGAACCTTTTTGGCTGAGAGAGCCATGAACGCCACATATTTTAAAATGTTATTCCGGAAGAGCCGTACAATATGCACATGCCCCCGAGGAGATAGGTAGTCTCAGTGTCATGGGTGCCCCTGCGATCTACGTCTCAGATCGCAGGCACACCCGTGCCTCTTTCAGAGCTCACTCACGTCTCCATGTGACTGCTCCCGTTCCTGGCTGCGCGTGCACAGATTTAACTGGCCAGCACACTGCTGATTGGCGCTACCCACTTTCTTGGTTCCCCGCTGGATCTTAGTTCTTCATGGATATGAGGAAGCTTCTGTTGACCCTGGACCTGTTCTTGATCTGCCATCCCTGACCTCTTGCTCCGTCCCCTACCTCACATCATTAACACCTGCCTTGACTGCCTGCCTGTTCCTGAACACAAGACTTTCTAGTGATCCTGTACCTCAACCTTGGCTGCCACCGCAGACAAGTCGTGCCTGTGGAACGACCAGGTGGTACCTTACTGCAGCAAGACCATCCTACTTTGCGGCGGGCTCTGGTGAAGACCAAGTGCCACTTAGATTCCGGTCCAAGGTGTCTGCTTACATCATCGTCCATGGGGGTCCAGGGGGTTCACTACTGGAAATCCTGACGCCCACCACATGCCTCGTAGTAGATAGGTAGTCCCAGCACTTGCCTCCAAGTAGATAGGTAGCCCCAGCACATACCCCCAGTAAATAGGTAGCCCCACAGCACATGCCCCGAAGTAAATAGGTAGCCACAGCACATGCCGCCCAGTAGATAGGTAATAAAAAATGAATATTCACTTCCCAGCGCTCCCTGTAGCCAGCTCCCCATTGCTCCCACGCTCTTATCTTTGACCCAGGCTTAGACGATAGCGGCGATGGCACCTGGGCCGTACAAAGGATGTAGGCAGGGGTAACATCGCTGCCTGTGTCCAGTAATAAGTCTAAGAGACACACATCACCCATCAATATTTATTAAAGATCTGCCTGAGAGCCAGATGCAGCCAACAAAAGAGCCATATCTGGCTCCCGAGCCACAGGTTCCCTACCCCTGTTCTAGGTCATCAACATATGGTGGGATGTTTCACCTCAGATGGAGCAGCTGTTGTTTTTTTATGTATAATTCTGGTCATTTTTAATTTTTTTGGTTTCTTTCTCCTGATTCCTTCCTACTGGAAGCTTGGATGCTATACCATTGCACAAATCATCTGACAGACCTGCAAAGTGATCTGGCAGCAATTGAGAGCAGCAGTGATGCCAGAACCCACAGCTGAAGACTGGATTCAAGACTGGATGCTTTTCAGCATCTGCCCATTTTCTCAACTGTGTAGGTGCGCTGGATGGCAAACGTCAAAGAGTCATGTTAGAGAACTAATAGTTTATTTACACACATTTTCCTGTTGGCTTTGGCAGCAACTTTAGGTTTGTAATTATGGATATTGTGGGTTTTGTAGTTCTGCAGATACTGTCTTCAAGTATTGGTAATTGGCTATAGATGAACCAGCGTGCTCTTCAAGTGGCCAGACCACTGCCTGGTTCAGCGTCTCCCCCTTCCCTTTTTACCACTGGTGCAGGGTTTGGCCTTACCCCCCATATGATGCAGTTTGGATGACCGTTACCTACTGTCAGTATATATGCGGGCCAGCCCATTGCCTTCAGTATATAGCCAGCCCAATCAGAGCTCAAGTTTAATTTTTGCACAGCTGTTTATAAAATTACAGCTGCTCTCTGGTTTCCATGGGCAACTGGAACAGTTTTACCTCAGACATTTCTGATAAATCTGCCCCTATCTCTGTCTCTATCCATCTTACCTGTCTTCTACTCATTGCCTATAGTAACCAACCAAAGCTCAGAGCTCATATTAATGACCTGTGGCAGAACAGCAACTATATATGTATTGGCAGGGGTTTTGTTTTTTCATTTCCATTTGCATTTGCGCCATTTTCTTGTGGGCTTGGATTTTACGGCTTTCGCTGTTCGCCCCAAATGACATGTCTACTTCATTCTTTGGGTTTGTACGATTACAGGGATACCAAATTTGTATAGGGTTTATAATGTTTTCATACATTTACAAAAATTAAAACCTTCTGTACAATTTTTTTCTTTTTTTTTATTTTGCCATCTTCTGGCGCTAATAACTTTTTCATACTTTGTATGCTCCATGTGGGTAGTATCATTTTTTTGTGACTTTTGATGTTTATAATGATATAATTTTTAGGACTGTACGACCTTTTGATCACTTTTTCATTTTTTTTAATTTTCCCGAAGTGCAGTGTTATCATATTTTGATAGATCGGGCATTTTCGGATGCTTCGATATCTAATGTGTTTATGATTTTTACTGTTTATTTATATTTAAATCAGTTCTAGGAAAAGGGGGGTGATTTGAATTTTTAGGTTTTTTTATTTATATATATATATTTTTTTTTTTACTATTTTTTAGACGTCCTAGGGTACTTTAACCCTAGGTTGTCTGAACGATCCTATCATGTACTGCATTATTACAGTATGGCAGTATTGTTTATGGGGATTTTCCTCCTTATTCATTACAATGTGCTGATAGCACATTGTAATGAAAGGGTTAAAACGAGGCCCGAGACAGTCATGGCAACGGATCAACGCTCCCCGATGACGTCATGGGGAGCGACGATCCTCGCCCATGCGCAGCCATGTTTTCGACTTTGCTCGGCAGCGATCGCCGGGATAACACCAGCAATATGCAGCAAAGACTTACCTGCTATGGCGGGTAGTCGCGAACCAGTTAAACGCAGTCTCTTATTTCCAAGACTTCCATATTGTATCGGTTAATAGGCTAAGGTAGAAAGGTCCTATTACCCAGGTACGAGGTAGCAGTGGTTGAATGCAGTCTGGAAGTATCTCACAGCTCAGATCCAGTAACTTGAGACTGAAGAAATAGTAGGCTGCTGGGCAGCAACTTAAGGCAGGCTCTGTAAAGAAGGGGTAGAGCTGCAGGCCTAACGGAGGGTAAGCTCTTGGTAGGGAGACAGCAGCAGAAGACTGCTAGTCTCTATAGGTCTTGTGATGTGTTAGCAAGCACTCTCAGAGGAGTCCCAGACATTCAACCAATTGGAGTGCTTGGTGCAGATCAGGATTGACATTGTATAACAGTTATTATAAATATCTATAACCTTAACCCTTTCATTCAGGCTGCACAGCTGCAATACCAGAAGTGGGCAGTAGATGGTGGCAAATGCCAGTAATAAATCCCTGAAGATCGCTAGTTATCCAGTAAATGACAAACAGAGGTGATCAGGCTCTTGAATAGGAACTTAAAGGGAACAGGTTAAGTCCATAATTCCCTACTGAGTGAGCCCTTACATATATCACCCACAAGATCATATATCTGTCAAAGTCTGACAGATACACACTTTTTGCTTCTAACAATATCAGCTCCAAAAATTGGATAGTTATTTTGCTGTCTAATATACCCAGCCCCTTGACAGCTGCCATTGTCATGTGTTAGGTTCTTAACCTCTCAATGGTTTTAATTTTATGGTTGACTACAGAATACAAAAAAGCCACAAAAACTACTAGCACATTAAAAATGCTTCCATAAGAAATTTGTTTCATCTTACTGTTAACCAAACAGTTAAGAGAACAGAAAGGGGAGTAGGTTGAAAGAGCAAGGCGCAGAAGAAATAGACTCAAAAGCAAATCCTTATGATGGCTTGTTCCTTCAGGTAAACTTTATTTTCAGGATTATCTTACAGTATCTAACATTTTCACACTGAAAGAGAACGGTATTGTGACCTTTTGTCTGCATGGGATTGAATAGATCCAAATAAGCCAGTGCTTGTTGAAATCCAGGAAAAGTTCAAAAACTCACCATATTTATGGTTATAAGTAGTGATGGGGCGAATCTTTCATAAATTTAATTAGCTGAATTTTCCGATAAAATTCGATACGACCCAAATCGAATCATGACAAATCGTGTATGACAAAACAGGTATTTCTTGGCTTCAGAGAGACTGTAGGGTGTTGTAGAACATTGTGCCATCCTCAAATATGCATAGGGAGGTGGTTTGGTCTTCAAACAATGCTGTGTTTTAGTATGACACGCACATGACAGCTTCACTCTTCAATTCCATGGGCACTTACAGGGGCCAACTTGACCAAATAAGTGAAGCAGGAACGCAGCCTGACAAGGTAACTTCTGTGCCAGCTTGAAAGGACTGAGCTGAGGGCCAAGATCCCACTATTACATCAAAGAGTGCACTTTTTTTTACACTGAATCAGATGATTCCGTAGATGACGACAGAACCTGTTCTGTTAAACATGTTGAAACCCTCCAAAGAGTGGAGAGGGTGTCGGCAGTAATTTTGCATTGACGTCACTGATCATTTTGCCCTTTATTTCATCCGTTAGTCTCCGCTTTCAATCGGTCAATAATCCATCAGTATTGCTTAAGCCAAAAACAAACAGGAGTTGATCCAGAACAGAGATGACCAGTAAATGGGATATTTGCATGTCTTCTGTGTTCTGTATCCACTCCTGCTTTTGGCTATCAATCCTGAAGCTTCTCATTCCTTCTGACAGATGAAATGAAGGGGAAAACCAAACATAGTGGCAACGTCATAGAGTGGTGGGGGTGAAAACAGCATTATGGAAATCACAGGGTGTTCCAGAGAGACACCGGTCAGTTGGCAGCAGCATGAGTAGGCTGCAGAGTTGCACAATGACAAATTATGGAGGTAGCAGCAACAAGGTAGGCCACAAAGTGGCAGAATGACAAAGAGTGGAGGTGGCGGCAGCAGCAGGTGAACATAGAGTGGCACAATGACAAAGTGTGGAGGTGGTGGCAGCAGGAGGTCAGAGAGTGGCACAATGACTGTGTGTAAGTGGGCGGTAGCAGCAGCATGAGGTCAGAGAGTGGCACAATGACAAATTCTGGAGCTGGCAGCAACATGGTAGGCCACAGAGTGGCACAATAACAAACTGTGGAGGTGGCAGCAGCAGCATCATGAAGTCAGAGAGGTCAGCTGAACCCAGACCACCTAGTAGAACTCTGGCTGAGGGAAATGAACAGGACAGAGGACAGGTGAGGGCCACTGACCTGCTCCTGGGCCATGCCAACTAAGGGTTCTATCTGACGAACCCACGGACTCATCATTTGGGAGGAAGTGGATGACCTAGTCAACCAATCGAGAACCTTTGGGTTGTTGATCAACAAATGCAGCCCTCTCCACTTCCTGTCATGAGGAGACAAACGCACATAAAGGCTACAGCTTCCCACACTCACCACACGCTGCTGGCAGGGAACCAGGTAATGTGAAATAAAGTTTTATAAAGCACTGAATTGTAAAAATTGGCACAGCATAGGCTATTGAAACTTGTCACCAGCTAAAAATAACAAAAACAAAACATAACAAAAAATAACATTGTGACAGGTACACTTTAAAATGGTTATAAATCGGAAAGCTTGCCTGTGTCATCATGGTTAGCAGCATAATATAATGGCACTCCAGACCATGGACCCCTTGTTGTCTGACAAATATTTTAACTTAGCCCTTTAGTGACCAGCCTGTTTCCACCCTAAATGTACAAGCACATACAAAAGAACATTTAAAAGTTCCTTCATCATAGCCATATTAGGAGTTGTTTTTTATATATTGAAATTAATTTTTGATGGTAAAGTTTTAATGTACATAGAATTTATTCATTTAAACCCTACAAAATTTTACTATTAGCCCTTTGTGAATGAAATTGAGGAAAAATTAAATTTTGATGTAATAAATATACAGGCCCTTATTTATCAAAACTTTTTTTTGGTGCACCTTAAATATAGAGCGTGCAACACAATTCTGTATGATTAATGTGTTGACTGTGCGCGGGTACCCTCAGTTAGTGCAGAATTTTGTGTCATGTCAGTTATAGTGCAGCCGCAACAAAAATCTGTAGCGGACACTTTATAAATGCTTGTGCAAGCAGTTTGCGCTGAATAGAACGTGCAGTCAGACAAAAAAATTAGCGCTGGGGCTTTAATAAATGTGGGCCACAATGGTCACCATGGAGGTTTTTTGTCCTTTGCTTAATGAAAACATTTTAGAGTAAAAATGTAGTATTCCCTTAATCATTAAGTTTGCAATTAATTTAGCTTTTGTTGTTACATTTCTTATGGGGCCTCCAACCTGCAATCATCTGATTGTATAATTTACTGCAGTAGTCAATATACATTTTTGATAGTCTAATAATCTAAGAAAAGACCCTGGGGCCTACACAGGTTGCCAAGGTGGGTACTGCAATATCAATTGCATTGCTTTGAGAGGTACCAACAATGTACTTTTACTCTATTTCACTCTCTTATATACTGTGCTTTCTATGACCACAGCATCTACCGTAATTAGTTGACGCACATTAATAGCTTCATACAACATTTGTGTAGCATTAGTCACTCTGCTTCTGAATTATGATCAAGCACAGGGTATGGTTGACAACAGTGATTTTAACACATTGTAGCAGGAAACATACAGTTATATTTTAGAGGTTTGTATAATTTTAAGTCTATCCCTGACACTCTAAGGTATAACTAAAAAATCAAGATGTACCTTAGATTTTTAGAGTTTTATAGACTTCATTGTGCATTGCCAATACTGTGTTACTCTATCTCAGGGGTCCCCAAACTTTTTACATTGGGGGCCGTTCACTGTCCCTCTGAGACCATTGGAGGGCCGGACTAAAGTTTAAAAACAAAGAGCGGTACATGTGACCGCATCCGTAATACACTGGCCCCCCCCCTCAATTAATTATTTAATATACTGCACCCCCTTGTGAGCTATTTTTATATATTGGCCCAATTAATTAATGGATCGATTAATTATTAAATATACTGGGACCCCTCTCCATTAATTATTGAATAATGCTCCCCCCCACATTAATTACTAGACTGCCCCTCATAATTAATTATTTCTTATGCCCACCCACCATTAATTATTTACTATGCTGCCCCACACCTTTTATTATTTCCTATGCTGCCCCTCATAATTATTCCCTATACTGCCCCTAATAATTAATTATTTCCTATGCTGCCCTGATAATTATTTCCTATGCTGCCCCATATAATTAATTATTTCCTATGCTGCCCCTGATAATTAATTATTTCCTATGCTGCCCCTGATAATTAATTATTTCCTATGCTGCCCCTAATAATTAATTATTTCCTATGCTGCCCCTGATAATTAATTATTTCCTATGCTGCCCCTAATAATTAATTATTTCCTAAGCTGCCTCTGATAATTAATTATTTCCTATGCTGCCCCTAATAATTATTTCCTATTCTGCCCCTAATAATTAATTATTTCCTATTCTGCCCCTCATAACTAATTATTTCCTATGCTGTTATAAATTAGGGCGCCCGGCCGCCACAATCTTTCTCCTGCCGTTTTAGGTATACTCACCTCAGTCTCCGAGCTTCTTCTATCTTTTTGCTGCGTCCGGTCAGGAAGGGGTGCGCGGCCGCGTATACAGTGCACTATACAGTGACGGACAGGAGCTTCCTGTCCGGACGGACGGAAGCCCCTGTCCGACAGTCGAAGGCCACAAGGACCCGGTGCTGGCGCTACAAGCGTCAGGGGCCGGTTAGAAACGGTCCGCGGGCCGCATGTGGCCCGCGGGCCGTAGTTTGGGGACCCCTGCTCTATCTGATATCAATATTATAATTCTGGAAGATCCCTTAAACATAGCCTGAATGGGAGTCACTAAATGGGCCATATTTCACAGTGTATTTTACATCTGCTATACGTGTATATTTGTTGTATAACCATAAGAAGCTGTCCAGCTTTAGGAAGATGTGAGGAATAATTTATTTGCTGATACTATTTCCACACACAGAGTGAGCTCCTATTCACATGTATCAGTTACACATGAAACCAAAACTCATGCAAGAAGGCAGTGAGAAAGGGTGTTGCACACTGCGATACCACAGAGATAACCAGAAAACAAGGTATAGACCTAGGAACATAGTGAGTTCAATGCATTACTACAAAATAAAGACAAGAAATATGATCTCTTGTAGCACCTCGTATAATTCTAAATCTGCAGCATCAAAAAGTGAGTTAGTTCCAAATAAGAAATCTATTAGAGTTAAACCTCAATTTCCTTTCTCAAGTAGCCTATATGTTATTCAGTAGAGAGTAGTCACACACAACAGCAGGATAATAATAATTTTTATTTCTATATATTGCCTCGGGCAACAGCCCTGCTGTATTACGGAGGGGGCAGCGCTGTCTCCTCCCTCCCCCCCCCAACGTAAAATACCATCTGGCTGTGAGTCACGAACACCAAGTGTAAATTTACATGTAAAAAAAAATCAGATACGCACCTTCTGCTTCTTCTCTCCGTGGCTCCGTCTTCTTCCTGGCCCGGGCACACACATTTTGACTTCACGCGGTGGTGCGGCTAGATGACATCATAGTTTGTGCGCTCATGGGCCAGGAGGAAGACGGAGCCGCGGGGAGAAGAAGCCGAAGGTAAGCCTAGCGGTTTTTTTTTAAGGGGCCCTGCTATTGAAATACATTACAGGGTGTACTCAGCAGGGGACATTACATTATAGGGGGGACTCTGCAAGGAACATTATATTACAGGGGGGATACTGCAGGGGACATTAAATTATAGGGGGCAGCTCTGCAGTGGACATTTCATTAAAGGCAGGCTCTGCAGTGGACCTTTCATTAAAGGGGGACTCTGTGGTTGACATTTTATCAATGAGGGGAGGCTGCATTTCCCTCCCTAGGCTCATACTCCAGTCAATTAGTTTTCCCATTTTTCTTTTTTTTTGTGGTATAATTAGGCACCTCGGCTTATACTTGGGTATGTACTGTACGTACATTTTTTCCCCAAAGTGAAAAGGCCAAAGACAAGGGGGCACATTTATTTACCCGTCCCGATCCCCGCTGTGTGTTGTCCGATGAGGATTCTGATCTTCTGCGATTCACATAGCTCGTGCGGCCCGATATCCTGCATGTGTCGCTTCCCCCGCTGAGGTCTGCCGGAGTTCACCTTCTTCCCGGTGCATGTGAGTACTGATCTTGCGACACAATTTAGTTTTTAAATTTCGTGGTTTGTCCGAATCAGCCGCGTTGTCTGACGGTCACGCCCCCGATTTGTGTCGCATGCAAGCCGGCGGCAAAACCCGGGGCAATTCAGGGCAAAACGGTAAAAAGTCGGGAAACCGGGCGGTGTTCGGACCCTTAGTAAATGTGCAAGGTGTATTATAATATCCCCTATTGTGTAGCCCCTTCTTTTATAGACAGACAACAGAAAAAGAAACAATAGGAGGGGCTACAGAGGAGGGAAGCTGCAGGAAAGGGGAGTTTTAGACTGAGAGCAGATGAAAATGGCACATTATATGGCAGGGAGAATGTGTGTCCGGCTTCTCTACCAATTCTGTGATCCATGGGTACCCCAATTGATTATTACCACTAAGCCCAGTATATAACTCTTTGAACATTCGGAGGGGGGGAGGTACACCCCTGTGTGTTTTATAACACATTTTTATAATTGTTGGATTCCTGAGGGTCTGATCTATGACACATCTATCTTTCACTTCCCACAGATGGGCTCTTGTGATGAAATAAGTGCTTATTAAGTATATGAAACGAAAACTCCATAACGGGGTATTCTCATCTGGGCATTGACATTTCATTTAATTCATCTGCCATATATAAACATTTCTTCAATTGGATGTTGTTAAAAAAATTACCCTTGTCAAGATAATTTCCCATAAATTTAGCCATATTGTCCCTTAGAAATTAGATGCTGCTGAAGTGATTGCACAAAGCAACAAATGGTCGTATCCAAGGTTGTTTCTAAGGGACAATATGGCTACATTTATAGGAAATTATCTTCATACAGGTACATTTTTTTTTAATAATATCCAAATGAGGATATCTATATATGTACATATATGGCAGAATAATTAAATTAAATCTGAATGCCCAAATGGGAATACCCCTTTAAGTTTAGACAGAAAATAGTATTTTTCATAAAAAAAAAAAATTATTGTAGGTGATTCATAGCAATAAAACTTGCATGTACAATTGTACAAGTGAAAGGTTGTACAATAGGACAAAGGACATAACAGCAAATAATTGAATAGAATGTTTGAAAGAAGAACCCTGGAACATGTTTCCAATCCATATCATTCAAATAGTTAACATCTGAAAAATTAGTTTTTTATTCCTATTTTGTGATCTGTCAGAATATTGAAGGTCAGTCTTAAGTGTACCTTGTTACAAGCAAAACAATCAAATGGAAAATATTAGTATGGCTACAAGGAATAGTAAGTAAGACAAGAAATGTAGGCTAAGACAAAGCCTTAACATAATAAAGAGATAGATGACAATAAGTCCCTACATTTTCACATAACTGTAGAGTTGTTCCAAGTACATGAATTAACCACTTTAACCAAACATATACAGTTTAACCCTTAAACAGTTGGCATTTTTTAGGCACAAATGTCCTGAGGCAGATATAGATAAACGTGATTCCTCTTGACATAAAATGCCTTAGCTAATCGTTTTCTTCTGTCCGTTACTGCATTAGTTCAGCCTTTCACATGTCACCTATTAAATTTCCCTGTATGAAGAACTTCCTGCAACTTTAATAAGGTCACAAAACCCCACAGTGTAATAGCCAATGAGGCCAAAGAGCCGTGCACCTGAGATGCTTTGCATATTGTGAGACGTTACCCATACCCAAATTAAATTTGCACACCATTAGATGCGCAGCTAATCTAGCAGGAGACACTACATTTTGGAAGACTTGGTGCATAATTGAAGACTACTATCCATTTGTGTGCAAATCTGGATGAGCGTCAAACCTGGATCTGCTGTGCATATTGAAAACACTATTTACTGGGAAGCAGATTTTTCTTATTACCGAAGGGTTGTATCCAAAAGGTTGTCATTACCAGATATTGGAAGGAATCTTATCCAAAATTTACTACCATGAGCCAAAGCTTCTGGAAAGTTTATAAAGCAAAAGTTCTTCAGACATTCAATGCAGAGCACGATGAAGAAGCATTTGAAGAGGTAAGCACTAAAGGGAGTAGGCAGTAGACTGTGTGATAATGAAAGTATATGCAGAAAATGAAATACTTTAAGTGCTGTGCAAGTTTTTTTTCTTTAATTTGGGGTCAAGCCATGGTTGGGTTAGCCAACATGTTGAGCTCAGGATCTATCAAATACAATGGGTTCCAAAGGTCTAGCAGAAGGATACTATGTTTGAAGTTGACTTTATAGCATATCATTTTCCACTAATGATTATTTATAGTGGTTTACTTCATAAATATATCTTCCTTATTGATCATATATTATATTACAGTATTCTATTGATTCTTTAGAATCATTTCCAATGATTGGCTTTGAAGCAAAACTTTTGTCAAAGTTTTGTAAATCAATACTGCAGATGTTATTTGTAAACTTTGGTGCTGACGGGGGAGCTTCATTTTACCTTGGGCTCTAAAGTACCTAAAACTTAATATCATCCTATAATATTGATATCATAAAGATAAAAAATTTCCCTTTTCAATCACATGTGCAGTTTGCCTGTGTAGTGTGCATAGGGGGCCAAGATTGATGAAATGTGGTGTCCATTCTTCACGGTGGCTAGAATTACAGCCTTGCACCTCTGGGGACCTGGGTTCAAGTTCCAGGGTCAACATCTGCAAAGAGTTTGTATGTTTTCTCCATGTTTGCATGGGTTTCCTCCAGGTCCTCCAGTTTTCTCCCACACTCCAAAACATACTGGTAGGTTGATTAGATTGTGAGCCCCATTGGACAGGGACCAATTTGGCAAGCTCTGTGTAATGCTGCGTGATCTGTGTGTGCTATATCAATAAAGGAATGTGAAGAACAGTGCAGCCACGACATAAAAGGGTCTCGTGTACCACATATGTACCACTTAAATACATGTGCAAGCAGTTTGCACATAAAAGAACGTGCAAAGTCTGACAAAAAACTGGTGCAAGGTCCTTAAAAAATGTGTCCCTGTGAGTAAAAGAAAAACACTGGAATTGGATTTTTATCGGCATTTCACATTTCTAACTTTGTCTACCTTTAACTGCCTGTATCTCTTGTTCTGTGTATCACAGAACCATAAGCCTGATGCTATTTGAAAGATTCTTATCTTTAAACATGTTCTGACGTAATATAGGGCCAAAAATAGGGGCACTTTAAGTCACAACCCCCCTCCAGCCTCTAAAATTGACTCTTCTCAAGATTATTGCAAAAAGCGTCATTTCTAGGTTCATTTGCATATGGCTTTGGAGGTTTTATAGGTAAATTCTCGAAAAATAACATAAAAGAGGGAATTCTAGTATAGTTCATTCTCAACCTAAAGGTTCTGGTAGTTTAGTGGTGTAAGATGCTTACAGGTTCCATTTAAAATAAAAATATCCAAATATAAATAATATTTATTAATAATGATATCATGGTTATAAAATTCTAAAATGTGAATAGACCAGCATAAAACAATGTAAACTATTTATTTCAGAATGACACAGCGGAGATTATCGAGCCTGAAAAGTCAGAAAATGGAGATGAAGTGTTAAATATGTCCCAGCTTGCAAAAAAGGTAAAAAGAAAATGACTTGTCATACACTAGAAACTACTTCTTGTGAAAAGCCATAACAAAAATCCTGATCATTTTATTTTTGTTACTAATCAAAGATTTTTTGCAACTTTGGCTACCCTGGTTTCAGTACTCTGCATTTACCTCTTGGGATGTCAGAGAAATATGGATCATCGTGTTTATGGGATTGAAATTAGCAGTGAACACAGTATTATATACTACTGCAGACGCAATGTCGGGACATTTGGAAACATTGGAAACTGTTATCCCACTGGATAATGGAAATAAATATCATGGGTCGCTAAGGGATAAATATAAAATTAGCATATTTCAGTTATAGTAAGTTAGAAAATGAAGTTAGCCCTAATACTAGGTATTGATCCCCTCTGGCAAAAACAGTCACCACTGATTGTTTTTCTCTACCAGCCTTTCACATTAACAGGTTACTTTTATTTACCGTATATACTCGAGTATAAGCTGACACGAGTATAAGCCAAGGCCCCTAATTTTACCACCAAAAACTGGGAAAACCTATTGACTTGAGTATAAGCTGAGGGTGCATTGGTCACAGCCCCCCCCCCCAGTAAATAGCCAGCAAGCCCCCAGTAGTAAATAGCCAGCCAGCTCCCAGTAGTATATAGCCAGCCCTCTTTAGTATACAGCCTGCCTGCCCATGTAGTATACAGGCAGCCAGCCCCCTGTAGTATACAGCCAGTCTGCCCCCTGTAGTATACAGCCAGCCTGCCATCTGTAGTATACCGGCAGCCCACCCAGCACTTAAAAAAATAAACTTCCTTCGGGTGGTTCCGATGTTGGCGTGGCTCCTCTCCTGTCTTCTCCGCGATGCTCTGGTCCCCGTGGCTCCTCTCCTGTCTTCTCCGCGATGCTCTGGTCCCCGCGGCTCCTCTTCTTTCTTCAGATTTCTGTAACAGTCGGCAGAGAGGCGGCCACGCTCTCTGCCGGCCGGCGCATACTATGATGCGGCCGCTGATGATCTCATAGCATGTGCCGGCCAGCAGATAACATGGCTGCCTCTCTGCCGACTGTTACAGAAAACCGGAGAAAGAAGAGGAGCCGCGGGGAAGACAGAAGAGGACCCGCACCGACATCAGGGAGCCGCGCTGAGCATGGGGGCACTGGAGGATGAGAATGTAAGTTAATTTTTTAATTGACTCGTGTATAAGCCGAGGTGAGGTTTTTCAACACATTTCTTATAAACATTTCTGATAAACTCGGCTTATACACAAGTATATACAGAGTATATACCTCCGCTTATGTTAACGGATTTGTTGTATGCAAAGCTAACATGGCATTGCCAGGCTATGCAGCACCTGCAGCTACTTCCTGGGAGCCCACACACTGATTGACGAGGAGTAATGAGCAGCACTGACTGCTGTGGTTAGTGAAAAAGGAGAAGAAAGTAGTTTAAGTTAAGTTTTGATTTTTTTAGTTAAAGTGAAAGTATACGGGGGCAGGTGTATAAAGTTTAATATTAATTTAGTCTTTCTTTATCACCTGACAACAGGAAATCGTTACCGCTTCCAGTGCATTTTTTGCTTACTGGCAGGCACTTAAAGGGAACCTGTCACCAGGGACCTCATTTTCACTAAAGACAGGTTGCAAAAACCCACTACAGCTGCATTACAAATATGCCTTTCTGCTTTCTCTGAGCATTTGCATTACAATATAATTGTGTGTTATAACTTATTTTGCATCCTGACAGAATCCTCTATGTAGTCCTAGGGGTTGGGCTTTGGTTTGGATGCATTTAGAAAAATTGTGACTTCTCTGTGCTGCAGACTCCTCAGCTCCCAGTCGCCACCATTGTGCTCGTATACAGCTCCTTCCTCTCCCACTGGTGTCAGCTCACCAGGCTGTGACCTCTGCGAAGGAGCAGGAGTGAGGAGCTGTACAGTAACAAAAAGGTGGGGGCCAAAAGCTGAGCAGTCTGCAGCACAGATAAGTCACATGTTGTTTTTTTAAATGCATCCAAACCAAAGCCCAACCCCTGGGACTACACATATGATTCTGTCAGGGTGCAAGGTAAGTTATAACACAATGCAAATTCCTACAGAAAGCAGAAAGGCATATTTGCAATGCAGCTGCAATCAGCTACTGTAAACTGTCTTTAGTGAAAATGAGGTCCCTGGTGACAGGTTCCCTTTAAGGGACGTTCCATCCTAAGGTAAAAGGAAAGCTGGTTGATCAGAATTTGATTCTATAACTTAAAGTGTTTGTCTGGTCACAACAAGTGTTCCCTATCCACATAATAGGAGATACTTGCTGATCGGTGAGGGTGCCAATGGTTGCGACCCCCATTAATCATGAAATGGTTGTCCATTATACCATAAATAAATGGAGCAGCTAGTGGAGCATGTGGGCTGCCACTCCGTGCACTGTCTATGGCGTTGACGGAAGTAGCTGAATACGTCTACTGGCTGAAAGTGCAGTGTGAAAGTGCAACTAGCTGTTATATTAATTTGGGGGTACAATGGAGACCATTTTCATCCATAAAAGTTCTACCACTGGGACCCCCACTAATGAGTAGGTTATTCCCATTCTGTGAATAGGGGATAACTTGTGTTTCCCATGCTAGCCAAATATTTCCCTACAATGATAAATAGTGATGCTGCATATTTGAACTGGTCTCTTCTACTAGCTATTCCTACTCCGCTCAAAGCCCAGTATGCTCAGATGTTAGAAGCTGGAAGAGTGCAGTACTATAATAGTTAACAGAGCCATATAAAAGTGAACTGGAGTTTTGACATGGAAGGGTCCACAGCACGTTAGTACACAAGTGGGAAATCTCAAGTAACAAAGTAGTGTGGTAAGTGGCTTCCTGTAAACTTTGTACATGACCTTTACTCAGGCTTCTCCTGGTTACCTCACAGTTTGGAAAAAAATCATATAAAATTACAATCCCTGTTCTTCCTTTTCGGTAGTAAGAGCTGCCTGAAGCACAAGGGCAATGAACTGCTGAGCTGTTATTCACTCCATGTAGGGTTCTTGTGTATTCTGTATGGGCAGAATCAAAGTAGAAAGATAAGATTTGTGGCTGAACACAAATGCAGTAAACAGGTGGTCAAGCTCTGTGACAATTATTTTCCCAATTGTTGTGCTGTGTCAAAAGCTTGTGGAAAAAAAGGTGGTAAGGTGAGACATGACTGTACAATTGTACAATATTGGCATATTTCCTGTTCAGTGGTAGTTTAGTGCCGTAATTGTTTTTCTTATGCATTTTTGTCGTTTTATTCCCACATTTCAAAAGTCATAACTGTTTTATTTTTCAGGTTATATTTTTTATAGGCAGGAAGGGTCAGTAGCAAAGTGATATAATGAAAGGAATAGACTAAATTATAGGTGGTGTGTGGTACTTACTGGATTGCGAGTAGTAGTTGAAGAAAAGTACCCGGAGAAGAGATGGACTGCAGGGTGGTAAAGGTGGTACAGTAACGCAAAAGAAATATGCCGGCACCCTGTATGCCAGGGTGCAGTGTATTACACCCCCCCTGCTATATTGGATACAGCTGAGACCTGTTTAGGTATCTGTAGAACTTGTGCAAAGATGAGTGAAAGGAATTGTAAGTATGCAGTAAAAATGATTGAAGTACAGTATGTGTATGGGAAGACATGCATAAGACTGTATAAAAAGAATATGGGGAATGGGTGAATAAATGTAGTGTGGAGATGTGATAGCATGAATAACATCAAATTAGATTTGAGAAGGATGCATAAAAGTATTATACTAGATATATAATGGCTTTTAATAAAAGGAAATGAAAATAGATAAATGGATAAAAACAATAAAATAGAAAAAGTGAAAAACTAAAAAAAAGTAGAATTTAAAAAAAAACAGGAAAATATCAAGAAGTGGACAGAAAATTATAGCTCAATTATCCGGTGTGACCAATCATGTAACTAGAGTCCTCTGGGCCCTGACCATTTACTATAGCATGCATGAAAACCTCTTCTAGAGTGTTCTGGGCTGAAGGTTCACCTTCCAACAAGACAATGGCCATGAGCACACATATAAAATAACAACGCAATGGCTTCATAACAGCTCTATGACCATTCTTGACTGGCCAAGCCAGAGCCCAGACCTAAACCCAATTCAGCATCTCTGGCTTTCCACCAACGTTCACCATCCAATCTGAAGGATCTGCAGAGGATCCCGAAATCAAGGTGTGAAAAACGTGTTGTATCATTCCCAAGAAGACTCATGGCTGTACTAGCTCAATAGGTGCTTCTACTCAATACTGATCGAAGGGTCTGAATACTTATGACCATGTGATATTTCAGTTTTTCTTGTTTAATAAATTAAAAACATTTTCTGTTTTTTTTTCTGTCAAGATGGGTTGCAGAGTGTATATTAATGAACAAAAAATCTTACCAATTGGATGCAATGAAAAATTTAAAGGGGTCGGATTACTTTCCATACCCACTGTATAATTTAGTCTATTCTGTTCATTGCATCACTATGTTATCTGACCCTTCTTGCCTATACCATCAATTCTTGTATGTTGGCCACTATCTCTTACAGGACATACCCTCTGTTTTCAAGTGGTCGAGATCTACTATTATTTATGTTTCTTTATTTTTGAAGCTCTCCATAACTTCATCTGCGCCGTATAGTATATATTCAGATTGTTGACTTTTTTATATGATGTCTGTCATTTTTGGTAATAATATCTACTAAATGTAATTTTAGTGTCTGATGAAGTTCCTGCAGTAGATCAATACATTACACTATAAATAATATAAATAAATAATCTTTATTTATATAGCACCATCATATTCCATATTGCTTTACAACTGATAGGAGAAATATACCAATAAAATAAAACATTATGGACTACAAACAGTCATATGGAACAATAGGAGTGAGGGCCCTGCTTGCAACAGTTTACACTTTATGAAAATGAAGGGACTGACACAAGAGGTATAAGAGCCTGTATAATGCTCCAGCCATTCTTTATTCGGGAACAGAGAAAAATAATTTATTAAATAAAGATGCTGCTGCTTGAACCGGCCATCAGCCACCATCTTATATACAAAGTCCAAGGTCAATGGGACTGCAAAGTAGCCTGTAGCTTGGTATATATCTGGTGTTTGCTGGATAACATGAAGAAGATACATGATAGTTAGTATTTTGCAGAACTTTGTGGATGAAGGTGATTATTTTAAACGTTTTTTGTGTAGCATTTCATCTGAAAGACAGGCCTGCATTAAAGGAAACCTACCACCACAAATCTACCTATAAAGGTAGATTGGGTGGTAGGTGAATCAATGGGACGTGAGGATAGCTCTTTTAAGGGCTAATCCTCACGTCCCCGCACTGTTTTGTAAACTTTTATTACCCTAATATGTTAATTTACTTATGCGGCTACTGGGGCGTGGAGTAGCCGCATCTGAGGTTACACGAGACGGCTACTCCACGCCCCGGTAGCCACATTACCCCTCCTACTCACCACATGCGCATGCGCAGAACAGCAGGCCCGCGTCTGTGCAGCCCCGGCTTCAGAGCAGTGACCGCGCAGGCGCGGGCCTGCTGTTCTGCGCATGCGCAGACGGCAGGATCGGCTGACGAGCAGCTGCGCGCCGAACATGGTGAGTAGGAGGGGTAATGTGGCTACCGGGGCGTGGAGTAGCCGCCTCGTGTAACCTCAGATGCGGCTACTCCACGCCCCAGTAGCCGCATAAGTAAATTAACATATTAGGGTAATAAAAGTTTACAAAACAGTGCGGGGACGTGAGGATTAGCCCTTAAAAGGGCTATCCTCACGTCCCATTGATCCATCTACCACCCGATCTACCTTTATAGGTAGATTTGTGGTGGTAGGTGCCCTTTAAGAATAGTTTGTAGAGGAGAAAGTTTAGTAAGTGGAAGACCGATTAGTAGTGAGTTACTGTAGTCTGGCAAGATTTATACACTGTGTGTATAATGCCAAGCAGATTAACAACTGATTGTGTTTCATGACCCAGTGTTTTGGCATCATCCAGAAAATCAACTTTGTAGTGAGATGTAAATTGGTTGTATAAAGTCAAGACAAAGTCCTCAGAAAGCCCCTTTCTGAGGATGGTCAGAATGGTCCTGCATCCAGAGAAATCACTAACCAGATCTCCTGAAGTCCGATGCATGATGTCAATCACAGAGGAGGAGACATTCAGAACTCCTGACCTTGACTTCAGTGTTAACACTCTGCCTCCTTGAATTTATGCAACCAATTTAGATCTCATTTCAAAGTTCAATTTCAGGATGATGCCATCACCCTGGACCTTGAAAGAAAAAACACTAGAAGGTGTTGCGCTGTTTTACAATATATTGGTAGTGGTTTATTAGGCCAGTTGCTGACGACAGTCCTCTGGACTGCTACACCTGGCTGGCCCAGCCTCAGTGCATTCTGCAACAGAACTCTTCCCCTCCACCCACAGAATTGTGCCCCGAGGCCTAGTCTCCTCCACCCGACAATACCACTGCAATCAGTACTGTTTTTTCTTTTCCGTGGAGGTAATCCACTTACCATGATCCCTCAGAAGAAAGAAAATAAACCATATCTAACGCCCAATCCATATAATGTTACATTCCCAGCAGTCTCTGGTCTAAAATGTCTCCTTTCCTGCAGATGCCCCCTTTTCTGTAACCCCTCCTGCTAGAGCAGATTTTGGGTAAAGGGTGCAGGGTGGTTGCCAAGAGGGGCTGCACCTTTGGTAACATTCGGTCACTCTCTCTCATAAAAGATAACACAAAACCATGCAGTTGGTTACACAATCAGGAATTTTTTAAATGTGGTTCAAGACAATGTCAGACTTGCACCTTTATCACACCCTCCAAATCATTCTAAAACACTATGGGGCAGATTTATCAAGTGTCTGAAAGTCAGAATATTTCTAGTTGCCCATGACAACCAATCATAGTTCAGCTTTCATTCTACCAGTGCTTATGAATAGTTTAAAGGGGAGCTGTGATTGGTTGCCATGGGCAACTAGAAATATTCTGACATTCAGACACTTGATAAATCTGCCCCAATGGGTGCATTTTTAATATCAGGCAACACCTCACCTGCAATAGTTATAACGTTGTTTATGTGGTTGAATGAACACAATGTAACATGATGTATGTAGGTTTCGCAACACGCAAGTTTAAAATTAGGTTGCTTGAACACATAAATGATGTGACAGGTAACGAGGGCTGGAATATAAGTGGAGCATCTGCACATTTTCGGAATGTCCATAACAAACAAATTAATAGTTTGAATGCCCTTATTATTGAAAAAGTGTTTACATCCAAAAGAGGAGGAAACATTAGTAAGGTACTATCAGACCAGGAGGCTTATTGGATCATGTTACTAAATACCATGTCACCCTCGGGCATGAATGTTAGGAATGAATTAATGTTACATTATCATTGATCCATTTATAGGTATTCTTGAAATTTACAAACACTCTACCATTTGTTGTCTCTCTAGCTACATGGTTTTTGCGGTTCTCACAGTTGTATGCACCTTTTTATTTTTGTATGCTGGTTTAAAATTTACCTATTATCTGTTGAATTTATGTATATACCTATCAGGTCTCTTGTGGGTTGATCACATGGTATCATGTCAGGTCCAGTTACAATACTTACCTCATATTGATTTTCTATATTGCACACCACTCCTTTGGTTGCTTTCGGGTTTCCTCACATGATCAGGTCGCCATGGAGACTGTCATCAGCTGACTGGACTTGGCACACACCCACCCTTTGGGGGCGGGACATGGCCGCTCAGTGTTGTCCACAGCTACTATAAATTGCCTCATTTTACCATACTGTGTTATTCATGTCTAAGGACGCACCTGGCATCCACAACGGGTTGGATTATCTGATGTATATATCCGTGATTTTAACATGAAGACAATAAAGACAGAGTTTTTATATTAAAACGCCTGTATTTGGTGGATTTGAGCTGGAATATTTGATTGCAAGTATACAACCAGCCCCCAGTAGTATAACCAGCCTTCTGTAGTATAAAGCCAGCCATTCTCCTGTAGTATATAGCCAGCCAGCCCCTGGGCTCTAAATACATGTAAATACTGTGCCACTAATGCATGTATATCATGTTAAATGTATAGAGGGCATAGTATATACAGGTGGTCCCCTACTTAAGGACACCCGACTTACAGAAAACCCATAGTTACAGACAGACCCCTCTGACCTCTGGTGAAGCTTTCTTAATGCTTTACTATAGTCCCAGATTGCAATGAGCAGCTGTAAAGTGTCTGTAATGAAGCTTTATTGATAATCCTTGGTCCCATTACAGCAAAGAATGTTTAAACTCCAAATGTCACTGGGGCTAAAAAATTTTTTGTATGGAGCTACAATTATAAAATATACAGTTTCGACTTACATACAAATTCAACTTAAGAACAAACCTCCGGACCCTATTTTGTATGTAACCCGGGGACTGCCCGTACATGTATTAAGGGCACAGCATTGTAATAGAGCATTTACTGTGGCTCTTTTACATTTTAAAAGTTTAGGGGGCATGGTGCTTACATGGCTTACATGTATTGTGGCTGACTACCCACTAAACTTTGCAAAAAAGGTTGTATCTGTGAAGCAGTAAGTGGGCCCCTAGAAAAAATTTACCTGGTGGTCCAAGGCACCCCAAGTCTGACAAAAGCACTTTCACACAATTAAAAAAATGATGGGCAGTGGATCCTGGACACTTCTCCTTGTTCACAGCTTGACTTTAAGGCTCTTATTAACAAGAAAAGTCCAATACCTTCCCATGTTTTTCAGCTGTGTGAAGGCTTTTTTTCACCAGCCTATTAATTTTCAAAATGGGTCCTTGAATCATGAATAAATAAAACATGGCAGTAAAATACAGGGATGGGAATGGAACTTGAGAGAGTGATCCCAGAGCACCCCCAGCCCACAGAGACGGTTCTGTCTATAAATGTATGCAATACTGTTGAACTGAAATAAAATGGGATTGATATCAAATGTGGAAAAATCAAGATATCTGCCAGCAGTATTAAAGATCGTAAACCAAGCACATTGACGTACTGGTATGTGCCACCTCTGGCAGGATCTGCTCTTCTTTTAGTTTCTTATGGCCTGGTTTTTACTAAAAGGGCTATTAAAATTATGCAAATGAGCCTTAAGGGCTGTGGGCTCCATAGGTTTTAATGGAGCCCCTTGGACTCGTTTTCATAATTTTTAAAGCATTTTTTTCTTAAATACAAGGACATACCAATATGTCAGTGTGCTTAGTTTACAATCCTTCATCCTGGTGGTAGATTTCCTTTAAGCACACTGCACAATATGTATAAAAAGACTGCAGACTGCAATAGTCAGATGGTGGGAGGGAATGGGAAGTATTGTGTTCTAAATGGAGGTCTAATTTAAATAATAGCTCCATGTCTTCTGTAACATGTGTATCAACAATGTGGAACTGTTGGTGTATATGATTATTATAAAACCAGCATTGAAGCAGTTAATATAATATAACAATGTATGTTTTTGTATTGAAGAGTATATATTGTTTTTAGGTTCAGGGAACCTTTGGTTGGAGAACTGTAACTTCATTGTTCACGAAAGAAGAAGATCAAGGAACAGATCAGAGAGATGAGCAAAGACCAGAGATGTCTGCAGAACAGTAAATGTCAATTTAAGTGAAAATGATCCAGGTAAATAATTGTTGTTAATTATAAGGAGCTAACTAAAAAAATGTACTGCTTATCTGCAGGACTCCATCATCACGCACTTCAGACAGCCCTCCACAGAAGAGCTCCTCAGCACTATGGGATGTATTTACTAGTCGGTGGCAACAGAGCAACACTCAGCGTTCGGAAGCAAGAGGAGTACTTGCAGAGCCTCCTGAGGAGCACAATGAAGCTCAGCGTGCAGAGGAGACACCCTTTAGGTGGAGTTTCCTCACTAGTAAACTAGCAGAGTTAAGAAGCAAGAATGAGTAAGAACTACAACCTAAAGGAACAATCCAGTATGTAGAGATCCATTCTTGATGAACTCTGTATCCTAATAACCTGTCGCTGAGCTGAACAGATTTTGCTTTAATTGAAATGTGTGATATAAGCAGAATTGGAAGTGACCATGTCTCCATTGTTTTTCACTACTAAAATAAAGACAACTAATTATTTTCTTGTCATCCCATTATAAATCTTACCTGTTTTGGTTAAAGGTTATTTATGCAGTACATTTATGTTCAAAAAAATAGCCTGAACAAAACGTAAGCAGAGACAAGATACTGTTACAGCTTATACTCATTGTATCTTGCTTTGATTTAATACCCTCTCTCTGATTATCTTTCGATTTTTTTTTTAATTTTGTCCCTCCTAACAAGCCACTATTCTTTTCTTTCTAAAAAAAAGTCATGATTTACAAAAAAAAGAATAAAAAAAGATTACTATTACCATATTTTTTTCAATTTTAATGTGACCTCAAGACCAACAAAAAACACAAACTGAAAAATTTGCTGAGAATAAAGAACCAAATTAACTCCATATTCTACTCCATATTCTAAGCAAATTAAACAATTTGATAATTTTGGGTTTCAATATATTAACAAACAAGCAAAAGAAATTGTGGTTTGGAGCAGTGATATGGCATAACACAAAATGGCGTCCATAAACTATTAGTAGGCAGCAGGAAACAGTTTTTACTGAAAGTATGAAGTTAACTTTAAGTTTTATCTTGAAACTAAAATTGGTAAAAATATAGGAGGTTCCTGTTGCACATACCCATTATGACTTCTGTCACCAAAATGAGTCACAAACCCTTCTAAACAGTAGATTCCCTTGTCAACTGCTTATTTCTCTGCTCTCCAATGCTTTGTGCTTGATGACAGCTGTATATCCACTTAATTACACGGGCATTCCGTTCAATTACAGATACAGGAGTCTTTTCTTCTTTTTCTTCTCCTGCAAATCCAAGAGCACAGCTCACTCTGTCCATGGATTCCAGGCTACCCATTGATGTGTTTTCTCCCTTTTGGTAGCTATTAAGCAGATTTAACAAGCTACCTTCCAAGCCACAACTCTCAAAGAATTTTTGGGCTTCAAAATCAGTAAAAGCAATTTGTTCTTCTAATGGTTTTTTTGGTATTTTGGAGGATGTGGGACAAGGAGGCTGGCAAACACATGATTTTTCCCTCCCTCTTTGTGACCGTGGTGATAGTGGTACCTCTTGGTTGTAAATCTGACTGTTATTTTGTGAAAACCGGGAACTTCTCTTTAATAGCGGTGTACCTTGGAGAAGACGGAAGACCAGTCCTGCCTCTTCATGATTGTTTTCTTTGGTAGATAGTGCCACATCCCGCTTTTGTCTGTAAATAATAAGAGAATCTGGTCGGTTCATCCTTTTACCACTTAATCTCCGTAGACAGTGAGAATTGGCTGTTGGAGACCCAAGTGATGTGTGCACATTACTTTGGTGGTTGGATGTGACAAAACTCTGGGACAAAGGAGATTTGCTATGACTACATGGCTCAAACCTGGAATTGGCTTGCTTTCTGATCACAGTAGGAGAGTGAGAAAGAATATTTTTTGGTATAAACCTTTGCTCTGGTGAGGAAGGTCTTGGTATTGCAGAACTTTGAAACACCTCGTAACTATCAAAGACAGAGTCACTTTGCTTTTGAGATCCCTTTTTAGTAATGGAGCTAAAGAGGTTGTTAAAAGAGTGTTCAGTTTGTAGCTGTGAACAAGGTAATAGGCCAAGTTTCCTTGACAGCACAGGGGTAAAGTTGGTGTTGATGGCTGGGTTTTGCCTGCGATGTATAACCTGTGGAGACTTCACATATTTGGCTTTATCTGCCTCAAGACGGTCAGATGCAGTCACTCTTCCACTGGATCCACTGAGAGGTACAAGATGGGCTACTGGAGTCATGCTAGCACAAGATGAATCATACATTTCCAGTGTATAAAGCCTTATATAGCTTAGTCATAAAATGGGATAATGAACACAATAGCTGTAAAATACAGAAGATATACATTTAAATAGCATATTTAGAAGTGAATCTAATAGAACAATATTAGACAATGTTTAAAAGGAAGTGACAGCAAGAAACTTAGAATTAAAATAGTACCAAATAATATAACCAACAATAAAAACTGATATAACTATTGAATAGAATGACAAAAAGGAGATTTTTAGTCAAGACAGTAGAAAATCACTGTACCATGATATATTTGATACTGACGTTGGTGCAAAATATAAATGTATATTATATTAGATTATTATATAAGAATATTATTCTTCTATTGTATATATACATATATTTTCTACATACATATAAATATGACTGTATATATATATATATATATATATATATATATATATATATATATATACACATACACACATGTTCCTTGTATCCTTAACCAACTAACAATTTAGAGGTCTAAAAATACAGACATCTGAGACAGACAGGAATAGATGAAAATCTCCACAAGATGCCAGGCCACAACCAGCTAAATACTAGTTGAGCATGGGATGAATTTAGCTACAATGTATGATTTGGAGAATGCAGTAAGAACATAGAGCAGGCAGTCAATAAAGACTTACCTTATAAGTAATAATAATCCTAACATGCACCTGAAATTTTGTACCTGATCTCAATTGACAAAATCAAACAATAGAGTGGAATGGATCATAGTAAAATATAGGTAAACATTTTAATATATAACATTGGCCACACTTAGGATAGCGAAATAGTAGCTGAAAGCAGATTATAGAGTGCTCGGCACTATTGTATGCTACATCTCAGACACCAGACAAATGACATACTCAGACAGACATACTTCTCACCTCAAGCAGCTGTTACAGAAGATATCCCCATACTGTCCATGAAACAACTTGCAGAAGTGCATAGAAGTCCAGGTATGTGAGATCAAACCAAAGTCTGGATTTTAGTTGAGGTGAAGAAGGTGGTTGTAAGTACAGTATGAGTGCGTGTGAGAGTGCAATAAGTTACCTACTGTGTCATAGTGCAATGTAAAGTGTGAATGTGTATGCTTGTCACACAAGGAAATCTCCACCCTTTCCAGACATAGACTCCTTTCTCATCCATTTGTTGACTGCTCTGGACATTAACTCCTCATTCACCCTTTACAATCCCCTTTGTTTAACCCTTAACGAGTTTTAAAGAGTCTCTTGAATTTTTGTAGTTTTAGAAATGAACACATTCACCAACTATACTGTAAAGGTAATTTCACACTATTAGTTTATTTATGAACTTTTTGAAATAAGATTTTAAAAAGGGGTTTTAGCACCTATTAATTTTATGATCTATACATGGGGTTTTAGCTTTATATCTGCATGAAAAACACATTTTAAAGGTTAATGGTCATCTTTTTTTAAGTAAGGAATTTGGATTTCCCATAAGTGTTAATATAACTTATACTTTGTATTAATGTGCTTTATATGAAGTTTTTCCCTACATTCTACTTCTGTATTGGAGAGTTTAAACATTTGGAAAAGAACATATATTATCAGTAACATTATAAGATGGGTAGTGCTACAGAGTCATGCCACTGTAGCTGGGCAAAGAGTTAACACTGATTGCCCTAACAGATGATTCATTAGATCTCATCCTAAATGCAGATACCAGATGGCAAAGTCTGTTCTGGGTAGGGCAAGCAGATGAATAAACACATGAGGGCCAGTTAAACATTCAAGAGTGGGCGTTTCTGTCATTGTGTTTGTTTCCCAAGAATGATTGTAGAGTTTATTATAGACCTTGGGCATTTAACAGCACATTCTTGTCCTGAGAGCCATCATTTAAATAAATTGAATCCCTGGGATTTCAAGTACAAATGTCTATAAAGTAATCAATTTCATTCAATATTGTAGATAGATTAGAATAATAAATTGAATATTATTCTTTGTTGCAATTGGTAATTTGATTAATTGGTAGATTAATACCTTTTTTGACAATTGTATAAAAAATTATGTAAATCACGTGAACAGCCGTCATCTTCAGTATATGAGTGCTGAAGAAGCAACTGTGTAAACAAAGTAAGAGACAAAGTGAAATAAAGTGTTTGAGAAACTGTAAAATGCCATTGTCCCATTAATCTCACAGTCACCAGCTGTTTTACCCTCAAATATCACTGACATGTTTGCAGCAAATGCATTTTCTGTAACTAGCACCTTTTGCTTACTCAATTGCCCTTATTTGCTAATATACAGACTAAAAATGTAGGCAGACTGATTCATCTCAGAGGCTGATTATGAGAAAATAGCAACAGCGAGACTATTCAGCAGTCATAGCCTCAGATAAATAGCCTATAGCATTCAATAAATGTTTGTATAATTACCAGCACAATGCTATCAAGAGTAATCTTAAAACTTAACTTTTAATCAAAAGCTTACAGTAAAATTAATGGTGAAAATGCTAAAATATTCCTAGTGTATCGAGTACAAGTTTATGGATCAATAGATGCACATAATCCATATATCTGCATAACAAAAAATCAGCATTTCAATGGGTTTAGGGAGATATACAGGTTTGGTCTTACCGGTCTTCACTCGTTCGGGTTGGACGAAAGGGCGTTTCTGTAAGGGAATGCTAGATCTCACCCTATTATGCCCTTTCTGCAGTCCTACTCCCGGTATTCGTGACTCCCAGCCCTTACAAGGGCGGTCCCCAAAACTGTCCCTGTATGCAAACTAGTGCACCCTTGATACTAAAATAGATGTTTCTCCTTATTCCCTACGCGTTTCGTGCATAGTAACATGCACTCCTCAGGGGAAATGAAAAATTCAGCAGGTCGCGGTATCCTGTAGATTTAAGCTATCCACAATGCTCAACAATTCTGTATGCAGGCGTTGGCTCTTACACACTATTGATTAAAGTCGGGCGAGTGTGAGCAGTGGCTCATCACTGCCCGATTCTATCTCTCTAACCACTAGGTTAATTCTCTGGCGTCGGCGCCACAATCAGTGCGCATGCGCCTTAAATAGCCATATAGGCACGCCCACTCCCCTCCTGCAGGCCGGTCATGTGACACTGCAGTCGTCACGTGAGGTCATGGGCGGAGTCAGTAACTATGGACGCTGCGAGCAAAGCTCCACTGCGCTCCAAAACGTCACTGACAGGGTTCCCTCCCATCACCTGCGTTTAACCAATTAGGTATATTGCATCTGTTGGGTAGGCGGGGATATGGGACCCCTTTCCTCCAGCTATTTTGTCACATACCCAAACCGCGATGGGTGTGTCATGGGGGTAGATACCCTGTCTAATGCCCATTGCAAAATTGCTGAGGAATAAAGAACAGGCTTTTACTTTGGATCATGGCTTATGTCATTTCGGCTTCTACTTCTGGTATCATTAGTATGATTAATGCTTAGTTAGACACACATGTATACGGAAGGTTTACAAGGCAAAGAGAAGAATGGTTGTTAAAGACTAACGCATCAAGTAAGTCTCTTAGCTGTTTGATGAAACAATGTAATCCACTCCCATTTCCCCTGAGGAGTGCATGTTACTATGCACGAAACGCGTAGGGAATAAGGAGAAACATCTATTTTAGTATCAAGGGTGCACTAGTTTGCATACAGGGACAGTTTTGGGGACCGCCCTTGTAAGGGCTGGGAGTCACGAATACCGGGAGTAGGACTGCAGAAAGGGCATAATAGGGTGAGATCTAGCATTCCCTTACAGAAACGCCCTTTCGTCCAACCCGAACGAGTGAAGACCGGTAAGACCAAACCTGTATATCTCCCTAAACCCATTGAAATGCTGATTTTTTGTTATGCAGATATATGGATTATGTGCATCTATTGATCCATAAACTTGTACTCGATACACTAGGAATATTTTAGCATTTTCACCATTAATTTTACTGTAAGCTTTTGATTAAAAGTTAAGTTTTAAGATTACTCTTGATAGCATTGTGCTGGTAATTACAGAGGCTGATTATGCATGATCTTCACAATGTGTAGTCTCTTATTAGTGGTCTTTCCTTTGGCCAAACCACTCCCCTTCCTTCCCCTCACAAAGACAGGTCCCAAACAAGTTTAACCCCTTCCCGACGCAGCCCTTTATCGTTTTTGCGTTCTCATTTTTCACTCCCCACATTCAAAAATCTGTAACTTTTTTATTTTTCCATGTACAGAGCTGTGTGATGACTTATTTTCTGCGTAACAAATTACACTTCAAAATGGTGGTATTTAATATTTCATGCCGTGTACTGGGAAGTGGGAAAAAAATTACAAATGCAGTGAAATTGGTAAAAAAAACATTTGTGCCGTATTCTTGTGGGCTTGGATTTTACGGATTTCACTGTGCCATGTCTGTAGACATGTCTACTTTATTTTTTGGATCGGATTTTGCCATCTTCTGGCGCTAATAACTTTTTCATACTTTGGAGTATGGAGCTGTGGCTGATGCCGTTTTTTGCGGATTTTGATGACATTTATAATGTTATCATTTTTAGGACTGTACGAGTTTTTGATCACTTTTTATAGAATTTTTAAATGGCAAAAAAGTGCCATTTTCGACTTTGGGTGCGATTTTCCGTTACGGGGTTAAACACTGTGAAAAACCGCTTTCATATTTTGACGGTTTTCGGACGCGGCAATACCTAATGTGTTTATGATTTTTACTGTTTATTTATATCAGTTCTAGGGAAAGGGGGGTGATTTGAATTTTTAGGTTTTTTAATTATAATTTTTTTTAACTTTTTTTTAATTTTTATTTTCACTATTTTTCAGAACATTAATCCTAGGGTGTCTGTACGATCCTATCATATACTGCCATACTACAGTATATGTGTATTTTACTACTCATACATTTCAATGTGCTGATAGCACATTGTAATGAATGGGTTAACCCGAAGTAGCTTCGGGTCTTCGCCGCTCCCCGATGGCGTCACGGGCAGCAACGATCCTCACAAAGATGGCGGTGCATGGGCCGCACCTTTGCCGGCGGCGATCAGCAGGAAAACACCCGGGATCAGTGCCGGCACTGATCGCGGGTGTTACCGGTAAGCCTTTCTTATCTACATGCACCGGAACCCGACATGTGACGTACTATTACGTCACATGTCGGTAAGGGGTTAAACTATATACAAATTAAAGTACATCTACCATCAGAATTTCTGATGGTAGACTACCCAAACTTACTTGGCCATTGCATTGTCCAATATGTGGAACAGCTTTTCTTAAATTAAGGAACATCAGCACCCATCTGAAAAAGACTTTATAAAAATATGCTAAAGAGCAGGAGAAGCTTGAGCCTACATCACCTGAGTGCCTCTTGGTTCTGTAGTCTAATTATATATAAGTGCCCCACTCTCTGAAGTTGAGCCTTATCCCGCCCTCTGATCAGAGTGGGGGTGTGCATATATAATTATTCTACGGAGCCAAGAGGCTCATTAGCATATGTTATAAGGTATTTTGCAGATGGATGCTGATGTTCCTAAAGTTAAGAACATTTTTTCCGCATTGGCAATGGCCAATTAAAATTGGGCAGTCTACCATCAGAATTGCTGTAATATTGCTCTAATACCATTACAATTGCTCTATTGATCAATTTATAACCAACACATGGACAATAGTCAAAATTAAAAATAAAATACACTTAATCTTTATAAATAAAATTTATTTTATAAGGGTGTACCATATATCAAATTCATAATAAGTCAAAGATTGCATTCCAGGAGAACGGATCTTAAAAAGCCTATCAATACAGAAAATATAAGCAAAGGTCAGGAGGTCTGCTTACTGGCATTAGAGTGGAGCTACGTGTACAAGGGGGAAATATTGTTCACATGGACACCTCACATGTACGGGTCTCAAGGGTGTTGTGGCTAAATGACCTGTAAAAAGGTGGACACCAACATGGACACCAAACTTCTAGCAGCACTTTCCGGTCGCTATGAAGTTTATTATTAAATAAAAAGCAGGCTGAAATAATGTGAATAATGTGTATGAGTACTGTATATATAATGAAGAGGCTCTCACGTGCACACACACGCAAGATTGTAGGTAACTGAGATACATGACAGGGAGCCTGACCAGTGAATTTGGAAATACTTTCATAAGTAACATACCAAGTGTAAGCAATACATAGTTAGAACCCACTAAAATATTCAGCATACTGGCGTCACATTACAGCACCACACCCTTGATGGTGGTCATCACAGAGGTTTCAAGGTAAGCCTTATCCTTTCCCCAGGTTTATATATAACCCCATGCCATAACTCCTGACAAATCTATCTCAGCAAAACCTGCATAGAAGCACATACTACCAAGTTGTCTCATCTGCCAACATCATTGTATCTGGAAACTGTAATTTTAGAGTGAAGTGACTTGATTATCAATCCACATGGATGCCTATTCATTCTATGGGTATTATCAGGGTTGGATTATAGGGTGCATGCCCCAGGGCCACCACCAGCAATGTCCAACAGTAACACTCGTAGGCAGTGCTACTGCCACTGTGCCAGGTAGCCCAGCAGTTGTCTGACATTTAAGTAGAAGAACATTTAGAATATTAATGATAATTTAGAATTGTAATGTCTACCACTGTCTGGGCTACATTCCATGGTGTGGCCAAGGGGCCTCCACCAGCCCTGGGTATTATACAGTACTAACCATTAGTGCTAATGGCGTTGTAAATAGATGAGGATATTAATATACCGGACATATGATTTCATCTTAAGTTTGGGGACATTTTAAATTGTAACATCAAGGACCTCATTTTATAAGGCCAAGTCCAATTTTAGCATAGAACAAATGAGAGAAAATTTCCATGAATTTCAGTGTGGATTGGTGAGCATATACAGAATCTTAAAGACATTCAGAATGTATGCCATTTACAAACCTAGCATGACAATAAACCGGACATTTGGATATCCCACTTGCAATGCTTGTAGTAAATGGTTTAAATGAGCACCTTAATTTTGTTTAGTTTATATCATACCGCCTTTTTTGAGGGTATTGTGATCAGGTGACCATGCTTCACACATCATCAAGGTGTACCCCAAAGATGATCAGGGTAATTTAGAAAACTTGCCAGATAATTAATGAAAAGGTTTCAGTCAGATGGTTGTTATTTAGGACAATGGTCCCAAGTTGAGGCTTTAGGTCAACTCAATTCTCAGTATGTGCTGTTTAAAAGGAATACCTTACTTTAAAGGGACCATATTTTACCCTATTAAACTGCTAGCAGGCTCTGATAGGGTATGAAATGTTTAATTTAGAATTCCCTTTTTTATGTGAATACCGTTTACCCATAAAAAATATTCCCCAAAGTCACGTGCTCTATGTATTATTCAGATAGGAAACACTAGGAGGCACTAGCGCCGGCATATGTTAAATATGTCCCGTTCACCTCATGTTAAATTAGCCAATGAATGAGAGGGGTCTAACTTAGAGGGGTATTCTCGTCTGGGAATTTACATTCAATTTAATTAATCTGCCATATATAAACATTTCTTTAATTAGATGTCATTAATAAAAATTTACCTGGGTGAACATAATTTCTCATAAATGTAGCCATGTTGTCCCTTAGAAACAAGACTGTGTCCCTTGATATGGCCACCTCTGCTGAAGAAACAAAAAGTTTTCGTAAATTAAATATCCGGGAGTTACTGCATGTCCTACAGCCGTCCTGTGGTAAAGAACGCAGAATCCAGGTGGTCAGGCAAGGGTCTGTAGTGCATGTCTGGCCACCGCTGCCAGAGTGCGAGGTGGTCGTACTTTTGCCCACTACAGACCAGAAGAGGTACTAAAAACCAAAAGAGAACAAGAAGAAAAACACATGTACAAATAAGCGGACCTGAAAGAGAACAAGATATCGTGAAAGTGACAAACAGAAGGAGAAACACATAGTTAAATGTAGAAATCCGTGGACCAGAAGGAGGACTGCAATAAGTGAGAATAGTGACACGAGAAGATATAAAAGGCATACATTTTTTTAAAAATAAGTACAAAAACTGAATAATAAAGTGATAGCAATTAATGTATATATCTATTGAATATATAATACAGTTTATACTGAATTTATATATACTATATATAAATTATATATATATATATATATATATATATATATTTATATACTATAAATTAATAATTGTCAGGATCGCAGGTGGTGGACCCATTGAACCACCGCGAGCGATGACGTAAGATGAAAACTTCGAGCAGAGTGTAGGTGGCACACAGTATTCACCACGGCCAGCCACAAAGTGGGCTGGGCTTGCTGCAGTGGGATACCACCAGGTCACTTCACAGGCGTGACTTGCTCGCGGTAGTGGCCAAAGTGAGATACAGAAACGGCAGGCAGAATCAGAGTCGTAGTCAGGCCGGAGGTTAGGACAGGCGGCACAGGATCGGAGTTGGGGATGTAGCAGAAGGTCAAGACAGGCGGAAGAGAATCAGGGTAAGGAAACAAAGCAAAGGTCACAATGGATAGATCACAACAGTCTCAATATGATGCTTTTTTCTTAGGCAACAGGGCACAAAGATCCAGCAGGGGCACAGAAAGAGGCAGGCAATATATCAGGGCAGTGATCGGCCACCGCTTATTAGCGGCACACTGGCAGATCACTGTGCTTTCTTCTTATAAAGCATTGGCCATTATTGCTCTGACACATTTTTGAAGATCTTCAACAGGGGTGCCCAAGCTTTATCGTCCGCATTATTACACCACTCAACTTCCTAGGGGCTGCACTAGGTACCAGCACCCTAAATATGGCAAAAGACACAGGACAATGTGAAACCACCTGCATTGGTACAATAATTAAAGGGAACCCGTCACCACTATTTTCACAAATACAGGTAGTGACAGGTTCCTATAGAGCTCTAATAACTATTTGAGTTTTAAATGGTAACTAAGCATGGCTACATGGAGTCCAGGTGGGCGTGGCCTCCTCAGGCTGAATCCAGCAGCTCCTCCCCATCCCTATCTCTGTATGCTTCTATAATGTCTACGCGTTTCGAGCTGAGACTCCGCTCTTAATCATGACAAACATATAATGAACAGACTAACATGACTCACATTTAAAATTCCCTCCCGGTGACGTAATCCTATCCCCTCCCTCTACATCACTTCCGGTTAATTCATGAATATGTATGAGAGTGGAGGGCCGATACTGCGGTAACCATACAATAACATTGTTTCAAATATCCCATTTTACAATGTATTTGAGTTGTTAAACACAGTAACTAGTTAGTATTTAGATGGCATAAGGAAAACACGACGTCCCGCGACAATGTCGTTCTTGGGTTGGAAACGGGGATTACCTCTTCATCCCATGGGAAACGATCACGTCGCGGGACGGCGTCACAGGACTAAAATCAAAAAACAGAAAAAAATATACATGTTAAAAATTAACAGACACTTAAGATTTCTTATTGCACATAATGGTATTATTATATTACCGCTTATTTGGAATATATGTTTTTGTGCACCATATGTGTAAGTGTATCAGAACAGCAGTTGGAAATTCAAACTTGAGGATTAACTCATTTCTTGCAGTAATGGTACATCATTTCCTTTCTTATGTTCAGACCAAAAGGAGAACGAGTATTTAAATTAAAAGTCCAAAATGCTTCCCGATTGCTTAAAATATCACTAATATTGCCCCCTCTAGTTGGTTTGTGTATCTTTTCTATGGCAAATGTTTTTAAATCATCGGTGTTGCCTTCATGGGTATTGACGAAATGTCTCGACGCTGCTGATAAATTACGTCCCTCTGGATGGGAAATATCGTATAAGTGTTCGTAAAAACGGGTTTTAAATTTTCTTGTGGTCTGACCTACATACATGAGGTTACAGGAAGAGCATAGAATGATGTATATGACATTGCGTGAATTACAATTAATGAAGCTCTTTATTGGGAATTCATGATTCCCCTCACTGTTCGTAAAAAATTTCTTTTTATTTACTGCAAATTTGCAGGTAGTACATCTAGGAGCTGCACATTTGTAGAAACCTTGTGTTTCCAACCATGTGGTTGTATTTTGTTTCTTTGATTCAAAAAGGGAAGGTGACAACATGTTGCCCAAAGTTTTGCCCTTTCTTGAGACAACTCTGTGTCCCTCTGATAATACTTTGTTCAGAACAGGATCTATTTTTAACCCCTTATCACCGACACTAGTTTTCAGCTCAATGACCAGACTCGATTTTTCAAATCTGACAAGTCTCACGATAATTGGTTATAACTTCGGAACGCTTTAACATATCCTGGTGATTTTGAGAATGTTTTCCCGTGACACATTGTACTTCATGTTAGTTATAAAATTTAAGTGATAAGTTTTGCGTTTCGTTCTGAAAAAAAGTGAAAATTTGGCAAAAGTTTGTAAAAATTCTTCATTTTCCAAGTTTGAAATGTTCTGGTTTCCAGACAGGAAGTAAAACTACCCAAAAAGTTTGATAATTAACATTTACAGAATATCTGCTTTATGTTGGGATGATATTTTATGCTTCCGGTCATTTTTCTAGGATGTTATGAGGTGCAGAACTTTAGGTGCGATTTTTCTTATTTTCATGAAAATTGCCATAACTCACATTTTGAGGGACAACTCGGCTTCCAAGTGACTTTGAGAGGCCTAAATAATAGTAAAACCTCATAAATTACCCCACTATAGAAACTTCACCCCTCAACGTATGTAAAACAACTTCTATTAAGTCCATTAACCCTTTAAGTGTTTCACATGGGTTAAAAAATATGGACATGCGATTTAGAAACTATGGAATTTTTTTGGAAATACATTCATTTAGGCCAAAACTGACATTTTCAGAATAAATTAAATGATGAAACGCACTGCAACGCTTGATGCCCAATTCCTCCCGAGTGTACTGATACCACATATGTGGTGGTAAACTGCTGTACGGGCGCACGGCCGAGCATAGAATGAATGGAGGCGCCGTCCACAGCAGATTTGTATTGTCACATTGTACGACCTATAAATTTTTATTTTTTTTGGTAATGCGATCATATGAGGGCTTATTTTTTATGGGATGAGATACAATGTATAAATAATTTATTTTGGGAGTCTAAAGCTTATTCATGAGATTTTATTAACTATTTCAAGGGGGACACAAACAAAATCATCAATTTTTATTTTGGATTGTGAGCATTTCCCCCCCCCCCCCGCTCACCGTAACATAAAAATAATATTTTATCTTTATTCTCTGGTTCACTACGATTGCGGTGATACCTCATTTATATAGTTTTTCTTATTTTATTCAATTTTCCTGAGCAAAACCAATATTGGAGAAAATCGCATTGTTTTTACTATTGACAACTTTTCAGGGCCATAACTTCTGTATTTTTCTGTTGTCAGATCTGGTTGAGGGCTTATTTTTTGCGAAAACAGTTGTTCTTTTCAGTCGTATCATATTAGGTACCGTAACTTTTTTTGATCACTTTTTAGAACATTTTTTGTGATGGTGTTTGATGAAAAATTGTATATTATGGGAAGTTTTTCGAGTTTTTTTTTTACGTAGTTCACCGAGCGGGTTCAATAATGATTTAGATTTATTGTACAGATTAATACGGACGCGGTGATACCTCATTTATATAGTTTTTCTTATTTTGCTCAATTTTCCTGAGCAAAACCAATATTGGAGAAAATCGCATTGTTTTTACTATTGACAACTTTTCAGGGCCATAACTTCTGTATTTTTCTGTTGTCAGATCTGGTTGAGGGCTTATTTTTTGCGAAAACAGTTGTTCTTTTCAGTCGTATCATATTAGGTACCGTAACTTTTTTTGATCACTTTTTAGAACATTTTTTGTGATGGTGTTTGATGAAAAATTGTATATTATGGGAAGTTTTTCGAGTTTTTTTTTTATGTAGTTCACCGAGCGGGTTCAATATTGATTTAGATTTATTGTACAGATTAATACGGACGCGGTGATACCTCATTTATATAGTTTTTCTTATTTTGCTCAATTTTCCTGAGCAAAACCAATATTGGAGAAAATCGCATTGTTTTTACTATTGACAACTTTTCAGGGCCATAACTTCTGTATTTTTCTGTTGTCAGATCTGGTTGAGGGCTTATTTTTTGCGAAAACAGTTGTTCTTTTCAGTCGTATCATATTAGGTACCGTAACTTTTTTTGATCACTTTTTAGAACATTTTTTGTGATGGTGTTTGATGAAAAATTGTATATTATGGGAAGTTTTTCGAGTTTTTTTTTTACGTAGTTCACCGAGCGGGTTCAATATTGATTTAGATTTATTGTACAGATTAATACGGACGCGGTGATACCTCATTTATATAGTTTTTCTTATTTTGCTCAATTTTCCTGAGCAAAACCAATATTGGAGAAAATCGCATTGTTTTTACTATTGACAACTTTTCAGGGCCATAACTTCTGTATTTTTCTGTTGTCAGATCTGGTTGAGGGCTTATTTTTTGCGAAAACAGTTGTTCTTTTCAGTCGTATGATATTAGGTACCGTAACTTTTTTTGATCACTTTTTAGAACATTTTTTGTGATGGTGTTTGATGAAAAATTGTATATTATGGGAAGTTTTTCGAGTTTTTTTTTTACGTAGTTCACCGAGCAGGTTCAATATTGATTTAGATTTATTGTACAGATTAATACGGACGCGGTGATACCTCATTTATATAGTTTTTCTTATTTTGCTCAATTTTCCTGAGCAAAACCAATATTGGAGAAAATCACATTGTTTTTACTATTGACAACTTTTCAGGGCCATAACTTCTGTATTTTTCTGTTGTCAGATCTGGTTGAGGGCTTATTTTTTGCGAAAACAGTTGTTCTTTTCAGTCGTATCATATTAGGTACCGTAACTTTTTTTGATCACTTTTTAGAACATTTTTTGTGATGGTGTTTGATGAAAAATTGTATATTATGGGAAGTTTTTCGAGTTTTTTTTTTACGTAGTTCACCGAGCGGGTTCAATATTGATTTAGATTTATTGTACAAATTAATACGGACGCGGTGATACCAAATATGTACGTGTTTTGTGTTTTATATACTTTATTTGCATTTTATGTGTTACTGGGGAGATTATGGGACTTTTATTTTATTTATTTAATTATATTATAAAAAGATTGAATTTTTTTTTTTTTTACTTTTTTACATTTTCTATTTCTTGGCTTGAATAAGCGATCATTCTAGTGAGCTCTCCTACAGGGATTGCTTTGATGGTATGTAACGGATGTTGAGACGTTGCATGTAAAGTGGTGTTTCCCGCTGTTGGTTTCCTAAATGTTGATGTATAAATCTTGTTCCCTGGAGAGCCCTCCAGGGCAAGATCCAAGAAGGTAATTTTGTTCTTGTTTGTGTAAGATGTAAATCGCAAGCCATACTCGTTATCATTTAAATAATCAACGAACACTGGTATGGCAGGCACATCCCCGGTCCAAATGATCAGGAGATCGTCGATGTACCTGCCATACCAGTGCACATCCTCCAGGAACGGATTGTCATGGTTGAAAATGGCCTTCTCCGCCCACCAGGCCATGGTGAGATTGGCCAGTGAGGGGGAAAACTTGGCCCCCATACTAACTCCCTTCAATTGGATATAAAACGAATTGTCAAACATAAAGAAGTTGTGGGTCAGTAGGTATAAACAAACATCCATAACATATTCCTTGAATTCTCTGTTATAATTTGTATATTTGTCTAAGTGGAACCCTAGGGCAACAAGTGCGACATTATGAGGGATCGAGGGATACAGCGAAATCACATCGCATGTGAGCCAATGAAAATCATTGGACCATGTAACTTCTTCTAACGATGCCAACACATCCCTGGAATCCTGGAGATATCCCGGGGTTCTTCGAACCAGTGGTTGTAATATCATGTCCAACCAACTGCATAGGTGTTCATTAAGTGAACCTATGCCCGAGACAATGGGTCTCATCGGGGGTGGTGTAATACCCTTATGTATTTTGGGAAGGGCATGCATAATAGGTATCACTGGTTTAGCTGTTACCATATTTTCTGCTTGGGTTTCTGTAAAAATTCCCAAGCTCACTCCCTCTTTAACAATTATATCAAACTTTTTTTTGAAAAGCGGTGTCGGATTTTCTGTTACCTTCCTGTATGTATCAGAATCATTTAAGATAGACAAAATCTGTTCATGGTACATATTTTTGTTCATAAGGACAACTGAGCCCCCCTTATCGGACATACGAACAACTGTGTCATCCCATTCTAGTATTTCTTTAAGAGCTTTCCTCAGGGGAAAAGGTAAGTTATGTTTTAATTTTACCTCGTTGAAGTTATAACCAATTATCGTGAGACTTGTCAGATTTGAAAAATCGAGTCTGGTCATTGAGCTGAAAACTAGTGTCGGTGATAAGGGGTTAAAAATAGATCCTGTTCTGAACAAAGTATTATCAGAGGGACACAGAGTTGTCTCAAGAAAGGGCAAAACTTTGGGCAACATGTTGTCACCTTCCCTTTTTGAATCAAAGAAACAAAATACAACCACATGGTTGGAAACACAAGGTTTCTACAAATGTGCAGCTCCTAGATGTACTACCTGCAAATTTGCAGTAAATAAAAAGAAATTTTTTACGAACAGTGAGGGGAATCATGAATTCCCAATAAAGAGCTTCATTAATTGTAATTCATGCAATGTCATATACATCATTCTATGCTCTTCCTGTAACCTCATGTATGTAGGTCAGACCACAAGAAAATTTAAAACCCGTTTTTACGAACACTTATACGATATTTCCCATCCAGAGGGACGTAATTTATCAGCAGCGTCGAGACATTTCGTCAATACCCATGAAGGCAACACCGATGATTTAAAAACATTTGCCATAGAAAAGATACACAAACCAACTAGAGGGGGCAATATTAGTGATATTTTAAGCAATCGGGAAGCATTTTGGACTTTTAATTTAAATACTCGTTCTCCTTTTGGTCTGAACATAAGAAAGGAAATGATGTACCATTACTGCAAGAAATGAGTTAATCCTCAAGTTTGAATTTCCAACTGCTGTTCTGATACACTTACACATATGGTGCACAAAAACATATATTCCAAATAAGCGGTAATATAATAATACCATTATGTGCAATAAGAAATCTTAAGTGTCTGTTAATTTTTAACATGTATATTTTTTTCTGTTTTTTGATTTTAGTCCTGTGACGCCGTCCCGCGACGTGATCGTTTCCCATGGGATGAAGAGGTAATCCCCGTTTCCAACCCAAGAACGACATTGTCGCGGGACGTCGTGTTTTCCTTATGCCATCTAAATACTAACTAGTTACTGTGTTTAACAACTCAAATACATTGTAAAATGGGATATTTGAAACAATGTTATTGTATGGTTACCGCAGTATCGGCCCTCCACTCTCATACATATTCATGAATTAACCGGAAGTGATGTAGAGGGAGGGGATAGGATTACGTCACCGGGAGGGAATTTTAAATGTGAGTCATGTTAGTCTGTTCATTATATGTTTGTCATGATTAAGAGCGGAGTCTCCGCTCGAAACGCATAGACATTAAGACGCAATAATGCATTGGAACCTTCTTTTGATACGTGTAAAATAAAGCCTTGTTGAATTGGAGCTTTTGGCTGGACCGTGAGCTTCTTTCATAATTGGAGCGTAACAGTGGCCTGAGCAGCGAGGTGGTCCCTGCCGACCCAACTTCAAGTGCCCACTATTAGAGGAGGTGAGCTGGCATTTCTTTTTCCATAAAATGCTGCTATAATGTCATGTGACCAGGGTGACATCATCGCAGGTCCTATAGCTTTTGTAGCATTAGGAACTGTACACTAAGCGTATATGTCATGAAATCACAGCATATTTTATCACATGAAATCACAGCAGGCTGCATGGAGAGGAGTAGAAGTCCATGGAGGCTGCTGTGATGGTTTTATGTGGTCAGATATGTACATGGGGTATAGTTTTCATATTAAGTAGCTCAAGGACCTTTGATGATGTCACCCTGGTCACATGACATTAGGCCACGCCCCCGTGGATTCGCTCCAAAGCTGCATAGATACCAGGCAAGATTATAACTCTGATTTTATGGGGATCTGAGGGGAACAATTTTTAGCTAAAAGCAGGGTGTCAGATAGTTACTAGAGCTCTATAGGAACCTGCCACTACCTGTATTTGTGAAAATAGTGGTGACGGGTTCCCTTTAATAGACCCGACATCGTACAATACAGTGCTCAAACCAGACGATAATAAGGACGAAGGAAATAGTTTGAAGAAGATAAAAAAATGGAGAGCAGGCAGTTATAATACCGGAAACCCCAGAGCAGACATGTAATAATTCAGACCCCGGGGCGGATATTTACAATAATGGAGACCCCCAGAACAGACAATAGTATTGGAGCCCTTCCAGAGAAGACTATATTACTAAAGACAACCCTTTAGAGCTGATTTTAAAACAGGAGACTCCCCTTCCCCAAAATTGAAGAGCTCACAATAAAAGCATCCTGGAACACATGAAGGAGAATTACCTCAGGGACAGAGGCCAGGGGTCCTTCCAGTGTTTTGTAGTCACTGTGCTGCTGATTTCCATCCTTGGCTGATCTCTACCCCTTCTCTGAATACAACAGGTCTCTAGTAAAATTTCCCAGGAGGGTGTGGGAAGCTCTCTCACACTGCAGCGGTGTGATGGTTAAGTATATGTCACTCCTTAGATATAAGTGGTATTAGTTGGTGCCCAAGCTGCAGAGCCACCCCTGATAATGCTGGAAAATGAAAATTTGGCACTCCAATATAACGCAATCTTCTTTTATTTAAATTCACAGTTTCATAGAATAGCATACAATCCAAACAATACAGTTTTGATCTCTTTAGTACACTTTCATCAGATATGGATTGCCCATAGAGGATGAAAGAAGTGATAACCCTGAGAAGCTGGTGAATGTGGTTATCGTGTCTAGTGATACGTGGCAAAGTGTACCACTAGACCAAACCTTTATTGTTTGGATTGTATGCTATTAGTATGAAACTGTGTACTTTAATAAAAGAAGATTATATTGAAGTGCCAAATATAATCTTTACTGCAGAAGAGCTTCCCTAAAGAGCCCTATGCAGCAGGTAATAATTGTGAATAACTGCCTGACTGCACGCAGTAGCTCTGATGTACTGTGCCCTGTCTGTAGCCGGGCAGTTATCCAGCCAGTAAGTCTCAGACAGTTATTATTGGTGGGAGAAACAGTAGTTACTACAGATAATTCAAATTTTGGTTCACAGATATGGAACAGTTGTTACATTGACGCCCTACTCTTCATTTGTTGTCGATGTGACATTTCATGCTTTGTTAGTTAACTAAATAATAACCTCTTGAACACCTTCAGTAGTAGCTCTATAACAGTTTTGGACCTCAGACGAGATTCCTCCAGTGGCACATTCTGTAACACCACTTTTTGTAAACCCACTTCGGCCAAAGCTATGTTGCATGCTGTATTTAGCAGCAATTAAGTCTAATGCCTCTATAGTTTCAAGACATTTCTCCCTGATACATGAGGGATATATATCGGGCTTTAGATTCAAGGGCTGTGAAAGAGTACTTGACTGGTTTACGACCCCCCGCCGGTGCATGGAGAGGGCTCACGGGCTGAGTCCTCTCCATAGCCGGTAAGTCTTTGCTGCATATTGCAGCAAAGACTTACCGGTAACACCGCGGTCGGTGCTAGCCCGATATCCCAGTGATTTCTGCCGGCATCTTGCCTAGGATCGCCGCTCCCCGTGACGTCATCTTCCGAAGCACATTGTAATGAATGAGGACGAAAATCCACACATACTGCCATACTGTAGTATGGCAGTATACGATAGGATCGATCAGACAACCTAGGGTTAAAGTACCCTAGGGAGTCTGAAAAATAGTAAAAATAAAAAAAAAGTAAAAAAAATAATTTAAAAACCTAAAAATTCAAATCACCCCCTTTCCCTAGAACTGATATAAATATAAATAAACAGTAAAAAATATAAACACATTAGGTATCGACACGTCCGAAAATGCCCGATTTATCAAAATATACTAACATTTTTTCACTGCTTTTAACCCTGTAACGGAAAATAGCTCTCAAAGTCGACAATGGCACCTTTTTGCCATTTTGAAAAATATAAAAAAAACTATAACAGGCTGAGCCCTCTCCATTCAAGGAGGGTATTTGCTGCTTATTTCAGCAAACACCCACCGGTAACACCCACTGCTGGTGCTTGTCCACAACGAACACATTGGGGGTCATTTAATAAGGGGCCGATTTGCGTTTTTCCTGACGTGTTACCCGAATATTTCCGATTTGCGCCAATTTTTCCTGAATTGCCCCGGGATTTTGGCGCACGCGATCGGATTGTGGCACATCGGCGCCGGCATGCATGCGACGGAAATCGGGGGGTGTGGCCATAAAAAAACCCACCGGATTCGGAAAAAACGCCGCATTTAAAAAAAAAAAAGTGTCACTCAACACACGCTTACCTTCACCCACGATAGGACCGTGAACTTCAGTGCATTCCGATGGTCTTCAGCGCAGCAGCGAAACCTGGTGGACATCGGAGGAACTACCTTAGTGAACGCGCCGCTGGATCGCGAATGGACCGGGTAAGTAAATCTGCCCCATTGTGCATATGGGAAAAGAAAAACTGATGCCTATCTTTGACATACTGTTATTAAGGTCCTATATAGACACGAGTTGCTTCATCTGGTCAGAGCAAAATAATATTATAATATTTAGTTATTATCAAAAGACCACTTAAAGGTTGTATTCCAGGAATCAATTAGTTGTTTTGCTCCCCTTAGCAGAAATATACTGTTGGCATAGACTGTAATAAAGAATTAAAACGCTACTGGCCCCTTAATCAGTCCGTTAACTTTCTTGGCGCAGTCCGTTGTAGAGCAGACACATCCCAGAAGATGACCGCTGGTCACATGTCCACATAACATGTTCTGCACCTGCCTTCTCAGGTCATGTGATCACCACTAAGTTTGGCTGTAGTCGGTTGGTTGCAGTGCATCCAGTCGGGCCAGTATTTTGGTGATGGCAGTTACACATCATTTCTATGGTAACAGAGCAAGAAAAGGAGGTAGGAGGAGTTACTCAGAACTAAAGGATCTTGGGACTTGTAGTTTCCAGTGGCAGCCATCTTGGTGATAACTCTGCATACTTTAGAGAGGCCATATAATTTTGTGATTTAAGCTCCATTTTGTTACTAATGAGATTGAGTTTTGTTACATTCATTTATTTACAGCATTATGGGTTTTTGCATCAGACATTCATATTCCTGGAATACCCCTTTAACTAAAGGTTATTGTCAGCACCTGTCCAGCAAACGCGCAACCACAACCAGGCTTGGCGCTAGCTGTCAGACTACGTAAGTGGTGGCGAACTCACCCTGCGACGTCCCTGCGGGCTAAGCCCCGGCCCAAAGCAGATAAACCGCCCTGAGTGACCCTACAAGATGACAGGGAAAACCTACTTTGTCTGGCAGCTGCTGGATGGTGGAGCGGACAGGTAAGCGGGATACTGATATAGGTCAGTGTTCACACTGGTAACAGAAACCAACACTAGACAGATAGGAAGGTGGGGTCACACTAGGAGATAATGATACTGAGGGACAAACAACAGATACAGACAGACAAGCGAAGTCAAACAAACCGGGTCAAAACCAAGATGGCGGCAAAGGTACAGATTCGTATAGCAATAGAATTGTCAGTAGGCAAAGCAGAAGTCAGTACACAGAATAGCCAGAAACACAATAGCAAGAGCACTAGATACACAGATAGACTGTAATAACCAGCACCAAATGAAGGGGCTGAGCAGAATATAAAGCAGTAATGGACACTACCTCCAGCACTGACTGGCTCAGCCGTCCATCACTCAAACCGCAGCTGCAGGCAAAACGAATTCAGAGGCACACCCAGCTTTCCCAGGATCAGAAATGCAGCTGTCAATCACAGGCAGCTCTGGGTGTGGCTTTCCAGCAAAAGGCCTGAAACCTGATCCATTCAGTACAATTTGCGAGTCCTGACAGTTATCTTCTTGCTATATTACTGTACAGTTTATAAAACAGGCTCATGTCTAACTTGTAATTCAGACCTAGGGGCCCATGGCATTGGACCTTAGTATCCATTTTCCTTAACAGCAACACTTGATTCCTATTGCCACCTCTTTTGATGTATGGGATGTGATTGCTGCATACTTTAAAGAATAACCGTCATTTCAAAAAACTTTTGATATGTTGTAGGGCAGGTAATTTTAAGCCCTTTTGCATTTGGATCAATTAACTGAATCTTGCTCCTTCCTCTTGTATTCTGCAGACTTCCCCCTGTTGTCAGTGACTCCTTAGAGAGCTGTTGCTAGGAACATTCTGGGGGTCATTTACTAAGGGCCCGATTCGCGTTTTACCGACGTGTTACCCGAATATTTCCGATTTGCGCCGATTGTACATGAATTGCCCCGGGATTTTGGCGCACGCGATCGGATTGTGGCGCATCGGCGCCGGCATGCATGCGACGGAAATCGGGGGGCGTGGCCGAACGAAAACCCGACGTATTCGGAAAAACCGCCGCATTTAAAAACCGAAAAAGTGTCGCTCGGGAAGCGCTTACCTTCACCTGGTCCGAGGTGGTGCATTCCGGCGCGTTGAGATGATTTTCAGCGCAGCAGCGCCACCTGGTGGACGGCGGAGGAACTACCTTAATGAATCCCGGCCAGACCCGAATCCTGTGCAGAGAATGCGCCGCTGGATCGCGAATGGGCCGGGTAAGTAAATGTGCCCCTCTGTCTTCACTAAGGAGCTGACTACTGAGGGAGAATAAGACGTTCCCTCTCTCCCTGCTCTCAGCTGATTCTCCTCATGGCTCAGTGCTCCAGCACTCAGTCATGTGCTGATAGAAGCCCTAACTAATGTGGTAACCAAACAACTACACTTATCTCTCCCTCAGATTTCCCTACACTTGTATATGAACAAATAATCCACACAGACACAAGCTGCAGATCAATCACAATCCCCCCTCCCCCATTCCCTCACACTCCACAGCAGGAAATGGCAGGAGAGGAGAGACTCTCCAAGTCTTCAAGCTGTCCCATCATGTGCTGTGCTGAAGTTTTACTTAGATGGGTAGGTACATAGATAGATGATAGATACATCAGATAAGCATTTAACATATCAGTGAACACAATTTACATAATCACTGTTTATAACAATGCGGTACATATCTCCAATGTGTGCATTATTTCATTACAAGATTGCATATATAGTACAAAAACAACAGTGATATACAAGTTAGAAAACACCTTTACAGACTAATCAATTGACACGGGTGCTCCCGCGATCCATGTCCCGGATCGCAGGTACACCCGTGCTCCGCTGTCTGTCGGTCCCTATCCCCCTGCCCGCACTTACCTCTCCTGGCTCCTGTCTGTTCTCCGGGTTCCGGCACATGGACTTCTGAAGATTTAAAGGGCCACTGTCCTCCTGACTGGCGCTGGCTAATCTGGCTCACCCTTTATAATCCGGCACCTCCCTTTCTTCCTGGTCAGATCTTCAGCATTGTAATGGAACTTCCAAAGTTTCCGCACCTCGCTTTCCACAGCGGTTCCTGTTGAAGTGATTGCCCATCAGCATTTCCCAACGCTCCTGTCTTCCAGCGTTTCCAAACGCCTCCGTGTTCCTCCACCGTTTCCAGGCGCCTTCGTTTTCCTCCAGCATTTCCAGATGCCTCCGTTTTCCTCCAGCGTTTCCAGACGCCTCCATGTCTCCTGTCTCCAGCGTTCCCATACGCTTCCTGCTGTGCCTTCCAGGCAGCGTTGGACTGGCCCACCGGAGCACCGGAGAAACCTCCGGTGGGCCCCAAGTCCTGACACTAAGTTACACACACACTCGGGCCCCGAGCTGACAACAGCCGTAGCAGCGGGGCCCAGGCGCAGGGGAACCCACGATAGACGGGGATTCAGACACAGTATAATCTAAGTTGCTTCCTCCCCTCTGGGCTCGGACTGGACAGATGAATTATACTTTGTTAATGATGTGTGCCCGGGCCCGTCCAACTACCTCACCTGACTGCAGGCCGCATATGAGTAGGGCGGAGAGGTAGTGGGACATGCCCGGGGGGCGCATCTTTAACAAAGTATAATTTGGCTTCCCATTCACTCCCAGTCCATCCCTCTACTCAGTAGCAGAGTCTACTGACTGCTGCTAATGGAGCTTGGCTGGGCCGGGGCCTGCCCCTCCCAGCCCTGCTCCGCCCACCTCGCCCTGCTCTGCTCAGCTCATATGTGACCCGGTCCGCGCGCCTTACATCCGGCCTGCGTGCCTCACGTTTATCCTGGTCCTCGCCTACCCTGTCTCTGTCCTGACCTACCCCTAGGCACTTCCTGACCGAGGCAACATCCAGCTGAAGGTGGGTAAGTATAAATACTACTTATGTAAATTCATGTCTATGTATATTTGTGTATATATGTGTATATCTGTGTATATATCCTGTATATGTGTATATATACTTTGTATATCTGTGTATATATATGTGTGTATATCGCACTGGCTCACCGGAGAACCGGAGAATCCTCCAGTGGGCCCCGACTAGGAGGTCATGTGGAAGGTAGGGCTGCTCACTGCTCGCAGCATGTGGAAAGTCTCCTTCCAATGGGGCCGCAGAGCGACCATCAGGTAGTGAGAGAATCATATGGTACCGCAGCTCTGCTGCTGGGTGTGGATACTGCTACCACTGCCAGCGTCCCTGTGCTGAGGAGGAAAAGAAGCCATCAATCTAAGCAGTGAAGTAGCTTTGGAGCAGGCTGCAGCTTTTATTTATTTATTGCATGCAAGTAAGCTGGGGCTTGGCTACTATGAAGGTATGTAAAGGGTTAAAGGGAACCTACAACCACAAATCTACCTATAAAGGTAGATCGGGTGGTAGGTGGATCAATAGGACGTGAGGATAGCCCTTTTAAGGGCTAATCCTCACGTCCCCGCACTGTTTTGTGAACTTATATAAAAGGTTTATGCTAATTTTGTTATGCGGCTACTGGGGCGTGGAGTAGCCGCAGCTGTGGCTACACGGCGCGACTACTCCACGCCCCAGTAGCCACTTTACCCCTCCTTCCCACAATCTTCGGCGCGCAGCTCCTTGCAGCTGCACGCCCTCGTCCGGCGATCCTGCAGAACAGCAGACCCGCGTCTGTTTCGGAGCAGTGACCGCACAGGCGCGGGCCTGCTGTTCTGCGCCTACTTCAGAGCAGTTTTAAAATGTAAAATTTCACCAGTGATGAATTCATCATTTTCTATGGGATCATCTCTGGGAGTGATTATTGTCTTATTGTACAGATCTGAGAATATTATCAGTCTCCATTTTTCATCTCATCAAGACTCATTTGAGCAAGTATTGTTTTTAAATTTTTATAAATATCTGTAAATTTTAGTCCCTGCAGTTACATCACAATGAGACTTTTTTTGTGCAAAAATGAAGCCCCGAACGTTCTGTCACCTTTTTTGAATCTCATTCCATTATTAGTCTCAAATGAGATCTAATAAGTAAGACAAATTTGGCGCAAGAATTAGGCGCTAATGAATCGGACATGAGAGAATTCCAAAGCGCATTTACTAAGGCAGAGCTAGATCCATCATAGATCACAAGCCAAAAAGAAGAACAAACCAGGCACAAAAATAGGCGAACCTGAGACCCCCTATGATTAATGTCCCCCTGTGAGTGCAGTCACACGTTGCATTTAAAACTGCATCGCAATCAGCTTTGAGGCGGTTTTAGGTGCAGTTTTGTTAATTTACCAGGTGAAAGATATGAACTGAATGGATGAATTTGATTTTGAAGGGACAACCTGTTCCACAAATATCATTCACCTGTTAAATTACCAAAACTGCACCTAAAACCAACTCAAAGGGTGCGTTCACACGTTGCAGTTAAAACTGCATTGCAATTGAGGTGGATTAAGGTGCAGTTTTGTCAATTGAACAGGTGAAAGACATGAACTGAATGGGTGAATGAGATTTGTGGAGCAGGTCCCCTTGAGGGTGCGTTCACACGTTGCAGTTAAAACTGCATCACAATCAGCTTTGAGGTGGCTTTAGGTGCAGTTTTGTCAATTGAACAGGTGAAAGACATGAACTGAACGAGTGAATGACATTTGTGGAGCAGGTTTCCTCTTCAAAATCAAATTCACTCGTTCAGTTCAAAAACGCCATGTGTGTCTTCACCCACAGGGGCTTAAATAAATCTGGGTTAGAGACCAAAAAACAGTGCAGGGTGCAGATTTTCTTCAGATTAATGAAGACCGGGCACCAGTTTTGATTAATCTGGCGTAAACTGCACATAGTACACACAGCACTAGTTTTGATTAATGTGGTTTGTGTTAGTATTGCACTACAGTGAAAATGTTATTTTTAAAAGGTATTATGAAATAACAAAGCTATAAATGGACTAAATTCGTTTTTTGGCCTATTAAATCTGTGTAGTTGCATTTGCCCAAAGAATAAAGGGGACCACACACTGAAAGCATGAAAAACAAAAGCTGTTAGGAAATTCTTTCTATATAGTTGAAAGGTGGGCCCCCAAAAATTATTTTCTCTGGTGGGCCCAAGACCCTCCAGTCCGACACTGTATATATATATATATATATATATATATATATATATATATATATATATATATGTGTGTGTGTGTGGATATATCTGTGTATATGCTGTGTATATCTGTGTATATCTGTGTATATGTGCTGTGTATATCTGTGTATATATGCTGTGTATATTTGTGTATATCTGTGTATATGCTGTATATATCTGTGTATATACTGTGTATATCTGTGTATATAATATGCTGTATATATGTGTGTATATTTGCTTTGTATATGCTGTATATTTGTGTATATATGCTGTGTATCTGTGTGTATGGGTTTATTCACATGCGGTATGCTCCTCCTCCCTCCATAAAGAACAGCGGCGTGCAGACGCACAATCGGGAAAAGATAGTGCAGGCTCTATATTTTCCCACTGTACCGCCGCCGGGCCGCCATTGCCAGGCGGCCGTGTGAATGAACCCTAAATCTGTGTGTATATGCTGTGTATAGATGCTGTATATCTGTGTGTATATAGTGTATATATACTGTATATATAGTGTATATCTGTGTATATCTGTGTATATATGCTGTATAGAGTATACAGTATCCCGTTATGGACTGTTCCAAGGACTCACCAGTTGCTGACAGATGTTCTCGCCCAGCAGTCTCATCTGATTTTTTCTTGGGGAGAGGATCTAAGTAGGGTTGCCACCCTGCTCCGACAGCTGCTAAACTACTGGCTACCACAGGCTCCACTTCCGCAGCTTCCCAGTGCTGCTCTGGCTTTCCAAGAGTCACTCCAGCCTGTCTCCATGCCTCAACAGCTTTTTAATCGCCAGCAGCTACAAATCCGGCTTCCATGTCAGCCTTGCTTGACTCCGGTGTTCTAAACGCCTGCTGCCATGCTTCCTCAGCTTACAAGCTCTACTCCAGTTTTCCAAGAACCACTCCAGCCAGCCGCCATGCTTCAACCGCTTCCAAGCTCTCCAGATTCTCTGGCTTTCCAAGAAGCCTCTCCAGTGTCTCTGGCTTTCCCAGAAGCCTCTCCTGAATCTTCGGCTTTCCCAGAAGCCACTCCAGCCTCCGGCTTTCCCACAAGCCTCTCCAGAGTCTCTGGCTTTCCCAGAAGCTTCTCCAGAGTCTCTGGCTTTCCCAGAAGCCACTCTAGAGCCTCCAGCCTTCCAAGAGCCGCTCCAGCCTCCGCAGCTTCCCAGTGCTGCTCCGGCCTCCCAAGAGCCACTTCAGCCTCCGGCCATACTGCTTGCCTAGGAGTCTATACAAGTTTGTCCTATTTCGGCTTTCCTCCTCAGGTGTCCTGGCACCAAAATGAAGGCGAAAGAAGAGGCTGAAGAAGAAGAGGGGCCCTAAAGGGGGGGGTACTGTCACAGGTGCTCCCGCGATCTATGTCGCGGATCTGCCGGTCCCCGCCCCCCTGCCCTCACGTACCTCTCCTGGCTCCTGTCTGTACTCTAGGTCCCTGCGTGTAGGCCACACGCCTTCTTCCCCACAGGCCGCGCACTCCCACTTCTGAAGATTTAAAGGGCCAGCGTCCACCTGATTGGCGCTGGTTAATCTGTCTCACTCTTTATAATCCGGCACCTCCCTTCCTTCCTTGCCAATCTTCAGCATTCTAATGGAACTTCCTCGCTTTCCACAGCGGTTCCTGTTGAAGTGGTTGCCTATCAGCGTTTCTAGACGCTCCGTTACATTAATATATGCAGTCACCTATTGAATAACACTGGGAAGATCAATCATGGCTGGGATGGGCTCTATTCTTAACACTATCGCCATATTCCTTGACAAATTTTTTAGACCTTTTGCTGTTGACATTCCCCAAAATTAGGGACATTGATGTACTCCCTGACAATTAAGTTGTCTTTGCTTCTTTTGACGTCGTCAGCCTTTATACATCCATTAGTCATGTTAGAGGTCTGGCGGCAATCAGGAGAAAACTTGACAAAACCGAATATTCAGAACCTGTGATTTCTTTGGTTATGGAGTTACTTGAACTGGTGTTAACCTCCAACTACTTCCTTTTTCAGGACTCTTACTATATACAGTTAAGAAGTACAGCAATGGGGGCAAATGTTGCCCCAACCTATGCCAACATTTTCATTAGTGATTTGGAGGAGCTATTGGTCTATATGTCCCACCACTTTGCAAATGTGTTGCAGTGGTGGAGATACATAGACAACATCTTCCTCACCTGGAAAGGGACCATTGACGAACTTTTACTTTTTCAGACATTTATAAATGGTATGGACCAGAATGTACAGTTCACCTTGGTTTGGTCCAATGATACAATTTCTGGATGTTAATGTGAAATTGATTGAAGGTACAATTGTGACTGATCTTTTTGTCAAACCTACGGACAAAAATAATCTATTGCATTTTAAGAGTAACCATCCCAGGAAAATGGTATGGTCTTTACTGTACAGCCAATTTGCCAGGGTCAGAAGGATAGTGTCAGAGGACACTTTACTTGAAAACAATTTCAATGCTCTTACCTCTAAATTTAAAATACGTGGGTACCCGTGGAGGCTGATTGAGGATCACAAAAATAGAGCCCATACACTTTTACACCCTAAGACTAAAAACACAGACACCCAACAAATTCCCTTTGTCTCAACTTACATTGAGTCGAGTGGGGAAATTAGCAAAATCATTTCTAGGAACTGGCATATTCTAGCAGATGCTTTCCCCAATATTTTGGAATTTGATTGCCACCCTTATACTCCTATCGACGCGCACACCTAGTCTAAAAGACAAGTTAGTGAGAGCGGATATAGGGACAGTTAAAAAATTCAGACAGACATTGAGATTAAACATTTCCTCACAAGTGACTCAGACCATGTTATTTATTTACTACAATGTCCCTGCAATCTCTGGAACATAGGGGAAATGACACTTGACTTTAAAACCCATCTCAACCAACACCGTTACACCATCAGAGCTGGTAGGAAGGACCTTCCTGTACCTAAGCATTTTTCGGAATGTGGGCATAGGGAGAGCCAATTGAGATTCCGCTTGATTGACAGGATCCCACCACTGAGGAGAGGAGAGCATGAAATTACTTAAAAGAAGGGAACTGGAATGGATCTATAAACTCAATACCTTGAAACCTAATGGTTTGAATGTTGACCTTAAGACCAGTGGCATTTTTTAGGTATTTTTTTAGGAACTGACTTGCCTTTATGCTTTAACCTATATATATCTTCTTCTTACTTTGTGAGTACTAGTTGTCATTACATTTAGATACTGAGTAGTCACTGGGGCTTTTGTTTAGGTTCCACTAGTGGGAACGGTATTCCGTCTTGACTGTAAGATTGGGGCTTATTCTACACCTATTAAAGGGGTATTCCAGGAATCAGCATAATTCATATACAAGTGGGCACTTAAAATATAAGCTAATGTGTAATTAGTTGTTATTTAAAATTTTGCTCCCCTTAGCAGAAAATGCTGATGACATAGACTGTAATGGAGAATTAAAATGCTACTGGCCCTTTAATCAGTCCGTTAATTTCCTCCGCGCGGTCCGTTGCAGGACAGAAGATGGCCACTGGTCACATGTCCACATCACATGTCCTGCACCTGCCTGGGCAGGTCATGTGATCACCTCTACGTTTGGCTGTTGTCGGTTGGTTGCAGTGCATCCAGTATGGCCGGTGTTGTGGTACACATCATTACTATGGTAACCAAGCAAGAAAACCTGTTATATCATTACTGGGAGCAGAGCATAAGAGGGAGGAGGAGTTACTGAGAACTAAAGGATCATGGAACTTGTAGTTTCCAGTGGCAGCCATCTTAGTGATAACTCCACCTACTTAAGAGAGGCCATAAATTTTGTAAATCATAAAATCAAATTATTTAAGCTCCGTTTTGTGACTAATGACATTGAGTATTGTTGTACTCATTTATTTATATCATTATGGGATTTTGTGTCGGACGTTCATATTCCCGGAATACCCCTTTAATTTCTACTGAGTGGTCTGACATGGGGTGACCCATATATTTTGTGGAGTCTGATCTGCGCTTTACTTTTAGCCCATATTTTGTGATTACCTAGTTATCCATACAGTGTCCAATAATGAGGACACTACGACTTTCACTAGACGTTAGTATATATACATTTGAATGTCTGTTATCCACCAATAGGATCTGTCACACATTTCTAGTTCGCTTACCTTAATAGATCTTTTCGATGTCTGTTAGCATGCCTTATAACTACAGATCTTTGATCAGTAAGGGTATACCTTAACCAAGATGGCGCTCTTGGAGTCATATTAGTTTGTGCGCATGTGCCACATATGTATCCATGTTGTAGCTCAGTACGATATCACTGACATGCGCAGTAGCACATTCGTGATGCGATTTGCGTCTCTCTTTGTTGAATGGTCAGGAGGGAGCCTCACACAGGTGACTGCATATATTAATTAGTCTGTAAAGGTGTTTCTCACTTGTATATCACTGTTTTTGTTTTTGTACTATATATGCAATCTTGTAATAAAATAATGATGACATTGGAGATATGTACAACATTGTTATACACAGCGATTATGTAAATTTTGTTCACTAATGTGTTATATTCTTATCTGATGATGTCACTATGTTGTGCCCATATATAATCATTTGTAACACTTCACACAATGCTTGACAAAGGCTGGGATATAGCTGAAACATTGCAGAGGATGGAATAAACCCTTTTTTTCACTTTAATGGAGTGCTGCCGTATTCTTCATTTTAATAGATAGATAGATAGATAGATAGAGTAAGAAAAGATCCAAGCAGCACTATCAAAACACACAATGGGTAAACAAAAATAAAAAGAGGGTGCACGCCTATGAGGGTCGGGAATCAGGTCCTTCAGTTATAAAGACAAAAGAAAAAAAAGGCAGCACACCAGATTGTAGTGAAAAATACCTTAGTGGATTTATTCCATATGAAAGAGCAACATTTCCCTAGAGTCCCCTGGGCCCCAGGACAAAATTCCTAATGGGGCCCCCCACCCAATTATACCTAAAAAAAACCCATCAAAACCCTTTCTGCTAACCGATATTTCAGTGATTATTACATATGCTCTCCCCCCACAATTAATTATTTCCTATTCTGTCCCCCCCCACAATGAATTATTACATATTCTGCACCCCCACAATGAATTATTTAATATTCTGTTCCCCCCCACAATGAATAATTACATATTCTGCCCCACCCCACAATTAATTATTTAATATTCTGCCCCCCCCCCCCAATTAATTCTTTAATATTCTGCCCCCCCCAAGCTATGGGGGAAACGCACCATGGCAACCTGTGTATCTGCAAGCTGTACATATTAGCCACACAGAAAACGCATAATGACCGCAAGTGAACAGTGCCTAATAAGGCTGGAGGTGCCAGTTAATGTCTAACCCCTTCCCAGGGGAAAAAACAAAGAACGTTAGATTAACCTGTGTTTCATTGGTAATGACCACAGCGGTAGCAAAACATTGGGTGCTAATCCCATAAGGAATAACAAATAATATATGATAAGATGTGACTGCAGATATGAAATACAGAACAACTTGATGCCGACCCTCTATACATAAAAATGAGAAATAATAATTCAAAATTACTACAGAGAAGAGGAAGACATATATATGTTCAAGTTGCTTGAGATATGCGACTTCATAATCTGAAAAAAAAGAAAACAGACATTATAAAAATGTAAAAAAAAGCAACAATTATATAATTCATCATTCCACCTACATTAGTGGACACAGTGTACATTGGACTGGAGAGGAGAAGCATCAGGCCAAACTCAATCTATAGTCAACATTTAAGCCATGTGGTTTAAGAGTGTTAAATACAAAAATCCATTTCAATTCCCTACGTTTCAGAATACGCTCACGGTCCCCACCTCTGCGTAGTGGTGGTATATGATCTATTATGCGAAAACGCTACAGCTTCTCAGTGTGTCCAGCTCTGCATTGGGGATTTGATGACATCCATGAATCTAGAAAAATCATCATTAGGCAAAATTGATTTCAAAGTAGATTCAATGCCTTGAACAGTCAATTTGACTGATGCAATTTCGTTGTTGAAAAACTCTATTTGTTGAAAATGTATGCAAAAGTCATTGTTCCGTGAAAAAAGAGTGGGAGACACTTGTGAAAGCATCCCCCTTGCAATCTTCTGAGCTTTATAGTATTCAGTATTCAGAGTCAGAAGATGCAATTGCAAAGTCACCAACCTTGTTGTTCAAATTTGTGTCTAAGTTCATTTTCCGATGGTACAGTCAAAAATGCAGCATCACCCCCAAGTCCAGTAGGATGCGTTCACTGTCTTCTGGGGTGTAGGTGAAAACACGGGTCCACTGGTAAAATATAATCCATATTAGTCAGAAAAAAGCACAAAATACAACAATGAAAAAAATGAATGAAAAATAATCAGTGCACACTCAAAAACAGCCAAAAAGTACAGTAAGAAAAGATCCAAGCAGCACTATAATGGGTAAACAAAAATAAAAAGCGGGTGCACGCCTTTGTATTGGTCAATAATGATCACATGACCTCCATTATGTTTATATATCTGTTTATATATCTGGATACTCAGCTTGAGAAAGGCTCACTGTTTGGAGCCAAAACGTTGCTCTTTCAAATGGAATAAATCCACTGGTGTGCTGCTTTTTTTTCTTTGTCCCTATAACCGAACGACCTGATGCCCGGCCCTCAAAAGCGTGCACCCGCTTTTTATTTTTGTTTACCCATTGTGTGTTTTGATAGTGTTGCTTGGATCTTTTCTTACTGTAGATAGATAGATGTTCCTTGAACCTATTATTTATTTCCCTTATTGTTTTCTCCCCACATAAAACCTTCTGCAGGGGCAGATGATTACGTGTACAACATATTTTGACTTGCATGTTATGCAGTGGCTTAATTTCGCCTGTTGGTCCACAAAGTATATAACTTTAGATTTTGTTAATTGGTCACAGCATTTACAGTTCCCACATCGATAATTGCCTTTTGGAGCCATATTGTTTGGCCGATTATCTTGACGATTTTCAAACACACTACGCACTAGATGAGTTCTTATTGTTTTCACCCTGTGAATAAATCTGTGGACCTTTTTCAGCTATGAACTCAAGATCAGTAGTTACCATGTAACAGTTCCTTCTTATCGCTGTCCTTCATTGTCCTTATTGTGTGATTTTCTTCTGTTGCTTCTTTCTATACTGAACCATAGGACTGACTAATGGGTCATAAGACATACTCTATCATACAGTACACAACACAATACAATAAAGCTTTATTGATCCCTTAGGAAATTGTGGAAATCATATGCCTCTTGTATAGATATTTCAGGATACCCTCGGGCATGGAGCCTATTCTTTAAATCTGTTTCTTGTGCCTCAAAGCTCTCATCTACTTATTGGTCGTAACTTTACAAATTGACCATAGGGTAGGGTATTTCTTCACATATGGAGGGTGGTAACTTTCGTAATGTAAAAGAACATTTCTTGATGTGGATTTTCTAAATGATTTTGTACACAATTGTTTTTTAATCAATAATGAGATTGTATAGAACCCGGATGAAGCGGTAAACAGGACACGGCCGCTGCTCCTCACTTTTGGGGTGCACTGCGTGTCCTCCCTCCCCTTGTTTCTGTATAATTTGTGAGTATGTATCAATAAACAACAAAAGTTGAAGCTACTACCAGCATCCGGATGAGTGTAATTTTTTTCTTATTCTATGTGTAATTATTATGAATGCTGCATTGTCTGAATAGAGCACAACATGGCATGACCGGTTCTGGATTTAAGGCCTTTAACATGTAAAGGACATATTGCAGAGCAGTGCCATTCAAGTTCTTTTTTTTGCATGTTTTGATGTAATTGATTATTCTACTTTTTTGAATAATGTGAATGTTTTATTTGCATCTATGTTATGACTAAGGAATCATTGAAGTCCTAAACACATTAATTATCTGTTCTGATTGGTTTATCCTTATGTGATTACAGTTAAGATACTGTGATTTGTTGGAACTTTCTAATACTATTTTCTTTGTTATGGCCAGTGTTCAACTTTGTTGTAGATATATTGTGACATTGACATTGAAACTAAGCTCAAACCTACCAAAAGAGTTCTGGGTGGTGCTATTGCCATCCACTAGTAATGCAAGGTTCTTCAGAACGTTGTTGGTGCCTTGTAAAATAATTAAGCAAGTGATCAGATGACCACTTGTTCAAGTCCCGGAGGGGGACAAAAAAAATGTAAAAAAAAGAGTGTAATAATTTGTTTTTAAAACAAAATAAAATTCCCCTAAATGACCCATATAGTGTCAAATTCCCAAACACAATAAATCATGAAAATCACCACACAAACAGTACATATAGGGCAGTGATGGCAAACCTTTTGGAGATAGAGTGCCCAAACTTCAACCAAAACCCACATATATGTTGCAAAGTGCCAACATGACAATTTAAGCAGTAACTTATTGACCCCGGCTGTATCACAGGTTACAATCATATTGGCGTCCTGAGTTCACCAATGTAATAGAAATATGATGGAGAAATTTGTATTGCAGCTTCCTTGCAGAGTCCCCTGAAAAGGAAGAATCCGGGTTCCCAGACCAGGAGCTCCAAAAAAAATTTCTCTGTCCACACTTTCTCGTTTCTCCTGTAGTCCTGGCAGCCAAGGAGGTTGCTTTAAAATGGCGCTGAGCATGGCATGTCCTGAGCTGCATTGGACTGCAGGAGGAAGCCCTGAGTGCTGTCTGGCAAACCCTGTGTTGGGGTGAAGGCCTGGGTGCCCACAGAAAGGTCTCTGAGTGCCACCTCTGGCACTCGTGCCATAGGTTCGCCACCACTGATATAGGGTATCGCCACGTCCGTAACAACATATACTGTACAATAGAATAAAATCATTACTGAACCCATATGCTGAACGTCTTTAAAAAATTAAAAACAAAGCAAAGCAACCAAAAAAAAATCATAAAAAGTGATCAAAAAGTCACATAAACTCCTGCATGATACCAATAAATAGTACAACAATAAATAATAAATGAGCCAATAAATAATAAATGAGCCCTAAAATAGCTCAATCAACAAAATAATAAAAATATTACGCCACTTAGTAGACAGCAATGCAAAATCAAGGGATTTCTCGGTCCAAATGAGTTTTTATTTTGTAGTCAAACATAAAAAAGCTATATAAAATGGGGTTTCACCATAACTGTGCGGACCCATAGAACATAAGTGGCATGTGAGCTATGTTATTTGGTGTATAAAACACAAAAAAACTTGTAAAAATTGATTACTGAATACACTTTTTTTTTGCGACCCCACCCCAAAAAGCTAATAAAAGTTAAACAATGGGGTATTGCGCCCCCCAAATATAGTGTTACTGCAATCCTTGAGGGGTCTAATTTTTAAAATGGGTCTACTCTTTGGACGTTTTTATTGCCCTACTATAGGGGCTCAGCCAATGCGGCATGGCACCTGAAATCTATTCCACCAAAATCCGCCAATAGAAGCTCCTTCCCTTCTAAGTCGCATTGTGCGGCCATACAACAGTTTTTGATCATGCATGGGATATTACTGAATTCTGGGTATCAAATTGTGGGGTGTGTTTACTTCTTTAACCTCAAAAATAATAATATAGGGGCCAAAGCAAGGTTTTTTGGAAAAAGATTTTCGCTTACACAGGCCAATATAAATACTTTCTATAAAACATCTGTGGTGGTAAAAAGCTCAATATAAACCTTGATAAATTCTCTTGGTGGTATAGTTTCCAAAATAAAATTATAGAGAGAGTGGATTTACTGTTCTCGTAGCTCAGGCAATTTTCATACATAAAATGGCACCTGAAAATGTCGTCAAAATCTGCCCTCTAAAAGCTTGATGTCTCCTTCCGTTCTGGGATCTGCTGTGGCCCCTAAAGTAGTTTTCATTGATCTGTGAGGTATTTCCCTACTCGTAAGAAACTGCACAACAAAATCTGATGTGTGTTTTCTCATTTTATCCTGAATTAATGTGTACATTTTAGGACTTAATAATCATTTAATTGTCAAAATGTAAAAATTCAAAATAGAACCTCCATTTTGTTTTAATCCTTGTGAGAAGCTTAAAGGGTTAACAAGCTTACCAAAGGCTGTTTTGAATAGTTTGAGGGGGTGCAGTTGTAAAAATGGAGCGATTTGTGGTGAGTTTCTAATAAATAGAACTTTGAAAACCCTTACAAAGATGAAAATTGCTGTACAAAATGTAAGCCTCCTAACGTCCTAATAAATAAAATAACATATAAAAACTTATGTCAGCATAAAGCAGACATATGGTTAATGTTACTTAGCAACCAACTTGGGTGGTTAGACTAACTGTATGATAAGTATAACATTGCTGTGTGCGCTCTATGCGAATAGACTGCACCAGTCGCACGTATGTTTAACACCTTCTCAATTTCTGCCTTTTTGCGATGTTTTTGCACAGGAAATTCTCAGATACCTCAAACATAAAATTGAGAAAAAACTTCCCCCTAGTTTTGCGATTGAATTTGCATTCTTTTGAAAATTCTCAGTTGATAAATGTGGTGTTGCACACTCTGAGGTGTTTTTTTTCCACCATTGTGTGACTTTAGAGTTGCGTTTTTTTTCTCATTAAAAAAAACAGCAAAAACGATCTTTGTGCAAAAATTTGCAACAATTATACGCCAAGAAGCTACATAGGACTAATGATAAATCTCCCCCCTGGAGTGAGTTTGCTGCAATGAAAGAAAAGGGGCGGAATAATATTGCACACCCCACTTTTCTGTTTATTATTTTTTACTAAAGTTTAAAATATCAAATAAATTACATTTCACTTCACTTCACAATTGTCTACAAATTGCTGATTCTTCACCAAAAAATGTACAATTTTATATCTTTATGTTTGAAGCCTGAAATGTGGCAAAAGGTAGAAAAGTTCAAGGAGGTCGAATACTTTCGCCATCAGCTTACAGTGTGTATAAATGCATGCATGTATGTATACATAAATACGGTCTGTTATAGAATAACATTATGCCAATATTAGCACATTTTTATGTAATGACAATAGCTGTCATGATATTGTTTGACCTTGCATTGCGTCCTCTGAAAGAATCCACACTGTCACAATTATAATCATGAATATAGATGGTTTTGTATGGAAATTCTCACCCCCATGCTTTCCAAAACTTACCAATCACAGCTCAGCTTCTTTTTTGCTACAAGCGATTAATAGGAGTTCTGATTGGTTGCTATAGGAAATGAACAACATTCTTAGTACAAGATAGCTGATGTATGAGTAAAAGTGCGAGTTAGCCAATTATTGTAGAGGCATTAGATCACCACTGGCATTAGATACGCCAGTCACATTTAGAGCTGTTATATAATATTAGATGACTGCAGCTCTGGATGTGACTCGAATATCAATCTGTCGTTATATAATCTCTGATACTCTATCGACATCCAGAACTGGAAGTGTTATATTCACTTCTTGAATTCTCTCTCAGAATCCCTTCCGCCAAGGGTTATAAAGAAGACAGGGACCATAACATGCTTGGTAATTTGTGAATACCAGAACTACAGAGAGGACTGACACAGTGGGGAGCTATGAGTCCCGATCGGTGTCAGCCGGGTTAGACTGGCCCACTGGTATGGCAGTGATAGCACCGGTGGGACCCGAACCTACTGTCTCCGCTTTTACACACACCGACTCAACCCCTTTTTAACGTTTGAGAATTGAACTCTAACTGCACCCTTCCAACACAGAAAGAGTTGAAAATTAATAATGATGCATAGAGCTATGAGCTGTCACATCATCATTGTCTCTCTGCTGCCATACGCAGCCAGCGTGATATGATAATGTCATCACCTGCCGGCCTGTTGTACACAGCAGCAGAAAAGACCAAAGGAGCTGCTGGGGAACATGGAAAGGTGAGTAGGTGTTTGTTTTTTTAAATACACTACAAGGAGGAGAGGGCCACAAATAGAGGGAAAGGTAAGAGGGGGAAACATTAAGAACTGGGAGATGGAAAAGAGGCCACAAACAAAGGTGAGAAGGAGAGAGGGCCCACAATAAGAGGGGAAGGTGAGAATGGGTCAGAAAAAGAGGGGGAGATGAGAGGGGCTGATTTCAGGGAGGCCATAATAATATAGGAAGATGAGGGGGCCACAAAATAAGAGGCAGATTAAACTGGGCAACATTAATGGGAAGTTGTCATCAGGAGCCCTTTTTCTGGCTCCCCCATGTCCCCATAGAAAATAGTGCACACATTGCCAAAGAATTTTTATAGTAAAACTGGCTTTTTACATAAAAAAAAAGAAGAAGAAGAAGAAGAAAAGTTAGATGAATATCTACCTCTCTGTATGCTGAGCGTTGTCCCTTGACCCATGGGAGTGGCCAGTGAGAAGTGGTTTCCCCCCACCCTTGGGAAACCCCTCCATCATGTGTCGATTTCCAATTCAAAATAAAAACACCCCATGTCCCCCATGTCTTCTCTGCCCTATTGCTTCCCCCCTCAGGACGTCATACATGCCCCTGGCTCCTCTTGTTGCTTACTGTCAGGCAATTCCCGCACCTGCGCGGTCAGCATCTGTGGGTGGACAAGCACAGATGAAGTGGTGTAGGACGCCCAGTCCTGTCGTACCTCCTGTCGCCTCAGCCAGTTTTACCCCAGTCCGACCCTGTGTGTCAGACACAGAGATGTCACCATTCTGCATTTTGCACAGCTGGGACTTGGGTAATTTCATAAACCACATTGAGTAGAACTGTTAAACCTCTGCTTTTCAATTATTTGCCATTGTCTGTTAGCTGTTGTGGCAGTTTGCCTGGATATTCATGAGGTTGTATATAGCAACTAATCACTGCTAAGCTTCTATTTTGCTACAGGTCATCAATATGGGCTCTGATTGGTTACTATAAGCAAGAGAGAGTATACTGGCTATTTAGTGGCCTGTTCTAGAATTAGAATTGATAAAAATCTGTTTGCCTGCACCAGAAGAAAAAATCTGTTAATCAGAAGATTCCGGTTACAGATAAAGGACCTCACATTACTTGGGTAATTATTTATTAAATCTGTGTTGCACATCTGTGGTGTTGAATATATGATATGCAATGCTTTTATTACTTTACTTTTTTTACATAATAAAATTTCTGTCTTTTATTATTTTTATGTGTGAAATATATTGTTAACGCATTCTATTTTGTTGTAACTAAGAGCAGTTATTTACTACCCTGGGCAATGCTGGGTACTGCAGCTAGTTAGCACTATTAAAGAAAGCGCTTTAAAAAAAAAAAATGTGGTAAGATTTTTTGACAACTATACTTGTATAGAAATAATTGTGTGTGTAAGACCTGAACATACATGAATGTTATCTGCTCAGAGGACGCAAACAACAGACCCATGTGTCATCAGTGTGTGAGGTCCACTAACACACAGATGACAGAAAGAGACTACCCAAGCTGTAAACTTTTAGAAGCCTGCTATATAATTTGTGGATGTGAAAAATTTCAATGGTTTGTATGTATTTATAAGGTACCCTTTTTGGTAACCCTTGCGTATCCTCCAGTGGTAGACAGGAAAAAGAATTGAACATGCTTACCAAAAGTTATTTCCAACTTTGCACAAAAGCCTTTGTTGTTGATAAATATTCTTGCATTGAGCTCTAAAGGCAATAATGAAGGGTTTTCTTAAGCTTCATTTATTTGACCATGCTTGGTCATCTCATGTGAACACCTTCTATGCTCATACAGTTGACTTTGTATTTTACCACTGTTTGTGGTTCCTATGATTTACTCAAGTTGTTATATTGATCTGATCTACTTGTGAACGCTACACAATAAAAAAGGAGTGAACCTGTATCCATTTCAATGTTATCAATAAACATAGTTAACTGTACAGTCATGGCCATAAGTTTTGAGAATGACACAAATATTATATTTTCACATGTTCTGTTGCCCTCTGGTTTTTATGTGTGTTTGTCAGATGTTTTTATCACATATAAGTGCAATCATATTATGAGTAACAAAAGCTTTTATTGACAGTAAGAATGAGTTAATGCAGCAAGTCAATATTTGCAGTGTTGACCCTTCTTCTTCAGGACCTCTGCAATTCTCCCTGGCAGCTCTCAATCAACTTCTGGACCAAATCCTGACTGATAGCAGTCCATTCTTGCACAATCAATGCTTGCATTTTGTCACAATTTGTTGTTTTTTGTTTGTCCACCCGTCTCTTGATGATTGACCACAAGTTCTCAATGAGATTAAGATCTGGGGAGTTTCCAGGCCGTGGACCCAAAATCTCTATGCTTTGTTCTCTGAGCCATTTAGTTATCACCTTTGCTTTATGGCAAGGTGCTCCATCATGCTGGAAAAGGCTTTGTTGATCACCAAACTGCTCTTGGACGGTTGGGAGAAGTTGCTTTTGGAGGACATTCTGGTACCATTCTTTATTCATGTATGTGTTTTTAGGCAAGACCGTGAGAGAGCCGATTCCCTTGGCTGAGAAGCAACCCCACACATGAATGGTTGCAGGAAGCTTAACAGTTGGCATGAGACAAGTCTGGTGGTATCGCTCACCTTGTCTTCTCCGAACAAGCTGTTTTCCAGATGTTCCAAACAATCAGAAAGTGGATTCATCAGAGAAAATGACTTTACCCCAGTCCTCAGCAGTCCACTCTCTGTCCCTTTTGCAGAATATCAGTCTGTCCCTGATGTTTATTCTGGATGGAAGTGGCTTCTTTGCTGCCCTCCTTGACACCAGGCCTTGCTCCAAGAGTCTCCACCTCAGGGTGCGTGCAGATGCACTCACACATGCCTGCTGCCATTCCTGAGCAAGCTCTGCACTGCTGGTAGCCCGATCCCGAAGCTGAAACACTTTTAAGAGACGGTCCTAGTGCTTACTGGTCCTTCTTGGGCGCCCTGGAGCCTTTTTGGCAACAATGGAACCTCTCTCCTTGAATTCCTTAATGATGCGATAGATTGTTGACTTAGGTGCAATCTTTCTAGCTGCGATACTCTTCCCTGTAAGGCCATTTTTGTGCAGTGCAATGATGACTACACGTGTTTCTTTAGAGATAGCCATGGTTAACAGAAGAGAAACAATGATGCCAAGCACCAGCCTCCTTTTAAAGTGTCCAGTGGTGTGATTTTTACTTAATCATGACAGATTGATCTCCAGCCCTGTCCTCATCAACACCCACACCTGTGTTAATGGAGCAATCATTGAAACCATGTTAGCTGCTCCTTTTAAGGCAGGCGTGCCATGAAGTTGAAATGGGTTTTGGGGCAAAAAGTTCATTTTCTAGGCAAATATTGACTTTGCAATTAATTGCTGTTAAGCTGATCCCTCTTTATAACATTCTGTAGTATATGCAAATTGCCATTATAAAACCTGATGCAGTAGACCTTGTAAAAATTAACATTTGTATCATTCTCAAAACTTATGGCCACTTATGGCCATGACTTTATATGAATATCTCTATTGCTGACCCTGTTCCTCGTAACATAACTTTGTGTTCAGCAATGGATCTTGGGTAGTAAGCATGCCTACTTGCCCTGGAGGATTCAAATAATTGTTTCTTTGAAACAATTGGACCTGTTGGTTCCAGGATTTCTTTCTATAACTCTCCAGAGGAGGCCTTAGGTCAACTCTTTTTATAATCCTTCTCACTCCTGTTTCTGAAATCTTGCAAAAAACAAACAAAAAAAAACCCTGGACATTTTCTGGTTTATGTTGAAATTATGACCTAAACATTGCTCACTGTGACCTTTAGCATGTTTTCCAACATTAAGGTTGGGAAAGCTTTGAGATAGGACAATGGTCACAATCATCACAAAAGGTTTTTGTGTGGCAACTTGGTTATGAGACACCTAATTATAGATCATCAGTAGAGATGGGCAAATCGATTTCGATACGAATTTCCCTAAAAATTTGATTTATCATGAAGCCGAAGTTTACACTGATTTGCGGGAAGTTTTTTCCCCCTCTTTTTTCAGCTAAATGGGCGCAAGCACAAGGTGTTACATAGGGCAGAGAACTCTGGGAAGGAGAAAGGAACACCCTCGATGACATCTACATTTGCAATCCCGGCATTTCACACTGCGATTCCTGCTCCAATCCCTGGGTGTTCTTTAAGGGGGATCTGTATACCCCAAATAGCAATTCTATTTAGTGACAAAATCGAATAGGAAGAAATCTGTTTTATATTCATGCAGCTGCTGCAGTGATTTGTGGACCTTTCACTGGGTGTCCGTATTTCACTGGGGTATCTGTATAACGCAAATTCCCATACCTTTTTTTGGCTATAGTTTAGAGCCAGATTTACATGTCAAATCCACGTAGTTTATACAGTGATTTTCACTCTAATTACAGGGTGTCAGTTGTGGGGTATCTGTATAATGAAAATTCCCATACCTTTTTTGTGGCTAAAGTTAAGAGCCAGATTTACGTGTCAAATCCACATCGTTTTTTATACAGTGATTTTCCCTCTAATTACAGGGTGTCAGTTGTGGGGTATCTGTATAACGCAAATTCCCATACCTTTTTGTGGGTAAAGTTTAGAACCAGATTTACGTGTCACATCCATGTAGTTTATACAGTGATTTTCGCTCCAATTACAGGGTGTCAGTTGTGGGGTATCTGTATAACGCAAATTCCCATACCTTTTTGTGGCTATAGTTTAGAGCCAGATTTACGTGTCAAATCCACGTAGTGGATGTCGCAGCAGGAGTGACTCTGTAAGGCCAGAACTGTCGTTGTCTTCTAGCGGCAATGTGTTGATCAACAACCCAAAGGTTGTTGAATGGTTGATTAGGTCATCCAATTCCTCAAATATAACATCTGACAACCCCTGCCAAGTGTCCGTGGGTTCGTCAGATACAACAATTAGTTGGCATGGCCCAGGAGCAGGTCAGCAGCCCTCACCTGTCCACAACCAGCCTCTGTCCTGTTCCTTTCCCGCAGCCAGAGAGCTATTAGGTAGTCTGGGCTCAGCGCCACTATTCAGCAAGGACAAAGTGTTTGAGGACAGCCAGCAGCTGCTTGGCAGTGAAGAGGTGGCGCAGACTTCCGCTGCTTCCTGCAGTAGGCAGGCTGTGCATACTGACACCGGTGAGGAGAGTAGCAGTGACCAGGAAATGCAAATTGACGATAATATAGCCGATCACACTTTTAGCAGGGGATTCATCATCATTGGGCGAAGAGAGTGTCAGCAGGAGGGGAGCCAAGCGTCCGCGGGGTACAAATCCCGATTCGCAGGTCCAAGTAAGCAGTGGCACAGGGGCTCAGCGAGGCAGCGGCGGTAATAGTCGCTCAGCACAGAGTGTTGGCAGTAAAATTACCACCTCGGCGGTGTGGCAGTTTTTTATAAAGACACCAGAGGAGCCCAGCGTGAGTATATGTTGTTTCTAGAGGCAGAAAGTGAAGCGTGGCCAGGGAGCTAACGTTGGCACCACGGCCCTGCGCCACCCAGCGTCACCACCCAATGGCCTGGGAGAAACGGGTGTCAGATGTGGTCCATCCTGCAGGCGCAGCAACAGCAGCAGCACCTAGTGGCACACATGCTGTTTCAGCAAATCAAGGCTCCAGCACCTCTGGTGAAGGCAGCTGTTTGTCTTTGACATCATCTCCCGGTCCAGATACTCCTGCTCCATGGCGCCAGCAGTCATTGAGCAAGGCGATTACAAAGAGAAAACTGTATGCGTCCAGCCATCCTAAGGTGCAGAAGCTGACCGTGCTCTTGTCGAAGTTGTTGGTACTGCAGTCCCTCCCTTTCCAAGTCGTGGACTCTGCACCCTTCAGAAAACTAATTGCTTGTGCTAAAGCGAGGTGGAGAGTTCCAAGCCGCAATTTTTTTTCCAAAAAGGCAGTGCCAGCCCTTCACCAATATGCACAACAGAAGGTGGGCCAGTCACGCAGTTCTACACCTGGTTTGCCTAGGCAAACAAAGTCACACAGGGGAGGAACTGCTCCGCGTCATGCAACAAAAAAATCTATGCACTTCAGCCATTCTTACAAATCCAAGCACACCCTCCTCGAGTTGCAGCGTCAGAACGGCCTACCCCAACAAAGTCTGATATGCGATGTTTCCATCCGTTGGAATTCCAGCCTCCATATGTTAGACTGCCTGTACCACCTTCACACTATATAATTGTGCCACTCTGTGGGCTCCTGCTGCTGCTTATGCCACCTCCACACTATATCATTGTGCCACTCTGTGGGCTCCTGTTGCTGCTGATGCCACCTCCACACTATATCATTGTGCCACTCTGTGGACTCCTCCTGCTGACGCCACCTCCACAGTATATCATTGTGCCACACTGTGGGCTCCTGCTGCCACCTCCACAGTTCTTTTTTGGCAAAGACCTGATATTTTCAGGAAACCTGTAATGTATTATGGATGTGGCATCTCTAATCTTCAAATTTAAATGGAAAATTTAAACTTAGAATTCCTTGCAAACCTCGTCATTGTGCCACAATGTGGCCTCTTTTGCTGTGGGCTATGTGGGCTCCTGTTGCTGTCGCTGCCACCTTCAAACTCCATCATTGTGCCACTCTGTGGCCTACCATGTTGCCGCCACCTCCACATGTCTGACCTCATGCTGCTGCTGGTGCCACCTTTGCAGGTTTTTTTTGGCAAAGACCTGATATTTTCAGGAAAACTGTAATGTATTATGGATGTGGCGTCTCTAATCTTCAAATTCAAATGGAAAATTTCAACTTCTAATTAATTTCAAACTTTTTCATTTTGCCACAATGTGGTCTCCTCTGCTGTGGGCTCCTGCTGCCGCCACCTCCACACTCTATCATTGGGCCACTCTGCGGCTTTCCATGTTACTGCCACCATGTTGCTGAAACCTGTGCGCTCCTGCTGCTGCTACCTGCACACCGTTATCATTGTGCCACTTTGTGGCCTCCTGCTGCTGCTGCCACCACCACGCTCTGTCATTGTGCTACTCTGTGGCCTACTATGTTTCCACCACCTCCATAATTTGTCATTGTGCCACTCTGCGGCCTACTATGTTTCCACCACCTCCATAACTTGTTATTGTGCCACTCTGCGGCCTACTCATAGTTACCACCTTCATTTCATCTCTCAGAAGGAATGAAAAGCCTTAGGTTTGATAGCCAAAAGCAGGAGTGGATACAGAACACAGAGGACATGCAAATATCCCATTTACTGGTCATCTCTGTTTTGGATCCACTCCTGTTTGTTTTTGGCTTTAACATTACTGATGATGGATTATTGACCGATTGAAAGCGGACACTGACGGACGAAATGAAGGGAAAAATGATCAGTGATCAATGCAGAATCACTGCCAACACACTCTCCACTTTTTTTGGGGGGGGGGGGTTTCTACATGTATCAGGGTTTAACAGAACAGGTTCTGTCGTAATCAATGGAATCATCTGATGTCAGTGTAAAAAGAGTGCACTCTTTTATAGTGGGATCCTGGCTCTCAGCTCAGTCCTTTCGAGCTGGCACAGGCGTTACCTTGTCAGGCTGCGTTCCCGATTCACTTATTTGGTGAAGTTTGCCTCTGTAAGTGCACATGGAAGTGAAGAGTGAAGCGATTCTAAGAGCCGCGGCTGTCATGTGCGTGTCATACTAAAACAACTTAACACAAGACAAGAATGAACAGCCATAGGTGCAATACAACAAACGGATACATTAAACATAGCGTTTCGAGACATGGTTTCACACACCACCAAAAGGATTTCTCAGTCTTTTCCGTTACCCCAAACGAACATATCCCTGATGGGAACGATCGCAAGAGAGAAATGTTCCGGATTTTTAAAATGAACTGTCTCACCCCCAGTGGCCTAAATGAATCGCTAGAAAGCAATTTTTAATTAAAACTTTTTGATCTTTATTTTTACTCTTAAGATACTATTCCCCCACTTTATATGTCCTCCCCTCCCCCCTCTCTCTCCCTTCCAACCCCCCCCCCACCCCCCCCTACCCATCCCAATTTAAAAACCAATATTCTATTAACCAACATATTTTTTACATTCATACCAATATTAAGATTAAAATTATTAACTATTCATTAATAAACCATTAATCCACAGTTCAATAATTGTTAACATTCATACCATGTATCACCACCAATTTGATTAAGATTTAATCCATTAAATTATTTTTCAACTATTAATCTAAAAAACAATTATTTAATTAATCTTTTAACCATTTATTTACATACTTTATTATTTATTCATTAATTATTACCCCTCATTTATGTATTAACTATCATCTCTCACACATATCGTCCCTCCCATGCCAGTATATTGCATGTTGTTGCACACATATCGTTCCTCCCATGCCAGTATACTGCATGTTTATGTCGCCCCACTAGATGGCAGACATGTTCTTGGTTATATTCCACTGTGCGCATGCGCCACAATCCACTTGTGGCGCGCGCCGCTCCCACTAGTCGGCATTTATTTAACAGCCGACCCCCACCTGTCAGCTTCGGGGAATCCTATCTTCACCCGCGCTGCAGGTAAGCGACTCTATCCCACCTCCATCGGTACTTTTATTCATGATCGAATTACTGATTTATTTATTGAACTATCTATTTGATTCATGCACAATTTATTTATTTATTTATGTACTAATCGACTCATTCATGTACAATACAGTAATTTATTTTGGATATCTGAACTTACATTTTTTAACTACATTTTTTAACTAGTTTTTTAGCTAGTCTTATTGATTCTAGACCATGGATGTTTTTATTAATTTGTATTAATTAACTTCTACACGTGTCCCATAAAAGGTCACGATATTTGTTATATATTCGTGTATGTATATATATCTTCATGTTTTTACCTACTCTTATCTTTTACTACATGATCAATATTACTATATTCTCCCCTGTATATATGGATATATCTATGTATATATTTCCTTTTTCCCCAAGTACTCTCTTTTATTCCCCCAGTATCTACCCACTTGATAAAGGAGTCATATTAGACTCCGAAACGCGTTGTGTTCCTAAGATACCGAATAAAAATACTCCCCTTTATTGGACCCATCTTGTGCATTTGACGTATCTGTGTGCGCCGACCTAAGACAAGTACCCTTCCTGTTCTACTGATTACGCTTTCAGACCGGTTTGGCAACCGTGTCTCGACGACCCTTGTCCACAGGCAGCACCAGGAAATATCAACCTTTTCACCTTCATTAGAGTTGTGCCTAATACAGCACAACCAAATCCGGTGAGCCTCTCTCCACCTTTCCTAAACAGCACCACAGCCTACGACCTTACTACTCTATGAGCGCTTTTTGGTCTCTCCTTGTCCGCCTTTCTATACCTTACTCCTTTCCCAGGTTTACATCGTAACTAAAGGAAGACCTCACTCTAAACAGTGCCAGCAGCCGTAGAACCAGTCGTAAATCTTACGAAAAAGAAAAAATGAGAATGGACTACTGTCTACAACGAGTTCAACAAAGAGAAGCCCTGATCGCTCAATGCTCAGGTCAGAACATTAACCCTCTACACGAACCAGAGGAAGCTAACTCATTCTCTATCAACACCACAGACCTCCTCCAACTGTTTTATCATTTAGAAAAACTTCTGAAAGATGAACTGCAACATCACATTGATGTCCTCTTTCTGAAGCTCTATATTAAAGAGAAAATAGTACCCAGAGGTCTCTGAATACGTACGGACTCCTGCTTTAAGAATGATCCCCTCTTTGCAGAGAATTGGGACGCATATCTCTTAACCTGTGCACGTGGCCTTATGGAACGTCTATGTGCCAAAAGGGAAGAGCTTATGAGAAAACTAACATTTGACATAAACACATGTCACAATCTTCTTAGCCACCATCATAATCATCCAGAATTTACAAAATTCGATAGGATGATCACAAATAGGGTCAGGACCTTTGAGAAAGAAAATATTGACAAAAAATTAGTCAAATTACAAAGAGATAGAAACGACTTCAAGACAGAAAATGTCAAATTTTGGTTGAAACAACCCCAGAACCTCACACCACCCTCCACCACCGACTCCACAACCCCTACAAGATCAGTCCATCTCAACAATTCAACCCGTACCCCAAAAACCCATGAATCAAAACCCTTGTACAATCCCAGGAAAAGCAAAGTATCCCACAATTCCAAAACCATTTATACGAACTCCAGAAACAGTAATAAAAACCCCAACATTCCAAACAATCACAACCCTCCAAACAAGACCAACAAAACATTCAGTGCCCACCTGTTCCCACGATCTCTCAAACACCCAAGTGGAACACCAGGTCCCGTGCAAGCCTCAACACTCTCAACCAAACTCCCACCACCTTACCCCAAACTTCTACACACCACCCTCCATCCCATCGCTACTCCCTCTTCCAGAGATCAACGAATGCCCACTCAATCTCCCCCCAACCACCTTTCTGGGAATCAACCCCTCCCCTCTGAGGATAGAGATCAATGAATCCATTCTCACTCTATATGATTCCCCCTCTCCCACAACCATCGAGAGTACTGCTCCAACCACGACGAAGCGTCCAGCCTTTGGGCCCACATCCAGTCCCACTGAGGAACATGCCTCTCACACAATCGGGACTCAATCGAGACAAAACCCTGAGTCATCACCCAACACTGGAGCCCCCTTCAATCCCTGTACCCCTCAGAATAATAAAAAATCCCAGCTCCATCATTTTTTTCAGTTAGGCTCAACCAAGAGCCAAAAAAGAAAAAATCCAGAAGAGGAACGAGAGGAGGAAAAAGAAAAAGAAACAGCAATAAAGAGAACCTCGCAGACCCCACCGGAACCACTAGTCCCGGCACAGTACCGAAAGAAAACAAAGAAGCTGTAATTAAAAAAAAAATAAATAAAAAAATAAAAATCTTCAATCTTTCCACTCACCTACTTCAAACGCCAGAAATAAGCCTTCTCAATAAAGGCCTCTCATACTGTCCCACCTACAAGTTCCAACTCTTCATCGATCTGCAATCCTTCATTAGAAAACTAACATTATCCAGACATTTCAGTCTCCCAAAGAAAAACCCTGACATCCCTACGCCACCAAACACCCCCGCAACTGTCGAGGATTTCGATGCTCCTCCTCCTCCCCCTCTCCCATCCACGTCCAACTCAATAGATCCAGTAGTGCCACTAATTATTCCGGTCGAGAAAATAGAACCCCAAATCAGAAACAGTGGACTTAAACCAAAGTCCACCTTTTATCCTCTACACCATAGAGGTAATAACATCGAAACGTTCATGACCCTAGTAGAAAAAGAATTTCGATCAGTGAATTCGAACATTAAATTCTCACACAATCTATCACGGACAGAAAGACAAGCTATGAAGACTCTCATGTCCAATACTTCCATCGCTATACGCAACGCGGATAAGGGAGGAGGAGTTGTCATCCAAGACTGTGAAGTATACCTAGCAGAGGCCTTGACCATACTCTCGGACACCATCTACTATGAAATCCTGAAAACCAACCCTATGGAAGACCATAGACAAGAACTAAAAATACTGCTCGATGACGCCTACAGAAACAACATCATTTCAAAACCTGAAAAGGACTACATATGGGTCACCAATCCCAAGACCCCAATTTTTTACCACCTTCCCAAAATACATAAAGATGCCACTAACCCACCGGGGAGACCCATTATATCAGGTATATCCTCTATATCCTGCAATCTGTCTCACTATGTCGATACACACCTGCAGAGATATGTTACACAACTGGACTCTTATCTCCGTGACTCAACAAGTGTCATTTTAACACTCAAGAACATAGTATGGAGACCCTATTACCGTTGGGTCACACTAGATGTATCAGCCCTATACTCCAACATCCCCCATGACAAAGGGATCGACATGATAAACCTCTGTCTAAGCCGTGACCCATCGCTACCAACCAAACAGAAACAATTTATCCTTGATTCCATCCACTTCATTCTTACTCACAATGTATTCACATTTCAGAATAAAGTCTATAAACAAGTACACGGAACCGCAATGGGGACACGTTTCGCCCCAAGCTTCGCGAATATCTATATGGGCGAATTCGAACAGGAATTTATCCAGAGCAATCCCCTATGGAAGAAAAACATTGTCCTATACAAGAGGTATATAGACGATCTTCTACTCATCTGGGATGGAGGGGAAGAAGAATTACATACATTTGTAACGACCATTAACTCTAACAATTGGGGTCTTAAGTTCACCCTCCAACATTCACCCGACTACATTGAGTTTCTTGATCTACACCTAAGTGCAACAGAAGGGAAAATCCAAACAAAGACCTTCTTTAAGAAAGTAGACACAAACAGTTTTTTACACTACAAAAGTAGCCACCACAGAAAATGGAAGAATAATATCCCGTTCAGCCAATTCCGACGCATTAGGAAGAACTGTTCAAAGACACAGACCTTCCTCGAACAAAGCCAAATACTCTCCAAAAGATTTCTGAACAAAGGTTTTCCCAAGAACATCATCAACTCCGCCATAGAAAGAGCCGGAAAACTGACCCAAGAGGATTGCCTACTACCCTCCAGGAACAAAGCTACCCAATCAAAACCCTCAGAGAGAAACACCAGTATAAACTTTATCACAACTTTTAACAGCGAACACCAACACATTAGAAATATCCTGGACAAACACTGGCCTATCCTTCTTAATGATTCATACCTATCCAAGAACCTCCCGAAAAAACACAGCATCATCTTCAGGAGAGCAAGAACACTAAAAAAAAACAATCTAGCCCCCAGCGAGCTCCGAAACCCCTTTAAAAACAATCCAAGGAACTCAGTGTTCCCGGAAATCACTGGACGCTTCAAATGTGGTAACTCTAGTTGCAAATGTTGCTCCAACATTACACATAGAGCCAAATCTTTCAGAAGCAATACGACCAACGAAGTCTTTACAATTAAAAGCTTCATGAATTGCTCCTCAGTCTTTGTCATCTATCTAATGGAATGCCCATGCGGCCTTCAATACGTGGGCCGCACAACTCAACAACTTAAGACAAGAATGAACAGCCATAGGTGCAATACAACAAACGGATACATTAAACATAGCGTTTCGAGACATGGTTTCACACACCACCAAAAGGATTTCTCAGTCTTTTCCGTTACCCCAATCAAACATATCCCTGATGGGAACGATCGCTTTAATCTCCTACGCAAGAGAGAAATGTTCTGGATTTTTAAAATGAACTGTCTCACCCCCAGTGGCCTAAATGAATCGCTAGAAAGCAATTTTTAATTAAAACTTTTTGATCTTTATTTTTACTCTTAAGATACTATTCCCCCACTTTATATGTCCTCCCCTCCCCCCTCTCTCCTCTCTCCCCCTTCCAACCCCCCACCCCCCCAAGCCACCCCTACCCATCCCAATTTAAAAACCAATATTCTATTAACCAACATATTTTTTACATCCATACCAATATTAAGATTAAAATTAACCAATACATTTTTTACATCCATACCAATATTAAGATTAAAATTATTAACTATTCATTAATAAACCATTAATCCACAGTTCAATAATTGTTAACTTTCATACCATGTATCACCACCAATTTGATTAAGATTTAATCCATTAAATTATTTTTCAACTATTAATCTAAAAAACAATTATTATTTAATTAATCTTTTAACCATTTATTTACATACTTTATTATTTATTCATTAATTATTACCCCTCATTTATGTATTAACTATCATCTCTCACACATATCGTCCCTCCCATGCCAGTATATTGCATGTTGTTGCACACATATCGTCCCTCCCATGCCAGTATACTGCATGTTTATGTCGCCCCACTAGATGGCAGACATGTTCTTGGTTATATTCCACTGTGCGCATGCGCCACAATCCACTTGTGGCGCGCGCCGCTCCCACTAGTCGGCAGTCGAGCCAGCGCCACCTGACAGCTCCGGGGAATCCTATCTTCACCCGCGCTGCAGGTAAGCGACTCTATCCCACCTCCATCTGTACTTTTATTCATGATCGAATTACTGATTTATTTATTGAACTATCTATTTGATTCATGCACAATTTATTTATTTATTTATGTACTAATCGACTCATTCATGTACAATACAGTAATTTATTTTGGATATCTGAACTTACATTTTTTAACTACATTTTTTAACTAGTTTTTTAACTAGTCTTATTGATTCTAGACCATGGATGTTTTTATTAATTTGTATTAATTAACTTCTACACGTGTCCCATAAAAGGTCACAATATTTGTTATATATTCGTGTATGTATATATATCTTCATGTTTTTACCTACTCTTATCTGTTACTACATGATCAATATTACTATACTCTCCCCTGTATATATGGATATATCTATGTATATATTTCCTTTTTCCCCAAGTACTCTCTTTTATTCCCCCAGTATCTAACCACTTGATAAAGGAGTCATATTAGACTCCGAAACGCGTTGTGCTCCTAAGATACCGAATAAAAATACTCCCCTTTATTGGACCCATCTTGTGCATTTGACGTATCTGTGTGCGCCGACCTTAGACAAGTACCCTTCCTGTCATACTAAAACACAGCATTGTTCAAAGACCAAACCACGCTCCCTATGCATATTTAAGCATGGCACAACATTCTACAACACTCTACAGGCTCTCTGCAGCCAGGAAAGAATGAATTAGTTACTCACCGGTAATTCCATTTCCATTAGTCCACCATGACGGCCCACCTGGAGGATGCCCCTTGACCTCTGTAGGGACAGGAAGAAGAGAGGTTAAATTCCCCTCCCCGCATCCTCCCGCCAGTGACTTCAAAATAACCACACTGAGGAAGATGCAACAATGATTTATTTATATGTTTTCATCACATACAGTTTCATCATTGTGAATACCACATAACCTATAACAAGCAAGGGAGGGAAACTATAGGCCGTCATGGTGGACTAATGGAAATGGAATTACCGGTGAGTAACTAATTCATTCTTTCCACTTCGTCCCCCATGACGGCCCACCTGGAGACTTACAATATGAGTAGTCTTTTAGGGAGGGATCACTGCTTGAAGCACTTTTCTCCCGAAGGACAGATCCTTCGAGGAGGGCAAGTCAAGTCTATAGTGTTTAGAGAAGGTAGAAGAGGAAGTCCAAGTTGCTGCTTTGCAGATCTGTTCTAAGGAGGCCCCTCTTTTTTCTGCCCAGGAGGTGGATACGGCTCTTGTGGAATGTGCCCTTATTCCTGATGGTATTGGAATCTCTTGGATGTCGTAACAAGAAGATATCGCCATCCTTAGCCATCTAGCGATGGTTGCCTTGGACGCCTTCCTCCCCTTATTTTTCCCCTGGAATTGGAGAAATAGGTTAGAATCAACTCGCCAGGATTCAGTTATTTCCAAGTATTTAACGACAGAACGTCTTACATCTAGAGTGTGCCATTCGCGTTCTCTCTCTGAGGACGGATTCTTGCAGAAGGAAGGTAATATGATCTCTTGACCTCTATGGAACTCCGAGACCACCTTTGGGATGAAATTTGGGTCCAGTGTGAGAATAATTCTATCATCAAGAACCCTCATATAGGGTTCCTTAATAGAAATTGCCTGGAGTTCACCTAGTCTCCTTGCTGAGGTGATTGCTACCAGGAAAACTGTCTTTAGTGTCAGATTTTTTACACTAGCAGAAGAAATTGGTTCAAAAGGCTCCTTAATTAAAGCATTTAAGACCAGAGAAAGATCCCATGAAGAAGTCCTTTTAAGGACCTGGGGTTTTAATCTAGAGGCTGCTAGAATGAATCTTTTCACCCACCTGTGCTCGATGAGGGGTTGATCGAAGAAAGCACTTAGGGCTGATACCTGGACCTTTAGAGTACTTGTGGAAAGTCCCAACTCCAAACCCTTTTGAAGGAAGTCAAGAACCTGCAAGATATTGGGGTTAGATTGACATGGTGGATTATCTGCACAGAAAGAACAAAATTTTTTCCAAATCTTGTGATAAATGGCAAAAGTGACAGGTTTCCTACTTGCCTTCAGGGTGTTTATAACAGCAGAGGATAGTCCTTGGGACTTCATATAGTCCGATTCAGGATCCATGCTGATAACTGGAGTCTTCCTGGATCTGGATGGGATATTGGACCCTGTACCAGGAGATCTTCTGACACTGGTAGTATGACTGGATCCTGAGTGGACATCCGCTTCAGAATTGGATACCAGCTCTTTTTGGGCCAATTTGGGCACACAAATATGGTCTGCGTCTTCTCTAGATAAATTTTTTCCAACACTCTGGCGATCAGGGGAATAGGGGGGAAGGCGTAGGCGAGAGTGGTGTTCCAAGAGTGGGAGAATGCATCCAGACGATTTCTTGTCTCCCCTTTTTCCAAGGAAAAAAAGTGTCGACACTTGGAGTTTCTTTTTGTCGCAAACAAATCTATTTGAGGTTCTCCCCAAAGGGAGGATAGATACTGGAATATCTCCTCTTTTATGCACCACTCGTTGGGAAGTATTTTCCTTTGGCTGAGGAAATCCGCCGTGGTGTTCTCTGTTCCCTTTAGATGGGTAGCCGAGATTGATAGGACATGGTCCTCTGCCCACAAAAATATTTGCCGTGTTAAGGACATCAGTAATGGGGATCTGGTCCCCCCTTGCCTCTTCAGGTATGATACTGTCGTGGTGTTGTCGGTCAGTATCAACAGGTGATGTCCTGCTAGTTGAGCAGTGTTTGAGCTGAGTACTTCCCAAACCGCCCTTAGTTCTCGATAGTTGGACGACCTTCTGGAGATCTCCTCTGTCCAGGAGCCCTGCGTCAACTTTTGAGGAAGCACTGCTCCCCAACCGCTCTTGCTGGCATCTGTCTGTATGGTGATATACGGACTGTTCCTCCAGAAGATTCCCCTGTCTAGATTTGTGTCCATCAGCCACCACTTGAGATCTTCCTTGACTGACGCGGGGATTGATACCTTTTTGTCCAGTCCCTCCGAACTCCTGTTCCAGGACCTTAGGACCCATTTCTGGAGAACTCGAGTATGGGCTTGGCACCAGGCTACTGAGGAGATGCATGCTGTTAATAGTCCTAGGACCTTCATAGCGCCCCTGATGGAGATAAGGGACCTTCTCCGGAACCTTCTTAACTCCTCCTTGATATGAGCCCTCTTTTCCTGTGGAAGGAATGACATTTGTAAGCAAGAATTTAAATTCACTCCCAGGAATTTCTTTACTGTGGCTGGTGATAAATCTGATTTTGGGTAATTTATGATCCAGCCTAGTCTTTCTAAAGTTCCTATTGTGATGTCCCTTGAGGAAATTAGGTTCTGTTTGTTTTGTCCAATAACCAGTAGGTCGTCTAGATATGGAATAATCAGTATGTCCTGCTGTCTTAGGAACGCCACCACCTCTATCATCACCTTGGTGAAGGTTCTGGGGGCTGAAGATATGCCAAAGGGGAGTGCACGAAATTGAAAATGTAACGTGGAACCCCCCGGAGAAAAAACAGAGAACCTTAGGAACTTTTGTGAAGACGGGTGAATGGGGACGTGATAATATGCGTCCTTTAGGTCTATAGTGCACATTACAGCATTTTTGTGGATAATGTGGGTGGCAGACCTTACCGACTCCATCCTGAACTTGTTGTAGACGATGAAGTCGTTGAGTCGTTTCAGGTTGATTATCAGCCTGTTCGATCCGTTCGGCTTCTTTACAAGAAAAAGAGAAGAATAAAATCCTTGCTTTTCTTGTTCCTGAGGAACCTGGGTAATAACTCCAGAAGACAATAAAGATGATATTTCTTGCCAGATTAGATAGTGGGACATTTCTGATGTATGGGGAGAGGGTGGTAGGTAACTTGTAGGAGGAAGCTTCTTGAAGTCTATCTTGTATCCTTGAAGAAGGATGTCTAGAACCCAAGGATTTGAGGTGATTTTTAACCATTCCTCTCTGAACTTCAATAATCTTCCTCCTACTATGGCGTCACTGTTTCTTGTTTCTGTTGGGATCGGATGATGTTGAAAAGAGAAACCCTTTACCTTTTCCTCCTTTCGGGTAGCTCCAGCGACCCCTTTTCCCCTTATCTTTGTATTCCTCTCTTTGGCCTTTAAAGTCCCGAAAGGGCTGCTTCCTGGGTATTGGCTTATTCTCCGGGAAACCCTTTCTCTTATCTGATGCCCTTTCCAAGATGGTATCAAGTTCAGGGCCAAAGACAAATTCGCCTGAAAAGGGAAGACCACATAGCTTTGTTTTTGAGCGGATATCCCCATTCCACTGCTTCAGCCACAGCGCCCTTCTTGAAGCATTTGTCAGGGCTCCTTCTTTTGAAGAGAACCGTACACCTTCGGCTGCCGCGTCTGCTAAGAAGGACGTTGCTGATTTTAATAGAGGGAAATTCTCTAAAATTGTAGTTCTGGGAGTTCCTTCTTTAATATGGGATTCGAGCTCGTTCAGCCAATACAGGAGATTCCTCGCGACTGAGGTGGCCGTTAAATTTGATTTCAGACCCCACATGGATGTTTCCCAAGCTTTTTTCAGCAGAGAGTCAGATTTCCTGTCCATGGAGTCTCTAAGCTGCGCTGCGTCCTCAAACGGCAGGTCTGTCTTCCTTACTATTTTAGTAACCTGCACGTCCACTTTGGGACAGGAATCCCATAGTTTAGAGTCTTCAGGCTCAAAAACCAATCTCTTCCTAAAGTTTTTTGATATAAGGATCCTCTTCTCAGGTTCCTTCCATTCTTCATACACTAACTCTTTGAGGGTGTCATTTAAGGGAAACACCCTCTGGCGCTTTGCTTTTAACCCACCAAACAGCTCGTCTTCTTTAGATTGGGGTACGACCACATCCTCAATTTCTAATGTCTGTCTGATGGCCTTCAATAAATCATCCAATTCATCTATTGGGAAAAGATGTCTGGATTCAGCAGATTTAATAAAATCCTGGGGGTTTAAGGAGTCTTCCGTCTCTATTATAGAACAAGAAGGAGTCTCTGAGTCACTTCCTGCCTCGGATGGTGACGACCCCAGTTCCAATCTGGGCTTTTTACACGGGGGAGCCCTAGATGTAGCAGCGGCAATAGATGAGACCACCTTCTCTTCTATGAACCCTTTGAGCTCGTCTAGGAAGGATGATTTCTCCTCTCGCATGAAGTTATCAATACACACTTTACAGATTGGTTTCTTATATGAATCTGGCATAGAGTGGTTACACATGTTACATTTCCTGGTCCTGGTTTTATCCGATTTCTCGGGTCTTTCAGGCCTGCTAGCCTTATCCCCCTTCTCCTCCTTGCCTTTCCCCTTAGACCCCAGGTCTTTTTCCTAAAAGGCAAATATAGGAGACTAATAACCCACAAACATTGCATACACAGTGGCAATATCCCCTGCAATTAGCCCCACTTACGGATACTGGAGGGTGCAGGAAGATTGGGTTAACTTCGTCAGTCATAGTAGACAGCGGAAGATTTAGATGCAGATACTGGAGCCGTAGTCACTTGATCAACTAGACCTCAGATCATAGTGATCTACCTGCTTTAAATACCTTAATGGGGAGCCCATCCCCCTTAGAAGCGGCTGCTGGTCCGCGTCCCACGGCTCCCAGTGATGCTGCGCGGTTTCCCCCCGTCACTTCCGGTCGCGGCCGGAAGTCGTCACCAGACTACGGGCTGCTGGGAAATGTAGTTTTCTTCGGCCGCGCGCGCGTGTAATCAGAATTGCGGCGCGGCGGCCAGTCAACGGACCCCTGGACGGCTACAAGGAGGACCCTGGATCGACCGAGAGCCGGGGCCGCCGGGATTTCGCCGTGGACGGCATCACCCGTGAGTAAATCTTCGTCCCCCCCCCCCCCACCTGGAGGAGAAAGGGCACCTCTCTATGACCTGCCTCGGTAGGGACAGGAAGAACACTGGCGGGAGGATGCGGGGAGGGGAATTTAACCTCTCTTCTTCCTGTCCCTACAGAGGTCAAGGGGCATCCTCCAGGTGGGCCGTCATGGGGGACGAAGTGGAAATATCTGTTTTTTAAAGTCATTCATCATGATTCGATTTTTCGAAAAATTCAGCGAATCGGGACGAACCGAATTTTAACAAATTCGCCCATCTCTAGTCAACACTTAAAGCAGCTAATATTTTTTTACCATATGGCAGGAATTGCTTTTTTATTATTACAGTCACAACTTTCTGTGGCTTTTTACAATACTCCTCATGTATTCAATACTGCTCATAAATGATTTAGAAACTCTATTGCTTGATTTCTTTGACAGTGTGAAATGGATGGTCAGTTACAGTGCCTGTGGCGCTTGCGCAGTGAAACCAGGGTGTAATGCTCCGGCTTCACTTACCGTAATACACAGGTCTGAGGGGAGTATTAAAGGGAACCTGTCACCAGAAGGCAGAATTTCACCGGTGACAGGTACTGCAGAGTACATCACATAACAGTTAGAATGGCATCTGTGCTCCCCTCGGTTCACGTAATATCCCCAGAATAAGATTACCTGGCTTCCTACCAACAAGTCCTGGCCAAGTCCCAGGTGGTGCCTCTTTTCAAATGGTAAAGCTTCCTTTTATATTTGCGTAGGTCTCTGCTTGGCCCCTGCTGGTAATTATTATTACAATTAGCAGCGGTTCGCTGCTCAATGCGCCTCAAGGCACAGAGAAGGTGCGCATGCGCAGTTGTGAAGTCGTTTGTGTTCTATTTTTTGAGAGCTTGTTTTCTGAGTAACTAATTGCACTTCATAGTGTCAGTATTTATGTTTTCAAACATCTATATAAATTAAAAAATGTCCAAAATTTTTTTTATTTATTTTGCCATCTTCTGGCGCTAGTAACTTTTTCATACTTTGGTGTATGGAGCTGTGGGTGGTGTCATTTTTTGCGACTTTTGATTACGTTTTCAATGCTACCATTTTTAGGACTGTACAGCCTTTTGATCACTTTTTATATATTTTTTTTAAATGGCCTCCATGGAGGCTGCTGTGATTTCATGCAATAAAATACATACATGAGGTAGATGTTAATGTTACTGGGCAAAGGACCTTAGATGACATCACCCTGGTCACATGACATGAAGCACTGAATAGTAAGGAGGCATAAGGCATGGGCAAGAGTATACAGGAGGGGCTGGAAAAAGCAAGACACACCCCCTCAGATGCCAGGTAGGATAACAAAGTTGGTTTAATGGGGATGGGAAGGAAACCTTTTTTAGCTAAATGAAGGGTGTCAATTAGTAAATATGAATTTATTTTCAAAAATACAGCTAACACGTTCCCTTTATTAAAAGCTGTAAGTGACCCGTCAGATATATATTTTTTAAATGCCCTCTTACCATTTATCACAGGGGTAGGGAACCTATGGCTCTAGAGCTAGATATGGCTCTTTTGTTGGCTGCATCTTTAATAAATAGCGATGGCTGCTGTGTGTGTGTCTTAGACTACTGTCTCTTATACTTAGCTACCCATCTACTGGGGGTATGTGGTGGGTGTCAGGATTTGGAGTAGTGAACCCCCTGGACCACTATGGACGATGATGTAAGCAGACATCAAGGACCGGAATCTAAAAGGCACCCGGTCTTCACCAGAGCCCGCCGCAAAGCAGGATGGTCTTGTTGCAGCATGGTATCACCAGGTCATTCCACAAGCATGACTTATCCACGGTGGCAGCCAAGGTCGAGGTACAGAATCACTAGGCAGTCTCGTGGTCAGGAACAGGCAAACGGTCAAGGCTGGTGGCAATGATGCAAGGTCGGGGACGGAGCAAGAGGTCAGGGCTGGCAGCAAAGGAGTAGGATCTTGAACAGGTCCAGGGTCACACTTGACTCACACAGGGTCACAGAGGTCAACACTTGGAAGGAAAAACTGGAAAGCTTCCTTATAGGCATGAAGCACTAAGATCCGGCGGGGAATGCTGGGAGCCGCCGGTCTTTATAGAAACCCGGGAAGTGGGTAGCACCAATCAGCGACGCGATGGCCCATAAAACCTGTGAGTGCCGACGTGCGCTGGCCAGCCGGGATGGGAGCAGGATCGTGGAGAGGTGAGTGTGCTCGTAAAGGGGCAAGGACGTAGATCGAAGGGGTACCAGTGACACTGGGAGCACCTATCTACTGGGGGGCATGTGCATATAGTACGGCTCTTATGGAATAACATTTTAAAATATGTTGTGTTGATGGCTCTCTCAGCCAAAAAGGTTCCTGACCTCATTTATAGCCTCAACTGTAACTGTAAGTCATATGGGCAATACTGTAGCACATCTATACCAGTTATTTATGGGAATAGTATAATGAAACAGTATAAATTTAAAGGTCTCCCAATTAACTTTAAAAAAAAAATTCTCTGCTATAAACCTAATAACCTAAGTACAAGCAATCCCCGGGTTACATACAAGATAGGGTCCATAGGTTTGTTCTTAAGTTGAATTTGTATGCAAGTCAAAACAGTATATTTTATAATTGTAGATCCAGATAAAAACATTTTTTGCCCCTGTGACAACCACATCCCGTAGAAAATTAATCAGGGTTTCTCCAGAACAGGTGCAGCAGGGACACATAAATCCCAAAAGAATCATATGTGAAGCTCTCAAGAAGAAACCTCTGGGTACAGTACTCCCACCCAAGTGGTTCAGTGTTCTGCTGTACTGGCAGATTGAAAGATCTGCAATAGTGCAATACAATAGAACACCACATATTTTAAGTCTATTTAAATTTACTCAAACAAATAAATAAAACAGGCCTAATATAACATGAATAAAATATTCATATATCAGTGTCTCCACAGCACATAATTAGGACACATATCCACTTTATGTCATAAAACGCCTGTTTTATTTATTTGTTAACCAGTACCTATGGTGCTTGCACAGTGAAGCAAGGGTTGTACTACATCAGTTTCCCTTGCAGCATCACGCAGGAACGGAGAGCTCTGGACCCTGGACCACCTGTCTAAATGGACCTGTGTGGGGGGGGGGGGGGGGGGTCCCAAAGCGACCTGACAGATTCCTTTTAAATCCAGTGACTAATATACTACATGGATATTCAAGACCTAACTTAATAGAGAAAAATGCATTCCTACTTCTAGTGTATGCATGATGTATAACTCCACCTAAAACGTGTGTCCAAGTGTTTCACCTCCTAGTCTTGCCTAAATTACCTAATGAAAATAATTGTGCAATGTAGCATGTATGTATTTATGAGTCAAAGGTCAAATCTAAACCCAGCTGCATAACTAAGAAGTATTTCACAACTGATTTACATTCAGCTAAAGTATCTAGCATATATCAGACAAATAAAGCTGCCATTGACCACTTCAAACTGATTCTGACAGCAAAATATGTTACAAAGGGGGCAAAGCATATAGCACAGGTGTTTTTATTCTTAAATTAAATCTACCCAAAATTAAAAAATAATTTCAAATTTGGCAAGAGTCTGTAACCCTAGTTTTATAACACAGCAATAATCATATGCTCCAATAAGCAGGTACGCGAGTAGATCCAAATTCTGTTTGTCATGCAAAGAGAAGCTGTTATCTCAGTACAAAGTCTGTGTTGTCATGCTCGAGTATCAACAAGAAAATAAGGCGTTACCCCGCCAACTTTGAATTTGTTGCTTTTTAAAGTACTTTTGAAAAAGATGCAGTTATCTGTCAACTAAAGAAAGAAAAAAAAATAGCTAAAAATCTGTAGGGGAACAAGATAATTCACAACAGAACATGGCATTTCTTCACAATTTATTAACAAAGAAAATGAATTTTGTTCCTTCAAAATTCCAAAATATTATTAAATCTTTAACTATAAAAACAAAAATACAACATGGATGAAACAAATGAGTTAAACACCTTAATATAAACCCAGCATGTGAGAAGATTTTATGATAATCTGGGAGGTAGGGTGTCATTTCTGTTAATGCAAACCAGTGCAATATGGATGACATTTCTGAGGCCCCCTTGATGTAAAAAAAAAAAAAAAAAAAAAAAAAAAAAAAAAAAAAAAAAAAACCACCTCTCCAAGCATGAGGCAAGAAATACTAAGGGCTGGATTACAACTTTCCAAAGAAGCCTCAAAACACATTTCTTAGTATGAAAACTTTCCTACTTTAGATTGTATCACTCAAGAAATACAAACCGGTTCCCTATGACACAGCACAGGGTCCTTTTGCACTGGTGCCTTCATTTATCACATATGAGGTTTAAGACAACCAATGGTCAGTTGTTCACAAGACCAAAATAAGATCAAAATGGACACAAAACTGACATATTGATTTAAAAAACAAACAAGCAAATTCCACTGTCAATTGTGATAACAAAGAGCTAGTATCATCTGTAATAATAAATAGACATTCAGAGTGATGCATGCATCTCGCAGTCCACTCACACAGCAGCCCATAATCACATACATTCTAGGGAGGTGCAGTGATCTAAATGGAATGTGCAATGTTAAAATTAAATTCCCTCTGTTCCGCAAGGCAGTAATAAAATCCAATAGCCCAAATTCACCAATGCCTTTAAAAGGGTATGTCTAACTTAGAAAAAAAAAAAAAAAAAAAGCCTGGCCCCCTCCAATTCAAAGCTGTCCACTTCAGGCTGTTGCAGCTCTCATTCTTCTGCTGACAGGTAATGTGCCATTCATAGGCAGGTAACCACTGATGCCAATCACAGGCCTCAGGAGTGACCACAGCACTTGTAGCACATCAGTGACTGGATTTATGTCACACATTGGGGAGATGTATCAAACTGTCTACACCATAATACTGAAGTAATTTGCACTTCAAATGTCGAGTGCCACATTAAGGTTTAAGACCATGTTTATGCAGTTTTTAGAAAAGGGGTGTGTACTCAGTAAAAGCTGTATGGTAAGTAGGCTGTGCATCAGAAAACCCAATATTGTGCTGCAGCAAACTAGACCAACTAATAGTTGGTGTAAAGTACAACTCACCAGTCTTATACTGCACCAGGTTATTCATCCAGCATCAGACACAATGATTAATCTGGCACAGAAGAGAACAGTCTAGTTCTACTCTACACTGGTCTACAGACAGACACATCTCCCCAATGTCTTTAAATGGACACTAACTTTTCAACAAACTTTGCATAAATTAACAGTACAAATGAATACAAGAAACTTTGTAATGTATCTTAACATAGAAGAATGTTTCTTTCTCCATGAACAAAAGTTAGGCCCTATCCACGGGATAGTGCATAACTTGCTGATCAGTGGGGGTCTCAGTGATGAGATAGCAAGGTAGACACTAGCCCGTGGATAGGGCCTAACTTTTGTTCATGGGAAAACCCCTTTAAAGGTCAGGGACACAAAATGTAGAATAGTACCAGCATATGGAGATAAAGATCTGTACTACATATCTAGATATGTAGATACGTATCAATCTGTTCACCCAATAAAACTGGAGGAGTAATAATATCCAAAGCCACATTATTTATCTTCTCTGAAAAGGAGTGTGGCCTAGTTAAAAGGGTGTGTGGTTATGTCAGAAATTAGTGTGTGTGCAGGAAAACTCAATATTGTGGCACAGCACAGTAGACCAAATAATAGGAGGAGCAAAATACCACTCACCAGTCATATACTCCACCAGATTAATCATCCAGCATCAGACACAATGACTAATCTAGCGCAGCAGAGAACAGTCTAGTTCTAATCTGTACTGGTCCAATGACCAACACATTCATACATTTACACCAATATGTTTGTGTGCAGCATCTTGGTTGTGAGACATTTTTATATAGGTTATCAGTTGAAGCAGCTATTCTTTTTTCATCAAGTGTCAGGTATTGTCTTTATTTATTTAACTCTTCCAAAACCTGCAGGCGGGCTGGGGAGGTATTAAAAAAAAAAAAAATGTACTGACCTTCTCCATCGCTCCGGGTGTCCGGCACCACCGTCTCGTTGGGCCATGCCGCTCTTTGTTTACAAGGACACAGAAGCTCCGCTGAGTTCAGCTTCTGCCTACCTGTCGCTATATCTCAGCTCTGCCAGAAGCCTAACTTAGCCAAGCTTCCGTGCCATTGTAAACAAACAGCAAGCCCTCGCCGCGGTACACCAAGAGCAAGGGAGGAGGCGAGTACAGCTTTGTTTTTTAAAAAAATACCTCCCCAGCCCACCTGCAGGATTTTGAAAAGAATCCGACAATCAATGTCGCAACTTTATGTGGCTTTTAGCACTTCTCTTCAGCCAAGTTGCAGAATAGCGGCAGAATTTTCCTGCAACATTTTAACCTCCAAGTTGAACAAATGTTCACTGAGGAGTCAGTAAATATAGAATTTATGCAGAGGGGAGAGGAAGACACAGCGACTGAGTTAAAATTTAAGATACATGGTGGAGACCTAATCATATAATAGCCAGAAGCAGTGTTATTGCTGCTATGTACACACATACACACTGGGAACTACTGATTTATTCAAAGTTTGTTGTAACCTTAGGTACACTTTAAAGCTAGTTTCCTCAATACTGCACTTCCAAAGGGAGAACAATGTTTATATGTTGTAGTCATTTTTAAGAAGTCGATAATGTTGCTGGCCAGGAATCTATAGTCTCCTAAAAAATTACTTTTGCAACATTTGCAAACAGAAATCCAACTGGGGCATCAAAGAGGTAAAATAAGAGTGTTCAATGACATTACAATTGTTAGCGTTCTACATTACAGTAAGTACTGCATTAGGCCGGCAATGCAATTAAACATACTTAAAAATTTACACACATTTTGAAATGCCTTGTAAGCTCCAAATTCTAGATCATCACGTTTCCCATGTATAATCTCTGAAAGCAATCTGAATGAGGCGCAGTTCAAGTTGAAAGGCATCAGGGCGCTCCTGAGGGTTGGCTGACAGCATCTGTTGTAGCAGCTGTTTCATACGGCGATTCATTGTCTTTTTCTTTATGGGAATAGTGAGTTCCATTTTGGGATTTTCCAGCAATGCCTCTCCAACAGGAACTACTTGAGCACCCTTCTGAACATAACCACCAAGTAGTCTTTTCTTAGTATGAGTGTCCAATATGGTTATATGCTCCAGCATGGCCCACAAGATAACCCCAAGAGCAAAAATGTCCGCTTTTGCTGTGTAATGACCCTCCCAAACCTCAGGTGCCATGTAGAAATCAGTACCACAAGCTGTGGATAAGAAACTTTTGTTGACACTTACAGGTTCTTCTGGATTCAGTCCTGAACTAGAGCATACTTTGCTTAATCCAAAGTCAGCTACTTTTAAAGTAGGTTCGTCAATGCCATCACGGGCTTTGCACACAAGAATATTGTCAGGTTTTAGATCACGGTGTATTATCTGATTCTTATGAAGGAATGCAAGTGCACTACTTAGCTGAAGCATGAAGCTGGTATTGGTTCGACGACTGGGCCTTCGGGTTAATATATATTCGTTCATGTCCCCTCCATCACAGAAGTCCATCACAAACCAAAGGCAATAAGTACTGCGTGGGTCAAATGCAATTTCACCTTTCAAAGATGTCTCCACTAACTAAGAGAAAAAAAAAAAAAAAAAGGAAAAAAAAAACTGAAAAAACAGAGAATAATGCGCAGTGTATTTAGATGAACACTAATATTGGCTACACATTCTGAATTAAATATTCTATCACTGGGAGCTTAACCAAAATGCAGCATGGTAATATAACAGGTTGTTTTATTACAGAGCTATGTTTTACTCCAAAATGCATCGGGAAGAGCTGGAAACGGAATAAGAGTCTGCTTTAAGCTTCTCCTGCAATTTACATGCTAAGTATTTAAGGCTTTGTTGTGATTCAAGGCTTGGGCAGTACATAAAGTATGAAAGGTAATTTTAAATGGGATACTGTTAAAAATTCTGCATTGAAATATAGTGGGAGGGGGGTATATATATTCTCACATGTACACTTGTTCCCTCTTGTTATGGTCATTTCAGTGCAATGAACCTGTTGTACATGCCACTACAGACAATAGACTTTGTGTACCACTACATTTTCACGCAATGCAACTGTAGAGGATATTAATTTCATTTTGCACATAGAAACATTTAAGATGTAGTGCTGCCACCTCCTTACCGGAAGATAAAGCCCAGAGCTGGATCCATGTAGCATACGTTGTACGGTGCCATCTCTCTGCAGGACACACTCCTCCAGGTGGATTACATTAGGGTGTTGACCCTGGATGCTGCTCAATGCCCAAAATTCACGTAGAGCTAGTTCAACATTTTCAGGTGCCTGGCAGCGAATCTTTTTAACAGCTACCCTTTGACATGTTCTGCGAACCAATGCCTCGTACACCACTCCATAGCTGCCTCGACCCACTTCTTTAATTAGGTCATATTTGGGCTGGCTGCTGATCATCTTTAGGTTTACTGGAGAAAAAAAAAAAAAAGAAAAAAAAAAAAAAAAAGGAAATGTAAATAGTACCATAGTTATATAGTATGCCAGGGCAGCCCCCTCCTTGGGACTACAGCACTGAAATAAAATTGTTTATAACACAACACTTTAGTTACAAGAGGAGGCAAAAATTCATATCATATGATGCAAGGAAACCAGGGGCACTGGTCAGTCCAGACTGTAATCATGTTCAACGCTGCAGTGCCCTGAGAAAGCCGGGCTTCCTTACATCATATTTGACTGCCATGCTCAGGGTCATGTCTTTGGCAATGTTGTCAATTCATGATTCACAGACATACCATTACATACATTATATAAAAATGCATTGATACAGTACCTTTCTTCATGCCTTCACTTGAATAAGCTCTCAGATCGCATACACTGTCATTGTGAAATTTCAGTATCATACCAGTGCGCCAAATTGTAGTTTGCATTTCGGAAAGTGGATTTTTCAGTAATACCTGAAACACAGCAGTCCAACAGGTTAAGATTGGTACACATACATAAAAAGGCCTGGTGAGACTCGCTGTAATCAAAAGTATAGCATAGCGGGACAACAATGTGTATACCTGTATGTGCCTATATTTACCCTTAAGGGGGTTGTAAAGAGGAGCATTATCAACTCATACAAGTGTCATGGCTTCTCTTCAAAGTGGAATCCAATAAAGATGACAGACCTTAACATTCATGTGGTCCAGTGAGTTGGGGTACTCTCAATAGCAAGAAGAACACTGTACGCTTCTGTATAACATGCCCAGCACCCATATCACTCTCTGGAAGTAAGAATGAGGTTTATAGTCGCCTTGCATTAGTCAGCAAACTCCATGACGTGACAACACTTGAACCCTGTCATACTGCATGACTATGACCTGAGGCCCCATGACACTGGCATACAATACAGGATATGTCTCCTATATAGAAAACTATGTCAGTGCAGGGTTTCTATGAGGAAATGGGGCATACAGAGCAGTCGTTATTATGTGAAACCCTTGCACAAGCCCCCTGCTATGCAGCAGCCTAGCTATGCCATTGTGCTTCCACAGAGCATCCATAGTTTATGTGCCTGCATCTTATTGTTACAGATTTTCTCTCACACAGCACACCTCAGCTTTGCCACTGCATCATTACATACGTCTAGAATGTAACTGTAGGACAAATGGGCAGGTGTTCAGAACACGGCAGCGCCGGGTAACCCCGGGTCAATGAAATACGAGACGTTTCCTTTGCTCTCACCTCAGTCTTCCTCTCTTGTGGCCGCCGCCATTTTGCTGCGCTCGCTCCCACCAGCGCGTGCTCGAGCCGTGACGACACACAATGAAAAACCGCGCGCGCTTCAGTGTGCGGCCGGATTGAGGAGAGGCGTGGCCGGAACGGTGACGTAACGCCAGCGGGCATGCGCTGTCTCACGCAACGAGATACAAAGAAGGGTTAGGGCTACGGGCAGTATTGCTATGGTGTGAGACGGTAAATGGCTGGAGAGGACAATCCTTCACTGGTCTGCCAGGAGGTGAAAATAGTTGTGTCCACGACCTACAGTCATAAATAATAAAGTAGGCGCCTGTAATGGAGATTGAAAGGTGTTGGGTCTCTAACCTTACATTGTCATCACCAGGGCTGGATTAAGGGTGGTGAAGCCCGTGGGGCGCAGACCAGTGGGGGCCATCTCCACAATTTTAGTAAATGTTGCTAGAAATAGATTTGTAGCGCTGTCCCAGTTAAACATATATATACATTTCCCCAGTAATAACTATATACAGCCCCTATAATAAATACACAGCTTTCTCTAATAACTATATACATCCACTTATAACTATATACTGCCCCTCCATAAATACATATAGCCCCCGGTAAAAGCTACATCCCACCCCCATGTAATAATTATGTACAAACCCCATATAATAACTATATACAGCCCACCTATTATAACTATATACAGCCCCCTATAATAACTATATACAGCCTCCCTATAACTATATACAGCGTTTCAATGAGAACTATATAAACCCCCGGAATTAACTATATACTGCCCATAAAAAATATAAATATATACAGCCCCCCCTAATATAACTATATACAGTCCTCAATAATAACTATATTCATTCCTCAATAACTATTTACAGCCCACCTATTATAACTATATATAGCCTCCTATAACTATATACAGCCCACCTATTATAACTATTGTAAACCATCACTTGGTAGAGTGATAGATGGGCAGTATGTCCCTTTAAGGCTCCTGGTCTCCATGTTATAGGGGCCATGGTTTTGTAACTGGACTTTAGATCCAGGGTGCAGTCACACGTTGCAGTTTAAACTGCATCGCAATCAGCTTTGAGGTGGTTTTAGGTGCAGTTTTGTCAATTGAACAGGTGAAAGACATGAACTGAACGAGTGAATGACATTTGTGGAGCAGCTTTCCCCTTCAAAATCAAATTCACTTGTTCAGTTCATGTCTTTCACCTGTTCAATTGACAAAACTGCACCTAAAACCACCTCAAAGCTGATTGCGATGCAGTTTTAACTGCAACGTGTGACCGCACCCCCAGGGTTTAGATGTTGCAGGGTTCCTGTCTTGATTGCTCCTCTCCATACTCCATTACCTGTTATATACCTGACCTTTTAGCTGCAGGTGTGGGTGTTCAGATGGTTAAGGAGCAAATGGACAGAGGCAAGAGTTGCTGTGTGCTGTTGTTCTAAAAAGAAGACCAACTGCAGGTCCTGGACTACGCAGCAGGAGCAAAATCGTGAAAAGCTGGGTGAGAGCCATTGTTGCACTATTCCTTTTGTACTGCTACCCTGAAACTAAGGACATTATATATTTGTTTTATGCTGAAGAAAGCTTATTGAGTTCTTGTTGGACTGTGTTAAATAAATCTTTGAACTTTTATTTGGACAAACCTGCCTGAATGTGAATTTGTGCCAGACAACAAGTCAGTCAGAAGGGTCCCATTTCCCACACTATATACAGCTCACATATTATAACTATATACAACCTTAAGTAAAATAATAAAATCGTACTCCCGTTCCTCCGTTCCCCCGATGTGATATAGATGAGAGATAAGCTAATCGCGCAGATCACCAAGATTAAGAGCAGTATTTATTATCAAGGTACTCACAAACATCGTTTTAAAATAGCGTTTAAAAAGTAAAAGTCCAGGGCATGATGCCCCGGAAGAAGCCTAAGAGGCAAAACCTGAGGTCGGGCGAGGTGTTGTGGGATTCTGTGGAAACTTTTAAACTTTATAAGTGCTATTTTAAAATGATGTTTGTGAGTACCTTGATAATAAATACCACTCTTAATCTATCTATAGGATCTATGATAGTTTTTTTCCCTTTCAAAAGTGAGATCTTACAAAGGGATTAATGTCGACAGCATACATCATGACTGGGAGTAATGGCCAAGCTCTGAAGCACTGAGAGTCTTCCATTTCGGATACTGGGTGGAGTGGTGTACTCTTGAAAGTACTCTTCTCTTTCTTTACCTTTTACTTCCTTGGAATTTAATTGTTATATTGAAAGAAGAGTTGAGCATTGGTTATTTTTTATTCACTTTTGTTTTAGCATCTGTGAGAGAGCGTGCTTTTTTACCAATTGCTCCCCTTGCAAATACCTTTTCATTCAGGAAACACTTCTTCGGGGGATTGTACCTACCTTTAATGGCTGTTAGATGGCATGGTTAAACCCTAGGAACTGGATTGCACCACCATGACGTCATTTGGGGTTGCCATTTAGTTGCCATGACAGCTGGTAGCCTCTGAGAGGCGTTTATAACTGTAAAATGGAATTTTTCAGTACAGCCTGCCATCAACAATTTTTAGAAGTCTTTATGTATATAGCATCATCATATTCTGTAGCGCTTTACAAATGATAGGGGACATATACAAATAAAACAACACAAAGTACTAACAGTCATATGGAACAATAGGAGTGAGGGCCCTGCTTGCAAGAGCTTACAGTCTATGAGGATGAAGGGTGTGCAACAAGAGGTATAAAATGGTCCAGACAATCTTTATAAGGGAATAAAATAAAATTCTATAATATAAAAAAATAAAGATGCTGCTGCTTGAACCAGCCATCAGCCGCCATCTTATATATAGAGTTCAAGGTCAATGGAAATGCACAGAAGCCTGGCATCTGCATTAAAAATCGATAGGAGAGAGTTTAGTGGGTGGAAGATCGATTAGTAGGGACTTACAGTAGTCTATCCGAGAGAGAATCATAGCAACATCAGCATTTTAGAGGTTTCAATTGTAAGAAATGGGCAGATTCTAGAGATGTTTCTGAGATGCATGCGGCGAAAGTGAGCAAGCAAGTGATTATATATATATATAGGGTGAAAAGGAGAGGTCGGAGTCCAGCACGACCCCAAGACAGTGGGCCTGCTGTCTTAGGTTTATTGTGATCCCACAGAAGGAGTTGTAGAGGCCGGGTCAGACTCTGTTAGTAGATGGTGGAAAGACAAGAAGTTCAAAGTAAGGCATGGGTAATGTTACGTGCAGAAGTATATAGCTGGGTAGCATCAGCATAAAGATGATAATGAAAACCAAATCTGCTGATGGTTTGTCCAATAGGGGCAGTATAGAGGGAAAAGAGAAAAGAACCTAGGACTAAGCCCTGAGGAACCCCGACAGTGAGAGTTCCAGAAAAGGAGACACTGAAAGTCAGAGAGATATGAAGAAAACCAAGAGAGTTCAGTGTCCTTCGGTCCAATAGAGTGAAGCATCCTATGGAGGAGCTTCTGGTCCACAGTATCAAATGCTGATGAGAGATCCAGAAGAATGAGGAGAGAATAGTGTCACGGGTGCTCAGATCCCTGTCTCAGATTGTGGGTGCATCCGTGTCCCTACGTGTGCCCCTGTTCCAGCCACAGCTCCCTGTTCCGGCTCCTGCTCCCCAGCGGACCGCCATGTGTGCGCGTCCCCACTTCCTGGGACGCATGTTCGCCGGCTGTTGGAAATTTAAAGGGCCAGCGCACCGCTGATTGGTGCGCTGGCTGAACATCTCCAACTTATTAACCAGCACCTTCCTTCTGCCCCAGATCTTTGTGCCTATGCCTTTGCAGGAAAGCTCCCCTGCGATATTCCTGCGTTCCTGTGTGTTCCTGCTCCTGAGTTCCTGTGTCCCGTGTTCCCGTTCCCATTTGCATGGACCTCCCGTTGCTGACCTCGAATTGGACTTGACATGGCATCTCTGTCACCTGCCCTGACCCTGTGCCTGGACCTGACCACAAGACTGTCTCCTGCCAAGGTACCTCGGCTGCCACCGCCGGCTAGTCACACCTGTGGAACGACCTGGTGGTACCCTGCCGCAGCAAGACCATCTCGCTTTGCCACTTAGATTCCGGTCCCAGGTGTCAGCTAGTACCACCTCCCGTGGTGGTGCAGAGGATCCACTGATCCTCTAAGGTGCCACTTAGATTCCGGTCCCAGGTGTCAGCTAGTACCACCTCCCGTGGTGGTGCAGAGGATCCACTGATCCTGAATCCTAACAATGGTCACCTTTGGATTTAGCAGTGAGGAGATCAATGAAGACTTTAGAAAGAGCAGTTTCAGTGGAATGCATAGTACAAAGACGAGCTTGTAGGGCGTCAACAAGGGAGGTAGCTGAGAGATAACGGTTAAGTTGAGAATAGACCAGGCGTTCCAGTAGTTTGTATATGAAAGCGAGATCAGAGAATGTCCCCTGACCCACGTCTCGGGTTGCGGGCTCACCCGTGTGCTGCCGTGTGCCCCTGCTCCGTGCAGCCACTACTCACCCGTCCTCGTTCCTGCTGCCGGGTCTTCAGCTGTGCGCGCACGTCCCCGTCTCCTAGGGCATGCACCCGCTGGCTTCAGGAGATTTAAGGGGCCAGCGTGTTGTTAATTGGCACTGGCCTTAACTAGAATTCTATTTAATCCTGCCTCTCCCTGCACTTCCTGCAGGATCTACGTGCCTTGTACCTTATAGAAAGCTTTGTCTGATGCCCTGCGCTGTTATTGTGATTTCCCATTGTGGCCCCCCGCTTCCATTCCTGAATACGCTTCTCTACTGCCTGCCCTGACCTCTTGCATCGTCTCTGACCTTGAATCTCTGCCGCTTGCATCGACCTATTGCCTGTCCCCGACCACGAGATTGCCTGCCGACTTTGTACCTCGACCTTGGCTGTCACTGCAGACAAGTCGCACCTGTGGAACGACCTGGAGTTTACCACGCCGCAGCAAGACCAACCTGCTTTGCGGCCGGCTCTGGAGAAGACTGGGTGCCACTTAGATTCCGGTCCCAGGTATTGGCTTGTGTCATCGTCCGCGGTGGTCCAGGGGGTTCACTGACCCCGAGCCTTGACAGAGACTAGTCGGTAGTTTAAGAGGTTTAAGATTTTAGTGAGGAGAGAAGTGATTTCTAGGGACTGAACAAGATATGAAGGGATGGAGGTCACTGATGCAGGTAGTGATATTGCAATATGATAATAAGGGATTAGGCCCCCTAGGATTAAAATACCCAAGTGGGCCTGCAACAGTAGAAACATTTGAAACAAATTGAAAGAAACGTAAACTTTCAAATCACACCTTTCCTATCTTAGAACACAAATATACATAAACAAATTTAACTTTAATGTGTTTAGTTATCCCTGCAATTTCTGTTCTATAAAAATATATAAACAATATTCTCAGGTCCCTTTCACACTTGCATTTTTTACATGCAAGTTCTGCATATGTTTTTGACGTTCCAAACTTGCAATGTACTCTGCCCCATTGCTGTTCTTATTTGCATTTTTTTTTTCTTTTTTTTTTCACGTGCATCAACTTGGCAACATGCTGTATTTTGCATTTCAAGCAGGTTTTTCACAACTCATTCAAGTCTATGGAGACGCATCAAAAACTAATTGCACTTGTACAATGTCTTTTAAATGAATGGGTTGCTAGGTGATGTGAAAAGAAAGCAGGAAGTTATCTGCGTTATCTGCAACACAAGTGTGAAAGAGGCCTTACAAGGTGAACAACGCATTTGAACGTTCACCATTTTGCCACCAATGGCTATTTGTATACAAAGTGAGACCTTACACTGCAGAGATTTAGCACAGCAGATTTTGCCTCTAGGAGATTAGGAGTCTTCAGTTTTTGCAACACGTATGCATACTGCACAGCTCCTTAAATTATATTGTTCCCCGGATATGTGTTTGTATGTGTATATGTAGTCAGCAAGTATCTACTAAAGTTGCATACATGACCCACATTTCACAACAATATACAGAAACCTCCCCCTACAAGCCTTCCTAAAGCCTCCCCTCATTAGTTTACATACAACTCCTGCCTGGAGGATGCATTCTGCTGTATGGTTCCCCCTTATGGATTTACTTACAGCCTAAACACCCCCCCCCCCCCAACACTCCACTGTACAGCACTGCCTGCTGCTCCCCACTATATAAACAACCTATCTGTTATACAGTGCACCCCTTAAACTGTGCCACCCATCCTATACCCCTCTGTATACAGTTCTGTGCACCACACCCTCACCCCCCTCTAATTTACATTCTCCTACCTCCTTTCTCTAAATCACCTCCTTTCTGTCCCCTCAATATAGTGCCTACTCTTTCCCCCCTCTTACATCCCCCATCCTGCACCCTTCTATACAGTACCCCACCCCTTTCTATTCAGTAAGCCCTCCTCTCCCTCCTCTATACAGTACCGTCTCTTCACTCCTTACAGTACCCTCTCTCCCCACGCCTCTATACAATGCCCCCGCTACCCCTCCATTCATTGCCCTTTCTCCCCTCACTTCAGCACAGTGTCGCTCAACCCCCTCTATGCAGTGCACTATGCTCCATCCTCCTCTATACAGTGTCCCTTTAAAACACCCAATAATTAAATGATAAAAGTTTACTTCCATCACCTCTCAATACCATACTGTGCTGATGGGAGCCTCAGCAGCTGGGCTTATGTGACGTGTGCAGTGTGACATAGATGGTGCAACAAGTCTAAGATTGTGCTGCCTGAGTAAGAGAAAAGATGCATGTATAGGTCCCGCTACATGAGCCTTCTCCCACATCTTAAAAATGCAGATATTATTTATTAATAGCTTTTGGCGGGTCTTACTTAGAATGCGAGATACCTATGGACCCCTCAAACACTATAACAGTTACATAGTCTGCCTCAATTGGAGGTACGCCATGGCGTTGAACCTTTATTTATGTTGTAGTTTTTGCTGACTTTACGGAATACTATGCCTAAATGCTTGTTATTGGCCACAGAAATGTCAACTTCCTTTACAAGTTTATGACTAACCATTTTATGTTTGGAATTTGAAGAAATTTGTCAACTTCTTTAATCAATTTCCTCTTAGCAACATCACCTGTGAAAAAGAAAAAACCCAGACATATGTATGCTAATTAATATTCTATGGATATTAATAAATAAGCTCCATTTGTCTGACACACAATACACCTCACACAGACTACCTCTCTTAAGCTGGTATTGTTTTCTCAAAGGCTGGTTGTTGCTCAGCAGATACAGTATCTCAATGCCTCAGTGACAAATGGGTTTATTTTCATGTTCTCAGCATACCCATAAGTGAATAATTCACTAGACATACAGGCGGCGTGAAGAGAGTGCCCTCAGCTGGAAATGGGAGGATAGTTGAAGAGAATATTGAAGCTGGGGAGTTTTAAAGTATAATATACAAGGGTCTTGTAAACTATAGGCAGCATTGCTTATAATTTAACTTTTGGAGCTAATTATTTCAGAGAAAATCCAGAGCAGTACAGTATGAACCCAATTAAGGGAGGTGCTAAGTCTACAGAAGAGGAAGCTCTCCAAAAATAACTTGACAAAGTTTGCTGTTAAACCTTCTACAAGCATTTTTTTGTATTTGAGAAATTACTAGTACAGGTGATAAGAGTAAACCCTGTAGTTTACTTAATTAAGACAAATGTTTTGTTGTCCCTTTTATTCACAGTTTTTTCTTTAGCAATGAACAGTGTTTCTAAAAGGCTTGTTAGCATCAAAAAGGTAACGACAGTAGTCTAGATAACTCTTTTCATACCTAGTGAATTCTTCACTTCATGATGCAGTGACTGTGTGTAAAGAATTGAGTCACTGGAGTCCTGGAGGGGTAGCAACATGAGAAGGAAAGAAGGGACACAGGAAAATTTTTCTTTAATAAAGTACAGTGTAACCTTGGATTACGGGCATCATTCCTTGCGGAAACATGCTTGTAACCCAAATTACTTGTATATCAAAGCAGGTTTTCCCCTTAGGAAATCAGTGACTTTGACCTTTGATTACAAGCAGAATTTGTGCTTATAATCAAAATCGCTTGTATATCAACGCAAGTTTTGATACAATCATTGAAACACAGACAATGGGGCAGATTTACTTACCCGGTCCATTCGCGATCCAGCGCTGCTTTCTTTGTGGAGGATTCGGGTCTTCCGGCGATTCACTAAGGTAGTTCCCCCGATGTCCACTAGGTGTCGCTGCTGCGCTGAATTCCGTCGGAGTTCACTGAAGTTCACCAAGCCAAGCCGGGTGCAGGTAAGTGCATGTCAAGCGACACTTTTTTTCTAAAAAATACGGCGGTTTCTCCAAATCCGACAGGTTTTCCCGAAGGCCGCCCCCCCCTATTTCCGTCGCGTGCATGCCGGTGCCAATGCGCCACAATCCGATCGCGTGCGCCAAAATCCCGGAGCAATTCAGGGAAAATCGTTGCAAAGCGGTAAAATCCGGGTAACCCGATGTAGAAAAGGGATTCGGGCCCTTAGTAAATGACCCCCAATATATTTAGTTTCCTGTTCATCCTCTGGCAACACATAAAATGGCTTAACGCCTCCAGGATTCTAGTAGAAGAGACAGGTTATTAAGCAGTAACCAATCAAAATCAATCACCATTGGACTGCCTATATAAGGCTGAGGAGACCACATGATCGTTGTATTTTCTTTTTCAGCATATGAAATAATTAATTATGAAGGGCAACATATTAATTAATTTATGGTGGGGGAAGCATATGAAATAATTAATGGTGGGGGGGCAGCATATGAAATAATTAATGGTGGGGGGGTAGCACATGAAATAATTAATGGTGGAGGGGCAGCATATGAAATAATTGATTGGAACTGGACGTTGACCATCTTATCAACCAAAAGCAGGCTGATACTTCCCATTGAGATGCTGGTAAGTACTTGCTCTTTACTTTAAATATTGTATCTTTTCCTGCTTTGTATTTTTACTTCAAAATAAGATATTTGCAGTGTACAGAGGAATTTCTTATTTTTTTTATTTTTAAACTTTAGTCCGGCCCTTCAACGGTCTGAGAGGGACCGAGAATGGCTCCATATGATAAAATTTTGGGGACCCCAACCCTAATGGTCCGGTCTCCCCTGATGGCAATTGATTATTACATCTCCCCTAAGGTAAGAAGAATAGTCAGGGAGCAATGGCTATATCTGCCCTGATGGTCTGGGATTGATGGCCATCTCCCCTAGTGGTCTGAGATCAATGGTTATATCTCCCCCAGTGGTCTGGGATCAATGGTTATATCTCCCCTGATGGTCTGAAATTGATGGCTCTATCTCCCCTGATGGTCTGGGATTGAAGGCCATATCTCAACTGGTGGTTCGAGAATGATGGCTATATTTCCCTGGTGGTCCAGAATTGATGGTTATTTCTCTCTCCTGTACCAGGATTGATTACTATAACCCCCCTGGTGGTCGGGGATCAATGGTTATATCTCCTCCAATGGTCTGGTCAATCCTGATGGCCTAAGCGTCAGAGAACATATGCAATGTAATTTACCTCTGGTCATAGCCACTTCTGTGTTTTGTAGCCATGCAGTTTCCACACTTCTGCCTTTTTGCTATGGTTATGGCTGCTCCGGAATAATTTTATGCAGTCAACCAAATGGAGGCCTATGCCAGGGTGCCCAATAGCCCGAAGGGGGTCTTTCAGCTACCACCACTTGTGGCGCAGGCTGAAGTCTAGAGGTTTTTCTGTAGTTTTCACCAGGTTATTTACATGGTGCTGTTTATTATGGGGCTATCACTGGTCCAGTGTTGGATTACAAGTCCTCCTCTGTATGCATGAGGCATTGAAAAATTTTGCACAGCATTGCAGTAATAAGGCATGTACACCAAAATCTTGGCTCTGCTACTGCACATGAGACCCTTCTGGCTACTCCATGCCCCAGTAGCCTCTTTAGAAACTTTGCATACTCCCCAATTAAAGATAATAAAAGATATAGTGGAGTAAAGGATTAGCCCTAAAAAGGCCTATCCTTATATACATTAGATGCACCTACCACCTGATCTACCTTAAAAGGTATATCTGTGGTGGTAGGTTTCCTATAATGGCAAAACAAATATTTTATAGTGCAAAAAAAGTGCAGCAACTAAAAACCACTAAATTCTAATGAATGGCCCTCCTTCCCTTCTTCGCCTCGCTGTGCGCCGATAAAACAAGTAACAGCCATATATGGGGGGGTGAGGGGTTCTGTACTCGGGAGAAATTGCATAACAAACTTTAAGATGGGTTTTCTCATTTAATCTTTTGTGAACGTGTAAATGTTAGGGCTAAATGAATGTATTACCTACAAAATCGAACCATTCTAAATTTCACCTCCATTTTGCTTTCATTACTATAAGAACTCAAGTGGTTAACTATCTTCCTAAAAAGTTTGAGGGGTGTAGATTTGAAAATGGTTTGATATATAAAGCAAAAACAGAGGGAAAAAAATGGGTCTCCAATGGGGCGCTACACCGAATTAGTAAGGGTATAGAGTCTCATATAATACATGCCTGAATAAATTTATGAATATTTTATTATTTAAATCATATAAAAGATTAAAATGTCCTATAATGCATTTCGGGTGATGCAGGACGTAAATAAATAATGGATGTTAAAAGTACAAATATAAATAGCCTAAAAGAAAACAATAAAGGAAAATTGCAATAAATAACTCCCAGTTGAATACATAAAATTCCAAGAACTTTGATGATTATAATTCATATGGTTGTCACCATGCAAAGAATAAATATATAAATAACAAAATATGGATAGCTACAATTGGCAATGCATACAAACACTTTGATATTTATAATTCATATGGTTGTAATGCAAAGAATAATCCAAATGTAAAAATGTAATAGCAAAAGTGTTCAAAAGTTATAACCATATAAAGCGATGCATGTCAGACTACAGAAATAGCTCACAGAACTAGATGTTTTATAATGTCACTGCCTAGAGCATCCTTGCCCACACCCTGGGATTTTGCAATGAGCAGCCTAGGGAGTGACAGGAGCTAAAACAGCCATAACACTGAGTAAAATTGCAAAGTAAGAAGTTAAAATAGTGTAGATATCAGGATTGAGGGGATTGAGATTTTATTTCTTAAGTCCCTAAAAATCCCTACAATGTATCTGTTAGCACAGGGGTAGGGAACCTGTGGCTCGGGAGCCAGATATGGCTCTTTTGTTGGCTGCATCTGGCTCTCAGGCAGATCTTTAATAAATATTGATGGGTGATGTGTGTCTGTTAGACTTATTACTGGACACAGGCAGCGATGTTACCCCTGCCTACATCCTTTGTACGGCCCAGGTGCCATCGCCGCTATCGTCTAAGCCTGGGTCAAAGATAAGAGCGTGGGAGCAATGGGGAGCTGGCTGCAGGAAGCGCTGGGAAGTGAATATTCATTTTTTATTACCTATCTACTGGGGGTATATCCTGGGGCTATCTATCTACTGGGCGGCATGTGCTGTGGCTACCTATTTACTTCGGGGCATGTGCTGTGGGGCTACCTATTTACTGGGGGTATGTGCTGGGGCTACCTATCTACTTGGAGGCAAGTGCTGGGACTACCTATCTACTACGAGGCATGTGGTGGGCGTCAGGATTTCCAGTAATGAACCCCCTAGACCCCCATGGACGATGATGTAAGCAGACACCTTGGACCGGAATCTAAGTGGCACCTGGTCTTCACCAGAGCCCGCCGCAAAGTAGGATGGTCTTGCTGCAGTAAGGTACCACCTGGTCGTTCCACAGGCACGACTTGTCTGCGGTGGCAGCCAAGGTTGAGGTACAGGATCACTAGAAAGTCTTGTGTTCAGGAACAGGCAGGCAGTCAAGGCAGGTGTTAATGATGAGAGGTAGGGGACGGAGCAAGAGGTCATGGCTGGCAGATCAAGAACAGGTCCAGGGTCAACAGAAGCTTCCTCATATCCATGAAGAACTAAGATCCAGCGGGGAACCAAGAAAGTGGGTAGCGCCAATCAGCAGTGCGCTGGCCAGTTAAATCTGTGCACGCGCAGCCAGGAACGGGAGCAGTCACATGGAGACGTGAGTGAGCTCTGAAAGGGGCACGGGTGTGCCTGCGATCTGAGACGTAGATCGCAGGGGCACCCATGACACTGAGACTACCTATCTCCTCGGGGGCATGTGCATATTGTACGGCTCTTCCGGAATAACATTTTAAAATATGTGGCGTTCATGGCTCTCTCAGCCAAAAAGGTTCCTGACCCCTGTGTTAGCACATTGTCTGAGGAGCGCATTTTCGTCAGTTTCCCACCGATTTCCGTTTTGCACCACTTTTAACAGGGGATTTTGGCGCATCGGCGCCGGCCTGCACGCGACACAAATCGTGGGGTGGACCATTGGACAACGCGCAGGATTTAATATTTCGAATTGTGTCGCAAGACACGGACTTACAAACACCGAGAAGATGAAGGTGAAATTCTGCGGACCTCGGTGGGGAAGCGACGGATGCAGAAACTCAGGCACACGAACTTCGTGAATCGCACCAGACTTCATCTTCGTTGGACCGTCCGACAGGACCAGGTAAGTAAATTTGCCCCATTAATTAACATTGTGTATATGCAATCAAAACGCAACATGTGAACGTGGCCTCAGGGTGCACAGGGGCTGTGGATCAGTAATTCCGCTCCCTTTGTTCTCAGTTTACATGGAGTGTGTATCTGCTCTGCTACTATGCACTAATAACCAGCTATAAAGTTTATGAACATGGAGCATGGATTTCATACAATATGGGGCACATGTACTAAGGGCCGTGCGCCAGTTTTCTGTTGGACTTTGCACATTCTTTCTACTGCAAACTGCTTGTGCATATATTTAAAAAGTGTCTGCACCACATTTGTGTCTCATGCAACCCTTTTGTGGTGTAGCTGCACTACTTATCATGCGACACAAATTTCTGCACTGAAGGGTGGGTTTCAATGCTCAGTCAGACCGTAGGCCTCATTTAACATGCAAAGTCTGACAGAAATGTATCGCACTTATTCAATGTGCGGCCCATGTTAAAGGTGCACTCTGTCAGAGTGCACAGGGCGCCAGATTTATGAAGAACGAGCGGCAGAAATCCTGAATCTGGTGACCTCAGCACACTCTGCACTTCCCCAGCTCTCAGGCTGTCAGTAATGGGAGTAACGTGCATTCCCTGCTCTTGGGGCTCAGTGAGCATTTTTTATTATAAAGTGTATGTAATTATCTATGACTCCACAGTCCAGTCTCATCACTTCCCGCTTTATAATATGCTTCTGGAGCTGATGTCAGTTGTGGGAGTAATGTGTATTCCATTTTAAACAGAACCTATCAACAGAAGCCCTTTTTCTGGCTCCCCTATGTCCCCATAGAGCAATAGTGTAGACATTACCAAAGAGTTTTTATAGTTAAACTGTCTTTTGTCTGAAAAAAAAGATAAGTTAGATGAAATTTTAGTACCTATATACAGAGCTGTGTCCCTAGTCCCTTGGGAGTGGCTATTGAGGGGTGGTCTTCAATTCTTCAGTCGTATACTGTACAAATCTGGCTTTTATGTAAGAGTGGCAAGAAGAAAGCCATTTCTCAAAGATATTTTGAAAAAGTCTTGTTTAAAGTTTTCCACAAGCCACCTGGAGACGCACCAAACATGTAGAAGAAGGTGCTCTGGTCCGATGAAACCAAAATCAAACTTTTTGGCCACAATGACAAACTATATGTTTGGTGTAAAAGCAACACAGCTCCTCTCCATGAACACACTATCCCCACTGTCACACATGGTGGTGGAAGCATCATGGATGGAGCCAAATACAGGACCATTCTGTCAGAAAACCTGTTGGAGTGTGGAAAAGACCTGAGACTAGGACAGAGATTTATCTTCCAACAAGACAAAAATCTGTGGGAAGAGCTGAAAACTGCTGTTTACAAACGCTCTCCCTGAGCTTGAGCTCTTTTCCAAGGAAGAATTGACTTACAGCTATAATCCCAGCAAAAGGTGGCGCTACAAAGTAGTATCCAATAAATTTTGTTCCACTTCACAATTGTGTCCTACTTGTTGATTCTTCACCGAAAATGACAATTTTATGTCCAGCCTGAAATGTGGCAAAATGTAAAAAAGTTCAAAGTTTTGCAAGGCACTGCACGATGAATTTGCATTTATGTCACTTTTGTATTTCCCGTCATGTTTGCATCGTGTTAATTGCAAACGGCGTTTGCTTTGTGTTCATTTTGCATTCATGTTTAAGTGGCATTTACATCGCATTGCGTTTATGTTACACCTGCATTACATTTGTGTTTACATCATGGTGTTTACACTGCGTTTGCATTTACATAGTGTTTATAAGACACTTTTATCTCATTTGGGTTTACAATGTTTTTGCGTTTACATTGAATGTGTGTTTATAATGCATTCGCATTTATACTGCGCTCTTATTCCCATCACATTTGCATCCTGATCGCATTGGAGTTTGTAACATTTCTTTTTTTTTTCTAAACACAATGTCAACAGAATATTAGTGGGATGTGTGTAAACACAGACTATAGATGAATATAGAAAAAGAAATCACAGCTGATACAGTTCATAGGAGCTACTATGACATTGCCTGTCACCGATTGGACTATATGAAAAATGTTTAACATAACACCATCTCCAGCCCCAGCTTCTCCTTTCTGACCAAAAACAGATTATAATGGTCAGATACTGGGACTGATATCTCCACAACCGTGGGGGCTAGAAAGAAAATTCAAAGTGCCTTGGAATCTTTGTACCATCCCCTACGGAATCCCCACGTGTGTGAGGTGGTGAAAGGTCCTCTTTAAAAGGGTTTGCCTATGAAGAAAATTATTTTAATCTCCTGGTGACATTTACACAATAAACATACTTTTTTTTTAAACTGTATTTTTATTTAGTTTTTCAGTTTTACAGCTTATTCAGATCATTACATACAGATGAAAGGTAGCATTTTTAGCAAAGTATCTAGGTTTTAACATAGTAAATCAACAGGGTCTTATCAACTGACAGAGACCAACTTGTATAAAACAATGAAAGCCCTTAAGATTGTTTTCCTAGGGCCACAGGTCCAATAATAAACATACTTTTTAACCTCTAGGCTGGTCAGTGTAAGATTCAACAGTGTGGGTGTACACTAGCTGAGCAGACACTTCATGAGTCGTCTGTGCTAGGAGATGCTGTGTGCTTCCACTTAACTTTTGAAGATTCTAATAATATCTGACACTCATAGGAAAAGAGAGATGAGACAGATCAGAGTCAGGAGATGCATATAAGACACAATGACCAACTCCATCTCTGCTATCTCACCTATAACACACACTGTAAGTTCTGTTATGCCTCACTCCCCTTGGATAAAGACCTTAGCTTGTAAGTAGCTATTAGAGAAAATCTTTGCACCATGCTGCCTGCCGTCAGTTAGGTCTGAACTGGTGTTGTAATGCGAGGGGGTGAGGGGAGGAGCATGTAGGAGTCAGAGGTTGGAATAGGTGATCTGTGAAATGCTGTATTTTTGTTAATAACAGTAAATTAGAGAATGTGTTATTTTGGTGTAAACATAGAACTACTTCAAGTGCAACACCACTCAATTACAAGTTGATTTTGTGGATGATGCCACCAACCTTGCTCCAAATAAAGAGCTAGCCTTCCAATTGAGTCAAAGGCACACATAAGTAAAATTTAGATCATCATTTTTACAGTGAGGCATGGAATAAGCTAGATAACAAATGTAGAACTAAAGCCCAATGTTCCTGACAGTTAATGGCCATTATTGTTTGTTTGACATTAAGCATAAACTATGATATCTGTTAATTAGTCATTTACTATACAGAACTTTAGTCAGGTTAACACAGCTAAATAGACACAATTAATTCATATTTTTATTAGTAAAACTAGTTGTCAGGAGGGTGGCAAGAGGGTGCAGGAGGACAGGACAGTGAGCCCTAAACTGAACCCCCCAAGCTGTCACTTACCTACTTACTGGCCCCACCCTAAGCCGTGGGCAGTAACTAGGACCCGTTCCCCTCCTAAGTCAGAGTGCAGACAAGATACAAGACTGATAAACAACACACAAAGCAAGGTCAGAGGTCCAGGTCACAACGGGGTAGCGGGTACAGTATAGAATCGAAGTCTGAGAGGGATAGTCCTTAGAACAAAGCCATAGCAACAGAATACAATAGAAAGCACAAGCACAGAATTGAGCTGCGATTTGAAAATATAACCAGGGATGTCTGATTGAATTAAGCACCGTAGAGCAATAGTGACCACACTCTATTGGTAGGTGGTGCTCAATGTAGGATTCTCAATCCGCTTTACTCCATATAGAGAACATGGCACACACCAAAATGAATTTTATGATTTTATTTCAGTGAATTTTACACATAGCCTTCACCGTGGTATACAATCAAAAGAGATATAAGTTACACAGATCAAAGTAATTTATGACGTTTTGGTCATCTCGACCTTTGTCAAGTACGATCTGGCTAATGCAGGGGGGAAAACACATAAGTGGTTAGGCTGCTATGTGAAAAATTCCCTGAAATAAAATCATGAAATTCATTTTGTGTGTGCCATGTTCTCTATATGATGGAATTAAGCAGACATATATAGCAGATCCTGGTCCCGCCTCCAACAGTAGCTGTCCATCATTCTAGTAACCCTTGTTGGACAGAGCTGAACTACAGAGAGCAGGTTGTGGCTCAGTAAATTAAAACACAGCAAAGGCTAAGTCACAGTTCACACACAGGAAAGACAAACAGAAATTAACACCACCTAATCTGCCAACTGTGGATAGAGGGATGTTTTGGCACAGACGTTACAGTAGTCTAAAACATATCCACTATTCAACAGAATCATTATTTATGGCTCACATGTCTCTAATGCAAGATGAAATGTCTTCTGCAAAACAATATGACCATTCATTCATAAGATAGCTGCTTAGATTTCCAGGTATTGTTAGCAGGAACATTTCTGATGTAATGCCAACTGTCAAACCAGCACAAACTGTGTTAACATGATAGGCATCTGGGCATTACGCTTGTTGATAGCTCATGTACTGTACAGTAATCATTTGTAAAAAAAAAAAAAAAAAAAAAAAAAAAAAAAGTCCTGAATCAGATTGCATTTAATTATTTTCACTGAAACATAACTTCCAACTCTTATTTCATACTGTAAGTTATTTTGTTTAGATGTTCTGTTCATACTTCATATTCAAATGGAAATGAAGTTAAGCTGCCGGCACCCTTAGTATAGGTATGATGTATTCTAAAGTTTCCACTTTTATGTTACAACTAAAATCTTTAATAGTAGACAGAAAAAACCCTTTATAAAAAAATGTCTTCCTACGCCGACAAAAAAACCCAAAACACTTCAGGGTACACAGATTTTTGGTGCAGCAACGCAGCGGAGAAAGACCAACCATTTAGATACAGCCTAGTTGCAAGGGGATCAACTTTGCAGGGTACCTCAGCATGCCGCAATGGAGGACCATTTGTGTTGCAACACAGCATGAAGAGAAGGAATAAAGGACTAAAATATCTTTGGAAAAACCCCTGTACACTTGGACTTAAACGGGCGTTGGATGGGTGAGAGGAAGAAACTATAATAACCAACCTAACTACACATTTGAATTGTTGTTAAATAAAAGAGTAATGTGATATATGTACATGGGTTTGATGTTGTAAAGTTTTGTTTTTTTTAAGTGGAGTTTCTGCCTGTTGTTTATGTATTCTTTACAACTTGCTTGTTTACCTAAAAAATCAGTTCCAAAGTCATATGCAAATGGAGAAGAAGTGCCACTTTTTGCCACTATCTTGGGCTCTATAGTACAAGCTATAATTGAATATAAGAATTTCATCCTAAAAGTCACATTAGGCTTGTGTTACTGTGAGCTTCAGAAGTGGAACTACTACTTTCAAATGAATGGGGGGTGGGGGTGGGGGGCTATGATTTTAATGTTAAAGGTTGTTTAGGTTCAATAAATAATTATTATTGTTTGCATTATGAAAAGACAGACCATTTTACTAAATACTTTCTATCATTTCTGACAGTTTTCTAGATCTCTTCTTGTTTCAATAAAACCTTTGTTTTTTTCCTGTGGATAAAATTTTTTCCATGATCATGTGATGCATGAAGGTGCATGGCTTCTTATAACACACAGCTCTGGTAACTCTGGGATACTAACGAGCTACGTACCAGTGCAACATCACATGATCATGGACTGACAAGTAGGCAATGAAGTTTTCTATAGAATGACAGCAGTAAAGATCTAGAAAACCACAAGGAATTGATACAGAAAGTATATTTTAACCTTTGATCATAAAAACAATAACATTTATTTGTGGAAACTGGGCAAAACCTTTAATACATTTATTGATTGTAACACATTGAAATTTATATATTTATTTATCCATATGTTTTGGGGTATATGGGACAGACTGGTAGAAAATTGATAACAAGGACGAAGGAGCATGGTTAGTATTTGGAAAGGCATTGATAGATGTGTATTTTTCTCATTCTCTTCGGCTATCTGACTTCTGGCACTACAGGGATCATAAAGTGTCTGCTTAGAGAGTCCCCGTCCATACCCTGGAATCTAAGACTGACCATCACTGAGTGATAGGAGCTAAAACAGCAATAAAATTGTATGTAAAATTGTAAAGTAAGGAGTTAAAAATCATCTTTTATTGTAAAGGGCAAACCCTTTTAACCCCTACGGCACCTAGACGTAATAATACATCCCTTCAGGAAGGAACTTCCAGCACCGAGACGTTTTATTACGTCCCACTTCTGGCATCGGCTCCCAAATGCAGCTGGCATCAGAAGCAGTGGCTGTCAGCTGTCTATTACTGCTGACACTGTACTCTAAAACTCACGATCAGAGCCGGCAACGATTGTGAGTGTCAAGCTCTTACACACCGCAGTCATGAGTCTTCCCTTTATGGATCAGATCCTCTTCTGGGCAGCCCCGATGTCTGCCGGGTGCCCCGGGGCTGCCTGATCTTTTTTTAGATAAGTATATACCTGATCAATTGCTTTTATACATCCCTGAACCCACTGTCCTGCCCTATTGTTTTACTTGTTTACAGAACAAAAACTTTTCCACTTGAAAAAGGGGTATTATATATATCCCCGTAATGTGTTGTGGTTCTGTTTGATGTAAAAAACGTTTTAAATGAAGCTATCCATATCCATTGCTGATTAATTGGAATCCTATGTGGTGTGCACCAGACTCCATTCCACAGGAGAGTCACATGCACCAGTAATCATCCAACAGGGGACGGAGGGTGGGCGGAGCGGAGGCTTGGCTAGTGAAGAGTTCTACTTTTGAATTGTGATAGCCACGGGCCCCCCTGATCCTGCGTGCAGACCAGATGCACAGTCTGTGCGCTGGATCAAGGGGCCCGCGACTGTCACAATTCAAAATGTAGAATATCTGCACAGCACACCGGTCAGTTCCGGGCCTCTGTCTGACAAAGATCATTACACCCCCGTTGCTTATGGAATTCATGTTTTTCAAATCCAGGGCAAATCCCTTTAACAGCACTAATGGAAATGCTTTATTGCAGCCACATGGCTTTATGGAGCATGACAGGGTCGTAAATAGAAGAGTCAGGGCCCCATAGCAGCCCTCCGAATGGGGCCCTCCTTTCCCCTTAAAAATAATACATATTTGTATACTCACACATTTATACATTCTTACAAACATATACACATTTAAACACACATGTGCACACATTTATGCACAGATATATAGCTTATTTTTCTTATACCTTATTTTTCGGACTATAAGACGCTCCTTACTATAAGAAGCACCCCAGATTTAGTCATCCAAATAAAGGAAAACATTTTAAACCAATTAAAATATCCCTGTTGGCCACACAACAGCACATCACACACAGTTCTGCCACATCCATATATTTACACACACAATTCTGCTACTTTCTGAAGCGCCTCACCCGATCTTCATTAAGGCAGTCAGAAGGGTCTGGCAGTGCTGGATTTTCCTGACCTTGGGAAACAAGCACAGACATAGACTATAAGTCACAGACACCAAGGGAGCGATGTATCATATGCGCCGACATACAATAGCGGCCACGCCCCCCCTCATCGCACTGGATACATCAAGAGGCTTAGACCTGATACATGTTGAGTACTGTTAATTACGGCATTATTATGCACAGTCGGACCTGGCATAGTTTTGGTTAAAAACACAGTTTTTGAAAAAGAACGTAAGGACAGGTTGGGAACGCTTGTGCCCAACCCTTCCAGCGGTGGCTGTACCCCACTATGACCCCTCCATGCCCACATGGCACTGCACAAAAATTTGTGATTATTTCACTGCATCTATGCCAGAAAACTGGCATAGAAGCCGTGATAAATCCCCCCCAAAGTGCCTCTTATAGTCCAAAAAATACTTTTCATATACTTATACATAAAGTATAAACACATCTTATACACAGATACAGTATATATACTTGTTGTACACACCTACAGTATATACACACACATAGAGTTCATACTCATGACATATGTATAGCAACATATGCAGACATACAGTACATATACACACGCACAGTATACAAAGCAGACAACAGGAAGTGGAGATGAGATTCCGGTCGTTCTGTTGTTCCCTCCCCCAACATTTCTTATATGAGCTGCCGCAAAACATCCTCCATTCTTTAGTGTATCAGGCCAGATGCTGTGGCCCCCTGACACTGAGGGCCCCATTGCAGCTGCTTTAACATCATCAATTTACAGACATGGAGGCAATGATGATTTTTCCAGTACAGGTGTTTTATTGCAAGCCTGTCTGTAGATCAAATATTCCTTCATGCAGAATTTGTGTCGAGCAAAATGATGGGTAACATTAATACCTGATGGAACTAATTATAGTCAATCTGTTATCATATTAGGGATTGGGGAGTCCAATGCTGTGAGATACACCTAGTCGCAATTGTATACATTTTAGAATTTATCTCAGCTTGCAGGGAAATATTTATTCATCTTTATAAATACCTTATATGATAATTATACAAACATAATTGTGCAAAAATGAATCAGCATACACAAAGTGTGTATATTTGTTGTACATGTATCAATGGAGTAGATGCCTATAGTTTACCCTCTACCATGTCACTTATACATGTTGAGTACTGTATAAAGGCATTATTATGCACAGTACAAAAGCATTACACATGTGTTTAGGCTTCCCACAGCTTGTCACTTGGGTTGATGTCTGAACATTGGGCCATTGCAATACCTTGGTCATCCTTTTATCCGTTCTGTTTTAAATTTCTAGTGTGCTTGGAAAGATTGTGCAGTACATATAAAGTAATAGATGGCAATAAATTAATTTGACAGTGAAGGTATATAGGACAGGATACTGCTTACGTAACATCTGTTTATGCCCTGATACACAATTTCTTGTAATGTTGGCTAGGTCTGTATTAATCACTCAGCACTGTGTTATGGGGGTGTATGAGGACTTGACTACAGAAGCAGTGTCATAGTCTATTTCAGTTTGTGCTGTCACTCTGAACCCTGCACTGTCCATTCTGGGAGCTGCAGCGGGCACAGCCAAAATAACCATACTAAATTCATCTATGTTGAGGGAGGGGGACAAGAGAGGGAGAGCTATTATCCAGATGTCTGTGTAGCACAGCACCCTAAGAAATTAGCCAAGAAATTGCATTGGCAGCCTTTACTTTCAGGGGTCCTCCTTTCCCTATGTAACAAAATGACAGATATCCAGGCTTGGCATTCCTGTGCTTATTATTGGAGACATTTTCTGAGGAGGCCATGCTTTGCACTTTTATTTGTATAAGGAGGTCAAGGTTTTATATATATAGTTTCTGATCCAACGGTGTTGGATAAAACTAGGTTTCCATTATGAAGTTTTACAATGGCAGTCTAGTAAATGGAAAATACCATGGTATATGTTCCAAAGATTAGTAAGTGGCCAAGGTAATTATTTTGTTGCGGGTTTTCTCCTGTGTTTCCATTTATCCTTCTCTCAACTCTGTTTCTCCTCCCCCTTCTTTGATGTTTGTTTATCTACTGGGCCTCTTGTTCCTGCAGCCTGACACCAAGCATCATGTGCCCCTGAAGCAATAGGTCTCTGTGCTGCCTTCTTGTCCTAGGTCACTATAAATTTCTGGGAACCTATGTACATACTGTAATCACTCAATAAGACATATGAATCCGGTTTGTGAAACTGGGAACATGTGGTAAGAAGTTTTGTTTCTAACTTGTAAACAGGTTGCATAAGATCTATAAAGGCAAAACAATTTAAGGAAACATTTACCTATGTCTCCAACATGTTTAATTTATTTTACATTCTAGTAATGATACAAAGCCTTTGTAAATTTAGAGTTTAGATATTTTAGGATGCAATGATTGAGTGCTTTTTGTTACATTTAACAATCCACTAGAATCATCCAATGTCATAGTTTTAGGGGAGAAACTAAAACATCTGCAAAAAAATGAATGATTAAAATATATGTGACCCACTTTTTTTTTTAAAAAACTGGGAAAAAAAGCTATGCATAAATGCATAGGTGCATAAATGCTGAGGACATTGGGTATGGACTGAGGACTGTCCCCGTGAGTACTAAACCATTTGATTGGAAAGGAACTGTTTTTTTCAGAAAGGAACTGTGTTTTTTTCCCCTCATTTTAAACCTTAGAGTGGGTGAACGTAGAGGCGGAGGGTCAATCAATCTGTATTTCTAAACATAGGTTTTTTTGGATTTTTTTTTTGTATCTTTTAACCTGTATCCTCCTTGCGCCGTTCTCTCCATTCATTTGTGAGTAAGGGTAATTTGATAGTTGTTTTTTATTTCGTTAGAGAAAAGCTACAGGCAGATAAGTTCTTTATTCAGGGAGGGCCAGGGAGGTACGGCAGATCTGATACTGAGGATGTGAGAGCAGATATGTAGCAGCGCTGACAGAGTGTCATTGTGTGTAATATGCATGTCTGAGATCTCATCATCTTATCTATCTCATCTCTCTATGTGTTAGAAACCTGTACAATGTTCAGAAGGTAAATTAAAGTGTATATAAACCCTGTAGCCTGATAATCTAACCACACTGTCACCACACATAACTACAGGAATCATAATATGCTTAGAGATTCCTGGCCCACACAATTTTACACTGACTATCACTGAGTGATAGGGGCTAGAACAGCAATAAAACTGAGTAAAATTGCAAAGTAAGAAGTTGAAAAATTATCTTTATTGTGTAAACATCACTAGGGGATTGAGATTTGATGATTTTCTTTCATGGGAAAACCCCTTTTAGTCTGCGCAGGTAAGAACATATTCCAATCAGAAGTGTAAAATAACAGCAAATAAAATAAACATAGGTGACAAACTATTCTAGACACTGTGGTTATCCAGAAATTAACAATACAGTGGGTATGGAAAGTATTCAGACCCCTTTAAATTTTTAACTCTTTATTTCATTGCAGCCAGTTGGCAAGACCAAAAAAAAAATCTTTTCTTTTGCTTATTAATATTAAGATATTTTTGCTAATTTATTAACAAGGAAAACGGAAATATCACATGGCCATAAGCATTCAGACCCATTGCTGTGCCATTTATATTTAACTCACATGCTTTCAATTTCCTCCTTGATATGGTTCTACTCCTTCAGTTTCATCAAAATTTAATCAATTGGATTTGATTTGTAAAAGTCACACACCTAATATATAAGATGTTACCTCTCACAGTGCATGTCAGAGTACATGAGAGTCATGAGGTCTAAAGAACTGCCCAAGGAGCTCAGAGACAATTGTGGCAAAGCACAGATCTGGCCAAGGTTCTAATAGAATTTCTGCAGTGTTTAAGGTTCCTAAGAGCACAATGTCCTCTATAATCCTTAAATGGTAGAAGTTTGGGACGACCACAACTATTCCTCGACCTGCCCATCCAGCCAAACTAAGCTATCTTAGGAGAAGTGTCTTGGTGAGAGAGGTAAAGAAGAACCCTAAGATCACTGTAGATGAGCTCCAGAGATGGAGAATGGAGAAAGTTCAATAAATACAAGATCACTTAAGCCCTCCACCATTCAGGGCAAGATGTATGAAGGACCGCACACAGTTTGCAAAAAAACACATATGACAAATATGACACTATGACAAATAAGATTCTCTGGTCTGATGAGAGGAAGATTGAACTTTTTGGTGGTAATTGTAATTGGTATGTGTGAAGAAAATCAAGCACTGCTCATCACCTGCCATAAACAATACCAACAGTGAAATATGGTGGTGGCAGAATCCTACTAAGGTGGTGTTTTTAAGCTGCAGGGACAAGACGACTGGTTGCAATTGAAGGAAAGATGAATGTGGCCAAGTTCAGAAATATCCTGGATGAAAACCTTTTCCAGAGTGCTCTGGACCTCTGACTGGGTGGAAGATTTACCTTCCAACAAGACAATGAGCCAAATCACACAGCTAAAATAAGAAAGCAGTGGCTTCAGAACAACTCTGTGATCATTCTTGACTGGCCCAGCCAGCCCTGACCAAAACCCAACTGAGACTTATAAATGGCTGTCCAACAGCGTTCACCATCCAACCCGAGGGAACTGGAGAGGATCCACAAATCCAGGTGTGACAAACTTGTTGCATCATTCCCAAGAAGACTCATGGCTGTACTAGCTCAAAAGCTGCTTCTACTCAACACTGAGAAAAGAGTCTGAATACTTATGACCAAGTGATATTTCGGTTTTTCTTGTTTAGTAAATTAGCAAAAATATCTACATTTCAAAATGATCTTTTTTGGTTCTACCAATGACACAAAGAGTGAAATATTTAAAGGTCTGAATAATTTGTATACCCACTGTATCATAAAATGTGAGTGCTCCACGATTTTAGCATAAACACCCCACAAACACACCAAATTAAAAATATTAGAGACACACATCTATGTGCAAGAAGGTCTGCGGTGTCTGCCAACATAGGGGCACATTTCCTAAGGATCCGCACACCGCATTTCAGTCGGATTTCCTGACTATTTCCGATTTGTGCCGCATTTAACAGGGTTTTTTGGCGCACACGCCGACTTTCATACGACACAAATCGGGAGGGCGTGGCCGTTGGACAACCCAACTGAATCGGACTAAGCACAGTATTTAAAATTCAAATTGTGTCGCAAGACAGGGGCATAACTTGAGGGGGTGCAGAAGTTTAGGGGGCCCTTATGGTGTCACTTTCCCATATGAGACTATTACTATAAACCATACATTATAGTTGGGGGCCTGGCACAGACTTTGCACTGGGGCCCATCAGCTTCTAGTTACGCCACTGTCGCAAGACATGCACTCACATACACCGGGAAGAAGAAGGTGAACTCCGGCAGACCTCAGCGGGGAAGCGACACATGCAGGATATCGGGTGCACGATCTTAGTGAATCGCGCTGGACTTCATCCTCGTCGAATAACGCACCTCGGGGATTGCGACAGGACCGGGTAAGTAAATGTGCCCCATAGTGTCAAAAGGCTGGAGGCACTTCCAGGAGATAGGCCACTACACCAGGAGACATGCAAGGGGCCATAGGAGGGTAAAAACACTACCTCCCTTTATGCAAACAGGAACAGAAGGAGCCTTGCAAAATGACCTCTAGCAGGCCATGAATGTGCATGTGTCTGTACAAATGGTTAGACACAGACTTCATGAGGATAGTAGGAGGACCCGACATCCACATATGGTGGTTGTGCTCACAGCTCAACACCGTGCAGGACTCCTAGCATTTGCCAGAGAACACCAGGATTGACAAATTCGTTCCCCAGACCTGAATCTGATTGAGCACATCTGCGACATCATGTCTCGCTCCATCCAACGACATCACCTTGCACTACAGACTGTCCAGGAGTTGGTGGATACTTTTAACACAGGTCTTATTAACCTATTCAGCCAGTTCACTATCCATCATAGCCGGCACTTTATTAATATTGTCACACATCTTGTGGTGTGCACCACTATACTCATATGTTTATTATTATGTCAGTTTCACTTACTTCACACCTCCCTTTACTTTGTATAAAATCATGTAGTCTTTTAAAATCAATATTGTTGATACAATTCCAGTCCAATGTTTACAGATTTGGGTCAATAATTATAGTGTAATACTTACCCTATTTAATGAATTAACATGGATTACTGTCAGTTGTTCTGTACGTTAAGTCATATTTACTGTAACTATGTTTATCCACTGTTATCCCTTACCTCTGCCAGGCTCCAAGATGGCGGCGGAATGCGCATCATTTCGGCGCATGCGTGCGTCTCGATGGTGGCGCCGGACTTCCAGTTCACGATGACGCGCAATCACTGCGCGTCATTCGTCTCCCGGAACATGGTCGTGCCTCCAGACGTGCGTGTGGAGACCTCGATGATGCGCTATGTCACACACCTGCTGTCCATCTCGTCCTCGGGCATTCTGCATCCCAATTGGCCCCAAGGTACCCTCCACTCTGGGTCGGGGAGATATATATACTGGGCACCTACCACACCACAGCACACCCCCTAGAGGAAGCGACGGCGAAACGCGCGTCAGGGTGCTGTGGCGGTGGTCAGAGTTACTACTTTTAACAATTTTTGGCTACATACTACACCCTGGTGGGTAATATGATTGGTTACAGCCTGATTTTGTATACTGCCTTTGTGTCTGATATCTTTGATGTATTTAACATGTATATTATTATTTTAGACCACCGCCACGCTTTTTGTGGTTTTTATGTGTGTTTTTTAACCGTATGTTTTTTTGATGGCCGATTAAATAAAGTTGTATATTGGATTTACGGATTGAGTATGAAATTACATGATTTATCGTCTATTTAGTTACTTTGGTATCCTATATATTTCCATTGGTATTGCATGTTTATTGTTAATATTAGGAGGTGTACATGAGGTACTGGGTTATCTTTCTTTGGTATTCACATATGGTGGTTGTGCTCACAGCTCAACATCGTGCAGGACTCCTAGCATTTGCCAGAGAACACCAGGATTGACAAATTCGTTCCCCAGACCTGAATCCGATTGAGCACATCTGCGACATCATGTCTTGCTCCATCCAACGACATCACCTTGCACTACAGACTGTCCAGGAGTTGGCGGATACTTTAGTCCAGGTCTGGAAGGAGATCCCTCAGGAGACTATCCGGAACCTTATCAGGAGCATTGTGAGGCATTGTACAGAGGTCATACAGGCACGTGGAGGCCACACACAATAATGAGCCTCATTTTGTCTTGTTTTAAGGACATTTACATCAAAGTTGAACCAGTCTGTAGTGTGTTTTTCGACTTTAATTTTTGTGGGCGACTCCAAATCCAGGCCTCAATTGTTTTTTTTGGCGATTTTGTTTTCAGCACATTCAACTTTGTACAGAACAAAGTATTCAATGAGAATATTTAATTCATTCAGATCTAGGATGTGTTATTTGTATTTTCCCTTTTTTTTTTTTTTTGAGCACTGTATTTATTTTTGTTTTCATTACATTCATTACAGTACCATTCATTGATTATTCACTACAGATACACATTCATGTGTGGTATATTCAGTACAGGCACTTATTTATATGTGTGGTATATTTACTGCTGCTATGTTTGCTGATCTGGCGTAAAGGGAATTTAAAGGACATCTGCCACCAGGATCAAGGATTGTAAACCAAGCACACCGACATACTGATGTGTGCCCCCTGTGGCAGGATCTAATCATCTTTAACCTTCTTATTCCCTGTCTTTTACAAAAAAACGGCTTTGAAAGTTATGCAAATTAGCCTGCAAGGCTTCATGCTCCATAGGTGTTAATGGAGCCTGGGGCCCCTCGGGGTCTTTTTCATAATCCTTAAAGCCTCTTTTTCTTAAAAACAAGGGCATAAGAAGCTTGAAGAGCAGATCCTGGCAAAGGGGGAACCACCAGTATTTCGGTGTTCTTAGTTTACAGTCATTGATCCAAGCGATAGATGTCCTTTAATATCAAAATCAAGCATTATGAACCTATGACACTTACAGACGATTTCAGAAGGAAGGAGACCATGGGGGACATGTATCATAGTTTTGTCTCTCTGTGGTGAATTTTTGAGAAATTTGGCGGCTCTTTTTTGCGCCTTATGTATGATCAGGTCTTTCCCTAAAGGGAACCTATCTCCAAGATTCTACCTATAAAGGTAGATCGGGTGGTAGGTGCATGTATGGGATGTGAGGATAGCCCTTTTTAGAGCTTATCCTCACGTCCCTGCAATCTTTTAAAAATCTTTAATACCCTAATATGTAAATTTTCTAAAGCGGCTACCGGGGTGTGGAGTAGTCGGACATGAGGCTACACGTCGCAGCTACTCCACACCCCAGCAGCCTCTTTTCTCCTCCTCCTACCGTTACATCTTTAGAACGCAGCTCCTCGAAGATTTTAAAAAGATAGCGGGGACATGAGGATTAGCTCTAAAAAGGGCTATCCTCACGTCCAATACATCCACCTACCACCCGTTCATTTTCAGAGAGGAAAATTTCCAATGACATCTTCTGTCTGCTCTTGCATATGTACACTGCTCTGCTCCTGGCTCCTACCCCTCTCTCCCCCTCCCACATCCTCCCCTTCCAGTGGGGGTGGGGATGGGGGGAGCACAGCAACAAATATATTATAGAGCAGAGGAAAGTTGTAATTTGAAATTTTCCTCTCTGGGACTCGATAATGTTCTCTAATAATATTGCTTTTTTATATGATTATTGCCCCTTTATATAATGCCCAATATGTAAATACTGCCCCCACTTTAAATTATGCAACAAATATAAATATTGTCCCATTATATAATAGCTTCCTTCTGTATCATGAGTTTCAACTGAATTAGTGTCATGTAGATATTTAAACAGCTGAAAGAAACCACTATTAGAGGTCCTGGAGTGGTTTCTGAAAGTCCCACATTCATCGGACCCTTCCCTCCCAGAAGCACTGGCTGCGGACTACACTCTTTAGTGGTGCATGACTAAGAAATTTATAGCCTGAATACCTTTTCAATGCGGCAGACAAATGACTAAGATTTAGTAGAGAGTGGAAAGCTAACATCTCCCAAACAGAATCTCTTGCTTCTATTAGGTCTATGGCTCAAGGAATAAACTCCTCAGACATTTAAAGGGAACCTGTCAGGGCGATTTAGGACATGAACCCACCCAAAGGTCCCAGTGGTTTAGTGTCCAAAAATCGACCTGTATGAGTTTTAGACTTACCTCATTCTGGAGATCTCGGGACCTGCAAGTTGCAGCAAGTGCAGTCGGCATAGTACACCCTGGCTTCACTACCCAAGGACCATAGGTACAGAGCATGAGCAAAAAAGCTTGGATATTCATTGAAGCAACACAAGAGGAGCGCTGGGATCATCAGATTTGAGTCTGATGTGCCCAAAACCACGTTTTCTTAATCCCTTACCGACGCGCGCCGGTAACACCCTTGATCGGTGATAGCACAAATTGTGGGTTTTATCCCGTCGATTTTGCTGGCGGCTTCAAAAAGATGGTGGTGCATAATCGTCACCCCAATGACATCATAAGAGACACCCAAGACTGTCTCTTTTTAACACATTCATTACACCGAAGTATGAAAAAGTTATTAGTGCCAGAAGATGGCAAAAATCAAAAACACTTTTTTGTACAGGAGGTTTTAATTTTTGTAACTGTATGAAAACATTATAAAACCTATACAAATTTGGTATCCCCATAATCATACCTACCCAAAGAATAAAGTAGACATGTCATTTGGGATGCACAGTGAAATCCGTAATTTCCAAGCGAAAAGAAAACAACACAAATTTTTTTCACCATTTTGACTGCATTTGGATTTTTTTTCACGCTTCCCAGTAAACGCCAGGGAATATCCAATACTATCACTATAAAGTGCAATTTGTTACACAGAAAATAAGCTGTCACACAACTCTTTACATGTAAAAATAAAAAAGTTAGTTTTTTGAAGGTGAAGAGTGAAAAATGGAAGAGAAAAAACAAAAAAGGGCCAGGTCGTTAGGGGGTTAAACGACATGTAGTTGGATCATGGTCCCAAATCGACCTGACATGTTCTATTTAAGAATGTACCAGCAATCTGGACAGAGGTCATCCGCTACATTTATATTTAAATTATCCATCAGATCTTTTAAGAGCTCTATAAACAATACGAGACATGCAGTTTTTTATCCCAAACACTTTATGTAGACAAAAATATACAGCCATTATATAATTAAAATGAATTCAATTACCAGTAATATTACAGGCTGGAAGATAATAACAGATACAGTTGCAGTCAATCTAGGCCTGTCTGGAAACTGTGTTTATTTGTATCCCTGGAAAAACAAGGAAAAACAAGTTCACATAATGCAGAGCTGCCCTGTTTACAGAGTGTGCTCCCACTGATTACTCACTGCTTCATGTGACACCTCGGGGAACTGTCAGGGACCACAAGAAACCTGAACCTCCAGGACAGACAAAGGAATGTGTGACATGTCCGTCCCCACCATATGCATGTGACCAGCACACAAGTTATATATAGGATGGTCAGAGAGAGAACAGAGAAAACACAAGCTAACCCTGGAGTAAGAGATTTGCACAAGAGAGACTTTTATAGGTAGATCATTTTGGATAAAAACTACATAGAAGATAGAAGAACCTCTACAACTGTCTGGAAAACCTTACGTGGGTGAAAAGTCAGATACAGGTTTCCTGTGCATAGGCCTTGGCAAAAGCGATTTCTAAGGACTATGGATTACAATGCAGACATTATTAGGGATAATAATCCTATGGACAGCTTGGAAAAGCAGCTAATTTGCCCTATTTGCCTTGAGATGTTTAACAAGCCTGTGGTGATTCTCCCATGCCAACACAATTTGTGTCGGAAATGTGCCAATGATGTCTTTCAGGTAAGGCGATACAATATATGAATACATCTGCTGCTCTAGTCTAGAAGCTTAACAGCTAAATTATGGACATACCTATTTTTTCAGTTGTGGGTTAGTATGTTTACACTGAAATATTCATTGAAACATTAAATGATCCTTATTCCACCAATGTAGGCTGGAAATCCATATTGGCCCACACGAACTTCAGTGTCTGGTGGGAAATTTCGGTGTCCAACATGTCGGCATGAGGTCATCTTAGACCGTCACGGTGTTTATGGGCTTCAAAGGAACCTGCTTGTAGAGAACATAATAGACATATACAAACAGGACTGTAACAGGTAAGCAGGGCAAGAATAAGACAGTAGCTAGGTCAAACAAAACAACTTCAGTAACCTAAAAAGCTATAAAATGTACTTTCTCTAACACCTTAACCTGTTTTAACAGTTTTTGCTTACAATACTTTTGTTTTCTTTACATATGGCTAGTAGACCTGAGAAAAAAAAGGAGAACCATCCAATGTGTGAGAAGCATGAAGACGAGAGAATAAACATTTACTGCATAAGCTGCCAAGTACCAACCTGCTCCATGTGCAAGGTTTTTGGCGCTCATAAAGACTGTGAAGTTTCTCCCCTTCAGAACATATACCAGACTCAGAAGGTGCGTGACATACAATATCTTACACAGGATAATGTGGTGTGGATATTCAAATGCATATTCTCTAATAATACTGTAATGCTGACAGTGCTATAGAGAGCACTCTGGGTCTTTTTAGAGATGGCCTCTTACAAGTAGAAGCCAGCCAAGTCACCTGTTATATTTAGAAAGAGTTGAGACTGCAGCCAGGTCTCACAGGGGACACAGCTGTGTGGGGGTGTGAAACTGTACAGCTCAAGGGCTCCGTTTAAGATGAAAGATTATTATAGTTGTACAGCATTAATAGTTAATAACATTTAAAAATGGACAGGCCATTTCCATTCTGCTCACATAATCTCAGTGAACAAGGTCACGTCGAACTTGCTGTCCAGTTTACAGGACAGTGCATGTATGAACTGCATAAGTTCAGTAGATTTCTTCCCCTCCTAACAGTATCCAATGCTGTATAACAGATTTATGGCTTGATAACTGTTGATTTAGGATTCCGGTGCGCAGTCACACAGGCTGCTCTCTCTGTTTGTGCAGTGGCTGGACTCCCATTCAAAGAAATGGGGGATGATCTGCAGTAACCTGTTCTGACTACTAGACAGAAGACAAACTTGACTGTTTTCTGTTCCATCCGCTGTGCTCTCTCTTTGAAAAGCTGATATTTTGGAGTGCTAAATGCGGGACCCCACCAATCTGATATTGAACGATTATCAATATTTTTAATGTAACCTTTCCCCCGTTTGCTCAATGAATGCTTAACCCCTTCCGACATTTGACGTAATAGTACTGCATCGCGGGAGGTGCGTTCCCGCAAAATGCAGTACTTTTACGTCAAACTACTGCCCCTGGCTCCTGAACCGAGCCGGGCCAGAAGCTGCGGGTGTCAGCTATATATTATACCCGACACCTGCCTCTAACACCCGCGCTGACCGCGGCGTGTAAGGGGCATTTCAATAGGATCGGACCCCCCCCACATGCAGCGCTTACCAGGGGGGTCCACTGCTGCGCAATCCTCCTCCGGGAGCCGGGTCCGTGCCTTCTGGCAGGACCCGTCTGTAATACATTGAGCATGCGCAGCATTACACAGTATTACATCTGTATTACACTGTGTAAGGTGAAGAATAGCTTGAACAAGCAATCAGTGGATCGCTTGTTCAAGCTAACCTGGAAAAGTGAATAAAAACTGTTAAAAACAATAAAAACATTTTTTAATAAAAATTAATTAAATAAAGTTAAAGTCCCCTAAACACAAACATTCCCTATACACATGTAATAAAGTAAAAAAAGCCACAAAATCGCCATAAATGCCCCATATATTTGGTATCGCCGCGACCGTAACAATCTGTAAAATAACTCAGAAACATTATTGGGCCCGCTCGGTGAACGCCGTAAAAAAACTCGCCAAAAATGTACATTTTTCATAAAATCTCTTCACAAAAATGTTCTAAAAAGTGATCAAAAAAAGTTGTGTATGCCAAAATGGTACCAATTGAAAGGACAACTCAACAGGTAAAAAATAAGCCCTAAACTAGCTCTGTCAACCAAAAAATATTAAATTTACGTCTCCGAAAAGATGGCGATGCAAAAACAAATGAGATTTCCTCTATATTAGTTTTTTTCCTGTAATATTTGTAAAGTGCATTTCATGTCGCAAAAAATAAGCCCTTATATGTCCAAATTGCCAAAAAAATAAAGATTTTATAGCCAATAAAAAGTGACAATACATAATCTGCTCTGAATGGCGCAGCTTCCCTTCAATGCCCTGCCGTGTGCCCATACAGCAGGTTACCACCACATATGGGGTATTGTTATATGCGGGAGGGATTGGGTATCAAATTTTGTGGAGAGTTTTGGTATTTTATCCACAGAAAATTTGTAAATTTTTTGAAAAACTTTTAAATTAATTTAGCCCAAAAAATTTCCCTTTCAAAATTGCATCCGATTTTGTTTTAACCCCTGTAAAACAATTAAAGGGTTAACAAACTTCATAAAAGTTGTTTTAAGTACGTTTAGGGGTATAGTTTCTATAATGGGGTAATTTATGGGGTTTTACTTTTATTTAGGCCTCTCAAAGTGACTTGAAACCTGAGCAGGTCCCTCAATAGCAGTATTTTGCTTTTTTTATGAAAATGTGAAAAAACGCACCTAACGTTCAAAGGCACATAAAATCCTACAAAAATAAGAGTATGCATAAAAAACCATGTCCACATAAAGAAGACATTCGGTGAATGTTAGTTATTAAGTTTTTTTGCTGTTATGACTATGTGTGGAAAAAGTAGAACATTTTGAAGTTTGAAAATGGAGAATTTTTCCAAATTTTAACCAAATATCTGATTTTCTCATAAATAAATGCAAAACATACCACCAAAATTTTTCAACTAACATGAAGTACAATGTGTCACGAGAAAACAATTTTAAAATCACTTGGATATGTTAAAGCGCTTCAAAGTTATAACCATTTATAGTGACACAGGGCACATTTGAAAAAATGGGCCGTGTCAGGAAGGTGAAAAGGGGCTTTGGCATTAAGGGGTTAAAGAAATCACTGCATACTTGACAGGGAGTTCTTACAGCAATAGCCAACATGAAACAGTATATTAACCCCTTCACGCTCCGCGGCGGATATATCCGCCACGGAGCGCAGTGACTTAGCGCTCAGTGGCGGATATATCCGCCACGGCGCTTATGCCGGCTCGGCTCTGGATCAGAGCCGAACCGGCATCGGGAAACACGGGGTGCCGGCTGTAACTAATAGCCGGCACCCCAGTGTAACACCCGCGATCGGAGTTGTCTCCGATCGCGGGTGCTTAACCCTTTAGATGCCGCGGTCAGCGCGACCGCGGCATCTAACAAGCATCTGGGGTGTCTTTCCCCCACGATCGGCCCCCCCGAACCGTTTTCGGGGGGCGCCGATCGTTGCTATAGTAACTCTGGGGTCCGATCTGGACCCCAGAGTTACTAGCAAGAATTGCCAGTAAGATGGCGTCTGTGACGTCATCTTACTGGCAAAGTGCCAGCCTATGCAAGTGCATAGGCTGACACTGATAATACTCTGCAATACATGAGTATTGCAGAATATTATCATGAACAAGCAATCAGAGGATTGCTTGTTCATATCCCATGGTATAAAAGTAAAAAAGTAAAAAAAAAAGTTATTCAATAAAAAAATAAAGTCATAAATCACTAAAAATGCCCCAAACCCCCAAAACATATAAAGAGACATATAACTCAAAAAAAAAGTCTAAATCATAACACAAACCCCACATATATAGTATCACCGCGTCCGTAACAACCCGTAGAATAAAAGTAAATCATTATTGAACCCCCACGATAAACGCCGTAAAAAAAAACTGTTATAAACCCTCCAAAAATTATGATTTTTACCTTTTCAATCCCACAAAAAATGCTATAAAATGCGACCAAAAAACCATATGTACTTAGACATAATACTGGTGCAAAGTACAACATGTCCCGCAAAAAACAAGCCATCAACCAGCTCCGTAGCCAAAAACGTAACAAAGTTATGCCACTTGGAAGATGGCAATACAAAAATTATAGATTTTTCCCCACATTAGGGTTTTGTTTGACAAATTTAGTAAAACGTAAGAAAATATATTCATGTCTGGTATCCCCGTAATCGTATCAACCCATAGAATAAAGCTAACATGATTATTAGTCTATACGGTGAACACCAAAAAAAAAAAAGTCAAAAATCCAGTACAGAATTGATGCTTTTCTACTCCTGCCCTCAAAAAAAGTTCCTAAATTTTCAACAATAGGTGATACCAACCCCAAAATGGTAACAATGGAAAAAGCATCTCATCCCGCAAAAAAAATGCCGTCACATGGCCCCAATAACGAAAAAGCGAAAATTTTATAGCCTTCAAAAGGGGCCAATGAGGAAACTAAAATCCTGGCAGCTGCAGGGCTCTCCTTCCCTTCTGCGTCTCGCTGTGCGCCCATAAAACAAGTCACAGCCACATGTGGGGGGTCTTTGTACTCAGGAGAAATTGCAGAACAAATTGTATGGTGGGTTTTCTCTTTTTATATTTTGGAAATGTGTAAATTTTAGTGCTAAATGAACGTATAAGGGAACAGTATGACCATTCTAAATTTCACCTCCATTTTGATTCCATTACTATGAAGATCTCAAGGGGTTAACAATCTTCGTAAAAGCTGTTTCTGATAGCTTGAGGGGTGCAGATTTGAAAATGGGTAGATTATATAGGGGGTTTTGATGCTAAATATGTAAAATTTCATTCAAAACTGTATTTATCCCCAAAATAGTCAATTCTGAAAATCCGGAAAAGCGATATTCTATTTGTAAGCCGCGTGACATCAAAATAAATTATCCAGACATATCAGAAATTATGAAAATGTAAAGTAGACAAATGGGAAATGTTATTCAGCAACTTATTTAGGTGGTAAATCTATCTGCCTGAAAACGCAATGATTTAGAATTTCGAAAATGGCAAATTTTTCAAAAAATTTATCATATTTTCTTTTTTTTGTAAATAAACGCAAAACTTATCTGCCAAAATTTACCACTAAAATGAAGTACAACATGTGGGGAAAAAACAATCTCAGAATAGTTTTGATAAGTAACAGTGTTCAAAAGTTATAACCATATAAAGCGAAGCAAGTCAGAATCCAAAAAATCGGGCTGAGCCTTAAGCTGTAAAATGGCTGCGTCCTTAAGGGGTTAACCAACATATTTCTGATATGTAGGACCACATTTACTAAAGCTGCTGCACCAGTTTTCTGTTGGAATTGCACATGTATTTAAGAAGTGTCCATGCCACATATGTGTCACACGCAATTCATTTCTATTGCGGCTGCAAATAAACATGACACAACACAAATTTCTGCACATAAAGGGTTGATCCAATGTACAGTCGGGCCATGTGGCAAATCTGACCAAAGTGTGTCGCACGCCCTTAGGTATAGGTGCACCAAAAAATGTTAATGCAGAGTGCACACAGTGCTGTTTGGACAGTTTTTTATAAATGTGCCCCAGAGACCGCAAACAAAGTGTGAAACGAGACAGAGCCAAAAAATTGTTCTAAACATCTGTACTGAAGTGCTTTTTGTATTTAGGAAATTACCCTTTAAAACACTTACTTATCAATCTCTTCCTGCTTCTTCAGTCTTTACCGGCGTTAATATTTAACACCTTTACTCCTCCATTGGCAGCACTCTGGAGTCACAATTATTTTTTGTAAACAAACATAGGGCAAGGATCTGGAAACATTCTGCAACATCACTATAAGTTACTCGCAAAAGCTGAAACAGACTTTCCTTGCAGCAATTCATACTATACTACTACAATTTCTTTTTATCTACAATATTAAAGGTCCACTGCATTGGATAGTTTTCATTAATCAAATGGTCAACAGTCAGATCAGAATATTACACAAAACATTTATGTGAGTTGACACTCAAATTTGATGATAATTGAAGTTTTTAGACAACTGAAAAATATGGCAGATCAATAAATTCCAGCATGTTCAACTTATAACTATACAATGCTTAATAGATTGTCATCCGCACCCTGGCTCCGCCTTCCTGATATATCCAGGTATCTAGCCGCCGGGTACGGCCCCTTCATACCCCTCCATGTCTAAGAATTACGACTATTTAAGGGCTTTTATTCCAGAAAAGTTGTGTACAGGCCCTGATAAATCTCCCCATTGTCTTAATTGATCTGGTTGCTCCCATTGCCACATTTTCTAACTCACCTGTATAGTTCTAATATATATATGCCAAAAATTTCAAAACAGCTGCAGAAAAGTAGCTACCATATTACCAATTATTTTCCTATCTACTGTAGCATGTTATGATTATCTCACATTTGATTTAACTCAGTTCAGAATTTTATTTGCTTTACAGACAGAACTCTCTGGTTGTATATCAATGCTAGTTGCTGGGAATGACAGAATTCAAACTATAATAAGCCAACTGGAAGAGTCCTGCAAAACACTAAAGGTAAAAAAAAAAATATTAAAAATGTAAAAAAAGTGTAGGTAAAATAAACAGTGAGTGTACCATGCTAAACTACCCGCGCTGTTCCAGGGTCCGAGCTAGCCTTTGTTGCTTTATATAATGGTGTATTTATTAGAAATATGGATAGGTTCATGCTTGCCATTGATCATTATTCCGCTGTCTTATTTTCGGGGAAACAGGGTAGCATTCTAAGCCGGTTGAAAAACTTGATTGTACTTTTAGCATCTAATACGTTTTACTTTCGCTGATATACAGGAGAGCAGTCAAAGGAAAAGGGAATCCCTGAATCAATTATTTTTGGAATTGAACAGAGTGATTGAAGAGAAGAAGGCAGATCTTGTGGAGAGGATATCTCAAGCAGAGGAAGAAAAGCTAAATTTTGCACGTTCCCTGATTGTTAAATATCAGGAACAACTTCAGTCCTCGTCTGACCTTTTGCAAAGTGCCCTTCAAATGGGTGAACAGACTGGACATGCCACTTTTCTTCTGGTGAGTTGTTACAGGCCATATTGTAATGGTGATTAAAGTACAGGCAGTCCCCTTCTTAAGAACAATCGACTTACAGACGACCCCTAGTTACATACGGACCTCTGGTAATTGGTAATTTACTGTACTTTAGCCCTAGGCTACAATAAACAGCTATAACAGTTATTAAAGGTGTCTGCAATTAGTATTTATGACAATCCAACATTTTTAAAATCCAATTGTCAAAGAGACCAAAAAAAAATTTGTCTTGAATTTCAATTATAAAATATACAGTTGCATACAAATTCAGCTTAAGAACAAACCTACAGAACCCATCTTGTATGTAACTGCCTGTACAAGAATTGATTAAGAACCATACATAAAACACTTCCTGTTTTTTATGTGTATGTGGGATTGTTTTCTATTACAGTATTTTTATTTCAATTTTTTTGCTCTTTTGCAGATGTCTAAGCAGCTAATGAATAGGTAAGTGTGTTATCTTGTGCATAGTAATCGTATAATAATACAGAGATGGCTAAATTTATGCTTCACATGTCCATTTAATAGTTGTTTTCCAACAGTTTTTTCACATATACAACAAGATGCCATTTATTCAGACATAAAACTAAGCAATGTAACTAGTCAAAGTGGGCTTGGTTTTCTAATCTTTTTGGACTGGAGGTTCTGACATTGCATTCATTCTGCACGTGACTCTGGCATTAGTGATTATGTCTGAATGAAGGCAAGTTACAGCTAAAGCCAAGGGGGCCAGAAGCACTGGGACACAGAGAACAACCACAGGAGCAATAAATATGCAGATTCTTCAATAATCCCTGCCCCCTCGGGATTTACATTTTACAATAGTCTTAAATAATATGTGAAATAGTTCTTGCAGCTATCTGTTATGTAAAGTGTTTAACCCACAAAGTGTGGAGTCTTTACAGGTGACAAGTTTCCCTTGAATTGATCTGGCTGTGTGCCATCTGGACAGATGGCAGTACTAGGATGTAATGTCAAGCCAAGGACAAAATTATACCTGGACAATTACCTGTACAGACCTAGAAAAGACAATGCAAAAATGACATTACATCTGCATAGAAAAGACATTATGGAGAATACCATTCAGTTTGCATTATACATTTACAGCTGAGTTTAGCCTGAATGAAATACATTACAGGCATACTGCAGCATGAAAAGCAGAGCACTGATTATCCATTTTTTATCTTGTAGAATCACAGAAGCCTCTAAAGGTTCTCAGCTTGAGAAGACAGAACCTGGTTTTGAGAATATGGACCAATTTACTTTGGACACCGAGCATGTTATTGAAAGTCTAAGAAGCCTTGATTTTAGTACATGTAAGTATGACAAAAAAGGAATAGGTGGTATTATTATTTTTTTTTATTTGTAGAGCACCATTAATTCCATGGTACTGTACAATCAGTAAGGGGGTCACATACATTACATTAAGACAAAAACAGGTTCAAATACAAAATACAAAACTACAGTGCTCAGGAGACAAGTAGGAGAATGGCCAGCACGGGCTCACAATCTATATGGGGGTGGGGGATAGAGACATGAGGTGAGGGAGCAGTGCAGATAATATGCATTTTAAGGCGAACCTGAACAGGGAGGGGTTCAGGTTACGTTTGAAGGTTTGAAAAAAGGGGGGGAGAGTGACACATTTTGGTAGAGCGTTCCAGAGTATGGGAGATGCATTGGAGAAGTCCTGGATGTGGTTTTGAGAAGAGCGGATGGAAAAAGTGTGAAGCTGAAGGTCTTGTGAGGAGCAGAAATTATGTGTGGGGGGGGCGGTATTGCCTGATGAGTTCAGAGCTATATGGAGGGAACATGTTGTGGATGGCTTTTTAGGTTATGGTTAGTATTTTAAATTGAATTCGCTGTGCAATGGGTTACCAGTGGAGAGACTGGCAGAATGGAAATGCAGAGGAGAATCAAAGAGACAGATGGATTAGCCGGGCAGCAGAGTTTAGGATAGATTGGAGGGGGGAGAAGAATGTTGCAGTAGTCCAAGCGAGAGATGATGAGGTCATGGACTAGTAATTTTGTAGACTCTGGATTGAGAAAGGGTCGAATGTGAGAGAGATTGTAGTAAGGGCCTAGATGTGAGGCTTAAAGGATAAGGCGGCTCCAAGGCAACAGACTTTAGGGACCGGGGAGAGTGTGGAGCCATAAATTGTGATGGTTAGGTCAGGTGGGAGAGATGTGTTACGTGGAGGAAAGATTATGAGTTCTGAAATATAGATCTGTGTGCCGTCTGCATATGAATGGTATTGTCACAGGTCAGAGGTGTAGAGGATGAAGAACAGGGGTAACAGGACAGAGCCCTGAGGGACGACAACCGAGAGGGGGCAAGGTGAAGAGATGGTGTAAAAGTGATAGACACTGAACGTCCAGTGAAAAGGTATGAGGAGATCCAGGAGAGAGCATGGTCAGTGATGCCAAAAGAACAAAGTGTCTGCAGCAGGAGAGAATGGTCGACAGTGTCAATAGCAGTAGACAGGTCAAGGAGGAGGAGAAGAGAATAGTGATGTTTTGGTCAGGGTATTCTCATTGGAGTGATTGGGTCGAAAACCAGATTGCAGTTTGTCAAGGAGAAAGTTGGATGAGAGGTAGAAAATAGTTCTAGGTGGACATGTTGTTCCAGGAGTGTTGAGGCAAATGGAAGTAGTGAAATAGGGCGATAGTTTAGCGGAGTGGATGGTTCCATTGATGGCTTTTTTTAGAATGGGTGTGACAGTTTCATGTTTAAAGGAAGATGGAACAATACCAGTGGATAAAGAGATGAGTTAGGGCTGGAAGGAGCGCTGTGGTCAGTGCACAGGTGGCGATATATGTATTGGTATCAATGGAGGAGGTCCATTTGCTTTAATAAATACATCTCATGCAGGCTATGAATTTGAGGAGGAAGAAGAGGATGCAGAGGAATATGAGGAGCCAGAAGAAGACAGACCAGAAGGTAAGAAACTGAGCTACTCATGTACATTTTGGAAAAAAGGATCTAGTCAGTATAAAGTGGCCGATAATTGACTTCATAGGTAGACCTCAACTACGAGAGACAAAATGTGAAAACATAAAAAACATATTCAAAAAATCACATTGTCTGATTTTTAAATAATTTATTTGCAAATTATAGTGGATAATAAGTATTTGGTCACCTACAAACAAGCAAGATTTCGGTCTCTCACAGCCTTGTCACTTTTTTTTTTTTTTTTAATAAGAGGCTCCTATGTCCTCCACTGGCCCCTTCCACATTTGCGTTTTCTGCGCGTGCTTTTGACGTGCAGAACTTGCATTGCACTCTGACCCATTGTAACCAATGGGCCTTTTCAGACTTAGATTTTTTTTCACGCACACACGCGCGTTTTTTTTAACGCGCGTTTAAATCTCGACATGCTCTACTTTTGCAAGTCACGCACGTGAAAAACGCACCATACAAGTCTATGGAGACGCATCAAAAACGCATTGTACTTGCAAGTGTCTCAGAGTGCAATGCGTTTTTCACGCATCAATTGCCATAGAAAAGATAGAGCTCAGTCCTGAGTCCATTTCACGCGCATTTTCTGCACGTGAAAAACGCATTGAAATTGCATTGAAATTGCATCAAAAACGCGCGTGAAAAACAGACACTGAACAAACTCTGACTGAAAACTGATTGCACTCTGATGCAAAATGCGCGTTTTTCACTGACCAAACCCTGATTACACCCTGATCAAACTCTGACGTGATCTGAAACGCAAGTGTGGAAGGGGCCACTCAGTATATAAAAAACCTGTCCGCAACCTCAAACAGTCAAAATCCAAATTCCAATATGATGTAGAACCAGAAGCTGTTGAAGGACACCAGAAACCAAATTGTAGATATGCACCAGGCTCGGTAGACTGAATCTGCAATAGACGAGATGAAAAATAAGAGAATGGAAGTCATACAAGACCACTGGTAATCTCACTCAATCAGTGGCTCCTTTCTCCAATCTCACGCCGTGGGGTCAAATGTAATAAATGTAACACACTATGCCGCCAGGGACTCGGATCCTGCATTGCCAGGCGTGTCCCCCTGCTTAAGCCAGTGCATATCCATGCCCATCTGAAGTTCGCTAGAGAGCATGTTCCTGAAGAGTATTGGGAAGATGTCATATGGTAAGATAAAACCAAAGTACAACTATTAGGTAGAAACACAACTTGTCATGTTTGGAGGAGAGTGAATGCTGAGTTGCATCCAAAAAAACACCACACCTACTGTGTTTCTCTGCAAAGGGACCAGGGCGACTGATCTGTGTACATGAAAGAATGAATGGAGTCAATTCAAGATCCTGGATAGGCCTAGCCAGACTCCAGATCTCAACCCCATGGAAAACCTTTGGAGAGAGTTGAGAGTGTTGCCCAGTGACAGCCCCAAGACATCACTGCTATAGAGGAGCTCTGCATGGAGGAATGGGCCAACATAGCAGCAACAGTGTGTGCCAACCTTGTGAAGATCTACAGAAAACGTTTGACCTCTGTCATTGCCAACAAAGGATAAAATATTGTTATTGACCAAATACTTATTTTCTACCATACTTTGCAAATAAATTCTTTAAAAATCAGACTGATTTTCTGGATTTGTTTTCACATTTTGTCTCTCATAGTTGAGGTCTACCTATGATGTCAGTTACAGGCCTCTCATCTTTCTAAGTGGGAAAACTTGCACAATTGGTGGCTGACTAAATGCTTTTTTCCTCTACTGTACATTACATTTGCAGTGTTTATCATGGTTAAATAGAAGACAGATTTCATGATGTATACCTCAGACAGATAGTGCTGTACATGCCATAGTCATACAGTATTTGTGGGACAACTCTTCCGGCGGCCCCCACAGAAGTAAATGCAGTGCAGGTCAAACAATGGCCGTCTGTACGGGACTTTTGGCCCCAATATTCCAGTTCACTGTTGGTCTGATGACTAAAACCCTTCTATACATAATTTGTAGGTCAGTCTGTGGTAACATAGGACACTAATAAAATCCATTGTAAGGCCTCATGCACACTTCTTTATATTTGGGCTGTTTGATAGCCGCACAAATTATGCCTAGCTCAAAGCCCGCGTAGAGGTCTGTACTCCCACCAGTATTGTGCCACAGCTGCTGAGAGATGCATATCTAGAATATTTCTTTATTACTTTTACAAAATGTAGTGAATTTATCTTGAAATTAACAATATTATTGGACATTTGTTAAAATTCCTGTCTATTTACAGGGCAGCAATAATTCCAAAGCACATAATGAAGAATCATTGAAGGGGCAATTGAATAGCATGGTGCAATGTTCAGGATACAGAGCACATCCCACGAGTCAGAAGAATGAAGATCCTGCAGGCTAAATAAGTCAGGACTGCTGCTAGTGATCAGAGGACCTCTCTCGCAACGGTCAGCTGATCAGGGTGTATATAATTGTTCTGCTGTCATTTTTAGTATGTTGAGTGCTGTAACTCAGCATGTGTTGATCTGCACACGGTCAGAAATCCTGCTAGGTCACACAATCTTTAGAAATGTTTTCAATGTAATGCCTGAAACTTGAATAAACTATTTCTCTTGTTGTGATAAATTCCTGAGATGAAGACTTTTGATGCCCTGCTACATGACGACCGGGCATCAGATCACAAATAGACTATTTGTTTACAGAGAATAAATGGTGATAAAACAGTTCTGAGTTATAATGAATTTTCAAAGATGTAAAGCTTGTTTCTTTTGCGTGTATGGCCTAGAGCATGTAGTGGAGCACAATTATCAAGTGTTTGTGCATGTGAGTGTAATAAGAAGTGGTAAGGATAGGGCTTTAAAGGTTTTGACTGTACCCTGTGAATCATAGGTTCCTTGTATATGTTCAGATGAATTGCCATTGTGCCCTGAAAGTGTCAGGAGTGAACACCAGCGCCAGCCAGTGATTGATTGCTGCTGGTGTTCAGGGCGTTTCCCACTAATGTCATTATTCTTATATGGGCAGTGATATCACTGGGGACCTCCCTAAGCATACTGTGAGCAGAGGCCAGTAATTAGCATCAGTCTCTCATTGGCTCCAATGGCCTCCGTTGAGCGGTACAAGTTGCACAGCAGTAGGAAGCAGGATGGGTTTAAAAAAGTATATTTACCTCTGCCTATGTATATGCTCAGCGTAAACATCAGGTGCTCTCCTGGCATATACAAAAGATGTGATGTGAATGTCGGCAGCCATGGCAAGCAATACACTGGAACCAACTGATTAAGGTCTATAGAGCAGTTTTCTAGGCACGATCTGTAATAGTAGTGGAAGTAAACATCCAATGACATCATCTATTGTCTGTAATGGCCAAAACATATCAAGATGTTAGGTGTTATCCCCTATTGTAATTGTGTCCATCTTCTAGTTGATGTAAATGATGTGACTGCTACAAAAATTTTTACAAAATTGGTGCCTAGATTGACATTTCAGGCTGGTGGGGGATGTAGTTCAGCTACTGACCTCAACGAGCGCCTCGGTTGTTGTTATATGCAGTATTCATTGAAGCTTCAGCCATGGTAGTTATCTCCCTTCTCCTGTCTTAAAGCTCTATCCTAGTGGATTCTCCTTAAGTTAATTTTGCCTCCCAAACTGATCTTTTCAACAACCCCTCCAAATTTCATACTGGTGTTCTCCAAGTTCATAACCTGCAAACCCCCGTAGTTGATCCTGCCTTTTAAGTTACTGTTTTAGACTTCTGTGAATGTCCGGGAGCCGTTCATAGACTGTTGCGTGAAAAGAGAAGGGATGGAAAAAGTTACTGTACATGCACCAAAATATGCACTTAGGTGAGCCAGTCCATCCATATAATCCATATGGTAATGCTGCAAATTTAAGATCATGCTAAATTAGACTCGGTCTCAGACTTGCAGAACTTCTCAGAAAGTGTGTAAAACAGTTCATGTGGCATAAGATTTATAAACTTGGTTATTTTTGTCCATATTGAATCAGAATTCTGGCACATTTGAAATAGTACTATGACCCCACTGACATATGTTTTACCAGAATATTCACATAAATATAAAATATAATGTTCAAATTGTTAGTGTAATTTCACCTGATGGAGATCATGATGTGGGGCATCTATCAAAAACATAAAGATAATCCTCACCTATTGGTGTGGAATTCTTGCACATCAGAAATACTCTTAATGGAAACATGAAAAAGATCTGGTGCAGAAAATTGGTCAGCGGAAAATTATATTTGCAGATAATCTGTGCATAATGCGCATTGGGAGCAGAAACCCTTATTGTTTATTAAAGAGAGAAAAAAAATCAAAGTATCTTTTCAGCTCGCCTCATTGATGTCCTGTGCACGGAGTACCAGAGCCGGAGTCAGTCCTTGTTAGAAAGAGACATAGTGATGTGTCCAGCACTCAACCAAATCCACAGAGTTGAAGATTTTTTAAAAAACAAAACTTTTTTATTTCATAAATGTTAAATCAAGATATCACTGCCACGCCTGTATACAGCCTTATGTGTGTGTGTGTATATGCTGTACGCCTGTATACGGCCTTATGTGTGTGTGTATATGCTGTACGCCTGTATACGGCCTTGTGTGTGTGTGTATGTGCTGTACGCCTGTATACGGCCTTGTGTGTGTGTGTATGTGCTGTACGCCTGTATACGGCCTTTTGTGTGTGTGTGTATGTGCTGTACGCCTGTATACGGCCTTGTGTGTGTGTGTGTGTATATGCTGTACGCCTGTATACGGCCGTGTGTGTGTTTATGCTGTACGCCTGTATACGGCCTTGTGTGTGTGTGTATATGTTGTACGCCTGTATACGGCCTTGTGTGTGTGTTCATGCTGTACGCCTGCATACGGCCTTGTGTGTGTGTATATGCTGTGAGCCTGTATACGGCCTTATGTGTGTGTGTGTATATGCTGTACGCCTGTATACGGCCTTATGTGTGTGTATATGCTGTAAGCCTGTATACGGCCTTGTGTGTGTGTGTATGTGCTGTACGCCTGTATACGGCCTTGTGTGTGTGTGTATATGCTGTACGCCTGTATACGGCCTTGTGTGTGTGTGTATGTGCTGTACGCCTGTATACGGCCTTGTGTGTGTGTGTATGTGCTGTACGCCTGTATACGGCCTTTTGTGTGTGTGTGTATGTGCTGTACGCCTGTATACGGCCTTTTGTGTGTGTGTGTGTATGTGCTGTACGCCTGTATACGGCCTTGTGTGTGTGTGTGTGTGTATATGCTGTACGCCTGTATACGGCCGTGTGTGTGTTTATGCTGTACGCCTGTATACGGCCTTGTGTGTGTGTATATGTTGTACGCCTGTATACGGCCTTGTGTGTGTGTTTATGCTGTACGCCTGTATACGGCCTTATGTGTGTGTGTGTATATGCTGTACGCCTGTATACGGCCTTATGTGTGTGTGTGTGTGTATATGCTGTAAGCCTGTATACGGCCTTATGTGTGTGTGTGTATATGCTGTAAGCCTGTATACGGCCTTGTGTGTGTGTGTATGTGCTGTACGCCTGTATACGGCCTTGTGTGTGTGTGTATGTGCTGTACACCTGTATACGGCTTTGTGTGTGTGTGTATGTGCTGTACGCCTGTATACGGCCTTTTGTGTGTGTGTGTGTATATGCTGTACGCCTGTATACGGCCTTGTGTGTGTGTGTGTATATGCTGTACGCCTGTATATGGCCGTGTGTGTGTTTATGCTGTACGCCTGTATACGGCCTTGTGTGTGTTTATGCTGTACGCCTGTATACGGCCTTGTGTGTGTGTATATGTTGTACGCCTGTATACGGCCTTGTGTGTGTGTATATGTTGTACGCCTGTATACGGCCTTGTGTGTGTGTATATGTTATACGCCTGTATACGGCCTTGTGTGTGTGTGTGTGTATGTGCTGTACGCCTGTATACGGCCTTGTGTGTGTGTGTATGTGCTGTATGCCTGTATACGGCATTGTGTGGGTGTATATGCTGTATGCCTGTATACGGCATTGTGTGGGTGTGTATGCTGTACGCCTGTATACGCCATTGTGCGTGCGTGTATGCCTGTATACGCCATTGTGCGTGCGTGTATGCCTGTATACGCCATTGTGCGTGCGTGTGTGTATGCCTGTATACGCCATTGTGCGTGCGTGTGTGTATGCCTGTATACGCCATTGTGCGTGCGTGTGTGTATGCCTGCATACGGCATTGTCCGTGCGTGTGTGTATGCCTGCATACGGCATTGTGCGTGCTTGTGTGTATGCCTGTATACGGCATTGTGCGTGCGTGTGTGTATGCCTGTATACGGCATTGTGCGTGCGTGTGTGTATGCTGTATGTGCATGTGTTGTGTTTATCCTGTATGTATGTATATGGTGTATATATGCTGTATGTCTATATACATAAGTATATTTACTGTTTATATGAGTGTATAAGGGAGGGGGGGGGGGCACAATTCAGAAATCTGGTATAGGGCCCAGCCTCTCCTAGTTACGCACCCGGTTCTGTGGGCGATACACTGTTGGTGGTGGGGATCTGTGGGTGATAGACTGTTGTGGGGATCTATCTGTGGGTGATAGACTGTTGTGGTGGTGGTGGGGTCGGTTCTGTGAGTGATACACTGTTGGAGGTGGGTGGTTTGGTTCTGTGGGTGATACACTGTTGTGGTGGGGGGGGGGTCGGTTCTGTGGGTGATACACTGTTGGAGGTGGGTGGTTTGGTTCTGTGGGTGATACACTGTTGGAGGTGGGTGGTGATACACTTTTTTTGAGGGACAGCGCTGCCTCCGCGTTAGCACGTGTACTCTCTATAGTGATGACTACTGGTCACCTATGGAAGCCGCCGCTGTAGTGGAATGCGCGGCCCGTGTGCACTGATGCTGGGGATGAATGGAGGGGACGGCTCTCCTGACACACATGAGCCAGGAGATCACACGGGAGGCGCTGTTTGGGATTTTGGAAAGTTTTGCAGCCGGCTCTTTGCACTCGGCGTTACATTCACACGGACCCCGAGTAGATAAAGGGCAGACATCCCGATAGTGGTGAATCTAGTGATAGCGTCAGCGCGAGACATACGGCTCCTCGTGCAACATGGACGGTGAGGAGAAGGTGCAGCTGCTCAATGGAGAGAAACGGTAAGTGACGGTTACCTTTCCCACCTGTACGAGGGATGAATGCGCCGCTGACTGGACTACTCCCAGTGTCCCTGGCTGCAGCACTCCATGGAACATCGCCTCATGTAGAAAATGTTTGGAAAAGATGTTGTGTCCACGGCTGCTGCACGAATAATTTATACATCTAGTTTTACAGCCTGCATTCAGATGACGCCAGAAACCGCATTGGAACAGGTGAAACACGTTTTAACTTGGTGCCGGAGACTATGCATGCATACAGCTTATTGCGGTAGAATATTCTGCCAGAGGAAAGCAGGGAAGTTTGTTCTTGAGGCCGCATTTATACTTTGAACTTTTTATGCGTTTTGAGTTAATTGGAAAAAGCAACGGAGGTGCACATATGCGTTTCCACTGAAATCCATGCGTTCTGTAACGAATAGCAGGGGTTCATTTATCAAACTTTTTTTCTCTTTTTCTGTAATTTTGCCTAAATTTAGGACTTTTACATCCTTTTTGTACAAAGAACCTCCAGCCCAGAGCAGGTGTTTTTGTTGCGATTTTGACCGCATTGTTCATAAGGCGACGCTAGCGCATATGCGTTTCCCGGGACCTTAGACGTTGGTGCAGTTTTATTGTGCTCCCGCACTAGCCACCAAGGGAGAAAGTAGATGAGGTTTATTACCCCTTCCCCACTCCTCACAGCATTGCGCTCTATACAATCGGCAGTCGATTGAACGCCGGGTCAAAAAGGGTTAATCAGACCCAGTCCAGCTCTGATCAGCATCACCAGTCACAGGTCTATACAATCGGCAGTCGCGTGAACGCCGGGTCTAAAAGGGTTAATCTGACCCATTCAAGCTCTGATCAGCATCACCAGTCACAGGTCGTTTCCCATGTAACTGGGGATTTTGGGGTGTTGCCACGCATGGGGTTTAATTCCATTTAAAAACACATCCGTTTTTGACCGTTGCTGGCCGCTTACCATGCGTTTGGCTGTTTTCAACCTCTTTATCTATTAAGATAATTGGGAAAACTGTCAAAAACTCATGCATTTTCAAAAGTGTTTTTTAACGGACTGAAAACGCATGCTTAAAAAACTGACTAAAACCGCCATGTGTGGCATCACCCTTAGGGTGATTTCAGACGTGGCGCTTTGTCTGCGCTTGCAAACGCAGACAAAGCCGCGGCCACCGGGGCGGGCCGTGGCCCGGTCGCATCGGCGTTTCTCTGGAAACGCCTGCGATCGGGAACGAGCCGCCGGTGTTTTGCATTAAATTAACGCAAAACACCGGCCGCTCGTTCCCGATCGCAGGCGTTTCCATAGAAACGCCGATGCGATCGGGCCGCGGCCCGCCCCGGTGGGCGCGGCTTTGTTTGCGTTTGCAAGCGCAGACAAAGCGGCACGTCTGACATCACCCTTAGGGTGATGTCAGACATCCCGTCTTGGCTGCGTTTGCAAACGCAGACAAAGCCGCGTCCACCGGGCGGGCCGCGGCTCGATCGCATCGGCATTTCTATGGAAACGCCTGCGATCGGGAACGAGCAGCTGGTGTTTTGCGTTAATTTAATGCAGGCCACCGCCCCGGTGGGTGCGGCTTGGTCTGCGTATGCGTTTTTAAACTCAGCCAAGACGGCACGTCTGACATCACCCTGAGGGCGCGTTTTCATTGCGTTTGAAACGCATATACAACAGCTGATGAGAGGTGATTTGCCTAATTACATTACCGTTTGTAAACGCAATGTTAACGCATGCGTTAACATCGCGTTTATGATGCGTTTTGTAAATGGAAATGTTAACAGTGATGTATTTAGGCAAATCACCCCTCCTCAGCTGTTGTATATGCGTTTCAAACGCAATGAAAACGCACGTCAAAACGCAACGTGTGGACGCGCCCTTACAGATGCCTCAGTGACGGGAAAACTTGTAAAGAAGAAAAGTGAAAATGTTTCCCAGGGGTCTACTATGACCTCATGGGGGACATATAAAGTAGAAACACGCATACAAAAAAATATTAAGGGCGATGTCACACATGGTGTTTTTTGTCTATTTTTAAACATGCGTTTTTTACTGTTTTTCCCAATTATCATAATAGATAAACCGGTTGTAAGCAGCCATACGTATGGTAAACAGTCAAATAAACAGATACACTTTAAAAACGCATGTGTTTTTAAACGGACTGAAAACGCATGCCTAAAAACAGACCAAAACGCCATGAGTAGCATTACCAATTAACAAATATTTATAAAAATACATTCACATTTCTCCATATAATTTAAAAAAAAACCGTCAAAGGGACGAAACAAAATGGGGAATTCATTAATATTTTTCATTTTGAGTTAATTTGAAAACTAAAAAATTAAAGTACTATAAATTTTTAAAAATGCATTTTTTTCCACACTTAACCCCAATTAAAACTAAAAATGAAAAGAATAAAAAAAAAGTATAACCCCTTAACGACCATGCTCTTTTTTTGTTTTTGCATTTCTATTTTTCTATGTAGATAGCTCTGTGATGGCTTGTTTTCTGCGTAACAAATTGCACTTCATGGTCATGGTATTTAATATTTCATGCCATGTACTGGGAAGTTTGAAAAAAAATTCCAAATGTTGTGAAATTGGTGAAAAAATGCATTTGCGCCATTTTAATAAAATTCTTGTGAGCTTGGATTTTATGTCTCACTGTGCGCCCCAAATGACATGTCTACTTTATTCTTTGGGTTGGTGCAATCAGGTTGTGTAGGTTTTATAATGTATTCATACGTTTACAAAAATGAAAATCTCCTGTACAAAAAAAAATATTCTTCATTTTGCCTTCTTCTGGCACTAATAACTTTTTCATACTTTGGTGTACAGAGCTGTGGGTGATGTCGTTTTTTTTTTTTTTTTGTTACTGTACGTTGGGCGCTATTTTCTGTTATGGGGATAGATAAACGTTGGGATAGATTATATTTGGATAGATTGGACAATTTATTTATGATTCTTAGTGTTTATATTTTATCCGTTCAAGGGAAAGGAGGATGATTTGAATTTCTTTTTTCTATTTTTCAGACCCCTAGGATACTTTAACCCTAGGTGGCCTGATCCTACCATATACTTCCATACTACAGTATGGCAGAATATGGGGATTTTACACATCATTAATTTCAATATGCAAATTGGACATGGTAATACATAGTGCAAAAGAGACAGCTTTGGTCTTGTGTGACCCGAGGCTGTCATAGCAACAGATTGCTGCTCCCCGATGATGTCATGGGGAGCGACGAACCGAGCCAAGATGGCCAAGATCTGCCACTATTTATCAGTGCTTTCCTGACGTATATACTTCGCATATACAAAGAATGTGATGTGAACCCAGCCTAAACTTGCTTTCATCACTAAAATGAACTGTGGACCACTTCTCCGTCCACACGATATGTCTCGCCTTTTGATTTTTTTTCTGCTAATGAGAGGTTTGGACACTGCAGAGTGGGATATCCGTGCAAATGCTGTAAAAAGCTGTTCAGTGCTGAACTAGTGAGCAATTCCAGTTACAGTGTGGAAACAATTACCCATAGAGATTCTCTGCATTATCATGTCCTATCTTGCATTTGTCTTTTGAGGGTGACCAGCCTTCTTGGAGGACTTGAATGAGTTTGTAATGTTCCAGAGATATAATGCTGTAGAAATCACAAACTTTGAACAACCGACTTCTCTTTCTATGGCTGATAGGGTCACCCCTTTGGTGTTCATCATGCTGCCTGAGGGTTTTAGTCACTTTGCAAAGTCTGTTAAAACTGGAAAGCAGGGGTGCTGCCACACATGGTGTGTTTGGCCCATTTTAATGCATGCGTTTTCAGCCCGTTTAAAAACTCATGCGTTATTTATCCGATATTCCGTTTATCTGCAGCTCTTAATTTGTTTTTGAAGATGCAACATCTTTACTTTTTATGTCTTGTCGCAAGTTACTGTATTTTTCAGACTAAGGCGCACAAAAAATCCTTTGATTTTCTCAGAAATCAAAGGTGCGCCTTATAGACCAGTGTGCCTTATATATCAACTGTACTGACAGACAACTGCTGCCTTGAACTGTGCACAGGTCTGCCACCTGCTGGCTATTCATCCTTATAATAAGGTGCGCCTTATAATCCAGTGCGCCTTATATATGAACCTAATCGTTTTAGCAGGCATTTATTGATGGTGTGCCTTATAATCCGGTGCGCCTTATATATGAACCCAATCGTTTTAGCAGGCATTTATTGATGGTGTACCTTATACTCTGGTGCGCCTTATAGTCCGAAAAATACTGTAAACAATGGGCTGAATGTTGTTTTAACTACCTAAGGACCAGATTGCTTTTTTCCTAAAGCTGTTTGTCATGTTTGGTTGTGATGAATTATTTTACTAAACAATGAAATTATAATTCTTTTTAACAAATATTTCTCTTAAAGCTCTAGTCTATTGTGATCATTGACCCCTTTGAGTAAACAATATATCCACTTTGCTGGAGGAATAATAGATGGTGTACGCATTCTAACAACCTATTATAGATCTATTGGGATGTGATTGCTGTACTTGGCTGTCAGTCCCATAGACTGTATTATTTATTTACCTTTACTAGCAAAACTTCAGTGCAGATGGACTAAGGGCTCTGGACCCCTATTCTACTGATAAGTGCTCCCCACCACCAGTGGGAAGTTATAAAGGTCTGTTTTTAGGAAACCTTTTTCATGTACAGGCAGTCCTGGGTTACATACAAGACAGGATCTTTAGGTTTTGTTAACCTGTTAAAGGAAACCTACCACTGCTCGCATGATAAAATCATGCGAGCAGACCACCTGGTAGGCTATTTAATACTGATGCCGGCACATACTTTAGTTAGGCACGGCGATCGTTAGTTTAGCTAAAAAAATGTTTTACTTACACATGAAAATAGCCCTCCGGTGCTACCCCTACAGCTACAATGAAGGAGGCGGGAATAATTAAAGATTGGAAGGCATCTCCCTTCCGAAGATGACGTAGGGGTAGCACCGGAGGGCTATTTTCATATGTAAGTAAAACATTTTTTTAGCTAAACTAATGATCGCCGTGCCTAACTAAAGTATGTGCCGGCATCAGTATTAAGTAGCCTACCAGGTGGTCTGCTCGCATGATTTTATCCTTTAAGTTGGAACAGGTGTATTCTTCTAATTGTAACTCCAAAAAAAAATGTTGTTGTCATAATTGCTTTTTCAAAATTTTGTGCTGTCATGGGAAAAGGATTACGGTATCTATAAAACTTAATGATGCCTTACAACTGATTACAACGTGGGGCAAAGTAAAGCATCCAGAGAGCTTAACCACAGGTTACAGCAAGCAGAGAGGTCTGTCTGTAACTGTCATCTGTAAATCGGGTGCCCTCAAAGGAGTATTCCCACGAAGACAAGATTCTTATACTCAGGATAACAAAAATACTGGATTTCAGTTATTATTCCAACCTGTCTCTCTCAGTCCTGCTGCCTACAATTTGGTTGTCCGTTGATCTGACCAATAATCTTCTGACTGGTTGGACAATTCACTCTAGCTTATCTTGCATTGTAGGAGAAGGGGGAGGGGTAGGAAGTAGACGGCACACTAAAGACACAGCCACTTCCTGGTTCAGCCATGCTTCTACACAGTGTGGAGGGGATGTGGCAGCAGCTGCTCTATATCCCAGAGGAGGGGGTCACATAGCAATGCACACTCTGTTTTATTGATTAGGTGAGGCAGCAGATCTGATTGTTTCGTTGTGTCTTATATCCATCTCAAGACTCTGATCTCTCTCATCTGTGTCAGATATTGGCAAGTAAGGGGGTCAAAATTATCTTTGTGTAAATGTGACTAGGGGATTCAATTTGAGAACTTTCTTTCATTGGCCAACTCTTTTAAGTGGAGGATTGACTGTCTGGTTACCATAAGTGTAACAAACTACAGTAGGTATCAAAGGAAAATAACCAAGGAATTTCCCTAAAATGTTGTCAAACAAAAGAATAGTTGTCCTTGCACCTGTTTTGCACATTTCTGCAGCTTAGTTTAGAAGTTCCTTTTTCAGTAATAATAATTTTTTATTTTCCAGGTCATATTCTGGAATCTCAGGAAAAGACTTCCATAACCAAATGTTCACCTATGTGACAGATCTAAGTGGCATTGAATTGGATCACCAGGGGAACAAACACTGCCACTCTGACAGAGCACAAGATGATTGGCAAAGCACTGAAAAGGAGCGAGCGCGAAGGAAACTTTATGTGGCATCTGTAGTCTGTCTTGTCTTCATGATTGGAGAGGTTATAGGTATGGGACGCAAGACTGTCAATTGCCATTTGATGGCAGTCCTGCATTTTTTTTCTGCCATGTAAAACTATATAGCGGACATGTTGAGCAATTTAAAGGGGATTTCAAAGCTTAAAGTACAACTGCAAAGTATAAACACTTTTGCCTAACTCTGCACCAGGCAAAAACAAGCAATTCCTTCTAATTGGCTATCTGCAGGTGTTTAGCAACTAGAAGAGGTTTTACCATGTCCCGCCTGCCTAAATTCCATTTGCCTTGCTTCCAGGTAACCATAATAAACTGTATAGAACAGCTAGAGATGACAGGAGGCTTGTTGTGAGTTGCTGTAGGAGAGCAGTGCAAGATAATAGGACCTTGAGTGATGTCACAAGCATGTTACTCATCACATCCTTCAGGTCGTCCAATTACAAAAATGCTATTCTGCTGAAAGTCCTTAGTGTTCTGGCAAGGACCTTGAGTGATGTCACAAGCATGTCAGATCAGCCAATTACCAACATGCTGTCCTGTTCTGGCTTCAGTGCCCTGAGCTGATGTCACAATTAGGATGTGCCGTCCACTTCGGGAATAGCTGAATATGATTTGATTAGAAATGATGACAGATATAGCAGTCTGTATCTACAGCTAGGAAAAAGCCAGTTATTAACCCCTTCCCGACGCGTGCAGGGTCCCGGTGCATGGAGAGGAATTGCGGGCCAAGCACTCTCCATAGCTGGTAAGTCATTGCTGCATGTAACACCCTAGCACCGATCGTGGGCGTTTTTCCACCGATCGCCGCCAGGAATGCAGCATTCCCGGCGGCTTCAAAAAGATGGCGCATGGACTTGACGTCACTGGGGAGTGACGATCCGTCGCCATCACCGACTCGAGTCTTACGAAGACCTGAGGCTGTCTCGTTTTAACCCATTCATTACAATGTGCTAATTGCACATTGTAATGAATGAGGAGGAAAATCCCCATATACTGTAATATGGCAGTATATGATAGGATCGGTCAAAGTACCCTAGGGAGTCTAAAAAATAGTAAAAGTAAAAATAATAAAAAACTTTATTTTAATTATAATTTTTTTTTAAACTAAAAATTAAAATCACCCCCTTTTTGCTCAGAACTGATATAAATATTAATAAACAGTAAATATCATAAATGGGTATCGCCGTGTCTGAAAATGCCCGATCTATCAAAATATAATAACGTTTTTTCTCTGCGTTTAACCCTGTAACGGAAAATAGGGCCCAAAGTCGAAAATGTCACTTTTTTGCCATTTTGAAAAAAATTTAAAAATCAATCAAAAAAATTATCAAAAGATCGCACAGTCCTAAAAATTATTGCAATGAAGATGCCATCAAAAGTCGCAAATAATGACACCACCCACAGCTCCGTACGCCAATGTATGAAAAAGTCAGAAAATGGCAAAATCAAAAAAAAATTTTTGTACAGGAGGTTTTAATTTTTGTAAATGTATGAAAACATTACAAAACCTATACAAATTTGGTATCCCCGTAATCGTACCGACGCAAAGAATAAAGTAGACATGTCATTTGTGGCGCACCGTGAAAGCTGTAAAATCCAAGCCCACAAGAAAATGGCGCAAATGTGTTTTTTCACCATTTTCACTGCATTTGCAATTTTTTTTTCCAGTACACGGCATGGAATATTAAATACTGTCACTATGAAGTGCAAATCTTTATGTGGGAAAATAAAAAAGTTATAGATTTTTGAAGGTGGTGAGTGAAAAATGGAAGTGAAAAAACTAAAAAGGGCCAGGTCGTTAAGGGGTTAAACTTCTTTTTTCAATCATTGATTAAACTACTGAAATGAATAGGGAAGCCCCGAAGCACATAGAGGCTGTTTCTCTTCACAGTCAAGAATCTCCTATGTTTGTGTGCATGAGGGTTAAGAGATATGTGCACTCAGTGGGGCACATTTACTTACCTGGTCCAGTCGCGATCCCGCGAGCACGTTGTCGGACGAGGATTTGGGTCTGCCGGGATTCACTGAGCTTGTGTGCCCGATATCCAGCAGGTGTCGCTGCTGCGCCGAGGTCCGCCGGAGTTCACATTCTTCCTGGTGCATGTAAGTGCTTGATCTTGCGACACAAATAGTTTTTACAATTCTGCGGTTTTTCCGAATCCGTCGGGTTGTCCAACGGCCACGCCCCCTGATTTTTGTCGCGTGAAAGCCGGCGCGGTTTCATCACAATCCGATCGCGTGCGCCAAAAACCCGGGGCAATTTGGAGCAAAACGGAAATATTTGGGGAAACCTGTGTGACATGGAAGTGGCCTGTGTGACATGGATGTAGCTGTAGTTTTCCCCTGTGCTAATCAGGGGGATCCGGTCTCTGCTTTTAGACAATAGCGAAAGGCAGGGATGGCCTGAAAGAGTTAAGCAGACCCAGTATCCCTTTGCCCCTGACCTTTTATTTCTTATAGATGTCACAGTTACAGGGGGGAAAAAAGTAAGAAAAAACTCCCCCAGGGTTTTTTTTCTGACCTCATGGGAGACCTATAAAATAAAAACACACACACTTAATATTTGTAAAGATTTATTACCATTTACTAATTTAAAAAAATCCCCCTCTACACTTAACAAAATATTGCCACTTAATAGCCTGTTCTTTTTGTGTTCACTGACAACGTCTTAACAGTGGGGAATAAATGTCAATGTGAAAGAGCCCTTGTGGTTTGGCCAGTTCATTATTTATTTGCCATATATACCCTAGTATGAGCCAAGGTACCTAATTTTAACACATACAAGGGAAAACCTATTGACTCGAGTATAATCTGAGGGTGGGAAATGCATTGGTCACAGCTGCCCCACTATAGCCTGCCGGCCCCCTGTAGTGTATAGGCTGCCTGCCGGCCCCCTGTAGTGTATAGGCTGCCTGCCGGCCCCCTGTAGTGTATAGGCTGCCTGCCGGCCCCCTGTACTACTGTGTATGTATAGGCTGCCTGCCGGCCCCCTGTACTACTGTGTATGTATAGGCTGCCTGCCGACCCCCTGTACTACTGTGTATGTATAGGCTGCCTGCCGGCCCCCTGTACTACTGTGTATGTATAGGCTGCCTGCCGGCCCCCTGTACTACTGTGTGTGTATAGGCTGCCTGCCGGCCCCCTGTACTACTGTGTGTGTATAGGCTGCCTGCCGGCCCCCTGTACTACTGTGTGTGTATAGGCTGCCTGCCGGCCCCCTGTACTACTGTGTGTGTATAGGCTGCCTGCCGGCCCCCTGTACTACTGTGTGTGTATAGGCTGCCTGCCGGCCCCCTGTACTACTGTGTGTGTATAGGCTGCCTGCCGGCCCCCTGTACTACTGTGTGTGTGTATAGGCTGCCTGCCGGCCCCCTGTACTACTGTGTGTGTGTATAGGCTGCCTGCCGGCCCCCTGTACTACTGTGTGTGTATAGGCTGCCTGCCGGCCCCCTGTACTACTGTGTGTGTATAGGCTGCCTGCCGGCCCCCTGTACTACTGTGTGTGTGTATAGGCTGCCTGCCGGCCCCCTGTACTACTGTGTGTGTGTATAGGCTGCCTGCCGGCCCCCTGTACTACTGTGTGTGTGTATAGGCTGCCTGCCGGCCCCCTGTACTACTGTGTGTGTGTATAGGCTGCCTGCCGGCCCCCTGTACTACTGTGTGTGTATAGGCTGCCTGCCGGCCCCCTGTACTACTGTGTGTGTATAGGCTGCCTGCCGGCCCCCTGTACTACTGTGTGTGTATAGGCTGCCTGCCGGCCCCCTGTACTACTGTGTGTGTATAGGCTGCCTGCCGGCCCCCTGTACTACTGTGTGTGTATAGGCTGCCTGCCGGCCCCCTGTACTACCGTGTATAACTCCTTTAGTCATATGATAGCCTAAGCTTGAATGGGATAAGAAAAGGCCTCTTTGTAGTGGAATTGTGCACTGTCGTGGTTATTGGGTAACACTTGTGACATGATATATTTAATTATTTTTCAGTTCGGATTTAGCACAGCTGAGTGTATTTTTTACTGCCCCGATGTTTACCAGCATTTATACTAAAACAATGGGGAAACAATACATTTTAACCATTTAGTCACTTTGTCCTTTTTTTTAATAGGCGGATACATTGCACACAGTTTGGCCATTATGACGGACGCTGCCCACCTTCTGACAGATTTTGCAAGCATGATGATCAGTTTATTTGCCCTCTGGATGTCTTCTCGGCCAGCCACAAAAACAATGAATTTTGGTTGGCATCGGGCAGGTAATGCTTCTGTATGGGCAGGGATTTTTTTTCTCTAAAGCAGCATTACACTTTGTGTAATTTGTCCCCTGAAATAAAAATATGAACAAGTGGTTGAAAAATTGACATTTTTTAAATGTAACAGCCACAGACCTAAATATTATTGCTATTTTATGTGATCAATCAACACACGCTTTGAACGCAGTTAAAATTTGTGATGTTTTGCATGTATTTGTATTCAGTAAATACTTTGCTGGGCCATTTTTAGCTGCAATGAAAGCTGAATTAGGTTTCCATCCAGGGTAAGGGCACATTCACATAGTTGTCTGGGGGGATGTATATGTGGCCATAAATTTGCGTCCGCATATACGTCCCCATAAACTGCAATGGCGGCCCAGCGGCGGTACGGTCCTACACATGTATAGTTGAGACCCCTTACAGGTTAAATGCTCACTCCGACTGCGGGCGTTACATTGGGATGTCTGCTGTTAGTTACAGCTGAGACCCGGTGTATACTGATACCTGCCCAGCTCCGGTTTTGAGCTGAACTGGAATCGGCACAGAGACAGATATATCCGCCATCAAGCACTAAGTGCCAGAGGCGGATAATTGGGTTTAGATCAAGTGACTGATTTGGCCATTCAAGAATATTTCATTTCATCCCATTTCTTTAATAAACTCCTGGGTTGTTTCAGGTCATTGACCATCTGTATGATAAAATGCAACCAGTGAGTTTGGGTAGATTTTAGCACAGCATGTCGCCAAATGCCTAAGAATTCATTCAACTGCTTCTGGGTCATATAGTCAATAAACACTAGTGACCCAGGGCCACTGGTGAAATAAATTTTTAGTAAAGTACTGAAATGAGTCAGAATGCTGACAAAGGGATTTTTACAATCCGCATAACATAGGCTTGTCCCGGTGACAGGTGCGCTTTATGGATGGCTGTTTTTTTACCTACATGGAGAGCTCCTTTCTTTACAACAAAATCTTCCAAATGCAAGCAACACATCTAAAATAAACTCCAGGCCTTTTAACTTCTAAATCCAGAATGATATAATGAACCTTTTTAAATGGTACCTTTAAAAACAGGATTGCTGAAACTACTAAACCCTACATCGAATTTTAATGTGGATACCCTCAAATGGAATCTGAAAGTCTGTACTTGCTGTCCACTTCCATTATATAACTATAACTTGAATATGTTTCAGTAAAAGGGTAAAAAAGAATACATTTGTCAGTGTCCACATATTTATGGACCGAACTATCTCTGAATATGTTTAAAATTGTAAACACCATTAATACTGTATTTGGGTGCCATGCCATTTACATGCAAATGTTTTGTCCTGTTTTCAGAAATCCTGGGAGCTCTTCTATCTGTCCTGTCTATCTGGGTAGTTACTGGAGTCTTGGTGTACTTGGCTGTGGAAAGGATCATTTCGGGCAACTATGAGATTGAAGGAGATGCAATGTTAATCACATCTGGCTGTGCAGTCGCTGTGAATATTATGTATGTACTAGATTATTACAATTGAGTTTGATCCTGTCAAATCATACATTATACATAGATAAATTGGCCAGTGTTTAGTGACCAAAATAAGATCCTTAGGGTGTGTTTATCACACCCATGGTTCAGTGCGTTTTATAGATGCCTCACTGCCATTTTTTTTTTTTTTTATAGGTGTTTTTGGCTTATTTTTTTGTGTTATGTTTTCTAATCAATGTTAAACCTTCAGGGTGTTTTTTGCGAATGCAAAGATAAAGACCGAATGGTCCATTGCGGACATGCAGTACACCTGCCATTGTGAATCCAGCCTTCATGTCAAGATTTTGCTATTAAACCCAATTCAGTTTTGATAAGGCACTTTAAACTGTATAAACAACCTTCTATATGGGGGAAATCATAGGTGTGGGCTTTCCTAAAAGTGCCTGCATTTTGATACTGTTAAAGTCAACTAATATTTATATAATTCCCTAATATCTCACTGAAACGACAGTTTCTGCTATTTTTAATATTCAGACATTCTTTACGGTTAGGAGGAGGAACCCTACTGGTTAAAAAAAGGATCGCTATTCCTGGAAGCTTATGTGTTCTCTTCATCCACTCAGCAGATACAGTGCATTTATTTCTTGTAATGGTCTTCCTGTCTTAAGGGACCTTTCTGCAGCCAGTGATCTCAAGTTTTAATATAAGAAATTACTTTTCTTCAGTAATTCTTTCATAGTAAATTTTCAAATACATGGTGCCCTTTTTTTTTAATTTTTCTGGTGTGGTGCCACTGAGTCACAGCCCTATTTGTATTCTTTAAAAGGCCATTTGATTCTCGAACAACTGTATATACACTGCCTGTTGGAAGTCTGAGATGCTCCCTCCTGCTACTAAGATGCAAGTGTTTTACTTGGGCAGTATGCATTTGGTCGCTTCTGTGTCTTGCCATTTATAAGATGTATGTTCATTTTTTTGCTATAGAATGGGTGTGACACTTCATCAGACTGGACATGGACACAGTCACGGAGCAGGAAATTCTCACTCTCATTCACATGGTGATGGAGAGCTACATAACCCCAGTGTTCGTGCTGCTTTTATTCACGTGATTGGAGACCTGCTGCAGAGCATAGGAGTATTAGTTGCGGCCTTTGTTATTTATTTCAAGGTAATTCATTGATGAACTGAATCTTAATTTGCCATGTATTATCAACACTGTGTCAAAATGATACTCTGCCCATAAAAATAAATAATTGAATTGCATTAGATACTTACTGACAGTCTGTGTATTCTACCAGCCAGAATACAAAATCATCGACCCTATCTGCACTTTCCTGTTTTCGGTCCTTGTGCTGGGAACCACATTGACCATTCTTCGTGATGTTCTTCTTGTACTAATGGAGGGTAAGTGTTAAGGCTCAGCAATAATAGGAACTTTGATGAAAGCTAAGGATGAGTGTGCTTTGGTCTGAACTGTTCCTTCTTTCACTCTCTTCAGGTACGCCTAAGGGTGTTGACTTTAATATGGTCAAGGATACTCTCCTTTCTATAAAAGGAGTGAAAGCTCTTCACAGTCTCCATATCTGGGCCTTGACAGTGTCTCAACCAGTTCTCTCCGTTCACATTGCAATTAGTAAGTGGTCATTTTTTACGCTTTTTTGTTCCACAAATTATATTGTTTCCTCACTCATATTATAACGTTATCTTTGCTGCAGAAAAATCTGAACTAATAAATGGATAGTGATATGGAGCATGCTGGGAGCTGTAGTTTTAAATGACCATGGTCTACTGACCCCTGGCCTAAACTAAATATAGGATGTTTTCTGCCTTTGCTTTGAATTTAGTATAGGAAAATCTAAAACATTTGAAAAAAAAAACCCTCTGTTCTACACTTTTGTTTGAGAGGACCTGCCAGTGCGATTTGTGGGTACATTTGTGTCCCAAATTACCCTTTATTTTTTTCCTCTGTGCCCCCTAGAAAAAAATGTGTATACTTGCCTTGGTCTGCAGGGTCAGTTTCTGGTGCAAATATTGGTAGTAAAACTCCAGGAAATACTTGATCTTTTGACTGTGGAGTTTAGTTTCAATGTAGAGCAAAAACCATTGTTCCAAATTTATGTAACTGTTCTCAGATTAAAAGGATTTAATGATGTCTTTTTATGTTCTGGGAGATTCAATATTACTGAGAAAACCATCTCTAAACACTGCATATAAATGACGTAAGGCGTCATGGGGATGGAGAAAAGTCAAGCTGCCCCCCCCCCCTCCTGTTTTGACTAAAGTTCAGTTGGGTAAAAATGATGAAAAGCTACAAGTATGTCAACATGGGACATCAAATGTGGCAACATCCCGACAAGTGATTACTTTCTGGTCATTTGTATGCAATGTGTAAAGATCAATTTCTGCATAAAGTTAAATCTCCCAGAATATAGAACATCATTGTGATTCTGACAATGGCCTCGATAACAGGTTGTTGGTGGTTGTGAACCCAAATCCTCTTTGCTTTTTCTGTGAAGAGTGGATTTTAATGTAGTGCTATTTATTAAAGGAAAATGTATAAATATCTGATTTCTGCAGGGGTGAGTTTCTAAGCCTTGCCTGTCAGTTTTCTGGTTCACAAAGCTTGTAAAAATCATCAGTTCAGCTGATGTCTGCTGTTTGTGCAGCGCCCGCCACTTTGGCCATGACTTTTGGTAAAGTTTCCTTCAGAAAATGACAGAGAATTCTCCTGACTTTTAGATCATGTTTGACTTGGTAAAATCAGTCAAACCTGGCAGAGATCAGGGAAGAGGGGCAAGTTACTTTTTTGGATTTACAGAGCCTCTAAGTTTAATCTGGCATGCGGTGCACTGACAGGGAGGACGATGAAGGCAGGTGTTTAATATGCCACAGACTTTGAATGGAGCTTGCAAGGTCAGTTTCGACCACCTCTCCATTCAGGCCAGCATCAAAACAAGGCATTTCTTTTCTTATTTGATTGTTTTTTTGTGTTTGGTCTATGTGTACACGTGGGTTAGCTCTTTCCATTTCTCCTTTTAGATGAAGATGCAAACTCTCAGATGGTGCTGAAGGAGGCCAGCTCTGAGCTACAAAGTAAATTCCACTTTCACACAACTACTATCCAAATAGAAAATTACTCAGAAGATATGAGAGATTGTCAAGAATGTCAGGACCCCACTGACTAACAATGCATTGTAGTCTGGGATGCCATCCAGTTCTGTGCCAGGGCAGTTCTTGCTTGATATGAAGATATAAATTGCCTTTGACTTCTCTTGCCAAGGATCAATGTTGTACTGTCCAAGCGTTTTCCTGAGAGTAGCATTTGGCTGCTGGATTGGACCTCCGTATCTCATGTATGTGATCTCTGCTCTCCTGCCTTATTCAAGATGAGTGGTGACAAAGATGGTTTCTCTGTCATGGAGTACCTTAGACTTTCCACAATTTGCAGACATTTGCACAACATAAGAGAGACTTTGTGGTAACTAATAAAACATGTCATTCGACATGATCTATTTCTAAAATGTGAGTTTTTTTTTTTTTTTTTTGGTACGTGTGTTAGGTTTCAGAAATTAAAATAGCAGAGATGGCCAGTTAGACTCTTCAGATAACATTTCTGTTTACACATTTCTAGTCAAATGGCGTTTAACAGTGTGTGATATGTACATGTGTACACACATCTAATCATAACATATTCTTCCCTTGTATATGGGACTTTATGGTCACTGGATTAAAAATTGAAGGCAGATTTCTCAAGTGTCTCAAAGTTAGACAAAATGAAATTGATTGCGGTTGTTTAACCTGCATTTAAGCTGGCTTCTTGGGGTCTCAGCCCCTCGAACGCCCGTCCTCCCCCTGCCTCCGTCTTCGGGGGGGCGCCAATTGCTCCCATGGCAGTTATGAGGTCTAATCAGGACCCCAGGGCTGCCTGCAAACAGTGGCTGTAAGATGGCGTCTATGATGTCATCTTAAAAGCACAGTGTCCGCCTATGCATGTGCATAGGCTGACACCGCTAATACCCTGATTGCTTGTTAATGTCCCATGGTGGGTCTAATAAAAAAGTTATTCAATTTAAAATTTTCTAAATCAATAAAAATGCCCATAAGCCCCATAACTTATAAAGAGCCGTGTAATCCAAAAAAAAAGTCAAAATCATAACAAAAACCCAACATATATAGTATCATCATATAGTAGATGAATTTTTGGCACACACAATAGTTTCTTTGCTTGTATCAATTTTTATTATTTACAGTGAAAAGTTCATAACATTCGGCCTTCACCTTGTAATAGTTTTGTTATCATAACATAATAAATGAATTGATCAAATAAACGACGTTTCGGTCATCTCGACCTTTGTCAAGTATGATCTAATCTGAAAAGAATCAACCATAAATAAACATTAGGGAGGGCCTTTATAAAACAATATATATAAACATACATGTATAAATCTTCAAGATATTAAGATGAATATTGGTAAGATATATAATGATATACACAGAGGTAGTCGGCGTCATAGGAAAAGTACATAATAGTAGGCATAGGTTCTGTTTAAAGAATCTGAAATACAAGGCATGGTGAAGCTAAAAGAAATAGACAAGTAATGATGGTAAAAAGGGAAAAAATAATAAACTTGCAATTCATGGTAATAGACAAAAATATAGGGTGTACCGTTAAAAATGTAATTGTACTATGTAACAGTCGATAAACAGGTTCTAGCGTCAGAGTGAAGGAGAATATCAGGATGATAGGAGGTGGAGACAAATAGCTTAAGTATATATAAAGAATCTTAGGTGAAGGCGTGATAAATATAAGCAGTAGTAGAGGACTTACTATATCGTGGAGGCATCTGAGGCTTAGGTGAGGCAGGAGACCTGACTGCACGTGCGCTCACTATTTATGTACTGACTCGGTGTCTCGTGGAGTCAGCTGCGCATGAGCGGAAGGAGCTGTGAGTTGCCATGGAGGAAGAAGAAGACGCTGTGTGCAGCGTCTAATGTGAGCACTACTGCGCATGTCAAGAGACTTGGATTCTAAGTGTGAGGATCGTGCTGGACTGGAAGCACTGTAATGTGAAGGTAAGTGATCATACTGATAAGGGGACTATGTCAAGAATGTTCTGACTTTTGTATATAACACAATGTTAAATGTTTCTGACATATTAATAAACAGTATTAATAGACAATGATGCATGGTTAATAAACACAGGAACAAGTTGGTTAGTGTATACAACATAAAAATTGTCATTTTACCATCCACATTGGAGTTGTAGGGACATACCCTATTTCAGTATTTCTATTTTTTCTGGAGAGAAAGAAGAACAATGTTTAGACATACATCTTGAACATATACAGATCCTTAAAGTATACAATTTTATGCAAAAGCCTGGTCGTAAGCTCGATTTAAACCTAGTGGCTCAATGGTTTGTAATGTGTGAATCCAATACTCTTCCCTATTGCGCAGAAGTTTTGTTCTGTTGCCCCCTCTTCTTGGTGTCTCCACTGTCTCGATTACTTGAAATCTTAATTGTGAGGGATGATGTTGGTGAGAATTGAAGTGTGCTGGAACCGGGAGTAGATTTTGATTACTTCTTATAGTGGATTTGTGTTTACTCACTCTATCCTTTATAGGGGTGGTGGTCTCTCCTACGTAGAGTAAGCATTTTAATAAGTAGATCACGTAGCGGGAATTGCACGTAATCTGAAATGTGCAGTCTTTATACTTCCATTACGCATAGCAAGGGGATCGAATCTGTCAGACGACTATTGGAACTCAACCAGTTCACGGGACATGAAAAAGAACTCGTCTTGGAATTCTTGTATACAATTCTTTACAATAATTTTTTTCTATTTGGTGATCAATTTTTCTTACAGATCCAAGGTACGGCGATGGGGTCCACTGTAGCCCCCCTTACGCAAACACTTACATGGCTTTTTTCGAAGAAGATTACATTTACCAGAATATCCTTTTCCAACAATATTCAAGATATTGGCGTTGTTGTATAGATGACGTGTTCTGCATATGGGGGGGGGGGGGCACATTGGACTCCCTCCAGTCATTCCATCAATATTTGAATGCAATCACACCGGAAATTCAATTGACGCTGTCAAAATGAATTTTCTGGATACTCTTCTACTACAGGATCCACAAGGATACATCAGTGGATCTATATGTCAAACCCACAGATCGCAATACATTATTGCATTATAATAGTTCTCATCCGACCCAAACAAAAAAATCTCTTCCGTTCTCACAATACAATCGCATTAACAGGATTGTAAGTAATTCAGGGGAAAAAACTCTAAGATTATCTGAGATGACCGTCAAATTTCAAAAACGAGGATATCCATCTAAAATATTACAAGAATCCCAAGATAAACTTATGACACAAACAACTCTTACTTCTCGCAAAAATACTGAAGCAATAAAACGCATACCATTTGTACATCATTTCCACCAAATCTCTCCTCTAATATCGAGAGTTATCAAGAAGCACTGGCCCTTACTGAAGCAAGCCTACCCAAAGATACCAGAATTTCAAAGACCACCTATGATATGTCACAAAAGAACCAAACACTTGGTTCACCATCTCCCCACATGGCATGCCTCATACGTCAGATCCTACTTGACAAAGGTCCAGATGACCGAAACGTTGTGCTAAATATTTATGATCTGTGAAAAATTACTCTTGTATCTCATTTATTACGGTGAAGGCTTTGCTATGTGATATAATCACTGGAATAAAAATCATTTGAAAAATCAAAATTCGGTGTGTGCCATGTTTTCCGTATAGATTCCACGATATAGCAAGTCATCTACTACTGCTTATATTTATCGCGCCTTAACCTAAGCTTCTTTATATATACTTAAGCTATTTGTCTCCACCTCCTATCATCCTGATATTCTCCTTCACTCCGACGCTAGAGCCTGTTTATCGACTGTTACATAGTACAATAACATTTGTAATGGTACACCCTATATTTTTAGTCTATTACCATGAATTGCAACAGTTTATTATTTTTTCCCTTTTTACCATCATTACTTGTCTATTTCTTTTAGCTTCACCATGCCTTGTATTTCAGATTCTTTAAACAGAACCTATGCCTACTATTATGTACTTTTCCTATGACGCCGACTACCTCTGTGTATATCATTCTGTATCTTACCAATATTCATCTTAATATCTTGAAGATTTATACATGTATGTTTATATATATATTGTTTTATAAAGACCCTAATGTTTATTTATTGTTGATTCTTTTCAGATTAGATCATACTTGACAAAGGTCGGGATGACCGAAACGTCGTATATTTGATCAATTCATTTATTATGTTATGATAACAAAACTATTACAAGGTGAAAGCCGAATGTTATGAACTTTTCACTGTAAATAATAAAAATTGATACAAGCAAAGAAACTATTGTGTGTGCCAAAAATTAATCTACTATTGGAACAAGTGGACTGAGAATCTCAATTTTTGAGCACCACACAACTTTTCGAAGAGTGCGGTACCTCTGCTACTGATATAGTATCATAATGTCGTAACAACCTGTAGAACAAAAGTAAATGATAATTGAACCCGCACAAGGAACGCCATAAAAAAAACAGTTTAAAACTCGCCAAAAATTATGATTTTTATCTACCGTATATACTTTAGTATAAGCCGACCCGAGTATAAGCCGAGAACCCTAATTTTACCACCAAAAACTGGGAAAAACGATTGACTCAAGTACAAGCCGAGGGTGGGAAATGCATTGGTCACAGCCCTCAAACCCCCCCCCCCCAGTAGTATATAGCCAGCCTGCCCCCAAGTAGTACACAGCCAGCCTGCCCCCAAGTAGTACACAGCCAGCCCCCCAGCACTTAAAAAAAGGTAAACTTATATACTCACCCTCAGATGCTCGGCGCGGATCCCCGATTTCGGCTCGTCTTCTTTCTTCCACGCGGCTCTTCTTTAACTGCCGGCATGGACACGGCCATGTTTTCTTCTAGCATGCACATACTATTAAGCGGCCGCTGCTGACGTCATAGTATGTGCCGACCGGCTGGAAGATAATATGGCCGCGTCCATGCCGGCAGTTAAAGAAGACAGAAGAAAGAAGAGGAGCCGCACCAGCATCGGGACGCCAGAGGGGGAGTATATAGGTTTATTATTATTATTTTTTTTTTTAGGGACTCGTGTATAAGCCGAGGTGATGCTTTTCAGCACATTTTTGTGCTGAAAAACTCAGCTTATACACATGTATATACGCTATTTAATTCCACAAAAAATGCAATAAAAAGTGAGCAAAAAAACATGTACTCCAGACGGATAGTATAGCAAAGTACAACATGTCCCGCCTAAAAACAAGCCATCAACCAGCTCTGTAGCCAAAAAATGAAAAATGTTATGCCACTCGGGAGACGGCAATGCAAAAATGATATTTTTCGCCAGATATTTAAAATTTAATTCAAAACTGTAATTATCCCCAAAATTGTCAATTCTGAAAATACTGAAAACTGATATTCGATTTGTCGTAAGACATCAAAATAAATTATCCAGACATTTTAAAAATGTAAAGTAGATATTTAGGAAATGTTATTCAGCAACTTATTTAGTGGTAAATTTATTTGCCTGAAAGTGTGATGATTTCAAATTTCGAAAATGGCAAATTTTTCCAAAATTTTTTTTTTCTTTTTGTAAATTTTGGTTTATCAGCCAAAATTTACTACTAAAGTGAAGAACAACATGCGAGGAAAAAAGTGTCCAAAATTTATAACCATATAAAGCAACGCATGTCAGAATACAAAAAATGGGGCTCAACCATAAGCTATAAACTAGCTACTTCCTTAAGGGGTTAAACTGTTTTTTTGGGTACAAATTAGTATAATATTCTGTTTTAAAATGATTGTTACTGCATACATTTTTATAGCAAAGATTGTGAATTGCTAAATTAGGCTTTTTTAAAATTTTATTTAAAGCCATTTTTATTGTTTTTTTTTACAAAACACAAATTAAACAAACACATGTATTGGTGAATCCATTGACATCCTCATTTATGTTCAAAATAACAAAGTATCGGTAGTCATAGACATGTTAATATATTATTCAAATCTACACAGCATATGACGGCATAAATTCCAAACAACCACCAATACTATTAAATGTTACTCCTTGACATATAAACATACATACTGTATATCCCATTACATAGTAATAGTGAATTTGTTAAAATCCACCAGCAATTCTCCGCGCCCCCCTACAATTCCCTGGCAGAAGGTGGGGGGCCTCACAAAATGAATTTTAAAGATCTTAACAATACCGAATTCCAGTTATTCTCTACTTCCATTTTTCCCAGGTTTAGCCCATTTCTTTATCGTACCCTTCTTTTCTGCTTGAATTTTTTCATATTGTTTAACCTTTAAAGAAAGATTCCACAACCTCTGAACCTTTAAAGTCCTACTGCTGTTACTTCCCCATTCTCTTACTATAAGCACCTTCGTAATAGTTGGCTGATGCACAATTCTTCTCACAGGGGCAGTAATTCTTCCAACAATAGCTGTCATAATTGAAGGATTGAGGGAAAGATCCAGAGTGCTATTCATCCTTTGGAATCTTTCACTCCAGAACTTATAGACTTCTGGACATTGCCAAATAACATGTATAAACATGTACATTTATAACATTTTTGGCAATTTTCCCTTATTTTCATCCTATATAAATCAGCTGGGGAGCAGTATAACGTATATAAAATCTTAATTTGGATCAATCTATGCTTTTCATTTATTGATCATACCCTGATGTTTCTACAGATCCCTCCTCACTCCTCCCTCGATATCACTCCTACCCATCTTTCCAATCTCTCCTGTGATTTGTGAATCACCCCCTCAGTGTGACCCCTAACCAAAAACTTGTAGATGACTGCAATCAGCCCCCCCCCCAGTGTTTTGTACAAATTCTACACCTTGATGTGATTCTATATTTAAACTTTTTTTTCTTACTTTAATTGCATTAATCGCATGCACTAATTGAAAATATGTCAAGAAATCCCTTTTACCTATTACAAATCTTTCTTTCATAGAATCAAAACTTATTACCCTTCCGTTTTCTAAAATCTGTGAAAAATAATAATATACCCTTGATGTGTAGCATTTTCTTAACCTCTTTCCAGCCCTTATACATTGCCCCTTTCGGACTGACTTATGATCTATATTTTTCTCAAGTGCTTCACATACTGAGCTCGAATGATTGCCTCTTTATGAGTGCCTTAACAGGGTCTCATATCTTTCTAGCCCACTACCCTAGATAACTGAGCTGCAAGGTAGTAACCAAAAAGAACCAATTGATTCCATAGCTTTAAAGAAAGATTTATCAATACAAATGGGGCGGACTGTCAAAAAAAAGTATTCACGGTAAGAAAAGCATTTTTACCAGGGCAATTCTGTCTGCGCTTGAAAGGCGCAGGTTATCCCATGCATGGATCCTAGTTCTTGTTGCACTAATTAGGGGTTTTAGATCAAGGGTGTCAAATTACCCGATCTTTGGATATTTTTACACCCAAGTATTTGGAGGAGTCCTGGCACAGTTCAATTTCTCCAGTATCCAATTCCTCCCCTGCATACCCATCCAAAGGCAGCATACAATTTTTTTTTTTCCCAATTGATCTCAAACCCAGTGTTAAAAATGATTCAGACAACTGCTGATTCAAGTCTCACTCGTGCTACTGCCCTGGGCAAAATCAGCACTGCGCAAGTTTATTTGGTTTCACAAGTCTTTATAGAAAAGCAGGAAAAAAGTAGAAAAGGAGAAACATACAAAAGATAACATATCTTCTTGATTGGAGAGTTTTCTGCTGTCTCATGCTGGCGTCACCACAGGGAATTCCTGAAATACCTCAGCCTCGAAGTTTTAGGTTTGGTCCACAATGCCGTCGCCATCTTAAAATGTTTTCTCTGTTATAGTGCTTTTAGGAAAATAAGACAAATAGAAATCACAGGATTTGATCCATCCGCTATGTTTAACTTGACACCAGAATACTGGCGAAATTCCCCAACTATCTCCACTGTCCTTGGGACTGACCCAGGGGAATTTTGCAGGCAAAACAACATATTGTCTGCATATAGACATAATCTATCTTCAACTCCTCTCGTTTTCCTCTGATGTCCCTTTTTGCTAAATTAATAGCTTGAGATATTGTGCTTCTGATGAATAATTTGACAAATTATTGGTGATGTGGACCTTCCTTTCAAACAATTCCCTTTCCCAGATATCTTACTATGGTCAGCCAATGAGGGTTAATTTTAAAAGCTCTCCTTCCTCTTGGAGTGTTTCCAAGGGTAACTAATTGGAACATGATTCGAAATAACAATCGGTTCATACCGCATCATTGAAACATCTCCTAGCATATCTTGGCTAGCCAAACCGTGATCAATCCTGGACAATGTATCATGTGTTTTACTGTAACAGGAGAATGCCTTTCTCGTTTCAGATTTGGCCCTCCAAATATCTTAAAGCCCCAAATCATTCATAGTTTCATAGTTTCTACGGTTGAAAAAAGACACTTGTCCATCAAGTTCAACCAAGGACGGGTAGGGATTGGATGAGGAAGGGATTTAGGGGAAACAATTCTATATAACATAACCATCAATGTTATTTAGGTGTAAAAAGGCATCTAGACCCTTCTTGAAGCTATCCGCTGTCCCTGCTGTGACCAGCGCCTGAGGCAGGCTATTCCACAGATTGACAGTTCTCATAGTAAAAAAGCCCTGTCTCCTCCGGTGATTAAACCTTGGTTTCTCCAAACGGAGACAGTGCCCCCTCGTCTTTTGATTTGATCTAATCTGAAACAACTTACCACCATATTTTTTGTATGGACCATTCATATATTTAAATAAATTAATCATGTCCCCTCGTAGTCGTCTCTTTTCCAGACTAAATAAATCTAGTTGTTTTAATCTTTCCTCATAACTGAGACCCTCCATACCCCTTATCATTTTTGTGGCTCTACGTTGAACCCTCTCCAGCTCCAGGGCATCCTTTTTATGGACCGGTGCCCAGAACTGGACAGCATATTCCAGGTGTGGCCGAACCAGTGCCTTGTATAGTGGTAATATTACATCCCTATCACGAAAGTCCATACCACTTTTGATACATGACAAGATCCTACTGGCTTTAGAGGCAGCTGATTGACATTGCATGCTGTTATTCAATTTATGATCTACTAGTACCCCCAGGTCCTTCTCAACAAGGGACTCTCCCAGATTTACTCCCCCAAGGACATATTTTGCCTTTGGATTATTGGCCCCCAGGTGCATAACCTTACATTTATCCACATTAAACCTCATTTGCCAAGTGGATGACCAAACATTCAGTTTGTCCAAGTCACCCTGCAGCCTATGAACATCCTCCATAGACTGTATTACACTACACAGTTTGGTGTCATCTGCAAAAATAGACACAGTGCTATTAATTCCTACCTCTATATCATTAATAAATATATTAAATAGTAGTGGGCCAAGCACAGAACCCTGGGGTACACCACTCATAACTGGTGACCATTCCGAGTAGGAATCATTGACCACAACTCTCTGGATACGATCCTTCAGCCAGTTTTCAATCCAATTGCAAATGATTTCTGTCAAACCAATAGCCCTAATTTTACCCATCAGGCGTCTATGAGGGACAGTGTCAAATGCCTTTGCAAAGTCCAAGAACACAATATCCACAGCTGCTCCTCCATCCAGGCACCTGCTCACCTCTTCATAGAAGCAGATCAGGTTAGTTTGACAACTTCTATTCTTAGTAAACCCATGCTGGCTGTCACTTATTATACTATTTGATGTCACATACTCCAGTATGTAGTCTTTTACTAACCCTTCCAATACTTTCCCCACAATGGAAGTTAAGCTTACAGGCCTGTAATTGCCAGGCGAAGTTCTAGAGCCCTTTTTATATATTGGCACCACATTTGCCTTGCGCCAGTCACTTGGCACCACACCAGACATTACAGAATCCCTGAAGATTTTAGCCAGCGGTACAGCAATAACAGAACTGAGTTCTTTAAGAACTCTGGGGTGTAACCCATCTGGTCCAGGAGCTTTGTACACATTGATTTTATTGAGCTTAGATTGGATAATGTCTACATTTAGCCAGCCTAGTATATCACAGGATCCATGACCCGCACTGGCACCATCCAAGTCAGAAGTTCTCTCTTCTATTGTATAAACGGAGCTAAAAAACCTATTAAGTATCTCCGCCTTCTCCTGGTCTCCAGTCACCGATGCCCCATTTTCAGAATAAAGGGGTCCAACCTGTTGTGACCCATTTTTTTTTGCATTGATATACCTAAAAAATTTCTTGGGATTTGTTTTGCTATCTTTAGCTACCTGTCTTTCATTTTGCATTTTGGCTGATTTGATTTCCTTTTTACAGATTTTGGTAAGTTTTTTGTAAGTATTGAAAGCCTCAGGTGACCCGTCAGATTTATATTTTTTAAATGCCCTCTTTTTCTCATTAATTGCCCTTTTAACTGTAGCTGTAAGCCACGAGGGGTGTAATCTAGCCCGTCTATACTTGTTACCTATTGGAATAAATTTAGAAGTATAAAAACCCAGGATAGATTTGAATTTCTCCCATTTAACATTAGTATCACCATGTGACAGTATCTGATCCCAGTCTATATCCTGTATTGCAGCCCTGAATTTTTGGAAATTAGCCCTCTTAAAATTCAAAGTTTTCGATTTTCCCACCTGTTTCTGCTTTTTAAAGTTTAAGAGGAAAATAATTATATTATGATCGCTGTTCCCAAGGGGTTCCCGGATACTGACATTTTGGACAATCTCCGCATTGTTAGAAATCACAAGGTCCAACAATGCGTCACCTCTTGTGGGATCTTCTACAAGCTGCACCATAAAATTATCCTGAAGAATATTCATAAAATGTCTCCCCTTCACAGATGAAGACGAGCCCTGACCCCAATTTATATTTGGAAAGTTAAAGTCTCCCATTATCACTACGGTCCCCTCCTGTGCAGCCCGCTCCATCTGTTTATATAGGTGACCCTCTATTTCCTCAGAGATGTTAGGGGGTCTATAAATTACACCAAAAATAATTTTCTCAAAGCTCTCATGGCTTTGAATTTCAACCCACAAAGTTTCAGCCTCCTCACATTCTTCTGAGACCACTGACTCATTCACAATCGCTTTTAAGTCTCTTCTGACATACAGACATACACCACCTCCCCTCCTATTTGCCCTGTCTTTCCGAAAGAGTGTAAAACCTTGAATATTAACACCCCAATCATGCGATGCATCAAGCCATGTCTCTGCTACACCAACAACATCTAACTGTTCCTCTAATATCAGAGCCTCAAGCTCGCCCATTTTGCCTGAGATACTTCTGGCATTTGTGAACATACAATTTAATTTTCCACAGTTATTTATCTGATTTAAAGTAATTTTACTGGCACATATATCCTCACCACTGTTCTGTAACTTGTGGATCTCCTTATCCACTGCCTTAGGCCCCCATACACAGCCCACATCACCACCCACCAACATAACCTGCCCCCTCTCTGACCTGTCTACCCCTTCAGTGTCTTCCTTTTCCTCCTCCCCCGAGCCTAGTTTAAATACTCCGCCACCCCTGCTAGGATCTTCTCCCCCAGCACAGCAGCCCCCCTTCCACTTAGGTGCAAGTTATCTGCAGAAAACAGCTTGTACCCCAGTGAAAAGTCAGCCCAATGCTCTAGGAACCCAAATCCCTCTGCTCTACACCAGGATCTGAGCCATGCATTTAACTCCCTGAGCTCCCGCTGTCTGCCCTGTGTAGCGCATGGCACAGGTAGGATTCCGGAGAATACTACCTTGGAGGTCCTTTCCTTAAGCTTTAAGCCTAGTTCTTTAAAATTATTCTTCAGGCTCCTCCACCTACCATCTATTCTGTCATTGGTACCAACATGGACCACGACAGCTGGGTCATCCCCAGCCCCTCCCAGTAATTTATCCACCCTTTCCACCACATGCCGAACCCTGGCACCAGGGAGACAGCAAACCATTCGGTTGAGGCGGTCTTGGCGACAAATTATTCTATCCGTCTTCCTGATTATAGAGTCCCCTACAACCACTAGCTGCCTTGGCTTACCTGCACTCCCATCCACCCTACTACTAGCTGGTCTGCTCCCCCGGCTGCAAAAGTTAGAGTTTAATACCCTCTTTACCCAATGATTTTTGTTCACTTGAGAGGATCAAACAATCTATTTTTATATCAAAAACCATATTTTAATCTCCCATAACCAAAATTTTTCAGCAAATTTTTTGCCATTTTTGCGACTTCACAGCGACTTTTGCTGTCGTTTTTCAAGTACACCTTGGTCTGCCCCTTGTGCAGTGCCTTATGTATCTTTATTTTCTAGATGTTCCATGCGACTTTTCACTTATGCAACACTTTTTTGCGACTTTTCAGGCGCAAATCTGTACCTGGTCCAGGGCAGGTGCAAAGGAAGAATTTTTTTAATGGCCCGCATTTTAACATGTAAATTGGAATAATTTCACATGCTTTAAATGTTTAAAATTTTGCACAGTAATCTGAAAATTCTGCAATTTTTTTAATTTACATTTTTTTAAATGTATTGGATACTTCTACGGGTGAGGTCACACATAGCATTTTAATTGCACTTTAACCCCATAGCGCAATAAGACGTACCCTTACGTCTTGCTGCGCATGGGGGAGTATGAAGAGGGCTCACGGGCTGAGCCTTCTTCATACTCACCGGGCGTTTGCTTCATAATGAAGCAAACGCCCGTCGCTTGCACCGATCGCGGGTGTTAACCCTTTGATCGCCGCCGGCAAAGCTGCCGGCGGCGCGTGGGCGCCGCCATCTTGGCTGCGATCGTCACTCCCCGTGACGTCACCGTGGAGCGGCGATCCGTTATCATGACAGCCTCGGATCACACAAAGATCCGAGGCTGTCATGATCGAGGCTATCTATTACAATGTGCGATCTGCACATTGTAATAGATGGTATGCAAAATCCCCATATACTGCCATACTGTAGTATGGCAGTGTATGGTAGGATCAATCAGACAACCTAGGGTTAAAGTACCCTAGGGAGTCTGAAAAATAGTAAAAAAAATAAATAAAAAAAAGTAAAAAAAAAATTATATTAAAAAAACATAAAAATTGAAATCACCCCCCTTTCCCTAGAACTGATATAAATAAACAGTAAAAATCATAAACACAATAGGTATCGCCGCGTCCGAAAATGCCCGATATATCAAAATATAATAACCGTTTTTCACTGCGTTTTACCCCGTAGCGGCAAATAGCGCCCGAAGTCGCAAATTGCATTTTTTAGCCATTTTGAAAAATAGAAAAAAATCTATAAAAATTGATCAAAAGGTCTCAGTCCTAAAAATAAAAGCGTTGATAACGTCATCAGAAGTCGCAAAAAATTACACCACCCACAGCTCTGTACACTAAAGTATGAAAAAGTTATTAGCGCAAGAACACTGTAAAATGAAGAATTTTTTTTCTGTACAGGAGGTTTTAATTTTTGTAAATGTATGAAAACATTATAAAACCTATACAAATTTGGTATCCCTGTGATCGTATTGACCCAATGAATGAAGTAGATCTATCATTTGGGGTGCACAGTGAAAGCTGTAAAAACCAAGCCCACAAGCAATGGCACAAATGTGTTTTTTCATCATTTTCACTGCATTTAGAATTTTTTTCCCGCTTCCCAGTACACAGCATGGAATATTTAATACCATCACTATGAAGTGCAATTTGTTACGCTGAAAATAAGACATCACACAGCTCTGTACATGGAAAAATAAAAAAGTTATAGATTTTTGAAGGTGGGGAGTGAAAAATAAAAACGCAAAAACGAAAAAGGGCCTGGTCCTTAAGGGGTTAATAGCATTTTACAGCAGTGGAGAGGTGATTTGCCGAATTACATTACTGTTAACATTTGTGTTAACATCACGTTTACTATGCGTTTTGTAAATGCAAACAGTAATATAATTGGGCAAATCTCCTCTCCTCAGCTGTTGTAATGTGTTTCAAAAAGCAATGCGTGACCGCAGCCTCATATGTCGTCATCTCCCTAGGGTGTGACTAGAGTGCTTAAAATGCATCCATATATCATTAGAGTGCATCCATATATCATACAACGTTTCCTTCTTTTACTTAGACCTCTGACTAGAGATGAGCGAGCACACTCATCCAAGCTTGATGCTCGTTCAAGTATTAGCGTACACGAAACGGCCTACTCGAACACATTGCAGATGTTTCCATACATCTGCTAACTTATCAGAAGACATTAGTGCAGAACGGTGTTCTTCACAATAGTATGTGAAGAACAATCTGTGTGAAGAACACATTGCAGATGTTTAACATGGTTCATTATCCTTTTTGAAGTTCCACAAATATTCCCTTGAATAAAAAAACGAACAAACAGGACTGACTTCCTTATTACTCAATAAAATGACACATTTTATTGGTCCCCTTGAAAAATGCTCCCATTGACTTCAATGGGTTTCATTATTCGATATGAGCACTCGAGCATCGGGAAAAGTTCGACTCGAGTAACGAGCACTCAAGCATTCTCTACCTCTGATGTTCCAGCATAGAATCTTGGTTTATTTTTACATCCTTTAACCCTAATGGAAATAAAGACAAACACAAAAAAAAAAAATACCCCCTCCTGCCAGTGTCCCTTCTGATCCCCCAACCTGATCCACTGTTACTTTCCATAAGGCAATAGGCTGTTTAACTCTATAGGCTCCACAGTCATGGTGACTGAATGGGGCAATATCAATGAAGGACCTCTGGGCTGCCTTCAACGCGGGGCAGACAAACAGCCATAGCAAGGTAATAACCTCTATACTATAGATTACAGATATGAAATGCACTTTATTGCTTGATACATTGTTCAAAAGTATAATGAGTGTACTTGAGATGAACTGCTGAAGTCTCCCCTATTAATTTGGGACCATTTTTTAATTTTAATTATTGTTTAAGTCAATGTTTGTACTAGTTTTAATTGATATGAAATAATAAACTTATAAGATTTTTAAATATATTAATCTTGAGTTCCCCTCATTGTTGGGTGTTTAATTGAAGTGCAGGGGAGAATTCTCCTGGATTGAGTTAGAGGACGTATTTAGTTTGGGGTATGCCTTCAACATATGCCTGTTAGATCGTACTTTCAGCATGATCTAACGGTTTGCCTGTCAGCCTAGGCAAGTGATATTTACCCCAACACAATACCAATAAAAAGTACAACTTGTCCCGCGAAAAACAAGCCCTAAAATGGCTCCTTAAACAAAAATTAAATGTTATGCCTATTAGAACATGGTAATGCAAAAATAAGTGAATTTCTCACCAAATGAGTTCTGTGTTCTGCAAATCAAGTTAGCCATAAAAAGCCATATAAATTGGATATCACCGTAATCGTGGAGACCCACAGAATAAAGATAACATTATTTTTACGGTATGGTGAACTGTCAACAAAAAAACCCCGCAAAATACTCCCAACCAGAGTTAATGAAAGCGTTAATAAAATCTCATCAATTAGCTTAATCTGGCAAAAAAAGGCCGTGTGTTTAAAAAAAAAATTAATTTATTGCTTGTAAAATGTGACGATATAAATCTGCTGTGGATGGTGCTCTTTCCATTCTATGCCCAGCCTTGTACCACCACATATGGGATATCGATATCGATCAATATCGATACACTCGGGAGGAATTGAGTATTAAACTTTGGAGCTTTTTGTCATTAAGTCCTTTGTGAATGTTTAATTTATTGGTCAAAACTATTGAATTGTCTAAAATTTTTCATATAATTGACACATTACACGGTATTACTTTTGCAATTTACACGGTATTACTTTTATTTAGACCTCTGAAAGCCACTTCAAGCTGTGCAGTTCCCTATAAATATAGGTTTTGGCCTAAATCTCTTTGAAAAAAAAAAAAGAGAGGATGCGTAAAAAAGCAGTGCCAATATAAAGAAGACATTTGGGAAATGTTAGTTGTGAAGGTTTTTTTGGTGGCATGACTATCTGATTGAAAAGCAGACAATTTAGAAATTTGAAAGTGGAGAATTTTTAAAAATTTTTGCCAAATCCCCATTTATCTTATTCATAACTAAACACAAAAGATATCATCCAAAATCCCTCAGATACATTAAATGTTCCAAAGTTCTAACCTCATATAATGACACATAGCAGATATAAAAAAAAAATCTAGCTCTGTCCAGAAACCCTAAAATGGCTTGGTCCTGAAGGGTTTAAGGGAAGGGGCTAAAGCAGAAACAGAACAGTACATATAAGATGTGAATGCAGGTTGAGTTTCCCTCTGTACTAGATGTGATATGTAACGGGTAAAGTGAAGCATGTTGTAGGCTGATCCTTTGTAGTTTAAATCAAACTGGATTGTTTTGTTGCCCTTAGCAACTGAACATAATTTCACTGCCAAAGCTTTCAGGTCTAGCCAGCATTCAAGCAAGTTTATCCAAATCATAAGGGAACTGTTACCATATCTCTTACTACCTCTTCTGCCAGAAAACATGTACACGACTATCTGCAGAGACTGACAATAAAGTACATTGCAATAGGTGTGTTGATTCTTGAATCATTTTAAGAGGTTGTCTTTGCTCAGTGTTAGACACAAATCTAATCTTCCCTGGGAACAACAGGTGGGTGTTATTGGTTGTGGTTGGCAGGTGGGTCTGGGGGTACACTGTAGTCGCTAACAGAAGAGGCAATTAGAGAGGAGCCAATGAGTGCGGAAAGGGAAGACAATGCAAGAGTGTGAGGTAAGAGCGCACTCCAACCATATACAAGAAGAATGGAGCTGGCTCCCAAATACGCAAATCTCATACTACTATACCGCATTGCATAAGGTAAAGACAAGCCCTGCGCTCTAAAGAGATTGTGGCATTTCAAATGGTATATAGTTTTTTTTATATTTATAACTATAAAGTAACAAAATGATTTGGTATTGTTGTAATACAATCTTAATACACAGATACAGAACCAAAACCAAAATTACTACATGGATACAAAATCAAATCCAAGATTCTTACATGGATACAGCACCAGAACCAGGAAGAGAAAGACTGTCACCATGCAGCTAACCCTCATAGGAGAAAATAACAGTCACAGCAGAGGGGAGAAACAGCAGAATTGTGAGCTCATGGATTATACCAGCACTTCCTGTAAATATTGTACTGCTGACAAACAGTGGACATGTTTCAGTGTCTTCTTCTACTTGGCTGCCGTGTCAGCTTCCAGACACATCTTGTCTCTGTAGATTTAGCAACACAAAAATCTTAAAGGGGACCTGTAGCCCTCAAATTCGACAAACAGTACCTTGTCCAGCAGTTTGGAAGTCCTCAGAACATATTTTTATAGGTATGCAACGTTGCTGCATATCTCCAAAGCTTACTTTTATTCTTGCCCAACAAGTCAAGGAGGTGGGGTAGCTTGACAATGCAGTCAAGCAACCCAACCTCTTGCTGGCCTTTTCCACTGCCAACCAAATCTCCTCCATTTGATGCCACTCTGCGGCTTGCACATGCACAATGCGCCTGAGATCTGTGTGGAGCATGCACAGAGCAGTTGTGATTTGCGCATGTGCAAAAGCTTCATTAATTCAGAGTTTGACTTAGGAGGAGGGCATGGTGGGCAGTGCATCCGAAAGGAAAGAGGAAGGGTGGGCAGTGGAAACAGCCAGCAGGAGGCAACGTTGCTTGACTGCATGGTCGAGCTACACCACCTCCTTGACGGCATATTGAGAAAGAAAAGTAGTTTTTGAAAATATGAAGCAATGTTGTCCACATATAAAAACATGTTTTTAACCGGTTCACGACCGTCCACTGTGTATTCACGGCGGGGGTCGGGTCCCGACGCGGGTTTTATCCCGGCGATCGCAGTCGCATGGGCGCCCCCATCTTGCCGAGAATTGTCACTCCCTGTGATGTCATCGTATGGCAATATATGATAGGATCGATCAGACAACCTAGGGTTAAAGTACCCTAGGGAGTCTGAAAAATAATAAAAATAAAAATAAAAAAAAGTTTAAAAAAAATTGTAATAAAAAACCCTAAAAATTCAAATCGCCCCCTTTCCCTAGAACTAATATAAGTATAAATAAACAGTAAAAATCATAAACAGATTAGGTATTGACGCATCCGAAAATGCCTGATCTATCAAAATGTAATAAAGTTTTTTCACTATAAAAAGTGATCAAAAGGTTGTACAGTCCTAAAAATTATATCATTGAAAACATCATCAAAAGTTGCAAAAAATGACACTACCCACAGCTCCGTACAACAAAGTATGAAAAAGTTATTAGCTCCAGAAGATGGCCAAATCAAAAAAGAAATTGTGCCGGAGGTTTTAATTTTTGTAAATGTATGAAAACATTATAAAACCTATACAAATTTGGTATTCCGTAATCATATTGACCCAAAGAATAAAGTAGATATGTCATTTGGGGGCGCACAGTGAAAGCCGTAAAATCCAATCCCAGAAGAAAATGGCGCAAATGCGTTTTTTCACCATTTTCACTGCATTTGGAATTTTTTTTCCTGCTTCCCAGTACACGACATGGAATATTCAATACCATCACTATAAAGTGCAATTTGTTACTCAGAAAACAAGCCATCACACAGCTCTTTACGTGTAAAAATAAAAAGTTATAGATTTTTGAATGTAGGGAGTGAGAAATGGAAATGAAAAAACAGGAAAGGGCCCGGTCCTTAACCGGTTAAGGACTTCCAATCTGCTTGACAAGGTAAGCTTTATTGATTTGATGGGGTACTCATTGTGATAGGTTCCTTTTAAGTTCTTCACTTGATCATAATCTCCTCCACCTTCTTAACTGAAAAGTTAGTGTTCTCTTGCTCAGCCAGAGGTCAATATTATGCCCCCACAGTAGCCAAACAACTAAACCCTTACTTCCAGAGATGTGTGAGGGATTGTTGTCTGCGGGACAAATTGTACTTTATAATGGCACCATTTAATATTCCATGTGATGTACTGGAAAGCTGTAAAAAAAAAATCCAAGTGCACAAAAAAACCCCACATTTATGGTGTTTTCTTGTGGGCTCTGTTTTTACGGATTTAATCCTATGCTCCAAATGACAGCTCCTCTTTATTCTTTGGGCTAATATGATCACAGGGATATCAAATTTATACACATTTTAGTAGATTTAAAAAAAGGTAAATCTTTTGTAAAAAAAAAAAAAAAAATTTGCCATTTTGCCAAATTCCAAGATGGCAGCGCCCATAGCCAGCAATTAATGCACTGACTGCCGCTATTGCTGCAGGAGACCAGTGATGATTGGGCACAGAAGTTGAAGAAACTGTGGGGCACATTTTCTAAGGGCAGTGCAACAGTTTTCAGTTGGCCTTTGCATGTTCTTTCTAGTGCAAACTATTTGCACAGGTCTTTAACCCATTAACGACTTGGCCATTTTGCACCTTCCTGACACGGCCCTTTTTCCTTTTTTTTTTTTTTAAACTAACTTGTCAATATAAGTGGTCATAACTTTGGAATGCTGTAACATATCCAGGTGATTTTATGATTATTTTTTCGTGACACATTGTACTTAATGTTGGTTGAGACATTTAAACAATATGTTTAGTATTTATTTAAGAAATGAAAGGAAATTTGTTGAAAATTTTGAAAAAAAACGATGTCTTCCAAATTCAAAACTTTCTACTTTTTGGAAAGTTGGTCATATCACCAAAATAACTTGATCACTAACATTTTCCATATGCCTGCTTAAACTTGGAGCCATTTTTCAAACATCCTCTCCTTTTTTTAGGATGTTAGGAGGTTTATAACTTTAGGTTTGATTTTTATGATTTTCACAAAAATCATCTAAACCTATTTTTGCAGTGCCAATTTAGTTAGAAGTGACTTTATGAGGCATATATCTCCCAAGTATAGAATTGCCCCCCATGTGAAAATTAATACCCTGTATGGGTACAAAGTAGGGCTCAGAAGGGAAAGAGGGGCGTTGGCCTTTTAGAAGCCAAATTTGACAGAAATCCTTTACATACATCAGGATGCATTCGGAGAGCCCTAATTGTACAAAACAGAGGGGAACTCCAACAAGTGACACCATTTAGGAAGGTACACCCCTTGAAAAATTTAGCAAGGTGTAATATGTGCATTTGCCCGTAAAGGTGTTTGATTCAATTAGGCCCTAAAAAGGAAAAAGGTGAAAATTTTCCTATAAAGGTCACCTTTAGTCCTAATTTTTTATAGCCACAAGGGATAAAAGATGAAATAACACCCAAAAATGTGTAAAACTATTTCTTTCGAGTGTAGAAGTACTCCACATGTGTATATAAAATGTTGTATGGGTGCACAGTGGAGGGAAAGAGGGATGTTTGCCTTTTTCGAACCAAAATTTGAAAGAAATCCTTCACATGTGTCAGGATGCATTTGGAGAGCCCTAGTGGTATAAAGCAGTGCAAAACCCAAAAAGTGACCATAATTGAATGCACACAGCTTGGGGAATTTAGCAAGATGTGATGTAGTGTAATAGATGTGGTTAAATGAGCATTTTGAACATACAGGTGGTTTCCGAATATGATGTTCAATGGATGCTAACTATGGAAATTGCAATTATTTCTGGAAAGTTCAGTGGCCATTATGTGACCCCTAATTTGTGATTCCCATCATATAATACCCTGTATGTGGTGCCTGTTATGTGATGCCCAGTTTGTGCCACTATGAAATGTCAGGTCTCTGATAAGGAAGCCATGTTTCCTGATGCGAGAAAGACCCAACATGTGATCCTAAACACTAGCCAGAAAATACAGCAGGGCTCTGCAATGATAAAGCACACGGAATATACAAATAATAATAATAAATAAAGAACTTGGAGAATTATAAAGGATCTGCTAACAAATCCAGAGGCTTGGAGGGGAAATAGAAAACCTAAATGAAAAAACATAAAACCAACAATTGACCGTAGTTTGCAAACTACATCCCGCAATTAAATAATTGAGGGGTATAGGGTATTTGACCTAACAGTTGTTAAAATAATTACTTTTACCGAAATGAATTCACAACATAGGTTGGACATGAATTGTGAATCTGTTGCGTATAAGGAGGCTGAATATACCAGGGGACCAACTAAAATGTTGTCACTCAGGAGTTCTCACAGGTCTTGTAGTAGTATACAGGCGGTCCCCTACTTAAGAACACTCGACTTACATACAACCCCTACTTACAAACGGACCTCTGGATATTGGTAATTTATTGTACTTTAGTCCTAGGCTACAATAAACAGCTGTAACAGTTATCACAGGTGTCACAGGTGTCTGTAATGAAGCTTTAGTGTTAATATTGATTCTTATGACAATCCAACATTTTTAAAATCCAATTGTCACAGAGACCAAAAAAGTTCTGGCTGGGATTACAATGATAAAATATACAGTTCCAACTTACATACAAATTCAACTTAAGAACAAACCTACAGACCCTATCTTGTATGTAACCCGGGGACTGCCTGTATAGTGTCCTTCCTAACCCCCACCTTTTGAAGCAGACTCTTTTCTGAGTCCATCCTTTAGAAGCAGCAGAATTCACTGGGAAAATGTTGCACCTGATCTGACAGATCAAACCTACCCATCTATTTATTGTAAGCCAGGATGCTGTCTGGCTTGGGGGCAACGGTGGTGATTCCCTGTACAGGGGAGAGGGTGCTGGAGTCCCCATGAATTATGCTCAGAACAAGGACATTGTTTGTCCTTATACTTGACCAACAACATGTTCTGATTACTGAGTAACTTGATGTCCCACCTAGTGGCCGCCTAACAAGGTGTCCAGGGGACCTCTATGGTTTATGTGTACAGTGACGCAGGCTACTGAACCTTTTGAACTGATTGTAATAGGGGAACACTGCGATAAAAGTTATCCACATACAAGTGGTAACCCTTATACAGCAGTGGGTGCACAAATTGGTCAGTTGTAGCTCTCTTGGAGATGGCATGATGCCACCAGACAGTCCTAGACAGCAACAATTGTCGCTGTGTGTTGCTCTCATTCACCCCAGTGACGAGTATTGCTGCTATTGGCTGGTCTGGACCGTGAGGCAGACATGGTGAACGGTACTACTGACCTCATAAGTAAAATTGCTGCTATTGGCTGGTGTGCATTGATCAGCCAATAGCAGCGATCATGAACTGGGGGGGGGGGGGGCTCCTCTGGTCCACGCGGGCAGGATGGATGGCCGTCAGGAACAGCCGCCATCTTGCCCTGTGTTGTCAAGTCACTTCTAGCTGCACCGCATTACAGCTTGCGTTGGGAAGGGGTTTAAAGGCTTTACAATCTTTATTTTTTGGACAAATAAGGGCTTATTTTTTATGCACCAGCACGAGATGCACCTTAAAAAACCCTTCATTTTATTGGGTTTTTAGCTTATTGATGTGGTTTTATTGACGCTTTATGTGTGGAGAAATATAAAATTATCAATTCTTGTTTTGGATTTTTAGCACTTTTTTGGTGGGTGGGGTGTTCATTGTAGCATAAAAACAATATATTATCTTTATTCTATGGATCACTACGATTACGGTGATACCTCATTTATATAGTTTTACTTACATTAGTCCAATTTTAATGAAGAAAAACTAGAATAGAAAAAATTGTATTTGTTTTAGTATCGCCATTTTTGCAGCGGCATAACTAGTATTTTTTTAGTTGACTGAGCTGGTTGTGGGCTTTTTGTGTGACAAGTTGTTCTTTTCAGTGGTACCAATTTGGTGATTTTTATGATCACTTTTTAGAACATTTTTTGTAAAGCAAACATTTTGGCAATCTTTTCTTTTATACAACTTTCACCGAGCGTGTCCGATTATGATTTATTGTACAGATTGTTACGGAAGCGGAAATATAAAATGTGTGGGTTTTTTTGTGATTAAGTGTTTTTTTGTTCTCGATTACTTGTGTATAGGAAATTGTGGTGTTTGGGGGGGACTTTCACTTTCTTTTATTATTTAATTTTATTTGAAAAAAAAAACTATTTTTTACAATTTTTTCTTTTTACTGACATGATAGCTTTGACATGGATTTGGCGACTGATACACGTCAAAAGCCCCTTACACGCAGCGGTCATATTTGACCACGTCGTGTAAGGGGTTAAGACCCACGATCAGAGGAACCTCCGATCGCGGGTGTTACAGACAGCTGCGATATGCAACTAACACCCATACTGTATGGTGCCGGCTCCTGTTCCGAATCGACACCGACCGTTAAGGCGTGAAGTCACTTCCCGCCACATCGTACTATTACGGCGCGCGTTGGGAAGTGGTTAAGAAGTGTCTGGCGCGTCTGCGGTAGGCATCATGTGACACAAATTTCTGCACTGAATGGGCTGTTCCGGTGCTCAGTCAACCGGGCCTCAGATTTAACATGTCCGTCAGAATTGTGTCCTACGCCCTATTTTAAAGTGGTGCTCTCTGTCGGGGCAGAGCAGAGGGCGCCAGATTCATGAAGATCATGCGCCAGAAATCCTGAATCTGGTATACTCTGCACTATACACAGGCAAACGGTGCATAGTGCAGTTTGCACTGTTCTTAGTAAATGTGCCCCTGTGTGTCCAAATTTGACAACTCATTAATGCTTTGGGTGTAGTCACATCAATCTGCAACAAGAGGTTAAAGGTTTCTAGCCTGCTTGTCTCCTCTTGGTTGGTCTCTTATACAGCACCATTAGGAGTAGCCCCAAATTTTCCTCTTTAGTTGGCTCAGTGGGTCCACAGTGTGGTTATGCAACCTAAGATGTGAGTATATGGCAAATTATTTATTTTTGATAGTAGGGAGTGCACTTTTTTAACACAAGTACTCCTATGTGTACAGTATTTTTGTTACACACAGGGCAAATTGTACTAGTTTAATATATAAACCTTATCTCATAGTGCCATCTAGTGGTAACAGTTAGTAGCTACATTAATGACGAGCTGTCTAGACTACAAAATAATGCAGTTGTGTATAAAAAGTTCACCTGTTTTTGTTCATTCAAAATATCAACAACTGATACATAGACCTCGATTTCATTATTTCTGTCTATGTGTGCTAGCAGTATTTGTAAGACACACTGTCCCTAGACGGAATCATTGACTGCTGGCTCTTTCTAGCTGCATAATCATTCACCTTTAAAGGGAACCTACCACCACGAATCTACCTATAAAGGTAGATCGGGTGGTAGGTTGATCAATAGTATGTGAGGATAGCCCTTTTAAGGGCTAATCCTCACGTCCCCGCAATGTTTGGAAAAGTTTTATTGCCCCAATATGCAAATTTCCTTATGCGGCTACTGGGGCGTGGAGGTTACACAAATAGCACTTCATAGTGACGGTATTTAATATTCCTTGCCGTGTACTGGGAAGCAGGAAAAAAAATCCAAATAATGTGAAAATGGTGAAAAAAATGCATTTGCCACATTTTCTTGTGGTCTCAGATTTTACAGCTTTCACTGTGCGCGACAAATGACAAGTCTACTTTATTCTTTGGGTTGGTATGATTACGGGGATACCAAATTAGTATAGGTTTTATAATGTTTTCATACATTTACAAAAATAAAACCTCCTATACAAAAATATTTTTTTTGATTTTGCCATCTTCTGGCGCCTATAACTTTGGATTATGGAGCTGTGGGTGGTGTAATTTTTTGCGACTTTTGGTGAAGTTTTCATTGCTATAATTTTTAGGACAGTGCGGCCTTTTAATCACTTTTTATTGATTTTTTAAATAATTTTTTGGGGCACTATTTTCTGTTACGGGGTCAAACGCAGAGAAAAAATGTTATTAGATTTTGATAGAACGGGCATTTTCGGACACGGCAATACCTAATGTTTTTATGATTTTTAATGTTTATTAATATTTATATCAGTTCTAGGGAAAGGGGGGTGATTTTAATTTTTAGGGTTTTTTTTAACTTTTTCAGACTACATAAGGTACTCTAACCCTAAGTTGTCTGATCGATCCTACCATATACTGCCATACTACAGTTTGGCAGTATATGGGGATTTTCCTCCTCATTCATTACAATGTGCTGATAGCACATTGTACTAAAGGGGTTGAAAATAGCCTCAGGTCTTCGGAAGACCCGAGTAAGTCATGGCGATGGATCGTCGCTCACCGTTGATGTCACGTGGAGCGACGATCCTCGGCAAGATGGTGGCGCCCAGAGGAAGCCGCCGGCAGCGATCGGCGGGGAAGACACCGGCTATCAACGATCGGGTGTTACTGGTAAGTCTTTGCTGCAATATGCAGCAAAGACTAACCGGCTATGGAGAGGGCTTGGCCCGCGAGCCCTCTCCATGCAGCGGGACCAGACGTGCACCGTACTAGTATGGTGCTCGTCAGTAAGGGGTTAAAGTCCTTAAATCCAGAATTAAAAAAAAAAATGCTTGTGGTGATCCTTGTCATGCCAGTTTGTGCTCTATTCAGACAATGCAGCATTCATAGATAATCCCACATAGAATAAGAAAAGAATGACACTCAGCCGGATGCTGGTAGTAGCTTCAACTTTTGTTGTTTATTGATACATACTCACAAATTATACAGAAACAAGGGGAGGGAGGACACACAGTGCACCCCAAAAGTGAGGAGCAACCACCGTTTCAAGTCTTCGCTTTATCTGGCTCCTATATGGGTTGTGTTTACAATTGTGTCCCACTTGTTGATTCTTCACCAAAAAATTAACCATTTTATATCTTTATGTTTGAAGCCTGAAATGTGGCAAAAGGTAGAATAGTTCAATGGGGCTGAATACTTTCGCAAGGCACTGTGTATGTATATGTGTATATATATTTCCTAATTATTAACCTCTTAACGCTTAGCGTCCGATATATCGGACGCTGAGCTCAGTGACTTAGCGCTCAGCGTCCGATATATCGGACGCTGAGCCGATGCCGGTTCAGCTCAAGATTTGAGCCGAACCGGCATCGGGAAACACGGGGTGCCGGCTGTGACTGATAGCCGGCACCCCAGTGTAACACCCGCGATCGGAGTTGTCTCTGATCGCGGGTGATTAACCCGTTAAATGCCGCGGTCATCGCGACCGCGGCATCTAACATGCATCTGGGGTGTCTTTCCCCCACGATCGCCCCCCCCCCCCCGAATCATTTTCGGGGGGCACCGATCATTGCTACGGTATCACTGGGGTCCGATCTGGACCCCAGTGTTACCTGCAGGAACTGCCGGTAAGATGGCGTCTGTGACGTCATCTTACTGGCAGAGTGCCACCCTATGCAAGTGCATAGGTTGACACTGATAATGCCCTGCAATACATAAGTATTGCAGGGTATTATTATGAACAAGCAATCAGATGATTGCTTGTTCATTTCCCATGGTGGAAAAAATGAAAAAGTAAAAAAAAAAATTATTCAATAAAAAAATAAAGAAATAAATCACCAAAAATGCCCAAAAGCCCCAAAACATATAAAGAGTCATATAACTAAAAAAAAGTGTAAATCATAACACAAACCCCACATATATAGTATCACTGCGTCCGTAACAACCCGTAGAATAAAAATAAATAATTATTGAACCCGCACGATGAACGCCGTAAAAGAAAACTGTTATAAACCCTCCAAAAATTATGATTTTTACCTATTCAATCCCACAAAAAATGCTATAAAAAGTGATCAAAAAAACATATGTACTCTAGAATGATACTGGTGCAAAGTACAACGTGTCCCGCAAAAAAACAAGCCATCAACCAGCTCCGTAGCCAAAAACGTAACAAAGTTATGCCACTTGGAAGATGGCAATACAAAAATGATAGATTTTTCCCCACAATAGGGTTTTATTTTACAAATTTAGTAAAACGCAAGAAAATATATTCGTGTCTGGTATCCCCGTTATCGTATCGACCCATAGAATGAAGATAATATGATTATTAGTCTATACGGTGAACACCACAAAAAAAAAGTAAAAAAACCAGTAGAGAATTGATTCTTTTCTACTCCTGCTCTCAAAAAGAAGTTCCTAAATTTTCAACAATAGGTGATACCAACCCCAAAATGGTAACATTGGAAAAAGCATCTCGTCCCGCAAAAAAAATGCCGTCACATGGCCCTAATAGCGCAAAAGCGAAAATTTTATAGCCTTCAAAAGAGGCCAATGAGGAAAGTAAAATCCTGGCAGCTGCAGGGTGCTCCTTCCCTTCTGCGCCTCACTGTGTGCCCATAAAACAAGTCACGGCCACATGTGGGGGGTCTCGGTACTCGGGAGAAATTGTAGAACAAATTGTATGGTGGGTTTTGTATTTTTATCTTTTGGAAATGTGTAAATTTTAGGGCTAAATGAACGTATAACCGGCACAATTTGACTATCCTAAATTTCGCCTCCATTTTGATGTAATTACTATGAAGATCTCAAGGGGTTAACAATCTTCGTAAAATCTGTTTCTGATAGCTTGAGGGGTGCAGATTTGAAATTGGGTTGGTTATATGGGGGGGTTTTGATGCTAAATATGTAAATTTTCATTCAAAACTGTATTTATCCCCAAAATAGTCAATTCTGAAAATCCGGAAAAGCGCTATTCGATTTGTAAGCCGCGTGACATCAAAATAAATTATCCAGACATTTCAAAAATGGTGAAAATGTAAAGTAGACATATGGGAAATGTTATTCAGCAATTTATTTAGGTGGTAAATCTATCTGCCTGAAAACGCAATGATTTCAAATTTCAAAAATGGCAAATTTTTCAGAAAATTCATCATATTTTCTTTTTTTTGTAAATAAACGCAAAACTTATCAGCCAAAATTTACCACTAAAATGAAGTACAACATGTGGGTAAAAAACAATCTCAGAATCGTTTTGATAAGTAACAGTGTTCAAAAGTTATAACCATATAAAGCGACGCATGTCAGAATCCAAAAAATGGGACTGAGCCTTAAGCTACAAAATGGCTGCGTCCTTAAGGGGTTAATAAGCTGTACAGCTAGCACTTATATATTATATGCCCACAAAGCTTGTTGTGTAATGTCTTTCCATTGATATTATTGGGCTGACACTTTATCAGTAAGATTCTGCTGAAGAGATGATAAAGGAAATTTAGACCTAGGGAAATCATTGGAGCCTTCTCTGTGTTTTCTGCTTGGCCCAGTATTGATTTTTTTTTTTCATACCATGTAGTTGCTAATTCTCACAAGAACATAGCCTTGAGGTATTGTGTATGGGAGTGCTGAATAAATGTCACCATCAATGACAAACGGTCATGCTCTGCAGCTAGAACATAAAATACAGGTGCGACAGGAAATACCTGACAAAGAAGGACAGTCGTCACGAGTCTTCCAGTATGCTGAACTATTTGAAAAATATAAGTGGGCTGCCAACAGTAGAATTACCGGATGACTGTGGCTCTGTATATATTATCTCATGGATTCAGTTTCGTGAATTGAAGATTACATGTTGAGATTGGTATTTCAGTCATACTCAAAATGTTACGGTAAAATGGTTTCTGTTGTCTAAAAACTGGTAAGGACGTAGGCAGTGGGAAACAAACACTGCATAATATAGCATCTATACAGAAGTATAAATCTCACACTGTAAACATTTATTGCCACATTTTTACATTGGGTATTTTACATACAGATACACATTAGGGCTGATGTAATTTTGCCTTGAACACCAGTTTTCTGATGTGCAAAGCACAAAAAAGTTGTAATTGAAATGACAAATTATCTGCTTTTTCGCTCTTCTTTTTGGAAAAAGCCACTGTGTCAGGCCAGGGTGAAAATGTATGGATGCTCAAGTATATATTAAAGAAATCACCAAGTGCAATACAGTACAGTAGTAGGAAACTCCACTGTATGTAAATTAGTATAGAGCTCCTGCTACAGGATAATCTGACACTGACAGCACAAGACCTTTCCTGTAGGGCTGCCCCTAGGCATGGGCCTCGCGTGACTAATGATAGGATCTGACCACAGCTATCCTGTCTAAACCCTAAGGGCTCATCCAGGGTCATTCCAGTGGACATCTTAGTTATCATCTCATATTACTAACAGATCATCTGAGGCTGCCACAAGGAATGCTAAAGGCTTTTAAAATAAGCTTGGAGCATACTTTGGCGCAGATTTATCTAAAGTGTCTGAAAGGAAGTGCACAGTTAAACGAGACAGTCTTATACCACTCATGATATTCTGGATTATAAAATTGGTGTAGTTTAAGACTTAGTTAAAGAAAGACCTTACTAATATGGGTTGATGCAGAAAATGCAGCACTTTTAACCAAGATGCCTCTTCTCCACACATGGAACCAGTTGCAAAAGTGTTTAAAAACTGCCTGAAGCCTTTATAAATGGGGTGCAAGGTGTTTTAGACACCATCTTTTGTAAACAGATTGATAAATCTGGCCCTTATGCAATAGTAAAATGTATTCCTTTTTATAGATATAAATATCTGTATTGATATATATTTCTTGCAATTCTTATTCTGAGTTTAAAGAACTGCACAGGTGAGCAATATTAAAAAAAAACATAGGTGATTCTTCGTTCCAGATGAATGGTAAAAAGCATTTAACCCTTTAAGGACCCAGCTCATTTTCACCTTAAGGACATGGCCTGATTTTTCATAGCATTTAGTGTCACCATGGCAGATATTATAACTTTAAAATGCTTTTATCCCAGGGGGATTTTCCAATTACTTTTTCGTGACATGTTCTACTTCCCCATTGTGGTATATTTTGGTTGAAATGTTTTGCATTTATTCATGAAAAAAAATTAAAATTTGGTGAAAATTTTGAAACATTCACGATTTTCTGATTTCTAAATGTTATGCTTATCACATAGTAACCTATTTGGAAGGACACTAACTAACATTAACCATATGTCTGCTTTATGTTGACTTACTTAATGAAGTCTTAATCATGGTACCATCATGATACCATGATTAATACTTTAAGTTGAAACATGTCTGTGTAAGGGTTTCTTTGTGTGTGTACCATGGAATTTTAAATCTCAATAAAAGGACTTGATTTCACCATTAGTTGGAGTGCTAGATTGCAATCTTTCTCTTCTACTTTGGCACCTGCTTTGGGGCATAGGGCCGTGCACACTCCGTATGTGGAAGGATTAGGTGATCTGAGTATATGGACTTGCTTACCAGCTCAGAAATAGTATACAAAAGTGCCTGTTTATTTGTGAAAACTACTAGCCCCAGATGAAGGCTTGACGGCTGAAACGTGCGTCGGGGTCGGCGTGGGGTTTGTGTACACATGGGTAAGGTCGAATATATTCTGTCTTTATTTTTTGTGACTGATTGAGCATTTGGATAGATCTGGTCCCTCCCATGTTACATCTTTATGTAGACCATTTCACTTGAAACAATATAAACACTGTTTTATCCACACCCCTGCCGTGGTTTGCCAGGGTTATGACCCCCTGAGCACATGTCTGAACAAAAATCTTTTGTATGTTTTTAACATGTAAAACACAATAAAATTGATATATTCTTTTTATGATATACAATGTGGTGGAACTTCTGTTTTTTGGTTTAATAACATTTTTGGGTGCTTGCTTATTTGGGTGTCTGTTTATCTCTGAAAATTGCTAACATTTCTGGGTCAAGAGGCAGTCTAATAAGAGACGCTGTCTATAGACGTCTATATTCCATATTTGAATAACTGTTTCTGTTACCTTGTTTTATATAAGCGTTGCTAACATTGCATACTTCTTTGTCAAAGTATTAGAGCATTGTCTGTTTGAGCTATATTTACTTGCACCCCTGCTGTTTATATCTGAGAATTGGCTTATAATAGCTCCAAATTATCTGTGAAAAACACTCTGGGCTTTTGCCCCCGGCACTTTGGAGTGTGAAGAATATGAGATGTTGGCCCATTTTCTAGGTTAATATTGCATAATTGTCGCTAATATTGTATGTTTTTAAGGCCTCAGAATTAAAGTATTGATCATAAGAGCTATACTTATTTGCGAAAATTATTAACACATGGCCCGGTCATTGACTCTGAGAGCAAAACTCGGAGCTTAGTGGGACACGCTGGATTTGTGCCCATGTGAAGAATATTAATTTGATAGCTCTTGATCAATCTATCCATCATTAATAACGCATTTTTACTACCTCAGGACCTGAATTTGTACAAGCTGATATACACCCCTTTTTCTACACCCAAATTGGTTTGTGGTGCATGTTTTTTTTTCTTTCAGCCAGTTGGGTCAGTCACTGTGCATGTTTTTTTGCTTTCAGTTAGTAGGGTATTAGGGTAGTAGACGAGAGAAGGGAAAGGAGGAAGGAAGGAGGAAAGGGAAAGGATTGAGGAAAGATGGGTAAAGGAATTACTTAGTAAGGGCTAGACACAGAGAATAGAGTAGGGAGGAGGGGGTAGGAAGAGACTACCCAAGGTAGGAGTACCATGGAGGATGCGGGTACATTGTTGGGGGTGGGGAGGGAGGCTCTTTTTTTCTTTTCCTTTTCCCAATCTTTAAGATATGACTTCTACACTCACTTGGAACATCAGGGGTATGGTGGATAAAGTTAAAAGACGAGTAGTGTTTGATATTATACAATTGCATCTACTGGCTATAGTATGTTTGACAGAAACATTTGGAATACAAGGCTCAGCAGGGGATTTTCTTTAGAGGGCAAAAATATTTTTGTGAGTTAGACAAACTGGATAAACTGCTTTCAAAGGTTTTCTAGGAGCAAGGTAAAAAACATAAGATCGAGAAAATAAGGGATATACAGGGTAATATAGCCACTGGAGAGCAACAAATTAGACAGGTGTTTGAGGGATTTGTCTCAGAACTATACAGAACCCAAAACACAGTAGAGTAGGAAGAGATAATTAGATAGCTTAGGGGGATTGAGATCCACTCATTAACGGAGGAACAGAGGAGGGAATTGGATTCCCCATTGACAGTGAAGGAATTGAGACAGACAGTAAAAGCTATAACAGGAAACACCAGCCCCGGATCAGTTGGCCTTCCATTTGAAGTCTATAGAAGGTATGGTGATATCCTCCTCCCTATGCTTTTGGAGGTTCTGAGGAAGGGAAGAGATGGAGAATGCCTCCCGGGTTCAATGAGGGAAGCCATAATAATCCTTATTCCAAAGAAAAACTAAAATTTAATGGAATGTGACTCGTATAGCCCCATTTTATTACTTAATACAGATATTAAGATTTTGGCTAAAATTCTCACTCTTAGGCTGTAGAAGGTCATATGCGATCTGATACACTATGATTACAGTGGATTTATTCCGGGGAGGTCAACGGTAAACCATTTTGAGTGTTTTCGAATATGCAGATTGGTTGACTGGGGGGAGACGACTCCATCATGTCACTGGATGCCTCAAAGGCTTTTGACACGGTGGAGGGGTCATTCTTATGGGCTGTGATGAATAGATTTGGCTTTGGTGATTTTGTGACATTGGTGAAATTACTATTTAAAGAGCCTATGGCGAGGATTGATGTTAATGGGGTATGGTCTGAGCTGATAAAGTCGGAGAGGGGCAGCAGCCAGGGGTATCCCTTGTCCCCCATGTTGTTTTATTTATTCCTGGAACCATTGGGGCGTTAATTAGGGAGGATAGCAACATCAAGCGAAGTAGATGTAGTGGTGACAAAGATAGAATTGTACTATACACAGATGATATCTTGCTCTGCTTAAAGAAGGTAGAGAGTTTGGTGCCCCAGGTAATGAAGTTAGTCTAGGAATTTGGAGATAAGACGATGGAATACCTGGGCTTAAAAATAACAGCTCAAGTGGAAGATTACGTCAAATTAAACTTGATAGTGGTTATTAATAAATTAAGACAGAAAGTATCGATATGGACTAAATTGCCCCTATCTAGAGCGGATAGAGTAGACTTATTAAAGATGATGTGCCACGGGTGCTCCCGCGATCCCTGTCACGGATCGCGGGCGCATCCGTGCTCCTTCATGTGCCCCCGCTGCTGCCCGGCGTCTCTTACCTCTCCCGGCTCCTGCACTTCCTCGGACTGCCGAGCGCGCGCGTCCCCGCCTCCTAGGGCGCGCGCGGCTCCGGACGAAAATTTAAAGGGCCAGCGCACCGCTAATTGGTGCACTGGCTGAACACCTCACCTTTAAGAATCTGCCTCTTCCTGTGTTCCTTGCCGGATCTTTGTGCCTCATAGCCGTAGAGAAAGCTTCCAAGCGAGTATTCCTGCGTTCCCGTGTATTCCTGCGTTCCTGTGTATTCCTGTGTATTCCTGTGTGTTCCCGCTCCTGAGTCCTGTGTTACCTGAGTTCCTCCGTGTTGCTGTGTTCCGTGTGCCTGTGTTCCCGTTCCCACCTGCCTGGACCTCCCGTTGCTGACCCCGGACTTGGACCTGACGTTGCATCTCTGCCGCCTGCCCTGACCCTGTGCCTGGACCTGTCTACGAGATTGTCATCCGCTAAGGTACCTCGACCTCGGCTGCCACCGTGGGCTAGTCACACCTGGGAACGACCTAGTGGTATCCTGCCGCAGCAAGTCCAACCCGCTTTGCGGCGGGCTCTGGTGAATACCAGGTGCCGCTGGGCTCCGGTTCCGGGTGTTGGCTAGTTACATCTCCCGCGGTGGTCCAGAGGATCCACTGATCCTAACAGTAAGATCCGGCCATGGATCCCGCCGAGGCTCCTTCTCCCAGTCAGCCTGATCTCGCCACCATCGTGATCCACCAGTCCCGGCAGATTGCAGCACAGCGGAATCAGCTAGAGCAAGTCACCGCCATGCTACAACAACTACTTGCTACCCAACATCAGCAACAGTCTCCTGAAGCGGCCGCTGCGACCCCTGCTACCCCGGCTTATCTTCCTGCTGCTGAACCCAGGCTATGCCTCTCTTTGCCCGGCAAGTATGATGGAGATCCCAAGATGTGCAGGGGCTTCATAACCCAGTGCTCCTTGCACATGGAACTCATGCCGTCGCAATTTGCCACAGAGGGGTCCAAGGTGGCATTTGTCCTCAGCCTTCTTTCCGGGAAAGCCCTGGCCAGGGCTACTCCGCTTTGGGACAGAGATGACCCGGTTGTGTCTAGCCTCACTGCGTTTCTGTCAGAGTTCCGGTCAGTCTTCGAGGAACCAGCACGAGCCTCCTCTGCGGAGTCTGCATTGTTGAACTTGCGGCAGGGCAACTCATCGGTGGGAGAGTACGCAGTTCAATTCCGCACCCTGGCTTCTGAACTTGCTTGGAACGATGCAGCCCTCATCGCTACATTTAAGAAAGGGCTCTCTGCGCAGGTCAAGGACGCACTGGCAGCTCAGGATCTTCCATCTACTCTGAGTGACCTCATCACCTTGGCCACTCGAATTGATGTTCGGTTTAAGGAGCGAGCTGAGGAACTACGCTCCGAGTATCCCCTAGGCCGTGTTAGACGCATTCCTCGCCTGGCGCCAGTCTTCCAAAGGCCGCTCCAGGTCTCGCCTCAATCTTCTGTTGAGGAACCCATGCAGGTTGACCGAACCCGGCTCACTCTACAAGAGCGTTCCAGACGACGTCAGGAGAACTTGTGCATGTATTGTGCCAGCCCACAGCACTTCGTCGGGACTTGCCCTGTACGTCCCCAACGCCCGGGAAACGCCAGCACCTAGGCTTCTCAGGAGAAGCGTCCCTAGGTGTGAATAAAGCTTCTCCACGCTTGATTCTCCCTGTACTCCTCAGCATTGGCACCGGTACTCCGGTCCAGGTTTCTGCTTTTCTGGATTCGGGCTCCACAGCGAACTTTGTAGATGCTGCACTGGTCGCCCTGCATCACTTCCCTGTGGTTCGTCTTGAGAAGCCCTTGTCCATTGCCTCAGTCAGTGGCCAGATTCTCTCCGTGCCTATCTGATTTCGCACTGAACCCCTGCTCCTTCAAGTTGGTGCATTGCATAAAGAGAGACTCTCCTTTTTTGTGCTGCCACAGTGCACTTCCACTCTCCTGCTGGCTCTCCCCTGGTTGCAGCATCATGCCCCTGTTCTGGACTGGTCTTCTGGGGAAATTCTCCGTTGGGGTCCGGATTGCCCCTCACGCTGCATGACGGTTCCACATCCGCTTCCTGTCAGGACTGCTACCTTGTCTCCCAAGCCTCTGGAGGGACTTCCAGCTCCGTACCGGGACTTTGCAGACGTGTTTTCTAAAAAGCAAGCCGAGATCCTTCCTCCACATCGTCCCTATGATTGCCCCATTGATCTGCTGCCTGGATCTTCTCCACCACGGGGTCGGGTGTATCCGCTCTCGGTTCTTGAGACAGCCGCTATGTTGGAATATGTTAAGGAAAATCTGCAAAGAGGTTTCATCCGCAAATCCTCCTCGCCAGCTGGCGCTGGTTTCTTTTTTGTCACAAAAAAGGATGGCTCTCTCCGCCCCTGTATAGACTATCGCGGTCTTAACAAGGTCACCGTTAAGAACCGCTATCCTCTGCCGCTTATCACGGAGCTATTTGATCGTCTGCGGGGTGCAAGAATTTTTTCCAAATTGGATCTTCGTGGGGCCTACAACCTCATCCGCATCAGGAAGGGTGACGAGTGGAAGACCGCCTTTAACACCCGTGATGGGCATTTTGAATATTTAGTTATGCCCTTCGGACTTTGTAATGCGCCAGCCGTTTTCCAGGAGTTTGTAAATGATATTTTCCGGGACTTATTGTACAGTTGTGTCGTGGTGTACCTGGACGACATCCTTGTGTATTCTGCCAATCTGGAGTCCCACCAGTCCCATGTACGGGAGGTTCTCAGCCGCCTCAGGACAAACCACCTCTATGCCAAGCTGGAGAAGTGCCACTTTCATCAGAGGAGCCTTCCATTCCTCGGCTACATAATTTCTGATAGGGGTTTGCAGATGGATCCTGCCAAGTTATCTGCGGTTCTTCAGTGGCCACGCCCAGTTGGACTGCGAGCTATACAAAGATTTCTGGGCTTTGCTAACTATTATAGGCAATTTATCCCACACTTCTCATCTTTGGTCGCGCCGATGGTGGCGCTTACGAAAAAGGGTGCTAATCCCCGTGTCTGGCCACCAGCAGCAGAAGAAGCCTTCACGAAATTAAAAACTGCTTTTTCCTCCGCTTCAGTCCTTACCCGACCGGATACTGAAAAGCCGTTCCTGGTGGAGGTTGATGCCTCCTCCGTGGGTGCTGGGGCAGTCCTTACCCAGAAGGGTCCCAGGGGACGAACACTCACTTGTGGTTTCTTCTCCAAAACCTTCTCCTCCGCGGAGAGAAATTATTCCATTGGAGATCGGGAGCTTCTAGCCATCAAGCTGGCTTTGGAAGAGTGGCGTCATCTGCTGGAGGGAGCCCGATTTCCAGTCAGCATTTTCACGGACCACAAAAACCTTCAGTACCTTCAGACGGCTCAGCGTTTGAATCCACGTCAAGCCCGGTGGTCCCTCTTCTTCTCTCGCTTTGACTTCCGAATCCATTTTCGCCCTGCAGAGAAAAACATCAAGGCTGACGCCTTGTCCCGTGCTTCTGATGTTATGGGGGAGGACTCTGCTCCGAGGCATATTGTTCCTCCAGAGAGACTTGTGCTTGCCGCGCCGGTGGACCTCCGGCAGCTGCCTCCCGGCAAGACTTATGTGCGACTTGGTCTCCGAAAGAGGATTCTGACCTGGGGACATTCTTCTCGTGTGGCTGGGCACCCTGGGGTGCAGCGCTCTGTGGCCTTAATTTCCCGATTCTACTGGTGGCCTGATTTGGTCAAGGACGTTCGGGATTTTGTGGGTTCCTGTGCCTCTTGTGCCCGCAACAAGCCTTCATGACTTAAACCTGCTGGTCTTCTGTTGCCGTTACCCGTGCCTACCAGCCCATGGTCTCATGTGGCTATGGACTTTGTTACGGATCTACCGCCATCTTCTGGCAACACCGTTATCTGGGTGGTGACTGACCGCTTTTCGAAGATGTCTCACTTTGTCTCTCTACCAGGTTTGCCTTCTGCTCCACGTCTCGCCAGCCTCTTCTTCCAGCATATTTTCCGGCTTCATGGTCTCCCTCAGCACATCGTCTCGGATCGAGGAGTTCAGTTTGTGTCCAAATTCTGGAGATCTTTGTGCAACCAGTTGCAGGTGAACTTGGACTTCTCTTCTGCCTATCACCCACAGACCAACGGCCAAGTGGAGAGGGTGAATCAGACTTTAGGTTGCTATCTCCGCCATTTCGTCTCTGCCCGTCAGGACGACTGGGCATCTCTTCTACCATGGGCGGAGTTCTCTTACAATTCCCTGGACTCCACTTCTGCCGGTTCTGCTCCCTTTTTTATTAACTATGGACTGCATCCTCGGCCTCCTCTTCCGTTACCTACGTCTGCAGATGTTCCTGCTGTGGAGGACCTGGTACGTGATCTGAAAGCCATCTGGGAGCAAGTCCACACCTCATTGCTCCGAGCTACAGCCCAGACCAAGCGTCAAGCAGACAAAAGACGCCGACCATTCCCTGTTTCGATCCTGGTGACAAGGTTTGGCTGTCCGCCAAGTATGTTCGGCTGAAGATCCCGAGCTATAAATTGGGACCTCGGTTCTTGGGTCCATTTGAAATTCTCGGCCGCATCAACCCGGTGGCTTACAAGTTGCGTCTGCCTCCCAGCATGCGCATTCCTAATTCTTTCCACGTTTCTCTCCTTAAGCCAGTCATCTTCAACCGCTTCAACCGACAAATTACTCCTCCTCCGATACCACAAGCTGATTCCACCGATGTCTTCGAGGTGAAAGAGATTCTGGATACTAAGACTGTGAGAGGTAGACGGTTGTTTCTGGTAGACTTGAAAGGATTTGGTCCTGAGGAGAGATCCTGGGAGCCAGAGGATAACATCCTGGACAAGAGCCTGCTCCAACGTTTTCTCAGGCCCAAGAAGAGAGGGAGGCCGAAGGGGGGGGGTACTGTCACAGGTGCTCCCGCGATCCCTGTCACGGATCGCGGGCGCATCCGTGCTCCTTCATGTGCCCCCGCTGCTGCCCGGCGTCTCTTACCTCTCCCGGCTCCTGCACTTCCTCGGACTGCCGAGCGCGCGCGTCCCCGCCTCCTAGGGCGCGCGCGGCTCCGGCCGAAAATTTAAAGGGCCAGCGCACCGCTAATTGGTGCACTGGCTGAACACCTCACCTTTAAGAATCTGCCTCTTCCTGTGTTCCTTGCCGGATCTTTGTGCCTCATAGCCGTAGAGAAAGCTTCCAAGCGAGTATTCCTGCGTTCCCGTGTATTCCTGCGTTCCTGTGTATTCCTGTGTATTCCTGTGTGTTCCCGCTCCTGAGTCCTGTGTTACCTGAGCTCCTCCGTGTTGCTGTGTTCCGTGTGCCTGTGTTCCCGTTCCCACCTGCCTGGACCTCCCGTTGCTGACCCCGGACTTGGACCTGACGTTGCATCTCTGCCGCCTGCCCTGACCCTGTGCCTGGACCTGTCTACGAGATTGTCATCCGCTAAGGTACCTCGACCTCGGCTGCCACCGTGGGCTAGTCACACCTGGGAACGACCTAGTGGTATCCTGCCGCAGCAAGTCCAACCCGCTTTGCGGCGGGCTCTGGTGAATACCAGGTGCCGCTGGGCTCCGGTTCCAGGTGTTGGCTAGTTACATCTCCCGCGGTGGTCCAGAGGATCCACTGATCCTAACATGATGATACTCCCACAGCTGTTATGTGTGCTTTCAGCCTCCCCAGTGTGGATCGAGGACAATTATTATCAATGAGTTAATTTGGGGGAGGAAACATGCAATGATAAAACTGGAATTCTTATACAAGAAATATAGTCAGGGTGGATTATCAATTCCCAGTTTTAGATTATACTTCTTATCAGCCGGATACTTACTTTTTTTTGTGTAGATGGAAGGACAATGCGGTAATGGGAAAAATTATAAATATTGCCAGGGGGTTGGATAATGGATGGAAGTTTTAGAATCCTGACAACTAGGAAGTGGTCAAATAAGACTAATTCCAACCTGCAACATGCTAAATGAAACATTGAGATTGGTCAGAAAAATAGGAAGAATTGGAGTATCAATTGAGAGCACACCATTGTGGTTACTATCACCATTAGGGATACTATCACTAGAGAAATCCATAACAAAAAGGTAACCACGTTTGATGGGCATAAGATATCAGCATACCCAGACTATTCAAAGCAAACAATGACGAAAAGAAGGGTTTGTTCAGAGCTAAAAAAGGCTACTGCAGGCGTGTGTTACCTATTCCTTATTTTTTCCAGCAAGATTAAGAGTAATTTTTGAGGAAAAAAGTTTTTTTTGATAGTTCTGAAGAAGGAATGAAATGGGTAGAAACAAAAGTATTTTAAATTACGTAGTAAGGGCTAGACACGGAGAATAGAGTAGGGAGGAGGGGGTAGGAAGAGATTACCCAAGGTAGGAGTACCATGGAGGATCCGGGTACATTGTTGGGGGTGGGGAGGGAGGCTCTTTTTTTCTTTTCCTTTTCCCAATCTTTAAGATATGACTTCTACACTCACTTGGAACATCAGGGGTATGGTGGATAAAGTTAAAAGACGAGTAGTGTTTGATATTATACAATTGCATCTACTGGCTATAGTACGTTTGACAGAAACATTTGGAATACAAGGCTCAGCAGGGGATTTTCTTTAGAGGGCAAAAATATTTTTGTGAGTTAGGCAAACTGGATAAACTGCTTTCAAAGGTTTTCTAGGAGCAAGGTAAAAAACATAAGATCGAGAAAATAAGGGATATACAGAGGAACAGAGGAGGGAATTGGATTTCCCATTGACAGTGAAGGAATTGAGACAGACAGTAAAAGCTATAACAGGAAACACCAGCCCCGGATCAGTTGGCCTTCCATTTGAAGTCTATAGAAGGTATGGTGATATCCTCCTCCCTATGCTTTTGGAGGTTCTGAGGAAGGGAAGAGATGGAGAATGCCTCCCGGGTTCAATGAGGGAAGCCATAATAATCCTTATTCCAAAGAAAAACTAAAATTTAATGGAATGTGACTCGTATAGCCCCATTTTATTACTTAATACAGATATTAAGATTTTGGCTAAAATTCTCACTCTTAGGCTGTAGAAGGTCACATGCGATCTGATACACTATGATTACATTGGATTTATTCCGGGGAGGTCAACGGTAAACCATTTTGAGTGTTTTCGAATATGCAGATTGGTTGACTGGGGGGAGACGACTCCATCATGTCACTGGATGCCTCAAAGGCTTTTGACACGGTGGAGTGGTGTGGTCATTCTTATGGGCTGTGATGAATAGATTTGGCTTTGGTGAGAATTTTGTGACATTGGTGAAATTACTATTTAAAGAGCCTATGGCGAGGATCAGGGGCGTTGCTAGGTCAAAAGATCCGGGGCTCGTGCCCCGGATCTTTTGGCCAGTGCCCCGAATCTCCTCGGGTCAGCAGATCATCTGCCCCGCTGCCCGGGAGATTCCTTTCCTCTCTCATCAAGATCTGTGTCTGAGGACACAGATCGTGATGAGAACGAGTGCAGGCGCTGCTTTCCCCTGCCAGGACCTAGCCTCTGGGAGTTCCAGAGGCTGAAGGACCTGTGATGATGTCATGATCACATGACCTGCCGGGGAAAGCAGCGCACAGAAAGAGAGAGAACTGCATCTGTGAGGTGAGAAACATGATAGGGGCTAGGGAAGGGGTAGAACATTGTGGGCAGTGTGGGGCACATTATTTACTGGGGGGACTGTGTGGGGCACATTATTTCCTGGGGGGCTGTTTGAGGCACATTATTTACTGGGGGGACTGTGTGAGGCACATTATTTACTGGGGGGACTGTGTGAGGCACATTATTTACTGGGGGGACTGTGTGAGGCACATTATTTACTGGGGGGCTGTGTGAGGCACATTACTTACTGGGGGGCTGTGTGAGGCACATTATTTACTGGGGGGACTGTGTGAGGCACATTATTTAATGGGGGGCTGTGTGAGGCACATTATTTACTGGGGGGCTGTGTGAGGCACATTATTTACTTGGGGGACTGTGTGAGGCACATTATTTACTGGGGGGACTGTGTGAGGCACATTATTTACTGGGGGCTGTGTGAGGCACATTATTTACTTGGGGCAGTGTGAGGCACATTATTTACTGGGAGACTTTGTGAGGCACATTATTTACTGGGGGGACTGTGTGTGAGGCACATTATTTACTGGGGGGCTGTGTGAGGCACATTATTTACTGGGGGAACTGTGTGTGAGGCACATTATTTACTGGGGGGCTTTGTGAGGCACATTATTTACTGGGGGGCTGTGTGAGGCACATTATTTACTGGGGGGACTGTGTGTGAGGCACATTGTTTACTGGGGGGCTGTGTGAGGCACATTATTTACTGGGGGAACTGTGTGTGAGGCACATTATTTACTGGGGGGCTGTGTGAGGCACATTATTTACTGGGGGGACTGTGTGGGGCACATTATTTACTGGGGGGCTGTGTGGGGCACATTGCTTACTGGGGGGTATGTGAGGGCACATTACTTACTGGGGGGACTGTGTGGGACACATTATTTACTGGGTGGCTGTGTGAGGCACAATATTTACTGGGGGGCTGTGTGAGGCACATTATTTTTACTGGGGGGGGGGACTGTGTGGGGCACATTATTTACTGGGGGGCTGTGTGAGGCACATTATTTACTGGGGGGCTGTGTGAGGCACATTATTTACTGGGGGGACTGTGTGAGGCACATTATTTACTGGGGGCTGTGTGGGGCACATTAGTTACTGGGTGGGCTGTGTGGGGGACATTACTTACTGGGGGGCTGTGTGGTCACATTACTTACTGGGGGGCTGTGTGAGGAAATTTCTTGGAGCGTGTTCACACATGTCACTAGGACAGGCCTCGGTTTGATCTCATTTGCGTTTCCAGTAATACACATGTGATGGGTAACACGCACCTGGTTTTGTTTAAATGCAAGACAAACGTGTGAGCGCTGCCTTACAGTATTTGGGGGAGATTGTTAGGGGCGGCAGCATGATAACACTGCCAGGGAACAAAGATGTAGGGACAATGAGGAACATAAGATGTGGTGATGGGGATTTCTCCTTTGTTCTCTGTAGCTGTATATACCAGAAGTAACCATGTTATTGGCACAACCACATGTGAGGGGGTTATGTACAGGAGGGGGCATTACTGAAAGTGCAATACAAATGCATTGGGGCCCGTGCCCCGAATCTTTTACCACCCTAGCAACGCCCCTGGCGAGGATTGATGTTAATGGGGTATGGTCTGAGCTGATAAAGTCAGAGAGGAGCAGCAGCCAGGGGTATCCCTTGTCCCCCATGTTGTTTTATTCATTCCTGGAACCATTGGGGCGTTAATTAGGGAGGATAGCAACATCAAGGGAAGTAGATGTAGTGGTGACAAAGATAGAATTGTACTATACACAGATGATATCTTGCTCTGCTTAAAGAAGGTAGAGAGTTTGGTACCCCAGGTAATGAAGTAAGTCCAGGAATTTGGAGATAAGACGATGGAATACCTGGGCTAAAAAATAACAGCTCAAGTGGAAGATTACGTCAAATTAAACTTGATAGTGGTTATTAATAAATTAAGACAGAAAGTATCGATATGGACTAAATTGCCCCTATCTAGAGCGGATAGAGTAGACTTATTAAAGATGATGATACTCCCACAGCTGTTATGTGTGCTGTCAGCCTCCCCAGTGTGGATCGAGGACAAGTATTTTCGTTTCATTGAGAGGTTAATCAATGAGTTAATTTGGGGGAGGAAACATGCAATGATAAAACTGGAATTCTTATACAAGAAATATAGTGAGGGTGGATTATCAATTCCCAGTTTTAGATTATACTTCTTATCAGCCGGATACTTACTTTTTTTTGTGTAGATGGAAGGACAATGCGGTAATGGGAAAAATTATAAATATTGCCAGGGAGTTGGATAATGGATGGAAGTTTTAGAATCCTGACAACTAGGAAGTGGTCAAATAAGACAAATTCCAACCTGCAACATGCTAAATGAAACATTGAGATTGGTCAGAAAAATAGGAAGAATTGGAGTATCAATTGAGAGCACACCATTGTGGTTCAGCACTAATATTAGAGAATTTTGGAAAATTGGAGTACCTGGACTTTTTTGGAGGGCACAGGGAATCAAGAGGGTATCACAAATGTTTACAAATGGGAGATTAATCACATATTCTGAACTACAAAATGAGTACGGGCAGGCACACAAATGTTATTATTTTTATGTGCAGGTAATGGATGCATTTAGGGGATCCACAAATAAAACAGAATTCTTGATAGAAGAGGATACTGTGATTGACACAATATGGACAAATTGGACTGGTACATATAAGGGCACATTTACTAAGGGTCCGTCGGACGCATTACTACTGTCGGGTTTCCCAACTATTTCTGATTTGACCTGAATCACACAGAGGTTTTTGTTGCACACAAGCGGATTGTGGCGCATTGGTGCTGGCTTTCATGCGACACAAATCGGGGGCGTGGCCAGTTGACAATCGGACAAACCGTGGAATCAAACTTTCAAAATTGTGTCGCAAGACACGCACTTACTTGCACCGGGAGAAAATGGTGAACTCTGGCGGACCTGAACGGGGAAGCAACACATGCAGGAAATTGGATACACGATCTTAGTGAATTGCGGCATCTCTGTATCCTCGTCGGACATTCCGGAACGGCAGAGGCAACAGGACAGGTAAGTAAATGTGCCCAATAGTATTTCAAGAATATATAAAGGGGCTCATTTAGTAAGGGTCCGCGGAGCACATTTTCGTCGGGTTTCCCGATGATTTCCGTTTCGCGCCGCATTTAACAAGGGATTTTGGTGCACGCGATCGGATTTGGGCCCATCGGCGCTGGCTTGCACACGACACAAGTCGGGGGCGTGGCCGTCGGACAACATGACGGATTCGGACTACGCATGGGATTTAACATTTCGAATTGTGTCGCAAGACACACACTTACAAGCACTGGGAAGAAGAAGGTGACCTCGGTGGGGAAGCGACGGATGCAGGAACTTGGGTGCACAAGCTATGTGAATCGTGCCAAAGTGTTCAACGCAGAAAATATCAAATACTTGAAGTTTAAGGCACAAAGACATTGGAAAACGGAAGTGGGTGAGATGTCTAATGAGGGTTGGAACACGATATTTCAAAATAGTAAGCACACCTCACTAAACATGAATCATAGAATGGTGCACTTTAATTATATGCATAGATTATATTACACTCCGTGAAAATAGCAAGAATGGGAAAGATAGAGAAAGTTGCATGTTGGAGGTGGGGAGATGTAGAAGTATGATTTTTTCATATGTGCTGGAGCTTCCCTAAAATAAGAGACTTTTTGGAAAAAGTCCAGCAAAAAATTGTCTGGACATCTCAATAGAGAACTCAGTAGGGGTATTGGTTCTTAATGCTCTTAATTGCGATACGCATCCAGGCCTGAGGAGCAACCACATTACATCCATAAGCAGATTGTTATTTTTGGTAAAAGTGATCATCGCCAAAAGTTGTCAGAGAACTGTACTACCCTCAATACAGCAATGGGAGACACTACTCAATAGGGTGAAGGAATACGAAAAAGTATATTACTGTAGTAGAAAGAGGCTCAATGACGAACAATATTTGGACCAGATGATGGGAGGCAGTGGGGGAAATAGTTTATATATTGATATACATTGTCATGCAGTTAGATAATTAGATATTAACATTAATGTGCAATTTTATTTACTGACGTAACAATTTGATATACTGGAATAAAAGAGTTATAGACTAACTATCTGTTTAAATGTAATATATTGTATCTAATTTGTGTGTTTGATTTGAAAAAAAAAATTCCTCATTCATTACAATGTTCTAATCGCACAGACTATGAAGTCAGCCAGTATATACATATACACAATTATTATGAATGTGTTGGCTCAACTGTCAGACACAAAAATTCTATGGGAGGCCCTAGTGCACCATGACCTGCCATGATGAATGCGACAGTAGTTCAATATAATGAAGGAAATTGCATATATCAATGGCAACTAACCATCTGTCTCTAAAATACAATATACCTAACATTCTCATTCAATTTTGAATATTCCCTAAATAAAGTATATCAATATTTAATACATAAACCAACATACCACGACTGAATTAACAATACTATAATGCTATCCCTTGTCATGTATTTATGTTTGTCCTGGAAGAATGTTTATCCTGCATAACAGAATGTTATATGTTTCATCATATGGTGTTGCCCTGTTCTAAAGTATTTATAATGTTAATATAATATGCGAGATAATTTTACTGAACTCCAATTAAACCATACACGACTAGAACTGCACGTTGGGCAAGTATTAAGATGGTGGATTAAGGTCCCACCGCGGAGTATTATAAAGAAGCTAAAAGTATTATCAATACAAGGTTCACATCCTGCTGTTGTCAGAGTATTATAGCCTACTCTAGGTGCAATATATTTGAATATATTATTCTATTTTTAAGGTAGGTTGTACTGTACACTAAGGTTTGGACACCAGCAACCCCCATAATCTTAATCAATAACATAAATTAGGTTGGAGCATATGTGAAGACAAAACCTAGCAGAATAGAAACTTGCAGAACTAAACAAAGAACCACTGCACACATAAAGCACAACAAACGTAAGTTGGTAGTTTTATTATAAGAAAATAAGATGAAAATGTAAAAAATGTTTTGTTCTCAGTTGTACCTCAGGTCTCAACAAAATATTTAAATTGAATCTATAATAATCAGGAATGTTTTACGTCACAAGTGTACTAATGCCTCAGAAAAAAACGCATTTTGACAGAAAGTACTTTGACATAACAGCTAGTCTGTTTCTGTAAAACACCCAAGGTGAGTCAATTCATGTCTTTCAGCTACTGACAGAAAATCGTTACTGACCACTATAACGAGTGAATAGTAAACCCTTTAGCTGTAGAAAAAATACTTACATTGGTCACTTTTTGTATATGTGTAAGGAAACAAGGAAATGTTTATCCCCAGGTGTACAGTCTATAGAATGAGAGCACTTGGCCTTGTGTACTGTACTTTGTATGGGCTTATCAAGACTTCCCACAGTACAATGACTAAATAAATTTAGGTTTTTACACAGATCTGAAAGTCTGTTTTAATTCATTAGAACAAGGCTTTGTAGGATGCAAAATTATATTCTTTGTGACAACTGTGACATGTAATCTCCACTAATAAAATATAGTTTTCTCCATTTTATCAGTAAGTTATATATAAACAATGTTGGGGGAAAAACTGTTAATCCTAAGAAACAAGAAAAGGCGAAATTTAAATTAATAGTAAGCCAGAAGATAGTATTTATTATGTGGTCCTTTATTCCTATGGTTACATACTATTGCTAGAACCTATCGCAATGTAAATTGGCAGCTAAGGTGTTTGTTTACATGTAGTTAGGTATATCGCACAGCAAATGCTTATATTTTTGCATGTTAGGTGTTTCAAGGCACACTTCTGAACTCCAGATCCACACCAACCAATGCCATCACCTTGTGTGCCTGTAAAGAGGAAAGTTTACAGCCTGTTACCTGCTGCTTTGTTGGACTGTGGGCCTTTAAAGAGACCATGAGTTAGTTCAAGGTATCCATCTTGATGTGTGATCCCTGGCCCGTTGTTGCTAACACCATGAGCCTCACCTTCAACATCTGCCCAGGGATCTATTAACCCCTTAGCGCTCCGCGCCGCAGCTGTACTGCGCTGCTTCCCACTATTAGCGCTCAGCGCAGTACAGCTACTGCGCGAGCGCATAGGATTTTAGTAATGTCACTATGTCGCGAGACTTGGTGATATCGGGATGGGACCTGGGTGACCCAGGAGGAGTTCCTGTCTCCATCACCCGACCAATCAAATCGGTCCCGCCCGCCGATCGCCGCGATTGGCCAGTCAAACCTGACTGGCCAATTGCAGTGATTTTGGGCTAAAAAACATGGTTTTTGCTCCTTCCTCTTCCTCCAGCGGCACCATTTTGGTTTGGTATCGCTGGAGAGAGGAAAGAGCGTTACTGTGTGCACCAAAATACACTTTTACACTATAATTACTGTTCTGATCCCTATCTTATCCCTATTGTTCCTTACAAATCCCTCTCCCTATCTGTGTCCTGTGTGTTCCCTGTGTGATCGCCTTGTGTAATCCCACGTGTCTTCCGTTTTTCCCTGTCTGTCCCTTCTGAACCCAAACGCACTTTTCAGTGCGCTGTGTTAGCGTTGTTCTGCACTGGACGCACTTTTCAGTGCGCCGTGTGAATAGCGCTGCACAGTATCTTTAGCGGTAGTTAGTTTGTCTTGGGGAAAGCTAGGTGCATTTGTAGCACCTTTTTGCGCTTTTGTAGGTTTTTTTTTGGTGCCTGGTAATATTTTTTTCCAGAGCACCGTAGGTGTACCCGTAGTTGGGTGCACTTAGCTATTTTTTGTGTGTGCCATCTGTGCGGCTTCTCCGTGTAGTTTAGTGCACATTATTTTTTTTGTGTGCCATTTGTGCGGCTTGTCCGTGTAGTTTGGTGTGCATTATTTTTTGTGTGTGCCATCTGTGTGGCTTGTCTGTGTAGTTTAGTGCACATTATTTTTTTTGTGTGCCATCTGTGCGGCTTGTCCGTGTAGTTTAGTGCACATTATTTTTTTTGTGTGCCATCTGTGCGGCTTGTCCGTGTAGTTTGGTGTGCATTATTTTGTGTGTGTGCCATCTGTGTGGCTTGTCCGTGTAGTTTAGTGCGCATTATTTTTTTGTGTGTGCCATCTGTGCGGCTTGTCCGTGTAGTTTGGTGCGCATTATCTTTTTTTTTTTTGTGTGCCATCTGTGCGGCTTGTCCATGTAGTTTGGTGTGCATTATCTTTTTTTTTTGTGTGTGCCTGCTAGACGGTTTATCCGTGTAGTTTGGTGCACATTATCTAATTTTTCTAGTGTACGTTCTCTATTTTTTTTTGTGTGCAATGTCTCAGAAGACGTACACCGTGTTGGAGGCATATAACATGCTTACCTCTGACACCGAGTCAGCTAGTGGGGATGATGTCCCCTTTTACCTATCATCATCCTCCTGCTCATCTTCCAGTGACCTGGAATGACCCCCAAAAGGCGCTGTAGGGTTCCAGGGACTTCTGCGATTGAAGTGCCTGGGACTTATGCGATTGAAGTGCCTGGGACTTATGCGATTGAAGTGCCTGGGACTTCTGCAGGAGAAGTGCCTGGGACTTCTGCAGGAGAAGTGTCTGGGACTTGTGCAGGAGAAGCGTCTGGGGCTTCCACTGACCCCACATGGGTAGCCCCAGATAATTATACCCCTCACGTCCCTGACTTTTTGGGCAAATCCTGGAATTAATTTTGACACGGAAGGGCTCAGAGCTGTGGACTTTTTTAAGTTTTTTTTGATGAGGAGCTGCTGAATGTTATTATATTTCAAACAAATCTCTACGCTGCACAGCATATTGCCCAAAACCCCACTTCATTTTATGCACAACCCTACAGGTGGACCCCTGTCACTGCAGCAGAGATGCACAAGTATTGGGCCACAATACTCCTTATGGGGATAGTAAAGAAGCCTTCAATCAGGGACTACTGGAGCACAGGCATACTGTACCACACCCCGATATTCAGCATGGCACTATAGTGCCCCCAGAATGCCCCCCCTTCCTGGGTGTTACAGGGAAGATAGTGTGGGATTTGGTGCACCCACTGCTGGACCAGGGCTACCACCTCTACCTGGACAATTTCTACACCAGCACTACCCTGTTCAAGTGCCTCTCTTTCAGAAATACTGCGGCATGCGGCACTGTACGCAGAAATCAGAGAGGTCTCCCTAAGTCGCTCCTTGGGCAAAAACTTAAAAGGCACAAAAGCAGGGCTCTATGCAGCGACTCTGTATTGTGTGTTAAGTGCAAGGACAAGAGAGAGGTCCTTGTATTAACCACAATACATGAGCACACCACCACCCCTGTCCCAGTACGAGGTACCAGTACAGAAACCCCCAAGCCGGACTGTATTTTAGATTATAACAAATACATGGGAGGTGTGGACTTGTCGGACCAGGTGCTTCAGCCGTACAATGCCATGCGGAAGTCGAGGGTGTGGTACAAGAAGCTGACCGTGCACAACATGCAGATGGCATTGTATAATGCTTTCGTGCTGCATCGATATGCCGGCCAGAGGGGAACTTTCCTGGAATTTCAAGAGGTGGTAATAAAGTACTTTCTTTTTGGAGACCAGGAAGGGGGGAGTGCTAATACATCTGGAAGCGAGGCAACATCACGTATTGTACCAGGGCAGCACTTTCCAGGAGTAGTTCCCCAAACAGCCAGCAAGGGTAGGTCACAAAAGAGGTGCAGGGTGTGCTCCAAAAATGGCATTCGGAAGGACACCATTCATCACTGTGAGACATGCCCAGAAAAACCAGGGTTATGTATGAAAGATTGCTTCCGAATTTATCATACATCCCTGGATTTTTAGAGTACCCTGTTGTTACCCTGACGCACAGCTTATACATCATGCCACATGCCGCACCTTCCCTTCTAAGCCCTGCCATGTGCCCAGCCTGTAGATTACTGCCCCGTATGCTTTACCCAGGAAAACATGCATCATGATTTTTAGGGTGTTTGTCTCCCATGACAGCAGCTGGGCACAAAATGACAAAATGGATATTTTTTACTATGCACTATCCATTATGCACTTTTTCAGGGGTCCACCTGTGAAGTTAAAATGCTAACTATACCCCTAGATTAATTCATGGAGGGGTGTAGTTTCCAAAATAGGGTCAGTTCTTTCTACTGCACTGGCCCCTATTGGCATCTACAAATCTTTCATGATGACAAAAAGAAAAAATTTTTTACAATGTCTGTGCTCCAACAAGTTATTCCCTTTTGAGCCCTGCCGTGTCTCCATACAGATTATTGCCTCCTATGGGGTATTTCCCTAACCGAGGTAACCCGCAGAATGATTTTTGATGTGTTTTTCCCCAGTGGCATGAGTTGGGCAAAATACTTTTGTCACTTCAATGGCATATTTGATAAATTGCAATTCAATTGTTTCTCTGCACTACTCACTTTGTATTACATTTGAGCCAGCACCTTAGGGGTTAAAATGCTCATACAAGCCTACATACATTCTTTGAGGGGTGCCCTTTCCAAAATGGGGTCACTACTTGGGTTTCTATTGTACTGGTACCTCGGGGGCACCCCCCATTACCAATCTAGTGAAAACGAAGCTTGAAAACCTAAATTGTGCTTCTTTCTTCCTGACCCCTGCCGTGTGCCCAGCCTGTAAATTATTGGCACATGTGTGGTATTGCCGTACTTGGAACAACCCACAGAATGATTTTTGGGGTGTTTATCTAAAGTGGCATGGGTTGGGCACAGTACATGAGGCACTAAAATGACATTTTTGAGATAAAAATGCAATTTTTAAATTGCACCCTTTACTTTGCATTCAATTTTGGCCAGCGTGTTGGGGGTTAAAATGCTCATACAACCCTACATGCATTCTTTGAGGGGTGCCCTTTCCAAAATGGGTTCACTACTTGGGGGTTTCTATTGTACTGGTACCTCGGGGGCACCCCCCATTACCAATCTAGTGAAAACGGAGCTTGAAAACCTAAATTGTGCTTCTTTCTTCCTGATCCCTGCCGTGTGCCCAGTCTGTAAATTATTGGCACATGTGTGGTATTGCCGTACTTGGGACAACCCGCAGAATGATTTTTGGGGTGTTTGTGTTTTTACTCTGCACAATTTACTTTGCATTCAATTTTGACCAGCGTGTTGGGGGTTAAAATGTTCACCATAACCACCGATAAATTCTTTGAGGGGTCTAGTTTCCGAAATGGTATCATTTATTGGGGGTTTCTATTGCACTGGGACCTCACGAGCCCTGCCAACATGACATGGCACCATTTACTTTGCATTCAATTTTGACCAGCGTGTTGGGGGTTAAAATGCTCACCACAACCACCGATACATTCTTTGAGGGGTCTAGTTTCCAAAATGGTGACATTTTTTGGGGTTTTCTTTTGTACTTTTACTTCAGGGGCTCTTCAATTACACTGTGGCACCACAAAATATTTGCAGCAAAATTGGCCTTCCAAATTCCCAGTAGCGGTAACTCTGTTCTGGACATCGCTGTGCGGGGAAACAGCAGCTGACATCCACATGTCTGGTATTGCCGTACTCGGAAGAAGCAGGGCAAAAAATTAGGGATATATATTTACCTCAAATTCCTTCTGAATGTATCCATTTTAGGGCTAAATTAGAAAGATTGAAATCAAAAATTGAAATATCAAAATTTCCAATCCATTTCCGTATGCTTCCGGAAAAATAATTAACGGGTTAACAGACTTCTTAAATGCTGATTTGAATAGGTTGAGATGTTAGGTTCATAAAATGGTGTTACTTGTGGGGGTATATAGTACATAAGCCTTTATAGGGCACTTCCAAACTGAATTGATCACCAAAAAGTTCGCATTTTTCAAATTTCAAGAAAATCTGAAAAGTTGCTACTAAAACTTCAAACCTTCTCACATCCATAAAAAAAAATGGAAACGTAAAACAAATAATGGATATAAAAAGAAGACCAATGGTAAAAGGTTTCTATCAAAAAAAATGTTTGGTATCACTTTTTGTCTAAAAAGTATAACATTTGAAACTTTGAAAATAGTCATTTTTTTCAAATTTTTCCTAAATGTTTGAATTTTTACCCCCCAAAAAAAGAACGGATCACCGAAATGACACTACTAACATAAACTACAATGTCTCATGAGAAAACAATCTCAAAATCATAAAGCGATATCTTAAAGCGTTGAAAAATTATTACCACAGGAAGAGACACTGGTCAAATTTTAAAAAAAAGTACCGAGCCTTAATGTACAAACAGGCTGCGTCCTTAAGGGGTTAAAAATGAAATATAGGTTGGAAAGATCCAGAGATTTGGATTGTGGTCTAGACCTATTGTAAATCAATATTTAAGCCCTGACACCCCCTGAGGACACCAGACTGTGGCGAAACATGTCGGGGGGGCTGATCGAGCGACATATTTTTTAATCTTGTGATGAAAAGTAGTGGACAGCTTCAGAGTCTATGGGGCACATTTACTTACCCGGTCCAGTCGCGATCCAGCGGCGGGTTCTCCGACGCTGATTCGGGTTCTGCTGGGATTCACTAAGGTCCGTGCGCCGATATTCACCAGGTGTCGCTGCTGCGCCGAGGTCCGCTGGAGTTCACCTGCTTTTTTCTGGTGTATGTGAGTGCTTGATCTTGCGACACAAATGGCTTTTTAAATTCTGCGTTTTTTTTCCGAAACCTTCGGGTTGTCCGGTGGCCACGCCCCCGATTTCTGTCGCGCGAAAGGTGGCGCGATTGCGCCAAAAATCGATCACGTGCGCCACAATTCCGTGAAATACAGCGCAAAGAGGAAATATTCGGGAAAAACACGACGGATTTGCGGCTGCGGACCCTTAGTAAATGTGCCCCTATGTGTCGGACTGCAGCGACATATAATTAGGCTTAGATTAGATTCACATCCCTACTTACCTTAGACATAGGGAGACAACCAGATACTAGTGCGGATGCAAGTGTGATACCAGTATGGATGCAAATGTGAGTGCGTGAAAACTCCTATAATACCCCTCCCTTGCGAGCATGTGTGAATGCGGGCAAAGAGAGGACTAATAACATACCACCAAATAGTGGATTCCCTCTGTTGGCATTGGAGATTGCTTGGAGCACCACGGGAAGCTCACAGAAGCCTAGCGGCATTCATAATTGAAGAATCATTTCTTATCTCCTAATTGAGGCAAAAAGAATCAACACGGACACACACCCCATGGTCATAGACCTGAACGGTCTCCCTTTATGGTAGTATAACATCTTTAAAAATCTACCCACTACCATCACAAAAATCTTTTAAACATTTTTCGGCTCAGTACACCTATTTCAAATAAGAGACAAACACAGACTGAGTTCTGGTTTATTTATTAAACGAATATAAATAAAAGTTAAATTTTATACATTTTTTTCACTTTATTTCTTGGTCAAAAGACCTTTATTTGCAGAAATGCAATTGGAGCTTAAGGGGTTAATACACAGACACTGGGTTTCCCCAAAGGGGATCTATTGCATCTCCCTGCTAGCCCTGGCAGCTGTGGACAATGACTTTTCTCCTGGACCAAGCCACCTGTGACATATGCTAGGCTGCACTACAAGCCAGTCATTGTCCCAGACAATCCAGTTGTTCCCACACTGGCCCGGTGGATGGAGGTTGCATAATGGAGGAATTTGTGAGATGCTTGTGGCAAATAAAGTGGGAGGAAGACCTTACAAAGCAGAAAAGTTGTTCCCAAAGTGATGTAGCAGAGTTTGAAGTGAAGCATGTGGCCCCCACAGAGCAACTTTAGAGGCCCCTGGATAAACAGACTTTTAGACAACATGAAGGTTGCCAGATATGCTTCCAACTGCTGCTAGTAGGCCAAGCAAGTGGATGCCATTTGATTGTCAAAGGTGCCTGTGATGTGCCTGAAACTCCAGTGATGTGTGCTGTTGCTAAGGACAACTAATTGGAACAGGTATGCAGATGCCTTTAAATGGATAGGGTGGCCAGATGTCCTGCTGCCAAGTGATGAAAGAGTCCCAAAGAGCACAAAGGTTGTTTTTTTATGGCAACCAACAGCCACAACATGTGGCTGTCCCATGGAAAGAGCTGTATTGGAGGTACAAAAGTGTGGATGCCTGTGCATATCATTGTCCTCCTGGTAAGAAGGCCAGAGAACATGACGAAGGAAACCTGTCACCTGGTGGTAGGTAAAATCCTGCTGTCTGTGCATGAGGGCTGTCTTCAGGATGTCTCAAGAATGCAGCCAAACATCATAGACCCACATTATTACAGTATTCAGTCTGACTTTTCACTAGAAAGAACATGCAAACTGCTTGCACATGTATTTATAAAGTTTCGGTACCAGTATTGTGTCACAGTGGCACTCTCCATCACACCACAAAGGTTCACCCAAAGGTTCATTCCAGTGCCGATTTGGACTGTGTGGCAAATTTATTACATCAACTCAACGAAATTGTGTAGCAAGATCTATGTTAAAGGTACACCTAAAAGAAATTCCCGAGCAGTGCAGGGTGTTCTACTACTTTTGATAAATCTGGGCCATCATGTACTTATCGAGTTTGAAAGTGGTTTTGGGACTATGACACATATGCTCCAAATCTGGGCAGATCTGGAAGTTGAGTTTATACTGAACTAAGACTTTCCTTGTTTCTGGCATTTTTGGGAGAGTTTCCCTAATGATGCAGACTTGTTGTCTGGGGTTTGAAGGTGCCTTTTCCAGACGGCATATTTCAGCTCCTTCCAAAGATGTTCAAAAGATTGAGGTCAGGGCTCCAAGATGGCAACTTTCATCTTAGCCATTCTTGGGTGTTTTAGCTGTATGTTTTGGCTCGAGCAGCATAGCGGCACAAGAACATTACAGAGCCTCCTCCATAGGGACAGTGTTCTTTTCAAGATATGCTTCATTTTTCCATCTGTGAACATAGATGGCCTTGCCAGAAAATTTTGTCTCATCTGTCCATAGGGCATTCTCCAAAAACTTAGATCCTTGTCAACATGTATTTTTGCAAATTCCAGTCCTGCTTTTTTGTAATTTGTTTTCAGCAATGGTGACCTCCTTGGTCGTCTCCCATTAACTCCACTTTGGCTCAAATAATGACGGATGGTGCAATTTGACACCAGTGTTCCTTGAGCTTGAAATTCACCTTTAATCTCTTTAGAAGTTTTTCTTGGCTCTATTAATCATCAATCATCAGGACAACTCAACACGTAAAAAATAAGCCCTAAACTAGCTCTGTCAACCAAAAAATATTAAAGTTAAGTCTCCGAAAAGACGGTGATGGTGAAAATGAGATTTTCTTTATATTCGTTTTTTTCCTGTAAAATTGTAAAATATATAAAAAACTATATAATTGAGGTATTACCGTAATCATAGTGATCTATAGAATAAAAATATTATAGTATTTTTAGTGTGCGGTGTACGACCCCCCAAAATATACTGAAAAAAAGATCCCAAAATTGACAATTTTCTTTTCCTCCATACATTAAAGAGTTAATAAAATCTCATCAAAAAGCTACAGAACAAATACATAAAATGAAGTATTTGTAAAGTGCATCTCATGTCGCAAAAAATAAGCCCTTATATGTCCGAATTGCCCAAAAAATAAAGATTGTATAGCCATTATAAAGTGACAATGAATAATCTGCTCTGAATGGCGCAGCTCCCCCTCAATGCCCTGGCGTGTGCCCATACAGCAAGTTACCATCAATATGGGGTATTGTTATACGCGGGAGGGATTGGGTATCAAATTTTGTGGAACGTTTTGGTATTTTATCCACTGAGAATTTGTACATTTTATGAAAAACACATTCATTTAATTTCGAAATTGCATCCGATTTTGTTTTAACAAACAATTAAAGGGTTAACAAACTTCATAAAAGTTGTTTCACGTACGTTGAGGGGTGTAGTTTCTATAATGGGTTAATTTATGGGGTTTTACTTTATTTAGGCCTCTCAAAGAGACCTCAAACCTGAGCAGGTCCTCAATAGCAGGATTTTGCTTTTTTTATGAAAATGTGAAAAATCGCACCTAACGTTCAAAGCCCCATAACATCTTACAAAAATGATAATATGTATAAAAAAAATCCATGGAGGCATAAAGTAGACATTCGGTGAATGTTAGTTATTACATTTTTTGGTGGTTTGACTCATGTGTGGAAAAAGTAGAACATTTTGAATTTCGAAAATCAAGAATTTTTCCAAATTTTCACCAAATATATGATTTTCTCATAAATAAATGCAAAACATACCAACAAAATTTTTAAACTAACATGAAGTACAATGTGTCACGAGAAAACAATTTCAAAATCACTTTGATATATTAAAGCATTCCAAAGTTATAACCACTTATAGTGACACAGGTTTGAAAAAATGGGCCGTGTCAGGAAGGTGAAAAGTGGCTTCGGCGTTAAGGGGTTAAGTTTCATATGGTCTGTACCTTTAAAATGCTTGTCTATGACTTTAAACAAATAATGGGCACTACATGCAAATCAGTAATAATGTTTATAAATAGTGTTGAGCAAATCCATCTAAATTCAGGTTTGCCGGGTTCATCCATACTATGGTGTATGCATTTCATTGCTACCATTTTTGGAACTGCAGAACCATTTGCTCACTTTTTATTCAAATTCTGCAGCAAAATGGACATTTGGAAGTTATAGTAATGGATAGACACCCCCAATAACCAAATGGGGGGTTGTCAAATATATAGTTGAGTTCATAATAAGTTAATAGCAAAGTACTGGGAATAAATGACTGCTTCACCACTCTCTGCTCCATTGAAGTCTAAAGATAGCTTAGAATGCACTTATGTGCGTAAGATGTCCACAGCTGCATTTACTAAACCTCATAATGGACACACCTTGCCTTATTCAAAATATGTATGATGGCATTGAATGTAAGTATTTATTGAAAAACTGGAAGATCTAGTACAGCTTTTTCACTAAAATATCAGCAATCTCATAAATTTTGTTTTGCTGTAGGCTACTTTGTAGATGCACGTGAGTTTTCCACTGCTATTTAGGTTACCACATAAAGGTGTTCAAGGACTGAAAAGCATGAGTTCTTATGAACTATGTGATTTATGATCTAGCTCCATTTAGTGCCATCCACTAAATTAAATATGTCTTATGTATTGTTTAAATTGCTATTAGAGATGAGCGAGCACTAAAATGCTCGGGTACTCGTTATTCGAGACGAACTTTTCCCGATGCTCGAGTGCTCGTCTCGAATAACGAGCCCCATTGAAGTCAATGGGAGACTCGAGCATTTTTCAAGGGGACCAAGGCTCTGCACAGGGAAGCTTGGCCAAACACCTGGGAACCTCAGAAAAGGATGGAAACACCACGGAAATGGACAGGAAACAGCAGGGGCAGCATGCATGGATGCCTCTGAGGCTGCTTAATCGCACCATTATGCCAAAATTATGGGCAACAGCATGGCCATGACAGAGTGACAGAATGAAGCTAGATAGCATCTAAAACATCCAATAATTGACCCTGACACTATAGGGGACTTCATGCAGAGGCAGCGGCAGCAGCGGCAGGCTAGAGAGTGGCATGGCGACATACCCTAAATGGACTCAGGCTTCAAACCAATGGGTGGCAGAGAGGAACCAAAGGAGGTGAGCAAGAAGCGCTCAAATAATATCGGTACATGATAAAAGTTTGCCAGTATATTTTGTGGATTACACAGCAGGGTGGCGACAAAGTTAACATGGAAGCCATGAAAACAACCCAAAATTCTGCCTAACACAGCTCGTTTGATAAGGGGACCATGTATGGAGGCAGTGAACTAGTAGTAGATTAAAGGTGCTGCAGTTAAAACTATGTTAGTTGGATCTTGGCATGGAGCTGGCGCTCCGCTGCCAGGCGAGCTTTCGCCAATCCAAGCCCCTGTCTCTAGGCTACTCCCCAAACAGCACTTCTAAGAACCTTTTGTATAAGATCAAGTGTAGTAGCGTTCTTATAAGTTTGAGATATGGCGGGTGAGGGGAATGTAAACAGATGCGCAAGAAGCGCATGATGCGCATGGAGCTGGCGCTCCGCTGCCAGGTGAGCTTTCGCCAATCCAAGCCCCTGTCTCTAGGCTACTCCCCAAACAGCACTTCTAAGAACCTTTTGTATAAGATCAAGTGTAGTAGCGTTCTTATAAGTTTGGGATATGGCGGGTGAGGGGAATGTAAACAGATGCGCAAGAAGCGCTGAAATAATATTGGTAAATGATAAAAGTTTGCCAGTATATTTTGTGGATAACACAGCAGGGTGGCGACAAAGTTAACAACTTTGATGTGGAATCCATGAAAACAACCCAAATTTCTACCTGACACACCTCGTTTGATAAGGGGACGATGTATGGAGGCAGCTATATGGACGACTTTTGGAGGTAGCAATGGAGACAACGTGTGGAGGCTGCTATGGAGACAATTTAATTTGGATAGTGCCTGTATGTGGCAGTCCAAAAAAGTTTTCAAACCAGAGGAGCAGGTAGGTGGCCCTCCAGAAAAATGAAATAGATTGAGTGCCTGTATGTGGCAGTCCAAAAAAGTTTTCAAACCAGAGGAGCAGGTAGGTGGCCCTCCAGAAAAATTGAATAGATTGAGTGCCTGTATGTGGCAGTCCAAAAAAGTTTTCAAACCAGAGGAGCAGGTAGGTGGCCCTCCAGAAAAATTGAATAGATTGAGTGCCTGTATGTGGCAGTCCAAAAAAGTTTTCAAACCAGAGGAGCAGGTAGGTGGCCCTCCAGAAAAATTGAATAGATTGAGTGCCTGTATGTGGCAGTCCAAAAAACTTTTCAAACCAGAGGAGCAGGTAGGTGGCCCTCCAGTAAAATGGAATAGATTGAGTGCCTGTATGTGGCAGTCCAAAAAAGTTTTCAAACCAGAGGAGCAGGTAGGTGGCCCTCCAGAAAAATTGAATAGATTGAGTGCCTGTATGTGGCACTCCCAAAAATTGTTTAAAACAGAGGACCGGGTCGGTGGCCCTCCAGAAAAATTAAATGCATAAAGTACTATAGCTAGAGCCAGTGGGCCCTGTCAAAAAATAGCCAGTTTCCTCTGCTTTACTCTACAAAGAGGAGGAGAAGGAGGAAAATGAGGAGGAGGAGGAGTGGATAAATTATTCAGGTTGAGCTTCCTTCACCTGGTGGAGATTGGAAATTATGAGAAATCCAGGCTTTATTCATCTTAATAAGCGTCAGCCTGTCAGCGCTGTCAGTCGACAGGCGTGTACGCTTATCGGTGATGATGCCACCAGCTGCACTGAAAACCCGCTCGGACAAGACGCTAGCGGCAGGGCAGGCAAGAACCTCCAAGGCGTACAGCGCCAGTTCGTGCCACATGTCCAGCTTTGAAACCCAGTAGTTGTAGGGAGCTGTGTGATCATTTAGGACGATGGTATGGTCAGCTACGTACTCCCTCACCATCTTTCTGTAAAGATCAGCCCTACTCTGCCGAGACTGGGGACAGGTGACAGTGTCTTGCTGGGGTGACATAAAGCTGGCAAAAGCCTTGTAAAGCGTACCCTTGCCAGTGCTGGACAAGCTGCCTGCTCGCCTACTCTCCCTCGCTACTTGTCCCGCAGAACTACGCACTCTGCCGCTAGCGCTGTCAGAAGGGAAATACTGTTTCAGCTTGTGCACCAGGGCCTGCTGGTATTCATGCATTCTCACACTCCTTTCCTCTCCAGGGATGAGAGTGGAAAGATTTTGCTTGTACCGTGGGTCCAGGAGAGTGAACACCCAGTAATCGGTGCTGGAATAAATTCTTTGAACGCGAGGGTCACGGGATAGGCAGCCTAGCATGAAATCTGCCATATGCGCCAGAGTACCAACGCGTAAGAATTCACTCCCCTCACTGGCCTGACTGTCCATTTCCTCCTCCTCCAACTCCTCCAACTCCTCTTCTTCTGCCCATACACGCTGAACAGTGAAGGACTCAACAATGGTCCCCTCTTGTGTCTCGCCAACATTCTCCTCCTCTTCCTCCTCATCCTCCTCCACCTCCTCCGATATGCGCTGAGAAACAGACCTAAGGGTGCTTTGGCTATCAACAAGGGAATCTTCTTCCCCCGTCTCTTGTGACGAGCGCAAAGCTTCCGACTTCATGCTGATCAGAGAGTTTTTCAACAGGCCAAGCAGCGGGATGGTGAGGCTGATGATGGCGGCATCGCCACTGACCATCTGTGTTGACTCCTCAAAGCTACTCAGCACCTGACAGATATCAGACATCCACGTCCACTCCTCATTGTAGACTTGAGGAAGCTGACTGACCTGACTACCAGTTCTGGTGGAAGTTGACATCTGGCAGTCTACAATCGCTCGGCGCTGCTGGTAAACTCTGGATAACATGGTCAGTGTTGAATTCCACCTCGTGGGCACGTCGCACAACAGTCGGTGAGCGGGCAGTTGGAGGCGGCGCTGCGCTGCCCTGAGAGTGGCAGCATCTGTGCTGGACTTCCTGAAATGCGCACAGATGCGGCGCACCTTTGTGAGCAAATCAGACAGATTGGGGTATGTCTTGAGGAAACGCTGAACTATCAGATTTAACACATGGGCCAGGCATGGCACATGTGTCAGTCTGCCGAGTTGCAGAGCCGCCACCAGGTTACGGCCGTTGTCACACACAACCATGCCTGGCTTCAGGTTCAGCGGTGCCAGCCACAGATCAGTCTGCGCCGTGATGCCCTGTAATAGTTCTTGGGCGGTGTGCCTTTTATCGCCTAGGCTCAGCAGCTTGAGCACCGCCTGCTGTCGCTTAGCGACGGCACTGCTGCTGTGCCTAGAGCTAGCGACTGATGGCGCCATGCCCACGGATGGTAGTTCGGAGGAGGAGGTGGAGGAGGGGGAGGCATAGTAGGCCTGAAACACCTGGACCGAGGTAGGCCCCGCAATCCTTGGCGTCGGCAGTATATGACCAGCCGCAGGGTCAGACTCGGTCCCAGCCTCCACCAAGTTAACCCAATGTGCCGTCAGCGATATATAGTGGCCCTGCCCGGCAGCACTCGTCCACGTGTCCGTGGTCAGGTGGACCTTGTCAGAAACGGCGTTGGTCAGGGCACGGATGATGTTGTCTGACACGTGCTGGTGCAGGGCTGGGACGGCACATCGGGAAAAGTAGTGGCGGCTGGGGACCGAATACCGAGGGGCGGCCGCCGCCATGAGGTTGCGCAAAATGTTTTGTGGAGATTGAGTCTTTCCGTAAAGGGAACATAACTAGGGCAGATGAAAAGCTTTCTGGTGTGAAAGTATACCACAATTGACTGAAGTCCCCTACTGTAGTCAATTGTTGTAAGCGGTGTGGTACATTATTTAAAAAGACCTTCACCCCCACATGAATTAGATGTGCGCTGTACTGGGATAATTGAGTATCAAGACTGACATACAAAACAGTGGTCTCGTTAAATGCCTACCACTGTCTAATTCTTGCTATAAAATACTAATACAAAGTAGACACCTGTGTACACCTTAACCATTTCATTACCAGGCAATTTTCCAGTTTTGCATTTCCGTTATTTACTTCCCACTTTCCATGAGCCATTTCCATGGCAGACATGACAGAGACATAGGAGGGTTTGCTATCTGCGGGACGAATTGTATTTCTAGTGGCATCATTTTATATTTTGTTCATTGTACAGGGAAGCAGGAAAAAAATTCCAAATGTGGTAGAAAAATTGCCAAAAAACACAGGGGCACCATTTCTAAATGTTTTTTTTTTTTTTATTACCGTATATACTCGAGTATAAGCCGATCCGAGTATTAGCCGAGACCCCTAATTTTACCACAGAAAATTGGGAAAACCTATTGACTCCAGTATAAGCCAAGGGTGTAGTATACAGCCAGCCAGCCCCCATGTAGTATACAGCCAGCCAGCCCCCATGTAGTATACAGCCAGCCCCCATACAGTATGCAGCCAGCCCCCATGTAGTATACAGCCAGCCCCCATACAGTATACAGCCTGCCCCCATACAGTATACAGCCTGCCCCCATGTAGTATACAGCCAGCCCCCATGTAGTATATAGCAAGCCAGCCCCCATGTAGTATACAGCCTGCCCCCAGTAGTATACAGCCAGCCCCCAGTAGTATACAGCCTGCCCCATGTAGTATACAGCCTGTCCCATGTAGTGTACAGCCTGCCCCCATGTAGTATACAGCCTGCCCCCATGTAGTATACAGCCATCCCCCCTGTAGTATACAGCCAGCCCCCAGTAGTATACAGCCTGACCCATGTAATATACACATCATTCACCCCCAGACACACAGCCCTATACACCAAAGCCTTCACCAGCCATAGAGCTCCATGACACATACATATCTTGTTCCTGTCCTGTCAGGCCCCCACCTCCGTACACATGGATAACACAGCTCCTGGGAGGTTTCTGTTCTCTTGTCACACATGGCAGCTTCTTAATTTTTCACTTTCTACTTTTCCCACGAGGCTCCGCCCCCTCCCTTGACATCACGGGATCACATGTTATCACATGCTCCTGGGAGCAAAGTCTGGTGGAGGCCCCCACTTAATGTGACATACACATCCTCCTGCTCACTATTGACTATCCCAAGTACCACAACCACATACACTTCAGTCTGCACAAAACACGCAGTCCCATGTAACATACACCTCACCCCCACAGATCATAAATATTTAATGACATGCCCCTAATATCAGATCCTACTTGACAAAGGTCGAGATGACCAAAATGTCGTTAAATATTTATCATGTGTGAAAACTTACTCTTGTATTTCATATACTACGGTGAAGGCTTTGCTATGTGATATAATCACTGGAATAAAAATAATTTAAAAATCAAGTTCTGTGTTTGTCATGTTCTCCATATAGATTGAACGTGGATTGAGAATCCTACATTGAGCATCACCCCTCTATCAAGTGTGCGGTCACTATTGTTCTACATGACTGACATTGTCAGTAATTGTTATTTGGTGGGGACCCCTCTGGGAGCAAGATGGTGGGGGCCCCGGGGCTCGAGCCACGGGAGCCCCGCCTATAATACATCCCTGGCAATACATCTGCTTGGAGTCCTTTTTTTATGCTTTTATACTGTATGTGTTGTATTTTTAATGATATTTTCTACAGTAAAGAATACATTCATTAGACCTGAATACTCTTTTCCCTTTTGGTTTTGTATCTCATGTTTAGAGTTGCTGCAGCACAGCACCAGCAGGGACAAAGACCCGGCTGCCACCCAGCATCCATACTGGTAGGCATAATATGCCCCACACAATAGTGTAGGGACCCACTACAACAAGGTCACTGGGGGTTATTTGCACAAGAAGCGCTGGCTTCCAGAGATTTAAAGGGCCAGCGTAGCGCTAATTGGCGCTGGTCAGCTGCTAATTCTGATAAATTCCCAACCCCTTCCTGTGTTCCCTGAAGGATCTTTCTGCTTCCATGTCTGAGAGAAAGCTATATTCCAAGCCCTTTGCGATTATCCTGATTTCCTGTTGTGACCTGGATTTTGTTCCTGACTTTGCTCCTGTGCAGCGGCACAGGATCAACTGACTTTGTCCTGACCTACCGCTGCATCCCCTACTCTGATCCTGTACTTCCCGTCTTGACTTTATGCCTGTCCCCGACCATGCTTCAGCCTTCACAACTTTGTACTAGGCCTTGGCCACCATCACGGACAAAGTCGCGCCTGTGGAGCGACATGGTGGTACCAAGTCGAAGCAAGTCCAACCCACTTTGCAGAGGGCTCTGGTGAAAACCAGGTGCCACTTAGACTCCGCTCCCAGGTGTTGGCTTACCTCATCGTCCGCGGTGGTCCAGTGGGTCCATTATCCCTGGTGCAATTAGCTTTAAATTCTACAAATATAATTTTATTTATGCCATATGAGTGCATGGGATTTGTATGGGATGAGTTGTCTTTTCAATGGCACTGTTTTGTTGTACACATGATTTATTAGCTATTTCTGGGGCAGGGGTGTATAGATGACACATTGGGGGACATTTATCAGTATTTCTATGCAAGGTTTGCAATTATTATCGTAACTACACCAATTCCACGCCATGTGGGCATGAGGTGGTGTGAAGGGGTGTGCCCACCGGCGGTGTGGGCCAGCATAGGGTGTTCGTGTTTCTAAAAACCTGCAAACATTCACGTCTGAATGTTCACAGGGGTTTACTTAAAACTATGCCCAGAGCTACTCATGTAGTTTCCCGTTGTTTTGCAGTTTCCCTGCTGGTGTTCTCGGGCTGATGTCCGTCCTCCAATCACGCGTCTGGAGTACGAGCATGCGTGATGTTGTCCGATTGGCAGCAAGTGGTGCATTACGTAACTAGAAATGGGGCGAAACGCATGCGCCATGAATGGCGTGAAACCACCTCTCTGGCACATAAAAACTTGGCACATATATATTTTTTTTCTTGGAACTAAATGGAAATCTTGTTTTGGAGAGATTTTACTGTACTGAACAGAGCCATTTGTGTCCCTTTCATTTTTAAAATGAACTTTTCAGCCTAGGGGTGATTACTAGTCCAGAAATGACGACATTAAAGGGACAGTCACAATGTACACACCTTACCCGTTGGCTTTTGTCCTTGCATACCAGTAGAATTTTTCTATTACTGTTTTTGTTCTATCTGCTACAGGGCTATTCTTTATGTATACGTAAATGAAACTTTTAAGTAAAGATCAGCCTAAATATGCAGTGGGTGTCAACTGAAATTAATGCCAAAAAGAATTTGCTACAGGCAGAATATGTTCGGGTGAAATTATGACCGGTTGCATGTTGGGGATAACCATCTTAGGCTTGGTTAAGGCATTATATTTAGTTAATTGTTTTATATAAAACATATCAAATAACGTATAAAATAAAGCCCCCCCCCCTCCTGAGATGTTTGAAACTGTCTACCTATACAGTACACGTCGTCGGGCTCCAGCTCTCCACATAATTATGTGGCCATCAAGGTCCTATGCAACAAATTGTAGATGCATTGCCACACCATGGGAACAGATTAGAGCTCCTACTCCAGACCCTGCAACAGATGTAGCAAATACATAAGGTACCATCCACACATGTCAGCTAGAATCCTCCACACTCCCATAGGGCACAATAGGAGCATTACAAATGGCACTTGTGTGGCCAGTGACAAAAATAAGTTTGACAACCTTATATAGTTTTAAGTTGTAAGTTGCTCAATAAGCCCCAAACAAAAAAAATGTTTTCATGCAGTCATATTCAGAAACAGCTGGGTAATGATCAGGATCGCAGGGTTGCAACCATGTCAGACTGCGGGTCCCTTTAGAACATGGGTGTACAACCTTTTGTGGTCCAAGAGTCGCATTGTCATACTGCTACCCTTCAGGGGTGGCTGCACTGTTAACCCTTGATGCGCCAAAAATCATAGTACAGAGAGAATTACCCCCAGAAACTGACCATGAATAAGGCGTAACAGCCGAAACTCGTTGGTCCATGGGTTGCTCGTTTGGATACATGCTCTGTATAAGACTTTTTATATATTATCTCCAATAAAAGAAGAATTTATTTTAATCAAGCCACGCTTCCTGAATTTGTGGATTAGTGCCGAGGTCATACCTGTTTCCTGTACTGTGATCCTGCCCCTGTACAAGAATTTACCTACCATAATACTGCCCCTTATGTACAAGAATATAAGTACTATAATACTGCCCCCTATGTACAAGAATATACCTTCTATAATACTGCTCCTATGTACAAGAATATAACTACTATAATACTGCCCCTATGTACAACAATATAACTACTATAATACTGCCCCCAGGTCTAGTTTCCCTCTCCCCTGCAGCACCCAGTCCTATTCCCCTTTCACCTCCCCTTCTGCCCACTGTTCTAGTTCCCCCTTATTGCCCCCAGTCTAGTTTCCACCCCTGCAGTCCCTAGTTCTAGTTTTCCTACTGCAGCCCCGAGTTCTAGTCCCCCCTGCAGCCCCCAGTACTAGTTCCCTTCTCCCCCCTGGTTCACAGGAAAGATCCTGCAGCCCTGTGTTCTTACTGATTTGCGGCTGCTTCATATTTTATTGTTAAAGGAAACCTTCCATCGGGTAGATCTGATGGTAGGGTAGTACTAACATTCTAAGACCTAAACTATCTTTCCCTAATCCTGTAATGCTTTCTAACCTAATCTACACTTTATATAACTAATTTTCTAATTTTCTTCAGGGGCTGCTGGTGGTGGGGTAGACTTAGCCCAGAGAGACTACTCCACACCCCAGTAGCCTCTGCTAATAATTTGCATATTAGTTAGATAAAGTTTGGATCAAGTTAGGCAATATTATAGGATTAGGGATTGATAGTTTAGGGCTTTAAATGTTAGAAACCTACCATTGGATGTATCTTAATAGGTAGTTTCTAAAAGGTAAGTTTCCTTTAACTCTTTCCCGCCGCAGCCCTTTTTTGTTTTTGCGTTTTCATTTTTCACTCCCCACCTTCAAAAATCTTAAATTTTTTAATTTTACATGTACAGAGCTGTGTGATGGCTTGTTTTCTGTGCAACAAATTGCACTTCAAAATGGTGGTATTAAATACCATGCTGACTACTGGGAAATGGGAATAAAAATTCCAAATACACTGGAATTGGTGAAAAAACTAAATTTTCTTGTGGGCTTGGATTTTACGGCTATCACTGTATACCCCGAATGACATGTCTACTTTATTCTTTGGGTCCGTACGATCACGGGGATACCAAATTTGTACAGGTTTTATAATGTTTTCATACATTTACAAAAATAATTTTAATAAAAATAATTTTGACATCTTCTAGTTTACGGAGCTGTGGGTGGTGTAAATTTTTGTGACTTTTGATGACATTTTCAATGTCAATTTCAATTTAATTTTTTCGACGTTTTGATCACTTTTTATAATTTTAAAAAGGCAACGCCATTTTCAACTTTGGGCGCTATTTTCCGTTACCGGGTTAAACGCAGTAAATAACTATTACTATATTTTGTTATATCGGGCGTTTTTGGACATGGCAATACCTAATGTGTTTATGATTTTTACTGTTTCAGACTCCCTAGGGTACTTTAACCCTAGGTTGTCTGATCGATTTTATAATATAAATAAAACAGTCTGACCGGAGCTCCTTGTGTGTCCTTTTATATATCCTTTGATAAATCGACGATTTCACTCCTTTCCCAACTATGTTCCCAGAACTAGCAAGTCTGGCGTCCACATGGTGGATTTTATATGCGCATGTTTTTATTCTATTTTGTGAGTATGTTTTAAGAGAATAAATTCCATATATTTGAACATACTACCCTATCTGCTGCTTAATCTCTTCTATAGTAGCTGTACACTATTTGGCTACAGGATGCAAGAAAACGCAGCTTAAAACTGTCTGAATAGCGATCTATTCCCATCCAAATACCGTTTGTGTGGAAGTGTACTGAAGAATTTGGAACATAGTTGGGAAAGGAGTGAAATCGTCGATTTATCGAAGGATATATAAAAGGACACACAAGGAGCTCCGGTCAGACTGTTTTATTTTTACTAATTGCTAGATGTGGTATCCATCTGTGACTGTTTGGCAGCTCCTATAGGGGATAGTGTTCATCACAAAAACACTTTTTCTTTTGATTTTATAATATATTGCCATACTACAGTATATGGGGATTCTCCTCCTCATTTATTACAATGTGCAAATCATACAGTATAATGAAATGGTTAATACAAGACAGCCTTGGGTCGTCTGAAGACCGATCCTCGGCAAGATGGCAGCGTCTATGCGCAAAAACTTACCAGCTCTGGAGAGGGCTGAGCCTGTGAGCACTCTCCATGCACCCGGCATGTGACGTACTATTACGTCACATGACGGTAAGGGGTTAAAGGGAGGCTGCTGTATATTTTATTAATAAGGAGAGTCTGCTGCATAGTTGATGAATGAGGAGAGGCTGATGCATATTTCATGAATGAGGTGTGCGTGCTGAATATTTCATTATTAAGGGGAAGTGGCTACATATTTTATTATTAAGGGGAGGTGGCTACATATTTCAGTTGTCCATTCCTCACAGAACCTTTAGCTTCACTTGAATACCATCAGCTCTTTTCAAAACTGTATTAAGTATTAGTCACATGCATTTCTCATGCATCTCCCACGCTCTGGAACTCACTACCAAAATTTGTCAGACTGTCCCCCAACATTCAAACCTTCAAATTTAATCTGAAAATCCACCTATTCAGGATTGCCTAAACACGGAATATCAGCACTGCTCTGCTCCTTCACCTTCTGTCTTCATCTAACCCACATAGATTGTGCAGGGTACTCCTTCCACTTGTTTCCTGATCTCTGTAGTTTTGTATCTGTACTTGCATTTGTTTTTGCCTTAATGTAATGTATATGAGTCTCCTATTGATTGTATAGCACCATGGAATAAATGGTGCTATATAAATAAATAATAAAGCTATTTTTCATGTATACAGTGGTTGTCAACTAAAATTTTTGCCAAAAAGAATTTGCTACAGGCAGAATGTGTCAAGGTGAAGTTATGACCGTTTTCATGTTGGGGATGACTATCTTGGGCTTGGTTCAGGAATTTTAAGTTTAAAAGTTTAATATGTAACATGTCCCACCAAATAAAGCTCCCCCACCGATGTTTGTAACTGTCTACCTATACCATACAGTATTAGTAGATGATACTCGAGTATATACGGTTATAATTGGCATTTTGAAGAAAAACCATAAGTCTCGTGTGGCCCGTGACAAAAATGAGTTTGACAACCTTATACAGTTATAAATTGTAACTTGATCAATAAGTTCCAATGAAAATTAATGTATTCATGCAATCATATTCAGAAGCAGGGGCGTGACGATCATGTCACAGTGGGTGCGACCGCAGCTGACCGCAGGTCCGTCAGGGAGGAAGGGAATCAATTGTATGCATGTAAGACATCTTTTAATTGATTTCGAGAACACCCAGGCAGAGACACATCCATGCGCTATGGCACACTCACGATGTCATCATCTGCGGACATACAGGGGCCCCACAGTGTGTGTGCAGAGCACATTGACGCGTCTCTGCTTGCGCTGCTACACTCCTAAGGGAGGAGAGAGAAGCCAAGAATGAGAATGTGAGCTTCATTCTTAAATATGAATGGAATACCGTGTATTGACAAAAATTATATAGTAGCATATACGATAGCTAAAAGTGGTATTATTCTTGTGACTACAAGCATTGAAATGTTTAAACTGGACATTACCGTAAAAACTACTGTGTCCATTTCACACTACAAAGCAGGTTTTGCTACTTGTGTACCTTTGAAGGTGGAGGATTGCCCTGTTTTCTGATCACAGGTGTGAATGCAAGGAATGCCGCTGCATGGGCTATACTTCGTGTGTATTTTAGCTTTACATGGGGTGGCTTGGCTTGCCTCAAGAGAGAAGAACTGTAAATATGAGACACTGGAAAGCTGGAAAACATTTATCAGGCCAGGTCTATGGTAGTGAAGTTGTTATAATCAGTGAGTGACAATTCCATTGTTGATCCCATACCTTCCAACAGTCCCAGATCCAGTGGGACAGTCCTGGTTTTCATAGTGGGGCATCAACATGGGAATACATTGCTAATGCAAAGAGGTGGCAGCTCCCTGTATTACTACTTTAACTTGGCTGCCGCAGGGAGTGGAGTGCTGCAGACGTATGACAAGAAATGAGGTAAGTATCTTGAGTTTGTTATTTTATTTTATTACAGAGCAACAAGGGGGAGCTGGTAGGAGGCAATATACGAGGGGGAGCTGGAGGGCGGTTTCGATATGGCGTTTTTTACGTGTTTTAAAACGCATCAAAAACTCAAGTGGGAGGGGATTTCCCATAGAACGCATGCGTTTAATTGGAGACACATATGTGTTTTGGCCAAACCCTCTCCCATTTATGTTTTAGATGTGTTTTAAAACGGTACAAAAATCCACGTGGGAAACTGCGGGGAGGGCATATGCTATTTTCTCCCGTATTTCAGTTTCGTATGCCCTAGAAGTCACGTATCACGTAAATACAGGCTCGTACGGCACAGCAATACAGGACTGGAGAAATCACACTTTCATGTGAATGCAGTTTAAGGGAGAGCTGCTTGGAGGGGGCGCAATATGAGGTGGAGATGGGGGTGCAACATCAGAAAGAGCTGGGAGACACAATATTAGGGGGGGCAGCATGAAGGGCAGGAGATGGGGGTGAGGCAAAAGGCAGGACTTAGAGCCACCTCTTTTGTCCCTCTTTTACTGCAACAAAAGTTGGGAGGTATAGTTTGTCCTGAGGTCCTACTGTGTGGTAACTACCACTGCACTTTCATCTTGATCTGTGCTGAGATGTGGCCTTGCTTTTATCTCCCTAGCATGGACAGAGGGGAAGCCGGAGTGGTTGGGAATTAAGAAGAGGAGTTTTTTTTATTTAATACAGTATATATATTGGCTAATGCTGGTAAGCTATGTGCACAATGGGGGAAATTTATTAAGTTGTTTGAAATAGCTTGTGTCACTTTTTTTTAAGGTGTTTAATACAGTTTAATACACTTTTCCAACTAGTATGAAATGGGGGAATGGGAATGAGTGTGCCATAATTTGGCAAAGTGAACTAGACCAACTAATAAATCTACACCAATGTTTGTAAACTGATTCTACCACAAACTTTTTGTTAAGCAGAAAAAGGCATAAATCATTCATTTCCTGCCCTCTCAGGAATGTGACCTCAAAACTTGAATGTTAATGTGACAAGCAAAGCCAGAAGGAGTCATGCTATATTTCTTGCAACATTCTTTCAACATTGTTTATTCTTTTATTTTTTTCGGACTATATGACGCACCTGATTTAAGATGCACCCATAATTATAAGGATAAAATAAAATGGTTCATTTTCAGACTTATTGGGGCAGATTTATCAAGCTGTCTGAAATTCAGAATATTTCTAGTTGCCCATGGCAACCAATCACAACTCTGCTTTCATTTTACCAGTGCTCATGAATATTTTAAAGGGGAGCTGTGATTTGTTGCCATGGGCAACAAGAAATATTCTGACTTTCAGACAGCTTGATAAATCTGCTCCATTACCTTTAAGTGGTCAGGAAAAAAATATTTAGTGCATATGAACAGACTGACAGCCTGACAACTGAGCTTCCACCCACAGCCAAGACACAGCCAAGACATTAATAATGTTCTGGATATTACAGAGTCTGACCACTGAACTAATACTCTGCAATACAGCGTCGCAGAAGATCTCTGTTGAACACAGGTTATGACCCAGAAGTCCATCACAAAACAACCCCGTTGGAGGCTACTAGATTCGCATTCATAAGATTCCATAAAGAGTGAGGCTCCAGAAGATTTTTTTCTGGTCAAACTCTGTTGCAATACATTGCTTCTCAGCTTGTTTGATTAATTTAACATAACACTTTACCTATAGGTATTGTTGAGTGGACCCGGACTGCAAAGTTTGGGTCTGTACCTTACATGGCAGGTTTGGTAGTCGCACAGCCAATCAACCAGATTTCACCCTCGTAGCAACCAAAGCCATGCCCAGTTTAAACATAGCTTTTATAGGCCAGGTGACACATGTGACTGTATAAGAGCTGGGTCAAATGTCCCGACAACATTACAGCCAAGAGAGAGTTAAGGTGGGGTTGCAGCTGGAGGAATTATATAATTGCTCTTTTCAGGGGAGATGGGGAGAGAAGGTTGTGACGGCAGTGTGATAGTAATATAATCTTATAATCTTACTGCGTCATCATCATCAATTATAGAAGTAGGCCCACTATTGCATAGGTGTAGGTACATAGGTGTTAATGGAGCCTGGAGCCCTGGATGTCCTTTAGAGACTGCATGGTGAGAATAACCTGTCTTATGTTAAAGCCTTTTGCCTGAAGAAAAGTCAACTTTATGCTATGCCTTCATTTTGCACCCTGCTGAAGAAAGCTGTTTATTTTCATTAGTGAATTTATTTAACCCCTTAATGACCGCCGTATCGGCTTTTTACGATGGTCATTAAGGGTACTTCTTCTGACACAACGCCTTTCTACGGCGGCGCGTCAGAAGAAGATTTCGGGACATCGGGTCAGCATAGTGCCGGTGTCGGGCTGTGATATCACAGCCCAGACCCGGCACTAACACCCGGGATCGGAGTTTTGCATGACCGCGGCGTGTAAGTGTCCACACCGTGGATCGGACCCCCCCCCCCCGATGCCTCCTGCCGCAGCCCCGGGTTCCGACGAGCGACCCGAGGCTGTCGGCTCCTCTCTGTGCCGGGTTCCGCCTCCTGGCAGGACCCGGCTGTGTGTAACTTACTTACACTATACACTACTTACTTACACTATACACTGATCGCTTGTTCAAGCCAAGAAGTAGAAAATGTAAAAAAGTTAAAAAAAAAAAGATTTAGTCATTTTAGAATATAATTAAATAAATAAATAAAATAAAAGTCCCATAATCTCCCCAGTTACACATAAAATGCAAAAACACGCACATATTTGGTATCACCGCGTCCGTATGAATCTGTACAATAAATCTAAATCAATATTGAACCCGCTCGGTGAACGACGTAAAAAAAAACTTGAAAAACTTCCCATAATATACAATTTTTCACCATCACTAAAAATGTTCTAAAAAGTGATCAAAAAATGTTACATTTCCTAATATTATACGACTGAAAAGAACAACTCTTTTCACAAAAAATAAGCCCTCAACCAAATCTGACAACAGAAAAATACAGAAGTTATGACCCTAAAAATTTGTCAATAGTAAAAACTATCCAACATTGTTTCTCCAACATTGATTTTGCTCAGGAAAATTGAGCAAAGATGAGAAAAACTATATAAATGAGGTATCACCGCAATCGTAGTGAACCAGAGGATAAAGATAAAATATTATTTTTACATTACGGTTAGCGGGGGGGGGGGGGGGTGTAGATGCTAAAAATCCAAAATAAAAATTGATGATTTTGTTTGTGTCTCCCTTGAAATAATTAATAAAATCTCATGAATAAGCTTTAGACTCCCAAAATGAATTATATATACATTGTATCTCATCCCGTAAATAATAAGCCTCACATGTTCGCATTACCAAAAAAATAAAAATGTATAGGTCGTACAATGTGACAATACAAATCTGCTGTGAATGGCGCCTCCATTCATCCTATGCTCGGCCGTGCGCCCATACAGCAGGACACCACCACATATGGGGTATCGCTACACTCGGGAGGAATTGGGCATGAAATGTTGCAGTGCGTTTCATCATTTAATTTATTCTAAAACTGTCAGTTTTGGCCTGAATGAATGTATTTTCCAAAAAAATAAAGTTTCTAAATCGCAGGTCCATATTGTTTTAACCCATGTGAAACACTTAAAGGGTTAATAGACTTAATAGAAGTTGTTTTACACACGTTGAGGGGTGACGTTTCTATAGTGGGGTAATTTATGGGGTTTTACTATTATTTAGGCCTCTCAAAGTCACTTGGAAGCTGAGAGTGTCCCTCAAAATGTGAGTTTTGGCAATTTTCATGAAAATGAGAAAAATTGCACCTAAAGTTCTGCGCCTCATAACATCCTAGAAAAATGGGAGGATGCATAAAATATCATCTGGTTTGCAGCTAGATCTTGTTGCAATGAGCTCTGCAGATTTTTGTGGCAGATAACCTTTAAAAGAAGCATCACAAAAGCGAGTGTGTGAGCTTGGCGGCGAGTGTGCATTGATCTGAAGTGTGTGCAGTGTCTTAAGTGTGACTTTAAGGGACTTAAGTGTGTTTAAGGGACTTAAGTTTGAGGGGCTTTAGCAGGTAACTGCTGTGTTTTGTGTTACTTTGACTGTAAATTCTTCTTTCCGTGCATATTTCTATTGTAATCCCCATTAGAACAATGGACTCCATAAGTGGCATTGCTACACGGTGTACATCCTGTGCCATGTATGCTTTCCTTGAACAGCCGTTCGAGGGGGAATACTGCTGTGTGGGGTGTGTGAAAATTGCTCATCTGGAAGCCCAGATTCTGGATCTAAATGAGCAAGTTTCAAGGCTGCGGGCAATTGATAATATGGAACGAAGTTTGCTGCTCCTGGAGCACAAACTCTCTGGGGAAGATGGGTGTGGGGAGGGAAGTATGGAGGTGCAGAGTGAGGGGGCAGCTAGTTGGGTAACATGTAGAAGGTGGGGTAGAGGGAAGAGTTGTAGGGAGTCTAGTCCTGATCTGGTGCACCCCAATAAGTTTGCCAGGCTGGCGGATGAGGGGGATTTCAGATCTGGGGTAGCAATGCTGCAGAAAGACGTGGCCGCTAGCAACCAGAGGACTGTCTGCTCCGGTAAGAAGGGTAATGGGAGCACAGGCAAGGTCAGACAGGTGCTGGTAGTGGGAGATTCGATTATTAGGGGAACACACAGGGCAATCTGTCACAAAGACCGTGCATACCGAACAGTGTGTTGTTTGCCGGGTGCTCGGGTTCGGCATGTTGCGGATCGGGTTGATGGATTACTGGGAGGGGCTGGTGAGGAACCAGCGGTCATGTTCCACATTGGCACTAATGACAAAGTAACAGGTAGGTGGAAGGTCCTTAAAAATGATTTCAGAAATTTAGGCCATAAGCTCAGGGCAAGGACCTCAAAGGTAATTTTCTCCAAAATACTGCCTGTACCACGTGCCACACCCGAAAGGCAGCGGGAGATCAAGGAGGTAAATAAGTGGCTCAAAAGTTGGTGTAGGAAGGAGGGTTTTGGGTTCATGGAGAACTGGACTGACTTTTCTGTCGGCTACAGGCTCTACAGTAGGGATGGGCTGCACCTCAATGGGGAGGGGGCCGCTGTTTTAGGGGAAAAAATGGCTAGAAGGTTGGAGGAGTGTTTAAACTAGAGACCTGGGGGGAGGGCAACTACACTTGTGCAGGGCAAATAGACAGTGTACATAGAGAGCTGGGAAGAGTCATAGTCCATGGGGGAGGAAGGGGGGCTAAAATGAGATTGAGAAATAAGGACAAAAGGAATACGGACAGGGAAAACCATATAAAGTGTATGTACACAAATGCTAGAAGCCTCACAAACAAAATGGAGGAACTGGAACTCTTGATGTTGGAGCGGAAATATGATATAGTGGGTATCAGCGAGACATGGCTGGACAGTAGCTATGACTGGGCTGTTACTATAGATGGTTATAGTCTTTTTAGAAAGGATCGTATAAATAAAAAAGGGGGAGGGGTTTGTTTATATGTGAATTCTCGCCTCAAGCCCGTCCTGCGAGATGACATCAGTAACGCAAATGTGGAGTCCCTATGGGTTGAGATAAGAGGGAAAAAGAATAATAAAATATTACTAGGGGTTTGTTATAAGGCTCCAAATATAATGGAGGCAGCAGAGGAAATGCTGATAAGTGAAATGGATGCGGCTTCAAAGCAAGGTGAAGTACTTATCATGGGGGACTTCAATTACCCAGATATTGACTGGGGGGCAGAAACCTGCAGGTCCTTCAAAGGCAGCAGGTTCTTGTCAACAACAAAAGACAATTACCTGTCGCAACTAGTCCTGGAGCCAACAAGAGGGGGGGGGGCACTGCTGGACCTTATCCTTACCAACAGACCTGATAGGGTATCAAAACTACAGATTGGGGGGAACCTGGGGAATAGTGATCATAATATTATTGATTTTGTATTATGCTTTACTAAGAGCGTTAGTGAAGGGGCAACCAACACTCTAAACTTCAGGAGGGCAAATTTTCAGCAACTAAGGGAAGACCTTAAAGGCATAGACTGGGATAATGTTCTCAAAGACAAAAGTACCCCCCAAAAATGGGACTTTTTCTTATATATTCTGAAAAAGTCCTGTGAGAAACACATACCTTATGGGAAAAAGCATAAAAGGAACAAGAAAAACCCTATGTGGCTAACTAGTCTTGTAAGGAAAGCAATAAGCGAGAAAGATAAAGCGTTTAAGGTGCTAAAACGTGAAGGTAGCAATGAGGCATTACAGGATTATAGAGAGAAAAATAAATTCTGTAAAAAGCAGATAAAGGCCGCAAAAATAGAGACTGAGAGAAATATTGCCAGGGAGAGCAAAAATAATCCCAAATTATTTTTCAAGTATATAAATGATAAGAAACTAAAAACAGAGAGTGTGGGTCCCCTTAGAAATAACATGGGGGTCATGGTGGAAGGAGATGAGGAAAGGGCCAATCTACTGAATGTCGCCTTCTCAACTGTCTTTACCCAGGAAAATCCCCTGGTGGAAGACACAATGAGGAATAATGTTAATTCTTTTTATAATGTCAACAGTTTAACCCAGGAAGAGGTACGGCGCCGCCTCGCAACCACTAAGATAGATAAGTCACCTGGGCCAGATGGCATACACCCCCGGGTTCTGCATGAATTATGTACGGTGATAGACAAACCGTTATTTTTAATATTTGAAGATTCACTGAGGACTGGTTATGTTCCACAGGAATGGCGCATAGCAAATGTGGTACCAATATACAAAAAAGGATCAAATAGCGATCCTGGAAACTACAGACCCGTGAGTCTAACTGCAGTGGTGGGGAAACTATTTGAGGGGTGTATTAGAGATGCTATCCTGGAGTATCTCACTGTGCACAACCTTATAACCCAGCGTCAGCATGGGTTTATGAGAGATCGGTCCTGTCAGACTAATCTGATTGGTTTCTACGAGGAGGTAAGTTCAAGACTGGATCTGGGGGACGCTGTGGATGTTGTATATCTGGACTTTTCAAAGGCATTTGACACCGTGCCACATAAAAGGTTGGTATATAAAATGAGACTGCTGGGAATAGGAGAAAATCTGTGTATTTGGGTAAGTAATTGGCTTAGTGATAGAAAACAGAGGGTGGTCATTAATGGCACATTCTCAGATTGGGTTGATGTTACCAGTGGAGTGCCACAGGGGTCAGTATTGGGGCCACTTCTTTTTAATATTTTTATTAATGATCTTGTAGTGGGTTTACACAGTCAAGTTTCAATATTTGCAGATGATACTAAGCTGTGTAAAGTAATAAATACTAAGGTCGATAGTTTAGCATTACAGAGGGATTTGTGGAAGCTTGAGGGATGGGCAGAGAAATGGTTGATGAGGTTTAATGTAGATAAATGTAAAGTTATGCACTTGGGCCATGGAAACAAAAAGTATAATTATGTTCTAAACGGTCAATTACTTAGTAAAACTGAAGCTGAAAAGGACTTGGGGGTATTGGTGGATGGTAAACTTAATTTTAATGACCAGAGCCAGGCGGCTGCTGCTAAAGCAAATAAAATAATGGGATGTATCAAGAGAGGAATAGATTCTCATGATAAAGACATAGTTTTGCCCTTATACAAATCCCTGGTCAGACCACACATGGAATATTGTGTACAGTTTTGGACACCAGTGTATAAAAAGGATATAGTAGAGCTGGAACGGGTGCAGAGGAGAGCAACCAGGATTATTAGGGGAATGGGGGAACTAGATTACACTGACAGATTAAAAAATTTGGGATTATTCAGTTTAGAAAAAAGACGACTGAGGGGAGACCTCATTACAATGTACAAATACCTGAACGGACAGTACAAAGATCTCGCCAAAGATCTGTTTATACCTCGGCCTGTGACCAGGACAAGGGGGCATCCTCTACGCCTAGAGGAGAGGCGATTTTACCATCAACATAGACAAAGGTTCTTTACTGTAAGAGCAGTGAGACTGTGGAACTCTCTGCCGCAGGAGGTTGTTATGGCGGACTCTATGTACATGTTCAAGAGAGGCCTGGATGACTATCTGGAGAGAAAAAATATCACGGGTTATGGGGATAAAACATTTATTTAATTCTTAAAGGTTGGACTTGATGGACTTGCGTCTCCTTCCAGCCTTATATACTATATACTATGATCTCAACAGAAAGCAGACATTCCATAAATGCTAATTATCAAGCTTTTTCAGTAGTTTTACTTCCTTTCTGGAAAGCAGAACATTTCAAACTTAGAAAATGAAGAATTTTTACAAACTTTTGCCAAATTTTCACTTTTTTTCAGAACAAAACGCAAAACTTATCACTTAAATTTTGTAACTAACATGAAGTACAATGTGTCACAAGAAAACTGTCTCAAAATCACCTGTATATGTTAAAGCGTTCCGAAGTTATAATTAATTATCGTGAGACAGGGCAGATTTGAAAAATTGAGTCTGGTCATTAAGCTGAAAACTAGTGTCGGTGATAAGGGGTTAAATAAACTTTCCCTTATTGGGCTGTTTCAGTGACCTTTGTGACGAAGCATAACCCGCACACAATGTTTGCTCTATCCTTAAATTCCTAAATTGCAGTGTCTGTGTTCTCAAATTTTCCTGCAGTTGTGGAATCAAAGATATTATTTTATCTTTATAGCACAGAACCAGAAAGCTGGCCACCCTGTAATCAGCACTTGGGTTGGCTAATAGAAGTCCAGGCCCTTCCTTTTACTAGCATAAAAAACACAATAGGAAAAATCAGGCCCTACCATTCACTGCCACAAAAGACACAATGTGAAAAACCTGGGCCTTCCTCTCACTACCGTAAAAGATGCAATGGTAAAAACACTGGCCCTTACCCTCCCTGCCATAAAAAGATGCAATGGGAAACTCCGTGCCCTTCCACTCACTGCCTCAAAAGATACAGTGGTAAAAGCCAGGTCCTTACTCTCACTACAACAGAAGACACAATGGGAAAAACCTGGCACTTCCACTCACTGCCCAAATTCAAGGGCATGTTGGGAGATGACTCATCCCCCTGGCCATACTAGTTACACTGTGCTTTGAGAAAAACTCCTTCCTCTTTCTTCAAAACTGTCTACTTGTTGGATAGTGGAGTACCTAGCCACTGTTGGACCAACAGCCCACACTACTCACATCATCGCTAACCAAATTGGTGGCGTATTAGAAGGAATGCAGTACAATAAAAATGTCCCCCGTGGAGGTCCAATGGTTAGTGGAGAAAGATCATGGTCACTATTTCCACTCCCGTCGGCATTTGAAGTGCTTGAACTCAACTATTGCGTGGTGCTGTGCACATACACTTTCCAGCATATGTAAAGCTGAATTGCACCTGCTTCACAAATCACATATTAGATGCTGGGGGGAAAGTCAACATTTCTCAGCATTGCACGCAGTGTGAACGCCAAAAGGGCACACAGATGGCCAGGAAACTTTGCACCACCAAGTTAAGCATATGCACAAGCTTCAGTTGCTACAAGGTTCCACCCACTAAGCCTTGCTAGGGCTTGAGATTAAGGGGCATGGGAACAAAACATTTTGTAAATATTTTATGTTTTAAAATTTTTCCTAAAAGTTAGTTACAGTTTAAAAAAAAAAAAAAAAAGTTTTTTTAAAACATTTGTTTTGGTAAATAGCCTCAGTTGAGGCGGAGAGTTCCTCTAGGGATCAGGAAGGAATTTTTCCTTAGGCAAGGTACAGTCTTTTGCCCAGACAGATGAGTTTCAGCAAAGCCTTCTGTCGGTTCCCCATGGCTATACTGAAAGTGGTGGAGTAGGTGCTGCGATGACTGGATGAGGAGGCAGAAGAAGAGGAAGCAGAGTAGAAGGAGGATATAGTAACAGGAGGCAAGAAGTGATGTCCAGCAATCCTGGGTTGTGAAAGTGTATGTGCTAAAGCGATTCCTGCCTTAGGCCCGGACGCTACTTGTCCAGGTGAATTGTGATGCCCACAATTAAAACTAATAGCATTGGACTGTGCACACCAGATTTTATTAATAGCCTGTTGGTGCAGGGATGTCATTTTCTGCCGAGAGAAGTAGTGGTGGCTGTTAATGACATAAGTCAGGACCAGGGCTTGTCGGTGAAATGGGCCAAACTTCTGCTTTTTCTCCAATGCTTGGGAGATAAAAAGCTGAACCCTTCTCTGAGATGGTGTGGACAGGCTTTCTGGTGGTGGTAGTGTCACTTCCTCCCTTTGTGGGTAGACGGGTGCCCTTGTCACTTGGGAGACAGTGGTAGAGGCTGCAACAACTGAGCAAAGGGAGATTCTGGTGCAGCGAGGGAGCCTCAGGTGTTTCCATGTTTTTTTTTAATGTCTTCTGTACATTGCCTGAAAAAATTACATGTTATAGATATTCTCTGCGCCAGACTTTGTGTGCTCAGTCACTGGGCATTGTGGGCAGCAGCAGGCGACTTTGTGGCTGAAGACAACCCTTTTCACCCTTAGGCATCTTCTGCTTGCTATCTTGTTAGTCTCCACATTGCAGAAAGACAGCAATGATGATGGTTTCTTTAATGGTCTGCTGTCTACATCCTAATCCTCCAACACAAATTTTTGGCATCTGGAAACTCTATGTGGATGGCCCTTGGGATCCTAGCTATGAGAGTTATCATAGAGCATTAGTGACTGCTTATTAACCTGTTATTGAGACATTTTTGCTGTTTTGAACAAGGTGACATTGACATTGAGGGTTTTTTTTTCATCTTTTTAAATTTAATTATTTGTTTATTTTTAAATTTATTTTACTATTTTAAGTACTTTCATGCACCCACTTTTGTTAGGGAAACTGTCATGCAATTACCCCCCATTTCAGCCCTCTACTAGTTCCATTTTACAGCCACTTTTGGGTGTTAATATTAAGGTTCCCATTGATTTCAAAGGAGTTCATGTTTGGGGTCAAGTCGGGGTCCCATACTAAAGTTTTTACTGATCTTTGGCCGAACTCGTCTATCCCGAACTTTGTCAAAACCTATAGTTACTGATAAAGTTTTGTCATGAAGGGATTAAATACCAATTTACAAAATGCAATGGTGAGCTCATACTGCTATATGTATGTTTATGCCATCATACTAACTGTATCTTTCATTATTTTTATTCTCTGGAGGATCCCGCTGGATTATTCAGAGCAAGTGGGTAAAGACTAGCTGCTATGATGTCTCACATAGAACATTTAGTAAACCAGAATCTCTGCTGTCTAAACTGCAGTATCCTGTAGGAAATTTTACTAAACAGTATTGATGTGATTCCAATATCTGCAAGGGTACGTTCACACGACATATGGCCGCCGGGCTGAAGCTCGGGAACATACAGCCACGCGCTGGAGAGAAGGAGGGATGCGTATAGAGAACCAAGCGCTCCCTTCCACATGTGGTCACATGAATTGTTTTCCCTGCTGTCCTAAAAGTTAATTCCACTAGGAACTCCATATTGTTGAAAATGTACTGTATATACTCGAATATAAGCCAAGGCACCTCATTTTAACACAAAAACTGGGAAAATTGATTGAATATAAGCCGAGGGTGGGAAATGCATTGGTCACATGCACCCCAGTATATAGCCCGCAGCCCCGCAGTACATAGCCAACCCCTGCACCCTAGTATATAGCCAGCACCTGCCCCCTAGTATATAGCCAGTAGTCCCCTGCCCGCTAGTATATAGCTAGTAGTCCCCAGTATATAGCCAGCAGCCTATGTCTCCCAGTATATAGCCAACCCACTGTCCCCTAGTATATAGCCAGCTTCCCCCTTGTATATATCCAGTGCGTGCCCCCTTGTATATAGAAACAGCCTTCCCCTTTGTATATAGACAGCATCCCCCTGCCACCACTGTATAGACAGCAGCCCACTTGTATACAACCAGTGCTTGCCCCCCTGTATATAGCCAGTGCTTGCCCCCCTGTATATAGCCAGTGGCTGCCCCCCAGTATATAGCCTGTGCCTGCTCCCCCCATATATAGCCTGTGCCTGCACCCCCTGTATATAGCCAGTGCTTGCTCCCCCCCCCCAATTATAGAGCCAGCAGCACCCTGCCCAGCCAAAAAAAAAAAAACTCTTTACTGACCTTTCCGACACCCCCGCAGGTCCTCTTCTGTCTTCAGCTCTGGCGCGGTCTTGTCCTGATGGTGGCGCACACAAGCCAGATGAAATGCCATGAGCGCCAAACAGCTGTCATGCGCCTTGTCTTTGTGGGAGTCCCAAATTTCTGAATCACCACTTTTTCACCTTTTTGAAATACATACATTTTTTTATAAGAATTGATCAAAAGGTTGTACAGTCACCAAAATGGTAGCAATGAAAAGGTCCATACACAAAAGTATGGATATGGTGAAAAAAAATAGTTTTGTAGAAAAGATTTACATTTTTTAAATGCATTAAAACATAATAAAACCTTGTATTTCAGTGATCATACAACCAATTGATCATATGAGTTGTCATCTGTAGTACACAGTGAAAGCTGTAAAAACCAAGCCCACATTAAAATGGCACAAAATGCAGTCTTTCATCATGTTGTGCATGGTCCTCAAAAACCTTCCCTCAAGAAAGGCCCCTCACACATTACCTGGCATTTTCCCTTTTGTTCCTGAAATAAAAGCAAATCCTTGCACTCACCCAGTATTAAACATGTGTATATGTATAGGCTAATTAAGTATTTTGGGAAACCATTACTTACATTAGTATAGTATTATAGGACCTGTCTTGTTACACCCATATACAATGCCTTGTGAAAGTATTTGCCTCCCTTGAACTTTTCTACCATTTGCCACATTTTAGGCTTCAAACATATTGATTTAAAATTGTAATTTTTTGTTGAAGAATCAACAAGTGGGACCCAATTGTGAAGTGGAACACAATTTATTGGGTAAAAAAAAATAAACTGAAAAGTGGGGCGTGCAATATTATTTGGCCCACTTAAGTTAATCCTTTGTAGAGCCACCTTTTGCTGTGATTACAGCTGCAAGTTGCTTGGGGTATCACATCTCTATCAGTTTTGCACATAGAGAAAATTGCATACTGAAATTCTTGCCCATTCTAACTTGAAAAACAGCTTGAGATCAGTGAGGTTGGATGGAGAACGTTTGTAAACCGCAGTTTTCAGCTCTTTCCACAGATTCTCGATTGGATTCAGGTCTGGGCTTTGACTTGGCCATTCTAACACCTGGATACGTTTATTTGTGAACCATATATTATAGATTTTGCTTTTTGTTTGGGATCAATGGGGCACATTTACTTAGAACTGTGCAAACTGCACTAAAAGCAGTGTAGTGTGCAGAGAGCACCAGATTCAGGATTTCTGGCGCACGTTCTTCATGAATCTGGTGTCCTCTGCAATGCCCCGACAGAGTGCACCCCTTTTTTTGGTGTACCTTTAACATGTGGTGTACGATACAATTCTGTCAGACTTTGCATGTTAAATCTGGCGCATGGTCTGACTGAACACCAGAATGCCCCCTTATTTGTGTTGCATGATGACGACTGAACACATTTGTGGTGCAGACTTCTTAAATACCGTAGCAAGTAGTTTGCACTAAAAAGTATGTTCAAAGTCCGCCAGAAATCTGGTCACGGCCCTAAGTAAATGTGTCCCATTGTCTTGTTGAAAGGTAAATCTCTGTCCCAGTCTCAAGTCTTTTACAGACTCCCAACAGTTTTTCTTCCAGAATGGTCCTGTATTTGGCTCCATCCATCTTCCCTGTCCCTGCTGAAGAAAAGCAGGCCCAAACCATTATGCTGCCAGTTGGGATGCTATGTTCATGGTGATTAGCTGTGTTGCTTTTATGCCAAACATATTGTTTGGCATTGTGACCAAAAAGTTTAATTCTGGTTTCATCTGACCAGAACAGACCCTACAAGACTTTTTATGGATATCTTTGAGGAATGGCTTTCTTCTTGCCCCTCTTCCATGAAGAGTAGATTTGTGCAGTCTGTGACTGATTGTTGTCCTATGGACAGACTCTCCCACCTCAGCTATAGATCTCTGCAGCTTATCCAGAGTGATAATGGGCCTCCTAGATGCATCTTTGATCAGTCTTCTCCTTGTGTGAAATGAAAGTGTAGACGGAAGGTCGGGTCCTGGTAGATTTGCAGTGGTCTGATACTACTTCGAATTCAATATGATCGCTTGCACAGTGCTCCTTGGGATGTTTAAAGTTTGTGAAATATTTTTGTATACAAATCCAGCTTTAACCCCTTCCCGACATTTGACGTAATAGTACTGCATCGCGGGAGGTGCGTTCCCGAAAAATGCAGTACTATTACGTCATGCTTCTGGCACCGGCTCCTGAACCGAGCCGGTGCCAGAAGCTGCGGGTGTCAGCTATATATTGTAGCCGACACCTGCCTCTAACATTTCTCCCATCGCGGGTGTTAACCCGCAAGGGGCATTTGAGAAGAATCGGACCCCACCGCGGCGCTTACCAGGGAGGTCCACTGCTCCAATCACAGCCCCGGGACTGCCGGTGCCTGGGGCTGCGCGATCCTCCTCTGTGTGCCGGGTCCCTGCCTTCTAGCAGGACCCGGCTGTAACACACTGAGCATGCGCAGCACATCTGTATTACATCTGTATTACACTGTGTAATGTGAAGAAGAGCTTGAACAAGTGATCAGTGGATCACTTGTTCAAGCTAACCTGTAAAAGTTAATAAAAAATATGTTAAAAACACTTCATATATACATTTATTAATAAAAAGAATTAATTAAATACAGTTAAAGTCCCCTAAACACAAATATTCCCTATACACATGCAATAAAGTGAAAAAAAGACAAAATAGCCAAAAAACCCAACATGTTTGATATCGCCGCGTGCGTAACAATCTGTACAATAACTCAGGAACATTATTGGACCGGTTCGGTGAACGCTATAAAAACAAAACCCAAAAAACACGCCAAAAATTGAAATTTTTCATAAAATCTCTACACAAAAATGTTCTAAAAAGTGATCAAAAAATGTTATGTGCGCAAAAATGGTACCACTGAAAAAAACAACTCAACACATAAAAAATAAGCCCTAAACTAGCTCTGTCAACCAAAAAATATTAAAGTTACGTCTCCGAAAAGATGGCAATGCAAAAACAAATGAGATTTCCTCTATATTAGTTTTTATCCAGTAAAATTGTAAAAATAAATGAAAAACTATATAAATGAGGTATCACCGTAATCGTAGTGACCTATAGAATAAAGATAATATAGTATTTTTAGTGAACGATGTACAACCCCCAAAAAATACGAAAAGACAGTAAACCAAAATTGACAATTTTCTTTTCACCCATACATTCAAGAGTTAATAAAATCTCATCAATAAGCTAATGACCCACTAAAATGAAGTATTTGTAAAGTACATCTCAAGTCGCAGAAAATAAGCCCTTATATGTCCAAATTGCCAAAAAAATAAAGATTGTATAGCCAATAAAAAGTGACAATGCATAATCTGCTCTGAATGGCGCAGCTCCCCCTCAATGCCCTGGCGTGGGCCCTTACAGCAGGTTACCACCACATATGGGGTATTGTTATACACGGGAGAGATTGGGTATCAAATTTTGTGGAGGGTTTTGGTATTTTATCCACTGAGAATTTGTACATTTTTTGAAAAACACATTAATTTAGCCAAAAAAATTTTACATTCAAAATTGCATCCGATTTTGTTTTAACCCCTGTAAAACAATTAAAGGGTTAACAAACTTCATAAAAGTTGTTTCACGTATGTTGAGGGGTGTAGTTTCTATAATGGGATAATTTATGGGCTTTTACTTTTATTTAGGCCTCTCAAAGTGATTTGAAATCTGAGCAGGTCCCTCAATAGCAGGATTTTGCGTTTTTTATGAAAATGTGAAGAATCGCACCTAACGTTGAAAGGCCCATAACATCCTACAAAAATAAGAGTATACATAAAAAACCATGTCCACATAAATTAGACATTTAGTGAATGTTATTTATTACGTTTTTTGCGGTTATGAAAAAGTAGAACATTTTGAAGTTCGAAAATCAAGAATTTTTCCAAATTTTCACCAAATATCTGATTTTCTCATAAATAAATGCAAAACATATCACCAAAATTTTTCAACTAAGATGAAGTACAAAGTGTCACGAGAAAACAATTTTAAAATCACTTGAATATGTTAAAGCGTTCCAAAGTTATAACCACTTGTAGTGACACAGGGCAGATTTTAAAAAAATGGGCCATGTCAGGAAGGTGAAAAGTGGCTTCAGCGTTAAGGGGTTAAACTTCTCCACAACAATATATGGACCTGCCTGGTGTGTACCTTTATGATGCTCCCTGCTCTTTAGGGCCCTTTCACATTGGCGTTGGTGCTCCGCTTGAGTTCTGCATCCGTTGGTTTGTCTCTGTTGTGTCTAATTCCGTGTTTTTCTTCCGTTTCGTGTCCACAAAAAAACTGAACGTTTAACATTGCTTTGCAACATCACACCTGGTCTTTCAGCCTCATCAGTGAAAAATGGGATGTTGCATTTGTTTTGTTTGCGGACCTGTAGACTTCTATTTCCTTCCGTGATCCGCATCCGTGAAAAAAATAGGACATGTTTCATAATTTTTTCAATGGATCAGCCAATGGGGCACATTTACTTATCTGTTCACAGAAAGTACATTTTCCACCCATAATGCACTCTGCTGCGATTCCCTAAGATCTTGCGCCCGATATCCGTCAGGTGACGCTTCCTCGCTCAGGTCCGCCAGAGTTCACCTTCTTGGTGTATGTAAGTGTATTGTCTTGCGACACAATTTGAATCTTAAATTCCGGAGCAGCCGGATCATCCAGCGCGCCCCCCCCACCCATTTCTGTCGCATGAAAGTGACACAAGAGACAAAAATCCAGCCCAAACCCCTGTTAAATACCTGTTAAAACTGCGCAAATCCCGAAACCAGAGAACAGTCTAACAAAAGTGCGTTCCGCGACCCTTATTAAATAAACCACAATGTGAAAACACCCATATAAATCAATGACTGAATGAGGCATCCATGGAAATCGTGGAACCACGCACGTGAAAAACAATGCCAATGGGAAAGAGCCCTTAAACAGCACCCTGAGACTCTATCACAGAGCGTGTATTTATACGAAGACTTGATTACACACAGGTGGGTTATATGTATCATCATCAGTCATTTAGGACAATATTGGATCATTCAGAGATCCTCACTGAACTTCTGGAGTGAGTTTGGTGCACTAAAAGTAAAGGGGGCGAATAATATATATTTTTTTTTTACAAAAGATTAAAATATCTAATACATTTCATTCCACTTCACAATTGTGTCCCACTTGTTGTTGATTCTTCACCAAAAAAAATTACAATTTTATATGTTTAGGTGGCAAAAGGTAGAAAAGTTCCAGGGGGCCGAATACTTTACTTATTTGCTTCTATTGCATTATAGAACACTGATTACACCTATATTTATCGGTGTATCTGCTGCTAATGGCTACACCTTTTTATACTCCTTTGACAAAAAGCTCTTTCACGCTTAGTAAGGATCTAACAAATGATGTCTTTTAGTTTTTGTGAATGTTTTCTTGAAGATATTTACTTTGTAAGTTATTTTAGTAGCTATCCTGACCCTAGCATTACCTATTCTCTCATCACATCCGCAAATGTATTTTGACGTGCATGTTTTTTTATACTAAGAAAACACGCTGCACCTTTCTTAAAGTATCATTTTTCCTTACATATTTGGTCCATTCAGATGTCAATCAACTTGCCCACTCAATGGAGCTCACCTCCCACATCTCCCTATATAATGCATGAAATCACTGAAGGTTTTACCTAACAGAAATTGTGTCTCATAAGATATCCAGCAAGAAGACCCCTCAACCCAACATGCTACCCCTCTATGTCCTAGTGCTTGTAGCTGTATTCATACAGAAAGGTATGTTTCTGTAGAAATGATTTAACACTTGGTTAGCAGGTTATTATTCTGTTTCCTCTGTGTTGCATGTATATTTATGACAGACATGTATAGCTCATTAACTTGCACTAAGTATTATACAAATAGTGTCTAGTCATCTTTAATGAAGCTTTCCATCTAAGGCTATAACACATAAAACAGTTTTCCTGTACATACAAAAAAACAAATTTTCTATTTCGTTACACTGTTTCCATTCATCTCTAAACTATTTTTGTATTATTCCATTAGTACATAAAAATAAGAAATTATCTCCTATGGTTATAGACAAGTTCATACTCATAGTTGTAGATTTTGTTTGATGCATACAGTGTAGAGATAAGCAGACCCAAATTGGTTTGGGGTTCTGATTCATCCCACACAACCTGGACATTTGCCGTATTGACGGCCATGCAGCCAATCCAGCAAATTGACGGATCTGCCTACTAGCCATAGCTGTGATTGGTCAGGGGAATCTCCTGATCTACACATGTTATCTGTATGGAAGTGATGAGCATATGTTGATAATAACAGACACAAAGCTCTCAGGGAAGATACCAGCATATCAGCCTGGTATACAGTAGGTCAACCGTTGGTAGGAAAACCTACAATGTTAGGAGGAGTGGTCAATAAATAACAACTATTTTCAATGGGTATTCCCATCTCTCCAAAAGGAACATATCCACCTAATATGCCACATATGCATGTCCTATATCATTCTGAGAAACACACCTTAAAGGAGTTGGCCACTTGACTTCAAGTTTTTTGCAACTTGGGGGGAAAGGATATTAGGTATCTCACTAAAATAGATCTATTTAAAGGTTCTGCAAAACACTTGGTTTAGAAATGTATTTTAATTCACCAGCTGTCATTCCTGTCCTTAAAATGGCTGGTGATGGAGGTTCATGTGATCTCTAGCTGTCCATTACCAATCTACCTTTCAGGACCTTATCATAGTAGTCAGGAATGCATTCTTAAGGTCCTGAAACAGAGATTGGTGAGTGACATTTAGAGATCACATGACCCTCCTTCTCTTTTTATGGACAGGGTTGAAAGCTGATGAGGTAAAAGACATTACTGAATCAAAGGCTTTACTTTACATTTCAAGAAATTGTGCAGAACTTTTAATAGATGTATATTGTTAAATTACCTAATAGTCTGCCCCACACATATTACATCAAACATTAAATAAAATGGCCAATCCCTTTAATCCCATTCATCAGCTATCTACAATGTCAATGTCCAAGATCTGAATACAGATCTTGGTTCACATACATTCTTCATTGCATCCAGAAGTGTTAGAGGGATTTATGTTTGCATACCTTCAGCCCTTCTTCCCCTCAACATAATGGGGCACATTTACTTACCTGGTCCCTGGGAGTTCCCAAAAGTGCATTGTCCGAAGTCAATGCACTGTGCCGCTATTCACTAAGATCATGTCTACAATCTACATTGAATAAATCCTGTAAAATAAGTTTGTTGTGTGAGCCCACAAATCATAAAAGCCTTTTTAGATTGTGAATATACTTGATATGCTAAACAGTATTTTGCAACTTTAATCTCTAAACTGACAATATTCATAAAACTATTGGGAGGATGTGTCACTGCAAGTAAATCAGTTTTCTGTTAATTGAATGTCTCAAACATTTTGCCAGCCAACTGCATCTTTCACTATATTCACTATGTTACCCTCAATTTATGCAGATGTGCTAGAAATATTTATAAACTTCAACTTTTTATGTGACTGCTTTAACATCTGGAGCGGATTCACAACTTTTTGACAAAAAGTCTCAATTTTATTCCAGACATTGAGACTTCATTTACCACTGTAGGGTGCTTATAATAAAACCTCATTTATCAAGTTGGCTAAACCACTATTGCAAAGCAGCGAAAGTTCATACAAGATGAAAGATACCTGGTTAATGACAAATTGACCCCTCTCGGTTTAATGAAATTAGTTTTACATAGGATTAAGGGCACATTCACATGGCCGTCTGCGGGGACATACATGCGGCCGCAAATTTGCGGCCGCATGTACGTCCCCATAGATGGCAATAGCGGCGTGGCGCAGATACGGTGCCACACATGTGTGGCACCGATCCGGCCCGCACACCGCAAAAAGATAGAGCAAGCTCCATCTTTTGGCGTGTGTGCGGCCGTGCGCCGCTATTCTCTATGGAGGGAGGAGGGGTCACCTCCTCCTCCTCTCCAGCACACGGCGGTATGCCTGCACGGCGGGCATACTGCGTATGAATGGACCCTAATATTAAATGGAATTCTAATTACTAGTCACAGAGTTATATAAATTGTTTTTTACTTGATAATGTGATGAAATGTTTGTGACCAGATTAGATCTGTTTCACATTCTTTATATCCAATATATATTGATTTTAATATTGTTTTCCCTTTACACAGGAGAGACATATACGTGCTACAGTAAGTACTTGTTTATCTATTAGTTTATAGAATAAATAGTTACTCTTTATCATGTATTATCATGAATCAATCTTATGGAAAAACAATTTATACATATATGTAAAGGAAATCTACCACCACTACTTACATGATGTTGTGTTCCTCCTCTGGCAGGATCTGCTCTTATTTTAGCTTCTTATGCCCTAGTTTAAAAAAAAAAAAAAAAGAAAAAGAAAAAGAAATGTAATTATGCAAGTAAGTGCAATTATCCATTAAGTGTTAATGGAGCCTTGGAGCTCAGGCTCATTTGCATAATTCGTAAAGCCTCCTTTTTCTTCAAAAACAAGGGCATAGGAAGCTACAAGGGGGGCACACACCAGCATGAAAGTGTGCTTGGTGTACAATGAACATTACTAACATGCTGTATCATGGACCTCCAAATGATAATACGATGATAAGAAAGGGCGTAACTACAGGGGTAGCAGCCATAGTAGCTGCTACAGGACCTAGTGTCAGGGGGCCTTGCCACCTGACCTGCCACACTACAGAGTGGAGGATGAGCAGTGTTATATACATGTTATGCTGCACATTTTACTACATAATACACATATAACAGTGCACATCTGCCACAGTACACAGCTCAGATCATAAATATTAAGGGAGTGGACAGTAGAACGGCAGGACTAGGAATCTCTTCTACTTCCCCCATGTTGTCAGCAGCTATTGGGATTCATGAAGTCAGATCTGGGACTCCCCTGCTTGACAGTAAGGATATACTGTACATGTGTTTTTGGATGTACAAATGTATGTGTATGTATATTCTGTATGTGTGTTTACGGTGTGTGTATGCTGTATATGTATGTATATGCTGTATGCATGTGCATGGGCTGTATATACCATATGTATGTTTGTATATGTGTGTATGATGTCTATATACTGTATTTATGTGTGTATATTCTATATGTATGTGCATGTAGTATGTGTGCATATTGTGTTTAAACTGTATGTCTGTATGTACATGATGTATATATACTATATATGTGTTTATAATGTTATACTATAAAGTATGTCTGCATATTTGATATGCATATACTGTATGTGTGTATAAATGTATGGATGTTTACATATCGTATATGTATATGGTATGTGTATATACTTTATGTATGAGTGTATAAATGTATATAGTGCATAAATATGTGCGTCTGAATCTATACATGTAAAATGTGTGTATAACTATAGAACTTATATGTGTATGTATCTATAAAAATGTGTCTGTATACATAATTGTATAAATGTGTGTGATTGTATAAACATGTACATGTGTGTGTACAAATAAGTATATTATTTTAAAAAGAGAATGCAGAAGTTTGGTACGGGACCCAACCTCTTCTAGTTATGCCCCTGTTGTAAGATGATTTTACATGGTAGTCTTACGTGTTCCTTCTGTGGGGACTGTTTTATTGCCTATCTATAGATCAAAGTTTAGACTGAACTATTTTACATTATACTTTGGGTTGCTATTCCTGCATGATATAATCTTACATGGATAACTTACAATTATTCAAATATTCTTCTTTCCTAGGTGGTAGTAATCCTCCCCAATGCAGTACCTGTGGAGGAGGTAGCTGTACATCAGATAATGGATGTTCATGCAACTACGACCTAGTAACGCCTTGTGTTCCCAACTCTGAGTGTGCTAGTGTGGGAACCAACATTTGTTGCCCTTCAGGTTACTTTTGGTCTTCAACAGACAATTGCTGTACAGGTAACATAAGACCTGGCTTGAAATATATTTCTTTGTGACCTCTTTAATGGACTTGTATATCTTTCTTTCATATCTATTCATGTATATGTTATGTCCACTTTTTGTAAGCCGTAATAATTAGAACATTAAAAAGCACAAAAATATTTTTAAGTTGAAATAAATTTAATCTGTAAAACAAACAATCCTGTATATGTAATAGCTTTTGCTCTGTACAGACAGTCAGATTTAAGGACACCCAACCTACAGATGATTCCTGGTTGTGTCTGTCAACTGTTACTTCTGGTGAAGCTGCGTGGACGCTGCTAATTTACTGTACCTTAGCCCCAGGTTTTAAAGATGAGCTGTATGGAGTCTGCTATGAAGCATTATTGTTAATTCTTTTTCTCATGGCAACCCAAAATTTTGAAAATGTAACTGTCACAAGTACAAAAACATTTTTTGGTCAGGAGTTACACTTACAACATATGTGTTCCGACTTACATATAAATTCAACTTAAGAACAAACCCATCTTGTACTAACTTGGGGACTGCCTGTATACTATATTGTTTGTTTCTTGTTACAGATACACTGATCTGCAATCCCTCCTGTCTGAGTGATGAAATATGCACGAATGTTAATAACGTAGCAACCTGTACCTGTAACACTACGGTCTACAGTGGATTAAGTAAGTGTCCTCAAAAATGTTTAACGACTGATATTTAAAAAGCTTTTTGCTGCTTTTCTATTGGTTTTTTGGTGTTTCTTCACACATATTTTAATACAATGGCCCACATTTACTATTAGTGAGGCAAACTATGCAGAGTCCGTCAGATCAATGAAGACTGGTGCACAGTCTTTATTAATATTGTGCACCCTGCACATGCAAAACACGCATATAGTGGTGCACTCAGTTTAACTCACTTGTTAAAACCTAACCTTTTAATGTCACACCATTTTTGTGTTTTGGTTTTTACTTCCCTCCTTCCAAAAGTCATAACTTTTTTAATTTATAGTTTACAAAGCTGTATGAGGGCTTGTTATCTGCAGAACAAACTGTACTTACTAGTGGAGCCATTAAATATTAAGTGCAATGTACTGGGTTTCTGGAAAAAAATCAAAATGCAGATTTGTTACAGATTTGTGCTCTGCAATTTGGTGCCTATATAATGGAACAGACACCTGTCTTCTATGGCTCGGTCCATGAGCCTTATTGCAACATAGACGTCAATAAAAGGTTAAATATTTCACAAAATAAATGAATCTTAGTTTGTACAAGTTCTTTTGCTTACAAGATGCAGAGAATATAATCTAAATACACACTGAAATACGGATCTAAATCTGAATCTACATGTAATAAACATTATCTGTGGATTTAGCTTCTCCCATTACGATCCACAAAGTGTTCATAATCATTGATTTCAAAGTTACTATAATTGGCAGGGAATTTGGTGCATGCCTTTTATTATAAGGACATGGATATGCTCAAGGATGAATCAGGATTTTCTCTTTCATGTTAAATTGTTGGTGGATTTCACTGAAATCAATTGGTTTCATATAAATTGTCAAATTTTTCACCTGTTCTTTCCTGCCTTAGCTCTCAAGATCAGATAGGCCAACTTCTTTTTTGAACATATTTTAGAGAACTTGTTACATTTTTACTGTTCTAATATACAAATTATTCTTTTTAGGTGTATCATCAATTTCTCCAACTGTAAAATGTGACTCAAAATTAATGACCATTTCCCTGAGTAAATGCTTACTTGAATCTTTTGGATTTGATACCACAACTTTCCAACTAAACAACAATTCCGATGCCTGTAGAAACATATACACTGAAGTTATTGGTGGCCTCACTATGCAGACTATCCAGGCCCTTCCAGAGACAGACTGGTGCGGTAATATAGTGACGGTAAGCATTTCTACTTGGTCTTGTAAAAGGCATTGCTACTAATTTAAGTTTGAAAAATAATCCATGAAAATGGATGATCCATGAAAATTCTACTATTTCATTTATTACCAAAACCAAAATTAAAATTCACACTCTACAATTTTGAAATAGGATGACATATGGACTGAAAATCCAAGTGTGTAGAACTGCCAATATGCACTTAATTATTGCCATGAAATAACTCTTTGTTAATTGAGTCATGTGGTCCTGCTTAAAGGCTCAATGAAGTCCATCTATTGGTTTCCAAAATTGGTGCACTTTTATGTGCTGCCATCTACCACCTGTATGAAAGATTATAAACCAAGTGAACCGACATACTGGAGTGTGGCCCCTCTGGGCCTTTATTTTCATGCAAGCTTCATGTTTATGCTATGCTGTTATCATTTTCTACTTATTAACATTAATATCTTTGCTAATTCAGTTTGCTTTAATATCCTCTCATTTCTTATTAATTTTTCTTGCTGCCTAAAACTTACTCTAATAAAATTAATTTCCTTAAATAGTACACCTTTTAAGTACACTTCTACGACATCCCAGACCATAAATATATCAGGTGTCCTATAATTAATCCCCCAAAATTGTGATATAAGTCCCATGATTTTCATTTTGTCTTCCAGTAAATTTTTCACACCTGGAGCGGGGAGCCTCTCAGGCTCATTTGCATAATTTTAAAAGCCTTTTTTGTAAAATCCAAGGCATAAGAAGCTAAAAGAATAGCAGATCCTGCCAGAGGGGGCACACACCAGTATGTCAGTGTGCTTGTTTTACAATCCTTAGTGCTGGTGGTAGATGTCTTTTAGGAAAATTTCAGTGGATAGCTTTCAGTACTGCCTACCCCACTGTCTTACTTTTCAGGATTCCTCAAAAAGTTGCAAAACAGTCAAAGCTGTTAATGAATATATTTGCAAAAAAAGTTATCTTGATTTTTTCAATATATTTAAATTTCAGACTGATTCTTCGAAAATTTATTATAACAATATGCTCTACATTGGAATTCAGAACAAAAGCCTTATTACTGTCAACCCTGCCAATATTTCTTTCTCCTGCTCTTACAATCTAACCATGCAGACAGTTCTGGCAGCTTCACTCCATCCTACACTAAGGTAACAATATGAACTGTACTTTATTGAACCTCAGATCCATTTAAAAAATCTGATAGTTTTCAGATTATTGTCTTGTTGAGTCACTGCCATGAACTGCTGTATACAAGCTGCAATATATAAGCTCTATTTACATTTTTCATTCACAGCACTGTCAACATCTCAGTGAGTGGGCAAGGAATAGCAGAAACCACAATGGCAGCATATTGGGATGCTCAATACACTTCACCAGTACAACAGGATCAGGATGTTCCAGTTGGATCAAATGTGTATCTTGGAATATACGCAGATATCATGGATTCAAGCAAATTTGTTCTGAGGGTAGAAAACTGTTATGCTACACCTGATAATAATGTAAACAATGTAAACAAAGTGGCAATTGTGAGCGGAGGGTAAGCTATTTTATTAATTTGCTTTTACTTTACATTAGATTACAGAACTACAAAAATGCATTAAATTATTGCCAGCAGACATTAACGTCACAAGAGATACCTTTTGAGCATAGTAAGCTTACATACATAGCAAAGAAACTACAGAGTAAAGCTTTATAGACAACAAAGCTATACTAGTTGCTACCAGGGCCAACTCCAGTGAACTCATGTGGTGGCATGAAAAATGCAGAAACTAAAGACACCAAATATGAAAACATATTCTTTGCTTGTTCAGTATAATACCCTGCAGTACTGATGTATTGCAGGGTATTAAGCAGTGTCGAGCTATACAATCGCATAGGTCAGGACATTACGAGTATTCTCTATAGACTCCCCTAAAATGCTACATGTGGGCTACTTGTGGGCATTTAACACCCAAGATTGGAGTTGCACAAGGATGTCAACTGTGAGTGATAGCTGACACCCTGTATTTCGGGATACCGGTTCAGCTTTGGTATCGATCAATAGTGAAGCAGCACTACATAAAATGAAAATATCAAGTTTCTTTATTCCACCACAGTGAAGCGACGTTTCGCCTGTTCAATCAAGGCATTCTCAATGTTTGGGATCCTCGTCAGACCCGTTAGAAGACCTGCACCCATTGTTTTACTTTGTTTGCATGGTGCCGCCACAATGCTTCTTTTTTGGTTTATCGGTTCAGCTTTGGTGATGTACCTAAACAGCATCAGCTCTATGATGTACTATTACTGCATAGTAATAGTAGGTTAGGGAACACTAAGGGTTAATTATATACAGCCCCTTAAAGTTTTAGTATATGCAGACTCCCCAATGAATTAATTATACTAATTAATTTTATAAACCATGGGAAGGGGCTGTACGTACTAAAACTATGAAGAGCTGTATACAGGCAGTCCCCGGGTTACATACAAGATAGGGTCTGTAGGTTTGTTCTTAAGTTGAATTTGTATGTAAGTCGGAACTGTATATTTTATCATTGTAATCCCAGCCAGAACTTTTTTGGTCTCTGTGACAATTGGATTTTAAAAATGTTGGGTTGTCATAAGTATTAATATTAACACTAAATCTTCATTACAGACGCCTCTGATAACTGTTACAGCTGATCAGTGTAGCCTAGAACTAAAGTACAATAAATTACCAATATCCAGAGGTCCGTTTGTAAATAGGGGTCGTATGTAAGTCGGGTGTTCTTAAGTAGGGGACCGCCTGTATAAACTATATACATAGTTTTATGATTCAATGTGGCTGGCAAATAATGAGAGGTACCTCATCACCTCATGCAGGTCCAGGGCTTCTGCTCTCCTCTTCTGTTGCTACTTCTGGGCGAGGTACATTCTAGGGCAGAAGTTACTGCTTCAAGTCCTCTCCCAGGTAGCAAGCGCCGGCAGCGCTTCCCACTTCACAGAGAGTCAGCGTCAGTGTTCCTAAACCCAATATAAGCCCTTCCCCAAGTGACACCCCCCGGCACTGCCAGGCTGTAGTCAGTTGCTCCTTTTCCTGAAGGCATGTGCCACTCCATTTCATCTGCTGAGCTGCCTAGGTGAGCGCCTTCTGGTAGCTGTGGGCTCCGCCATTTGCCCAGACGTCAGCCCTGGTTCCTTCTACTATGAGGTCTCCATTTCTTTTCATTCTTTTTTAATGTTAAATGTGGATATTATTATTTTCCTTGTGCTGAATTAGTATCACCATTCAATTTAACTCATCTATCCAATGCCATAATAAATGTGGTAAACGTGTTCATTCATCTCATAGGTGTCCTGCAAATCAGGGAGTAACAGCAGAGGTGCAGGAGAATGGAGTAACTCTACAGTCCCGAATTAGATTTAGTTCATTTGCATTTCAAGGACAACCTTTAGTCTACATTACATGTGATGTTCGACTGTGTGACAAGAATAACACATGTACTGGGGTAAGAAGAGGTTTCTCATTTACTAGATCTTCTATTCATATTATCTACTGATATATTATCCAGCCATACAGAAAATAACAATAGCCATGCTTTTTGTGTTACAGTGTAACGCTGCACGTAGCAGTGAGGATGGAGCAGCAACATTACAAATCCCATTGAATTTCTTAGGTGAGTTAGATTTTTGATAGCCTTGTTAAGGATATTATCCGTCCTGCAGCTTTATTTTTTTTAATGTACAGTAGTGTGTGTGGCCTAAACTAACAGTGGATGTAAATGAAATGCAGATGCATACAATTTTGAGAATGAAATTACATAGGACTGCATCCCATGCTACAGTTTCCCTTCATGCACTGCATTTCACAGCTACCGTAATAGTAAAATATAGCTAATGGATACAAAATACATGTCACACATGAGTATATTTTGCATGTTAATGTTCCCTCTTATATTTCAGATGACTACAGTAGCTCAGCATCTAACACAGGTATGACTAATATATTGATGTAAAAATATAATCGTTTAGTTAAAGGGAACCTATCAGCAGAAATTGACCTAATAAACCACTTGCAGTATGTTGCCAAGCAGCTGAACACCTTCCAGATCATGTTTCTTTCATGACCCAGTGCGGTGGCGTCATCTAGTAAATCAACTTTGAAGTGAGATGTAAATTGGTTCTATAAAGTCAAGAAGGCAGTGATTTTAAGTCAAGCTTTCTCCTTCTCAGAAAGCCCCCTTCACTGTAATTGATGGTCTTGTATCTAGAGACATCACTAAATAGTTCTCCTGAAGTCCGATGCATTAAGTCAATCACAAAGGACAAGGCGTTCAGCTCCCCACCTTGACTCTAGTGTTGACAACCAATTTACATCTAACTTCAAACTTGATTTTCTGGATGATGTCATCACACTGGACCATAAAACAAACAAAAACTAGATGGTGTTACATTTGACAAAAAACTGTGTCTTATTAGACCAATTCCTGATAAAAGGTTCCCTTTAAATTACTGTTCATGTTTTATAAGAAGTCTAAAATATGATCCATTGAATTATTAGCTTTCCTGATTTATAGCGTGAAGATGATACATTCTCATCTTGCTCTTATTATACATAAAAATGCACTAACATGCAGGCAATGGAGTTTTATAAAAAAAAATACAAATAGTGTTATCTATGGATATCTAATTTGTGCGGTCGCACATCGATGTTGGGTGCTGTTGAGGATTAGGGTTCCCACCCCAATAATATCTGCCTACAGACACATAGGGGCACATTTACTTACCCGGCCCATTCGCGATCCAGCGGCGCGTTCTCTGCACAGGATTCGGGTCCGGCTGGGATTTAAGATGGTAGTTCCTCCGCCGTCCACCAGGTGGCGCTGCAGCGCCAAAAATAATCTTAACGCCCCGGAATGCACCATCCCATAGAAGGTGAAGGTGAGCGCTCCCCAAGCGACACATTTTCGGTTTTTAAATGCGGCGGTTTTTCCGAATACGTCGGGTTTTCGTTCGGCCACGCCCCCCCGATTTCTGTCGCGCGCATGCCGGCCCCGATGCGCCACAATCCGATCGCGTGCGCCAAAAACCCGGGGCAATTCATGTACAAGCGGCGCAAATCGGAAATATTCGGGTAACACGTCGGGAAAACGCGAATCGGGCCCTTAGTAAATGACCCCCATAGTGTCAATACCTGATGCTCGCCAGCACAGCCAGCCAAGCCCTGATCTCCATCCTGATCGTGCTTGACAAAGACCTGAGTGTAGGTCGAAACGTCACACCTTTTGATCACTTCTGTGTAAATAAAATATCACTTTCTGGCATCAAAAACCCATACGGAGTGCTTGGATTTACTTTTATTTGGTTATCTATGGATACACAAAGAGAGAGCACAGCAAACGGGACTAGCCAGGTGGTATGTCCAAAATAATTAAAGGAAACCAAGTACAGTAAACATGCTTACTTATAGTCCTCCTCATCTTGATAGTAGTAAGTTACTTGTACAGTAACTCACTGAAGTAGTAAGTTACTTGTACAGACTACAGCAAAAATCTGTCCCTTGTTGACAGTACACCGAAGTTTTGTAATACAAAACTGAACTTAAAGAGGACCTGTCACCCTAAATAATCTCTGTAGGAGCTGCTTACTAAAGTAAGCAGCTCCCTAGCCCTACCCCAGTAATAGCAGTGTTAAATCGCTAGCTTTATCAGAACATACCGGTAAAGCTAGCAAACACTGCACTACATAGCTGCCCATTCATGAGGGGGCGATCCTAAGCGCTCCCCTCTACTTAGCTTATCACCCGGACCGCCCCTCCCACACTATATGCCGGTAGTTACTGCCAGTCTTCATGTGGCAGTTACCACCTCCTCGGACTACCCCCTCATGAATACGCCGGGCTGCTGTAAGTTTGGTCCGGCGTTTGGGTGGCTATGTAGTGTAGTGTGTTCTAGCTTTATCGGTATGTTCCGATAAAGCTAGCGATTCAACACTACTATTACTGGGGTAGGGCTAGGAAGTAAGCAGCTCCTAGAGGGATTATTTAGGTTGACAAGTCGTCTAACTACTTACATGGCTTCAGCATCTGGTAAAAAATAAGTTTTTTGTATCTGAATGGGCCTAGAAAGCATAATTCAGCCACAATCTAGTATATTCTCATAGTATGCAAAGCATATTAACGCACAAGTAATGGAATTCTTTTCTGTTTAATCCATACAGTTGTATCCTCCTGGGCCATGCTGGTGAGCTCCCTGCTGGCATATCTGTCCATTAAGCTCTTCTGAGAATATCCAATTCAGTGAGATATGGAAGAAAGAGATATTGAGATTAATTTGTAACTAATTCTTTATACTCAGGGACTTAATTTATTTTATCGATCTTCCTACAATTATTCATCCACACTAGACTATGACATGGCTCCTTTAAATTCACACAAATCTGTTGCCAGACAACTTATAATGTAAACTTATAATGTAAATGCTCCATATTGTGCTAAGAGTCTTTGATAGCATATTAGGTTTCTTCATAAATAACTTGTTTGTTAGCTCTCACAGTTAATAAAATAAATATATTTTAACATATGATCTTACTGGTGCATGTGTTACTGATCTTTGTATCATATAACTGTAGAAAATAAAGTGCATAATGTAGATATAGCCTGTTTATTTTGATCTCATGACTTCTAATACCTTAGTGTGTTTACTTGTTTTTTGACTGATCTTTGCCTTGAATCAAATTGTCTAAATAGTTCCAAAATATCTCCTTGGTATGTAACTACCTCTCCTTTATGACTTCATATACTACTGATTCTGCACCTACGATGGTGAGGATACACAATAAAGGATAATTTACCTGGTTTTCCCTTTTTCTAGGAGATTTTTAGGCCACTGAAAAAGATTTTTTCTGGGCCTTTATTTATATGCAAGCTTTCTGTTTATCCTGTGCTGTTATCATTTTTTCCTTATTGACATTGAAAGTTAACTTCACAAATTCAGTTTGCTTTAATATCATCTCATTTCTTATAACTTTTTCTTGCTGCCTAAAACCTACTCTAATAAAATTATATTTCTTAACTAGTACACCTTTTAAGTACACTTTTAGGGCATCCCATACGATAAATATATCAGGTAACCTGTAATTGATCCCCCAAAAATCTGATATCAGTCCCATGATTTTCTTTTTGTCTTCCAGTAAATTTTAACACCTTCGAAGCCTGGAGCTTCTTGGGCTCATTAGCAGAATTTTAAAAGCCTTTAAAAAAAAACAAAAACAAACCAGAGCATAAGAAGCTAAAAGAAGAGCAGATCCTGGCAGAGGGGGCACAGACTAATAAGTCATTGTGATTGGTTAACAATCATTCATCCTGGTGGTAGATTTTTAGGGGTTTTCCTATGAAAGAAAAAACTCACATCTCAATCCCCTAGTGATGTTAACACAATAAAGATCACTTTAACCCCTTGCTTTACAATGTTACTCAGTTTTATTGCTTTTTTAGCTCCTATCACTCTCTATGATGCTCAGTGCAAAATCCCAGGGTGTGGGCGGGGCCTTTCTAGCATGCAAATTATGACTCATCTAGTTTTGTGAGGTGACAATGTGGTTAGATTATTGGGGTACAAGGTGTATATGCACTTTCATCTGGCTTCTGACATTGTACTAACAGACTGACACAGAGAGAGATGAGACGGATCAAAGATGCATTAGATCCATTAGATGCCTATTACAGAGTCAGCTCTGCTACATCTCTGTTCTCAGTCTCACAGGTATGTGCCTGCATTCCCCTTCCCCCGGATCACTTATCTCCTTGTAGTTTGCAGCTTGTCTCTCCTCACAATCTCCTGCCAGGAAGTGAATCAGTGGGGCAGATTTACTTACCCGGTCCATTCGCCATCCAGGGCGCGTTCTGTGGGGATGATTCGGGTCTTCTGGTGATTCACTAAGGCAGTTCCTTCGATGTCCACCAGGTGTCTTTGCTGCGCTGAAGTTCATCGGAATGCACTGAAGTACACCAAGCCGGGCCAGGTGCAGGTAAGTGCGTGTCCAACTACACTTTTTTTTTAAATGCGGCAGTTTCTCTGAATCTGTCGGGTTTTCGTTCTGGCACGCCCCCGATTTCCGTCGCATGCACACCAGCGCCGATGCGCCACAATACGATCGTCTGCGCCAAAAACCTGGGGCAATTCAGGGAAAATCGGCGCAGAACGAAATAATTTGGGTAACCCGCCTAAAAACGCGATTCGGGCCCTTAGTAAATGACCCCCAGTGTCTGTGTCTCTGAGCTCCGATGCTAGGACTGCAGGGGGCGTGGCTACAGGCACAAGGCACAGAAATCTCATCTGCATGATCTCACACAGAAATCCAAGATGGCGACCCGACCCTAAGTCTGAAGTTACAGGGTCGGATCCAGGGGCAACTGAAATTGTGTACAGCAAGACTGATGGAGACAGGTTGGACTCTGATGGGGAAATAAGGTATATCCGAGGGTAGGTTGCTACTATCTACCTTATTCCTATAGTGTCCCTGTCTAATCTTTTTATTTGGCAGAAGCAGATAAAAATCTTCTCTTATATTTATGCAAATGATCAGCAGAGCCTACTGGGGCATGGAGCGGGAGCAAAGGCCCCAGTGGCCTGTGTTGAACCTGCCTACCAGCGCGTATTCAGCATGCTCCTTCCTGCAGCTGCACACCCTCATCTGCGAAGCCACAGATCTGTGGTCAAGTCAAGTATTCATGATCCTCCAAAACTGTATAAAGAACCAAGGCTAGAGCATTTACCAATTATAGACAGAAAGTGCTGTAATAATATAAAACATAATTTTAATAAGTAAACCTTAAAATGAGACTTAACACGCCGTCAGCATTCCATACCGGAAAAACAAGAACAAAAATGACAATCATGGCTGGATGGCCATAAATACAGTACATAGGTGTAACCATATAAACCATATGCAAGACAGTGTACCAGCAGACAGAAGGTCAGAAGAATTGGGTTTAAGTCCAATAATAATGGACTATCTCTAGAGGGCCCTTATGTCTAGTAAACTTGACCATGTCATGCCCACAAATTGACTCCCGCCCAAACTCATCCACAGAGCTGGATGAATTTCTGGAGCAAGATTCAATCCGCTACCTTCATCAGGGGAAAAGGAAACAATCAATCTGGGTCTGCTGTATAGTATCGCATGGCTGATTCTAGCCTTTTTGCTGCCTGAGGCTAAACTTAAAAATGCTGCCTCCTTTCCGCCGCCGATGGGGCTACCTTACACACTAGTAGTCAGTGACACAGACATTAGTGACACCTAATCAGGAAGAGGACTTCTTTACGATTTCTCCCGACCGGTTTTTCTCTGCTGAATACACAGTCTTCTGCTCCATGCAGCACAACTCCACACTGTGCCACTCAACATACCACAGTCACTTACAGTATGATGGAGCGAGTTCCTAATATATATTATTCTCAAAACATGACTGAACAAACTATTCACCACATAAAACATCCTTTATATAGTCCCCCGAATAAATAATAGCATATACAGCACACACAATTTATTGGGTACCCTAATTTAATCATAACAGCCCCCACATACATACATATAAGGCCACCCAGTTTTATAAAAATCCAGCCCCTACATACCGCAGACAGTGGATAGAACCACACCACCACCTGTAGCACACAGTATACACAGCCTCCCTCCAGCATTGCACAGCCTCCCCCAGTGCGCACAGCCTCTTCTGTAATACAAAGCCTTGTACTCACCTTCAGGCTCCAGCCCCGGTGCTCCCCCACAGTGCCCTCTTTTATTCCCACCAGCAGCCGTGGCTCCTGTGTAGTTACACAGACGCTGATGTAATTGATTTTTCAGGTAATTCGGACTTGCCAGCCATTGGTGAGTCTGTACTACCGGCGGTGATATGCCACCACTAAAAGGGGTCAGCAACCTGCCTCCAACATCAGGGGACTTCATCGCTCCTCATGGCAGTTGCGGCCCTGGACACCACCACCAGTAGCTGTCAGGACTTGAAACAGTGGACTCCAGTGTCCCAGGCTGCAGCTCTACCAACTGAGCTATGTAGCTCTTTGGACAGTTCCAGTGCTGATCCTTGGCCTAGTTTTTGATCTTTTAGTTCCCAGTTCCTGTTTCCCTGGTTTTGCTTCACCCCCTTCCTTGATAGAACTTCCTATTTAAACTCAGCCTTACTTATACTTCCTTGCAAGATTATTTTGCTTCCAGCCTGTAATCTAGCATGTCTCCTTCTCTCCAACAACCACCAGCTATCTCCTGACTACGATACTTGCATGCCTGCTCAAAACTGACGCTAATCTTCTGTGCTACGACCCCCGGATTCCTCCTGACTATGATTCCTTCCTGCAATAACCCAAGTAAGTTTCAACACTTAGACTGTTAAAGCAGCACACAGTATACACAGCCTTCCAGCAGCATTGCACAGTCTCTCCCCAGTAGTATACACAGTCTCTCCCCCAGTAGTATACACAGCCTTTCTCCAGTATACAATGCCGCTTCCCCAGTATACACAACCACTTCCCCAGTATACACAGCCTCTCCCCCACTATACATTGCCTCCTCTGTGATAAATAACCATGACACCCAAAAAAATAATAAACCTTGTACTCACCTTCAAGCTCCCCAGCAGCCCACCAGCAGTAGTAGTATCAAGGGCTCAGATGTTATTACATTTGCAGGCTGTATGGAATTGCCAGTCATTGGCGTGTATACTAGCGGCAGCAATATGCAACACCTAAAAAGGGTCCGCAATCTGCCACCTGAGACGTGGACTTCATCACTTCTTATGGCAGTTACGGCCCTGGACAGTGGTCGCTCAAAACTAACGTGGGGCCCTTCAAATCATAAGCATGATGAAATTAAAATGAGACCTATGTAAACCAGGAGGGGGAGGGTACAACACCCTGTTAGCCAATCTGGGATTTCCCAGCAATCAGAAGATCCTCCCTCATTAGCATAAACCCAATCACGACAGCGGTTGACATATGCATCATATCCAGGTCATTAGCGGTGCTTAGGAGAGAGGGATGGGCTACATCTAGGAAATAAAACAAGGTCACCTGTAATCATTAACCCCTTAAGGACCAGGCCCTTTTTTATTTTTATTTATTTTTCCAAGAGCTGTGTGGCGGCTTATTTTCTGCATAACAAATAGCACTTCGTAGTTGTAGTATTAAATATTCCATGCTATGTACTGGGAACCGGGAAAAATATTCTAAATGCAGTGAAAATGATGAAAAAACACATTTGCGCCGTTTCTTATGGGCTTGGTTTTTACAGCTTTCACTGTGTACCCCAAATGACAAGTCTACTTCATTCATTGGGTCAATACGATCACAGGGATACCAAATTTGTATAGATTTTAAAATGTTTTCATACATTTACAAAAATTAAAAAAATTCTTCATTTTGCCATCTTCTTGCGCTTATAACTTTTTCATACTTTAGTGTACGGATCTGTGGGTGGTGTCATTTTTTGCGACTTTTGATGATGTTTTCAATGCTTTTATTTTTAGGACTGTACGACCTTTTGATCACTTTTTATAGAAATTTTTCTATTTTTCATAATGGCAAAAAAATGCCATTTGCGAATTCGGGCTCTATTTTCCGTTACGGGGTTAAACGCAGTGAAAAATGGTTATTATATTTTGATAGATCGGGTATTTTTGGACGCGGTGATACCTAATGTGTTTATGATTTTTACTGTTTATTTATATTTATATCAGTTCTAGGGAAAGGGGGGTGATTTGAATTTTTATGTTTTTTTAATATAATTTTTTTTTTGTTACTTTTTTTAATTTATTTTTTTTTCCTATTTTTCAGACTCCCTAGGGTACTTTAACCCTAGGTTGTCTGATTGATCCTACCATACACTGCCGTACTACAGTATGGCAGTATATGGGGATTTTGCTCACCATCTATTATAATGTGCAAATCGCACATTATAATAGATAGCCGAGATCATGATAGCCTCGGATCATGGCCTATGAGCTGCGCCTTCCTCCCACCATGCTCATCCCGAACTCCTTTCATGTCTCCCTGCTCAAGCCTGTCATCCTGAATCGCTTCTCCCAGCAAGTTCCTCCTCCCACTCCAGTGGCGGACTCCACCAACACCTATGAGGTAAAAGAGATCTTGGACATGAAGACAGTAAGGGATAAGCGTTTTTTCTTGGTTGACTGGAGGGGGTTTGGGCCAGAAGAGAGGGCGTGGGAGCCAGAGGACAATATATTGGATATTGATCTTCTGCAGAGACTCCTCCAGCCCCGGAGGGAGGGGAGGCTGAAGGGGGGGGGGTCACATCACAGGTCGCGGGCTCACCCGTGCTCCGCTGCCCCTGCCAGGGTGCCTCCAGCTCATCTCACCCATCCCAGCTCCTGGTTTGCTCCCCTCCGCTGTGCGCGTGCTTCCTCGACTGCTAGGGCACGCGCGTGGCAGCTTCTCCAGGTTTAAAGGGCCAGTGTGCCACTAATTGGCGCTGGCCATATTGCCTAATTCTACATAAGCCTGCCTCTTCCTGCCAGCACTGTCGGATCTTTGTGCCTCAAAGCCTGAGAGAAAGCTTCTTGGTGATTATTCCTGCGTTTCCTGTGCATTCCTACGTTTCCTGTGTGTTACCCAAGCTCCTCTGTGTGCCTGTGTTCCGTTCCCACCTGCTTGGACCTCCTGTTGCTGACCCCAGATTTGGACTTGACCTGGCATCTCTGCTGCCTGCCTTGACCCTGAGCCTGGACTTGACCCCGAGACTGTTTTCTGCTAAGATATCTCGACCTCGGCTGCCACCTCGGGCTAGTTGCCCCTGTGGAACGACCTGGTGGTATCCTGCCGCAGCAAGTCCAACCCGCTTTGCGGTGGGCTCTGGTGAAAACCAGGTGCCACTTAGACCAGGTGTTGGCTAGTTCCATCTCCCGCGATGGTCCAGAGGATCCACTGATCCTGACAATTATAGGTATGGGGAAGAATCTGGGGGTTTGTTTCCCTGGCATACGATGAGCTTTTTCCACCAAAAAGTTCTTGGATAGACCCTTGATCCGTAAACTCTCAGCAAACCAATTTTGATGAGACATTAAAGTCTCTGGCTCTAGTGCACCCTCAGGGAAGCCAGTTATCCGAAGATTAGCATGTTGTGACCTATCCTCCAGCTGTACAAAATTAAATCACTTTTCTTTAGGCATATTTTCAACAGCTTTCTTAGTGGTCTTTCTTTTTCTAACTCTTTGACCTGAAGTATTGTTGCCATGTTTCTCTAATTTTGACCATGTCATCTCTAAGTAGTGTTATTTCCGATCTTACTGCACTAACCTGTTTTATAAGTTTTACATAAGTTTTATGGCTACTTTTTGCATAATGGCCAGAAGTTTTGTCCTCCACTTGCTGTGGAGCATTTCACCCCCCCCCCCCCCAGATGTCTGACCCATTGAATGACCCAGTGAATCCAATTGTATTGATGTCCTTTCCTTACTTGTCTTGTTTTGAAAGCAGTAAATTTCCACATTTTATCTTTTTTTCACAATGAAGAACTTTTACCCTCTGTTTTATCTTTTGGGGATTATAGTCTCATTGATTGTGATTTTGATTCTTTTGTACCATTTGGCAAAGAGATTTAAGGCAGCAGCACAAGTAACAGAAACTTAATAATGGTACATGCCCTTTTCTGTTTTTGCCTTCCTGTAGTCTTAAATACATATGTTTTGTTATTCATACAGCCAGAGGCACATGGTAATCTTATTCGCCCCTGCTGCCAGTCAAACAGTAGCCCACATCACATCATAGATGGGGCTACCACCAGCTGACGATGGCTGCTAACAACTTGTTCGGGTCCCCGCTTTGGCGCCGCACACAGGCGCAATGGTTCCTGTTAGCTCAGCTGTGAGCCGACTGTCACTCTCTAAGAGCGATGTGCAGCAACATTTGTATGTGTCATGTTCACGGGACCCAGTGCACCGTTGGCGCTCCCATATAGTGAGGCCATGCACATTGCTCCCTGAGAGTTTAGATAGTCGGCTGGCAGTGAGCTGGCTGGGTGCACAGCGCTGCCGCTATTCCATGAGTCAGCTACAGTCAGCTTTGAGCTGATTGTCTTTGGCTCCATGCTGTATGCAGATGTATTACTGGGGGTTTGGCGGCTGAATATTGATGTATTACTGGGGGGTTGGCGGTTGTATGCAGATGTATTACTGGGGGGTTGACGGCTGTATGTATATGTATTACTGGGGGGTTGGCGGCTGTATGTATATGTATTACTGGGGGGGTTGGCGGCTGTATGTAGATGTATTACTGGGAGGATAGTCAATAGTGAGCAGGAGGATCTGTATGTATGCTACATTCAGTGGGGGCCTCCACCAAACTTTGCTCCCAGGGGCCCCCACCAACCTTAATCCGGCCCTGGCCCACATTGATTATTAAAGTGTTTGAGCCAGTTTCCTGTCTGACTTTTTACTGAAAATAATGTGCAAACTGCTTGCACGTGCATTTAAGAAGTGTTTATGCCAGTTTTGTGTCACGATTGCACTGTTTCTGCCACAACACAAAATTATGCAGCTAATGGTACGTTCCAGGGCCATTTCGGTCTGTGCACCACGCTATATGGTAACACCCCATAGGGGAGCAACGGTCTTTAGCTATGACAGCCTCTGGTCTTTGTAAGACCTGAGGCTGTATAGCAGTGGTTCTCAACCTTTCTAATGCTGTGACCCCGCAATACAGTTCCTCATGTTGCGGTGACCCCAAACCATGTACAATAATATTGTATTTGTGCCAAAAAATGCAATAAAATCGTGGCTCCGATGGCTTTAGGCGACCCCTGTGTTTTGATCATTCGACCCCCGCCGGGGTTGCGACCCACAGGTTGAGAGCCACTGCTGTATAGCATCTGATCATTTGTTACAATGTGACATTGTAATACATGATCAGTACTGTAGTATGGCAGTATATGGTAGGATCAATCAGACAACTTAGGGTTATAAATATAGTGGAACACCAGCTCACCTTCCCATATCATGCGATACATGTGAGATCCGGCACGGGCCTCCTTTCTGCCAGGGTATATAAACTGTACAAATTAGGGTCACGGCCAAGCCAGGTTCCTGACACAAAATATCTTTATTTGGGTTACATCATCATGAATAATCCATAGAAGTAAAAAACATCAACGCGTTTGAGGCGGAACGCCTGACCTTAATCATGAACCCTTAAACCTATGTTTGTCATAATTAAGGGCAGGGGTTCCGCCCGAAACGCAATCAACATCTTTTACTTCTATGGATTATTGATCATGATGTAACCCAAATAAAGATATTTGGTGTCAGGAACATCGCTGGATGTTGACCTTATTTTGTACAACCTAGGGTTATAGGAACCTAGGGGGTCAGAAAAATATTAAAAATAAATAAATTAAAAAAACTCAAAATCAAAATTCAAATCACCTTAGAACTTATAAAAACGGAAAATAGCATCCAAAGTCAAATTTGCCACTGTTTCTCCGTTTTTCATTGTATAAAATTTTTTATAAAAGTGATCAAAATGATGTACAGTCCTCAAAATGGTAGCATTGAAAACATCATCCCATCTTGCAAAAAATTATACCACACACAGCTCCATACACGGAAGTATGAAAAAGTTATTAGTGCCAGGAGAATAAATTATTTTTTTGTATAGGAGGTTTTTTTTTTGTAAACGTATGAAAACATTATAAAATCTGTAAATTTGGTATCCCTGTGATAATATCAACCAAAAGAATAAAGGAGACTTGGGGTCCACAGGGAAAACCGTAAAATCCAAGCCCACAAGAAAATGGCTCAAATGCATTCTTTCACCAATTTCACTGCATTTAGAATTTTTTTCCTGCTTCCCATTACATGGCATGGGCTCTTATGTGTATACAATAGCGCTGTTACTCCCCCTGCACTACACACTGCCACTCAGTCTGAATACATGCTAAGAAGAGTATAGAGATTCTGTGCTCCCAGCTGCAGGCTCCCAGCTTGTAACCAGCAGCTGCACACGGCAGTCTCTGCAGCTAATGCTGTGGCGTGGTATAGAATTCCTAGCCCGCAGGCTGTTTAAGCCTGGGGCGGCAGGACTGGCAGTGTTCGCCTCCCCCTTCCCCTTTTGTTTTATTTCCTAATTAAATCCCTCCCCTCTGGTTCCCGTCCCCCGGGTTTTTTTTCTGTGCAGCCAATCAAGTGGCCAGGAAGTGCGCCTGGCCACTTGATGGCGCTAGCCCTGGGCTATTTAGCCCCGAGCGCGGAGCTAGTCTATTGGACTTGCTCCGCGCTCAAGAGATTCCGACCCGCCCACCCTTAGATACTGTTTTTCGTTTTTTTGTTAGGTATTTGCTAGGTGAAGTTTTTTGTTATGTATATTTATTTGCCAGTTTTGTTTTGTACATTGTTTGTGTTTTTAATGTGTTTTTTCACTGTTGTTTGTTGGTAGTCACAGCTCGGCCTGTGTGGAATCTGGACCCCCTCGGCTTACGTCGAAATCGCCTGTCGGACCAACAAGGACATGCCCCCGCGTAGGAGGGGCCAGGCATGCGAGGTGAATAATTCCGGAAGGGTCTGGGTCTTCCCACAGGTCAGTTTAATTTTGTAAATATTGTTAATTAATAAAGCTGTGGCCGACCTCCACTTTTTTCCCATCAGACAGCCTCATGTTTAGTTTTTTGTGCAGGGGACGGGTGGGGTTTATACCATTGGTTTGGTTTTATTGATACGGACAGTCCAGTTCACACTATGTGGATGAATTTACATGCTCTCATTGTACCGCGCTGTATCACAGAACTTCTGTCATTAATTGATCGGCGTCCTGCAGCGTGTTGACATACAGCTCTGATGGCTGATCGGGCAGGAGTAATGTGCGGCAAGCAAACTTCAGTGATATGAAATAATGTAAATAAAAACTCTTTTTTATTTTTATTAGTCCCTAACATGTACGATTCCTCTGTGCTGTGACATGCTATGTGCTGACAATATGCTTAGATTATCAGGGTACAGAGTATAGCTACACTTTCATTTAGTTTCTGTACAGTCTACTAATCTGACACATTGAAAAAAGAGATGAGACAGACCATGAGCGTCATGAGATAGATATAACTCACAATGGAGGAGATTTATCAATATAAAAAAAACTGGAGTAATTTACACCTGAAATGCTGGCCACCACATTTACTGAAGATTTTATTTTAGGATGTTTTCCAACTGTACTGTTGTCAGATTTTCTGCATTAGTATATGATTAAAATAATAATAATAATAATAATAAAAACTTATGTCTGTAGAATGTATAATGTAATTATGTTACCTTACACTTCTGGAACAGTGAGTATATGTATTGTAGAGATGCTAGAATGCACAAATCTGAAGAAGGAGATGTGACCTCCAACACGTCACAAACTATGCGAGCGCCGTATCTTCTAGATGCAACACATGTTTTTTCGTTAATTTTGTTACTTAAAGCTTGTGAATAGTCTCCTCAGCAACGAGTCAGAATGAATCTCCATTGGGAATTGTCTTGCTTTAACCCATGATTAAGAAATGGATGTTTATATTTTCAATTCAATGAAGATTTTTCGATTTAATGCTTTCGATTCTATACTATCTGAATGTGGTCATTTTACTTTTTTCTTATATTTGTTAATAACTTTGAATTGGAGAATTTGTTATTTTGTTATTTTTTGTTATTTTTTGTTTTGTTATTTAACCCCTTCCCACCGCAGCCCTTTTTTACGGTTTATTTTTTCACTTCCCACCTTTAAAAATCTATAACTTTTTCTTTTTCCAAGGACAGAGCTGTGTGATGGCTTGTTCTCTGTGTAACAAATTGCACTTCAAAATGGTGGTATTTAATATTCCCTGCCGTGTACTGGGAAGCAGGAAAAAAATTCCAAATGCAGTGAAATTGCTGAAAAAACATGAAATTTATTGTATTGGCCATATATTTGCATTGCTTTTTTCTCTTCATGTACTTATAGTTTTTTATGCAATAGACTCATGTACTTGTTACTGCATTGCTGTGCCATTTCTTTCACAATTGGTTCATTATGTCTTTTTAGGTGACCTCTGTCCATGGTCACCTGTTTCATGGTTCTGAGCATGCGCTTAGATTATTTAGACATATTTTGATATTTTCATTGGATTGTTAATTTACTTTGTAAAATATTGGATTTTATAATGGATTTGCAGTCGAGGGAACCAGTCCAACTCAGTTTTTTCTGGGAATTTGGATCCAGTATTGGAGGGAGTCATTGATTTCAAAAAAGTCTCAGGTGTATTGATTGTTTTACACAAGAGATTAACCCGCACTTGGTGGATTATTAAGAGCCTGGAAGAATATGTACGGTTGAATATTGCACCACGGGGAATAAGGGTCAAGATCTTCCCATCGTGGGAAGTTTACCAGAATTTTCATGGTACTTGGGAGAAGGGTCTCCTACAACGTTCTACAACTTAATACATTGGTCAAATTTGATTAAATGACTCTGGTGGTCCCCTTCCAAAATAAACTTAGGGGCATTATTGACAAATTAGAGAAAGAGGTGATCCAAAAGAAAAAAGATAAAATGTCACAAGATAGGTTTGAAAGAAACAGTAAGTATTTACAAGGGCAATGGGAGAAGAAGTGTACTCTCATATACTGTACTAGGAATGACACACAAACTGAACAATCATCCAGCAAGTTTTTTTTTTAAATCCACAGATGGGAGCGACGTGGAAGGCAGATCAGATGGGGGAGGATACCAGATGGAACAACAAGAATAAATCGAACATGGTCTAACCAACAGTGATAAAGGTGATTTCCAAATCATCAACTTAACTGATGGTCAACTTACTCAATCTTAAATTTCTGTTTTGAGCAGGTTTCCCCCCCCCCCCCACCATCTTGATAAATTTAATAAAGGATATTTATCTTTATTACAGGCAACTTTCTTTCTGCATTATGTATCAACAACCTAATTTGGTTGACAGTTTAACACCTGATGATCAAAGGGTCTTCTCCTATTTAATGTAACTACCCCGGGAGAATGAACAGGACACCCATATAAGTGGGCACCAATTTATAGCACGTCTGCCATCCCAGATCAACCCTAATCTTGACTTGGTTCCTGCCCTTAATCTATTTTTCCAGAGTATGGTACATGATATCAAACAATTGCGAATTGACCATCAGAAAGGTACAAACCTCTCCAAGGAGGAACAACAAAGTATACGCTCTTTGAAAACCAATGATCAATTCATAATAAAGGTGGCGGACAAGGGGGGCAATATAGTTTTATGGCCAATAGATCTTCACGCGGCAGAAGCAAAACGGCAACTTGATAATAAATCATACCATTTTCCTGTACCATCTAACCCAAATGACATTATTAAGGACAAACTACACCATTTGTGAACATCTGGGACTCAGTATGGTACCTTGAACAAAAAAGAACTAAAATTTTTGACCACTAAACATTTGCTGGTCCCCACTTTTTAGGTATTTCCCAAATCTCTGACTTGCCACAAATCTCTGACTTCGACCCCGGGAGACCAATTGTGGCTGACATTGGAGGGATTTGTGAGAAACCGTGTATGTATTTAGATTTTTATTTACAACCGATGGCTCTGTGTTTACCCTCCTATGTCCGCAACTATATTGATCTTCTTACAAAATTGGAAAAAGTTGCCAGCAAATACGTATATTGTTACGTTGGATGTGGAGGCCCTTTATACTAATATAGCACACATTGATGGCTTTCGGGCTGTGGCACACATTTTTAATACCAACACTACGGGTGACCGCATGCATGACTTGTTTCTATTGGACCTCGATGAATTCGTCCTTAAACAGAACAGGTCTTAGCTGAGTTCCTGGATTCGCAGATTTCTGTTCAGAATGACAAGGCTGTTACCACTCTGTTTCATAAACAGATGGCTACAAATAGCCTTCTTCATTACGGAAGCTTTGAGCCACAGCATATCAAGATGGCATTCCAACAGACCAATTTTTATGCAATAAACGCAATTGTATGAGAGAACATGATTTCGATGAACATGCCCAGGAGCTGACTACCAGATTGAAAAATAGGGGGTACCCCAAAAATAATATTTCAAAGAGCTCATGACTCTTATCGACCATCATTATTACAACCACGTATTAAACCATTGTTGGATGTACCTAAATCAATGGGACGACATATGCCACCTCCTTTGAAGAAACTGGTTGTCTCACAGTCACTGTCAGCGTGCCAAAAATCTTTTGGGAGAGGACAAAGAATCAAGAGCACTTACCCGTGTGGCAACTGCTCTGTTTGTCCTTTGATACAAACCGGCAATACATTTTATGAACCTCTGACCGGAAATGAGTGGAAACTTTAAAACTACATAAATTGTAGAAATAAAAATGTAATTTATGCCCTGAAATGTCCTTGCAATAAACTATTCGTTGGACAAACTTCTCAAGAACTACACAAACTTGTACAGCAGCACTTGTTATAACTGCAGAGGCCCATTTTGACCAGGATAACCCATTATCCACAGTTGCTGCACATTATAGAACTTGTCACCAGGGAAGGACTCTTGGAACCAAGGTGATAGGTCTTGATTGGGTGAGACATAACCTCAGAGGAGGCAATATTACCCCGGCCTTACTTCGCAATGAAGCACAGTGGATTTTTAAATTGGATTGCCAAGCCCCAAAAGGCTTGAATGAGGTTCTTCTCTTCACTGGATTCTATAAACAATGAGCACATTTGGGATCAAGATCTGTATACAACTAACATCCGGGTAAGTGGCTCTTTAGAGTTATAACAAATTCTTCCTTTTGGGGGTACCATATATGTATATTTTTGATATGTGGGACTTCATACACATGTGTCTGCTTTGTTAGTTTTTTTGCATGTATCCTTTTTTTCGATTTCGCCTATTTGAAACATAAGTCATGGGTTTCAATGGAATAAAGACTGCATCCATACAGGTACACATATGCTTTTGTTACACCCCTTTAAATTTTGGGTGTTTTTGTCACTACTTTATTTGTATATTCAGCTCATTTTCTTTTTCGTTGTGGCACTATGTTTGGCACCTTTTGGGACCTCCTCCAACATGTTTATTCTGTGTCTTGGTCCCCTTTCTTACCTCCACACCCCTTTTTTTATCCTCTTTATTTTCTTTCATGTCTCTATTTCTCTTTGGGTTCATTTTGTACTTCTACAACTGTGCCGACACCCGGTATAGTATTTTATTATCATTTTCTTTCTAATTTTGTGCTTGTTTATTTTTAGTCTACGCTGCTATCCAGAGTTCTCCCTTTTGGACTACGTTGGTCCTCTGTCTCTGGTCTTGTGACTAAGAACATCATGATGACATCATACTGTTGCAATATTCAATTCTTTCCTCCATGTCTTTTGGAATACATGTCTTTACTTTGTAACATTGTTATTTATCATGCCCTGAAACAAAGGGATCCTTGCTGAGCTTTTTTGAATATATTTGAAAATGAGTTTATGACTATGGCTCTTCCCCGATGACGTTCGGGGGGCGGCGATCGTAATAAAGATGGCGGCGCCCGCGCGCCGCCCTCTTTTAAACGCAGCCGGTGACTTTGCCGGCGGCGTTGAAAGGGTTAATAGCCGCGATCGGTGCAAGCACCGACCACGGTTATTAGCGGTGGGGGTTTGCTGCAATATGCAACAACCCCCACCTCTGTATGAAGAGGACTCAGCCCGTGAGCCCTCTTCATACATCCCTTATACCTCTGCGCCGTAGAGCTTCGGCGCAGAGCGTTAAGGGGTTAATATAGGGGCTTATTTACTAAGGTCCTGCGGCTGTCTTTCCCTCTGGTTTTCCGATGTTTTCAGGGATCACGCCGGGGATTGTGCCGGGACCGGGCCGTCGGATGATCCGCCAGATTCGGACAACATGCGGGATTTAACATGTCAAATTGTGTCACAGGACATACACTCACATACACTGGGAAGAAGAAGGTGAACTACGGCGGACCTGAGCAGGGAAGTGACACATGCAGGATATCGGGTGCACGATCTTGATGAATCGCGCCGGACTTCATCCTCATTGGACAGTCCGGGTAAGGACCAACTAAGTAAATGTGCCCCATTGAGTTTAGTATTGGTCTACAAAGGCGCACGCGTGTGGTGTTAGCTTTCCCCGTACTAGTTCTCTTATGTGCACATGAACGATGTGCCTATATCGATGCAGGCGCTGTAAACCCTCCCAGGGTGACTTGCTTGTCTCTCTGGTGGGCATGCGCTACTTCACGTTTCCGTCCGTTTAGCTACTTCACGTAACATAGCTGCACAGGCACCACGCTTCCCTCACCTGACATCAAGGTAACTCATCAATTATGTCTACATAAGTGGTATAACACCACCCTCAGTACCCCTAAGGAAGTCACGTATACGTGACGTAACATGTGGGGGGTCTTCACCCCCACCCTGCCCCCTCCCCTCTGTGATTTCCCGTCATTTATTGTTTGTCTTTATTGCAAGCTGTCTTGCCATTGTCACACATTTTGTATTGAGGTATTGTATGCAACTGTTCTTGCTATTTTCACACCATTCAGGATTTGCGTTTTACTTTGACAGGGGTTAGAATTCTCTAAAAAACAGGGGGATGTGGGTATTTGGGGTGATCCCTGGATATGGGGCTTTGGTCCTTCACTCATTGGGGAATATTGTGCTTTATGGCAGCACATTTTTATTGCTTCTATATTGTTTTTTGTGTCTCAGTATATCTTTTGTGATGACTAATAAAATTTATTGTATTGGCCATATATTTGCATTGCTTTTATCTCTTCATGTACTTATATGTTTTTATTTTATGCAATAGGCCCATGTACTTGTTACTGCATTGTTGTGCCGCTCCTTTCACAATTGGATAATTGTTACTTACATGCTTTGTACTGGGAAGCTGGAAAAAAATTCCAGATGCAGTGAAATTGGTGAAGAAACACATTTGCGCCATTTTCTTGTGGGCTTGGAGTTTACAGATTTCACTGTACACTACAAATGACATGTCTACTTTATCCTTAGGGTCGGTATGATCACAGAAATACCAAATATGTATAGGTTTTATAATTTTTTCATACATTTACAAAAATTAAAATCTCCTGTACAAAAAAAAATATTTATTTTGCCATATTCTGGTGCTAATAACTTTTTTATACTCTGGTGTACGGAGCTGTGGGTGATGCTATTTTTGCGACTTTTGATGAAGTTTTCAATGCTACCATTTTTAGGACCCTGAGAACTTTTGATTACTTTTTATAGAATTTTTAATATTTTTTTAAAATGTCAAAAAAGTGCCTATTTTCCGTTACGGGGTTAAACACAGTGAAAAACTGTTATTATATTTTGATAGATCGGGCATTTTCGGACGTGGAGATACCTAATGTGTTTTTGATTTTTACTGTTTATTTATATTTATATCAGTTCTAGGGAAAGGGGGATGATTTGAAGTTTTAGGTTTATTATTATATATTTTTTATTTACTTTTTTTATTTTTAATATTATTCAGACTGCCTAGGGTACTTTAATCCTCGGTTGTATAAATGATCCTATCATATACTGCCATACTACAGTATGGCAGACACACCCCCTTTTACAGAGGACATGCCCCTTTTTGTTGGAGTCTGAAAACAGGTCTATAACCTTCAGTAAATGTGGTGTACTGCATTTCAGGTGAAAATTATTCCAGCTTTTTGGTGTAGACAGATTTATAAATCTCTCTAAATTATCTTTAAATAGGGGTTTTCAATTCCATTGTTTCCTGGATGTATTTGTACTTTTCAAAGGTCTTTGTACCTCATCATTAAGTAATAACCATGTAAATGATTTATATGAATATATTGAACACCTGATATATGGATTTGCATGGTATAGGGTACAGGCAGTCCCCGGGTTACATACAAGATAAGGTTCATCGATTTGTTCTTAAGTTGAATTTGTATCTAAGTCGAAACTGTACATTTTATAATTGTAGCTCCAATTTTTTTTTGCCCCAGTGACAATTGGATTTTCAAAATTTTAGCTGCAATAGCACCAGGGATTATCAATTAAGCTTAATAACAGACACCTTACAGCTGATTATTGCAGCCTGGGACTAAAGTAAAGAGCATCCAGAGAGCTTCACCAGAGGCCACAGTGGGCAGAGGGGTCCAATTGTAACTAGGGGTCATGTGAAAGTTGGGTGTTCTTAAGTAGGGGACCGCCTGTATATGGTTTTATAAATGTTTTTAGAATATTACAATATATAGTGGAGTAGAAGGTAAGGTTTTTTTTTACTGAAAAAGCCCCATTTCATTTATATACTGGAGTAAAAAATAAACTTAGTACTTACTCCAATGCTCATTGCAGCTCCTCTCCCCTCTCAACTTATCAGCATAGGTAGAGATGGGTCTATCTCTTTGCCTGAGAACGTACTGATGACATCAAAGGAATTCACACAGGATGCTACACAGGGAGCAGAGAATAGGAGCTGCGGGGAGCACCAGAGTTAAATATGAGTATTCTTTTATTATAGATGCTCCCAAGTGTTTCATTGCTAGGGAGGCTGCTGAGAATTTCATTACTGGGGAGGCTTTTGGGGATTTCATTAGTGAGGAGAAGCTGCTGGGCATTTCATTTGTGAGAGGATGCTGTGGAGCGTTTTATTAGTGACAGGAAGCTGTTGGCCATTTCAATAGTGAGGGGGAGGCTGTTGGCCATTTCAATAGTGAGGGGAAGGCTGTTGGTCATTTCAATAGTGAGGGGGAGGCTGTTGGTCATTTCAATAGTGAGGGGAGGCTGCTGGCCATTTCATCAGTGGGTGGAGGCTGCTGGCCATTTCAATAGATAGGGGAGGCTGCTGGCCGCAGACTGCTTAAAGGACATCTACCACCAGGATAAGGATTGTAAACCAAGGACACTGACATACTGTTGTGTGCCCCTCTGAAAGGACCTACTTTTCTTTAAGCTTTTTATGCCTTTGATTTTAAGAAAAAAAAAGCTAAAGAAGCTAAAAGAAGAGCCAATCCTGCCTGAGGGGGCACACCCCAGTAAGTCAATGTACTTGGTTTACAATCCTTCATCCTGGTGGTAGATGTCCTTTAATAAATGTGGGCCAATAAGTTTTCCCAGTTTTTTTGTAGCAAAATTAGGTGCCTAGTCCATATATTTATGGTCTCTAAGATATACGTTTTTAAAATTGTGATAACATTTGTTACATTCTGTGTAATTTTTTATTTTTTATTTTATTGACCAATTAATTTTTTTTTTACAATACCATGTTCATTTCAAACCCCTCTATCCTGGAAATATACAGGGATTGCTATTTTAAGTACTTCCAAAGCACATATTATTCCTTTATTATTTCAATATATTTTTTAGTTTTCTTTAGTTTATTCATAAAGACTTTTCAAAGTCTGTACAGGTAATAATACTTAGCATATAGGTCAATTGTACAGAAAACTGACTACTACGTCAATATCCTTAAAGTGCTATTCCCATTTCAGCAAATGATTGTTATTGTTTTTTCTGATAAAAAGTTATACAATTTTCCAATATACTTTCTTGTATGGAAAGCTTCTATGTTTACTACTAGGGGACAGAAATCTGAGCCATGTGTTATAACGAGCCGTGCACCTGTGTTACCATGGTCAGATTTCTGTTCACTAGTAGTAGTAGTAGCTTTCCATACAATGATAGCATGCAGAGATCTAGAAAACTGTAAGGAATTCATAAAGAAAGTATTTTGAAAAACTGTATAACTTTTTATCATAAAAAGAATTACAGTAATTTGCTGTAATGGGAATACCACTTTAACTTTGGGGATGGACTCCCATCTTCTCTCTCAGTGCTGTATTAGGTGCTGGGACAGGGGACAAATGGGTGTTCCCGGCTGCCCGGAAGTTCATAGTCTAGCACTAAAGTCAAGCTCTTCCACCTTAAAGCTCCCCGCTGTGAGGAAAGTTTGTGATGTCCCTGGCATTCTCAGCTTATAGAAAGGCAGACAATGAGAGACCGAATAACGCTCATATGGGTCATTTATCTTATCTCTGTTTGTTTTTCCGTCTGCTTCTTTTGTAATTGATCAATCTCACTTTTACCTTGTGTTAAATGTTCTTTTTATTCAGATCCCTATTTTGAGACATAAGTTACAAATGTTGCACAAATGTCTCAAGTCACTTCTATCCATTTTCTAAGTTTTCCTTAAGTCTGGTTTTGTCTGGAGTTTTTCGTGCCAAAAAATGTTGCAAATTTTAGACAATTTGAAATTATAAATATCATTTAGCACATCTGGAATAGAAGATAAATGTGTCTCACTGACAAAAAACAAATGTCTGGTGGACAAAAAGGAGCAAAAATTGCAATGCGCCAAAAAAGTCTCAAAAAAGACAGAAAAAACGGGCAGAAAAATAAAGATATAGGGGGTCATTTACTAAGGGCCCGATTCGCGGTTTCCCGACGTGTTACCCGAATAATTCAATGATCACAAAATGTGACATTAAAGTCTACACATTTAATGACTTTGCCTTGAAATAATTACCTTATAATTTATCTCTCCTGGAATCTATAGCCTCTTTACAGAGGTTAAATATCAGTATATTTCTAATCAATATAGAGAACCCCATCCCTTTGGAAAAATAAAAGTGAGAAAAGTTATTGGGCAGTTTTTATGGAACAAAGTGTTATGTCCAATATTTCATATAGTGTATTCTTCCAACTAAAATATTATATCCCTTCTGCTTTCCTCCTCCTAAAAGTGGTTACAGTTTTTTCAGTTTTAATAACTTGATACATCCTCATACTTTGGATCAGTAGGATCATTGAGATACCAAATTTACTTATCAGGTTTTACAGGTTTTTTTTTAAGAAATGTAAAATCTTCTATAAAATAATCATTTGATTATTTTTTGTAATATCTGTTGTGATATGACATCTTTTTCATACTTTGGTGTTTGAAGCTATGTAATGTATCTTTTTTGTGGGATGAGCTGATGTTTTATATTTTACAATTTTGGGTACTGTATAATCTTTTTTAATAATTTTTTTCTGTATTTTATAAAAAAGTTTTTTTACCATTATGGCATTCATCACTTATTTAAGGGTTTTGCCCATGAAAGAAAGTTTTAATCCCCTAGTTATGTTTACATAGTAAAGATAATTTATAACCCCTTACATGCTAAGCAGACACTTCATGATTCCTCTGTGCTATGAGATGCTGTGTGCTGACAATGTGCTTAGATAGATGATCAGGGTACAGGGTTTAGCTTCACTTTCATTTGGCTTCTTAAGATTCTACTAGTATCTGACTCGGAGAAAGAGAGATAAGACAGATCAGAGTCATGAGATGCATATAAGACTGAATGAAAGCTCTGCTGCTTCACCTACGCAATAAAACACACAGTCAGCATTACTATGTAACCCCTACCCTTGGATCAAAAGCTTATCTTGTCTGTAGAGCTGCTGATGTCTCCTCTACATGCTTCTGTCAGAGAAGTACCTCTGTAGTGCTCTCTTCCACCTGCCTTTCCACCAGCAGTAAAAGGGAAGCTCTTCATCTCAGAGGAATCTGACGACCACATTCAGGAGTTTATGGTTGTATCCAGGGACAACCAAAATGTAAACACCAAGACTGATAAACAAATTATGTATTTTTGTAGCATTAAATTAGAGAAGTATTATTTTTTCTGAGTATATTTAAGAATTTTGTAAGGATTTCATCTCCCTACAAGCTTTACACTCCTAACCTAACCTAAATTAGTATTTATATTTAAATCTACTTAAGAGCTTGAGGTATCAATTTACCTATGAGCAGACAATATTGGATAATATACCAATTTTTTTTTTGTAGTGTTTTTATCTTAAGTGCGTCTTTACAAAACTCAATATTCAGAAGCAGTATTGCCAAAGGAGACATATGGTAAATAAATTGGGAATGAAAGGTCATAAACATAATAATTTGTTAAAAGTTAAAAAGGATTTTGTTCCTCAGATATCCAATAATGACTGTATAGAACCTATTGAGGTTGTAATCAATCAGAGACCTTGTAAGCAGAAGTTGTTATATGAGATATTTTAGTAAGGGCCTAGAGATGACCTTTACAAGATGATATGAAACTTTCTACAATGCAGAAAGAGAGAATACTTTCTCCACCAAACAGTATAATCTGTTGGCAGTATGCTGAAGAGAAGTGCACAGTGATTTACAACATACCTTTATTATTTCCATCCAACATGCTATTTTCAAGATATTCCCAGTTGAGTCTGGATGCTAGTGAGGCATGTGGTGCATCAAGGTCATGGCTGCAGCACAGAGCACTGCTATCCCTGTATAAATCATTTTCATCCAGCCTAATGAATTAGACAAATCTCTCACTTAGCTGATGGTGAGAGTAATGGTCCAGACAATAATAGCAGTGATTCAGGTGCAAAGTTGATGACCATGGCTCACCAACTGCAACATTGGCATCCAGTTTAAATTGAGAATTTTTCAGAAACAGCATGATAGAAAAAATATTAGGGCTTTTTTTTAAGTTATAGAGCCGTCTGCCAAAAGAATATAATGCTTGGGGGAGGTGGTAGACACCCTTTCAATGGGCTGTCCAGTATTTTAAATTTATTGTCTATTTTCAGGAAAGACAATCAGTTGGTCCCCACACCTGACCCCTACCTATTCAGACCTGTTAGCTCTGTGTGATAACTGCAGGATAAGGGTGCATATCCATAAGGCATATTTAAGTGCAAAGGAGCACATATCACATGTAGTTTTGTCCTGTGAACATTAGACAGAGCATAAACCCATGTCCTTCTTTCTCCTTACTCTCTTGTGCCAGGTCCTGATGCTTATGGAACCGCAGCTATTCGGCTGTATGTTCAAATAGTCTTCCAGTCTTATTCAACTTTTTCTTCTATAGCAATGATCTGGACTCCCTACTATAAAATGGTGGACTGTAATGATGCCATAACGTTTTGTTAACTTTCCTCTGTGTTGTGATTTTCTACATATTCCCACTAATATAATATAATATTAATATAATTCCAGAGAGGAGCTTGGCTTGCTAACTGCCTTGGATGGACGTGTGAGTTGTCAGCTTCAGTGATAACCCGTGCTAACAAGCGACTATTCACAGCACCAAATCTACATACCGTTCAGAAAGGGATCGGAAACTGCAGTCAAAATGTCGGAAACGAGGAGAAATATTATAAAGCCACAGAGCCATCTCTCACTCTACACTAGTGATGGGGAACCTTTTAGAGACCCAGTGCCCAAACTACAACCAAGACCCATTTATTTATCGCTAAGTGCCAATACAGAAATTTAATTTGTGATTTATACTCCGTGCTCTATCACAGCTTTCATTGATACCAGCACCCTGAGGACACCAATGAAGCAGAAATAGGAGAAATTTGGATGATCATTTCAGCTTCACTCCAGGGTCCCATAAACAGGAAGAATTGTCAGGGCCGGAGCCGGAGCTACAATGATAATCCAGATCTGTCCACACCTTCCCACTGCTCCAGTAGTCCCAGGTAGCACTGTCACATTAAAATAGCTCTGTACACAGCAAGTCCTGGGCTGTCTGGGACTGCAGGAAGATACCTGAAGTCATCTCTGGCGATGGCCTGAGTGCCCACAGAAAGGGCTCTGAGTGCCACCTCTGGCACCCGTGCCATAGGTTCGCCACCACTGCTCTACACATATAAGCACACTCTTCATCCGACTCAGAAAGACCAACAGCAGCATATACCCCATAAGAGAGACCATTATCTGCTCCCGGATCTCCAGCTGCGTGCTCTGCTGTGGGTCAGCATCTGTAGCTCTTTACACTGAGGACAGGAGTCCCCTTAAACAAAAGCCCAGGCTGCAACCAGGCCTTGAAAATAACCAGTCCTTAGGTTTCAACTAAGGGCCACCTGCCTCAAGGTCACCATTTATCCCACCAAATAGTGACCTAATAGAATCACTTCCCGCCACCAATCATACCATGACAGAAGCTACTATGAAAGACATGCTACTCACATTGAGAAAATCATTCCAATATGACATATCTCAAATACTGTCTCACGTTCAAGCTACAATACAGTCATAAGGAGAACAGATAATGTGGAAAACAAAATGAGTGAAGTAGTTTCCTCACATAATGATCTTATCGATGCTCCTGCCAAGCTTGAATCTGAAGTACAGCAATTGAGAGCTAAAATGGTGGACATAGAAGACAGATTGCGACGCAATAACATTAAATTCAGAGGCATATCTGAACATGTGTCAAAGTACCAAATACCTAAGAACTCTCTTCAAATTGTTACTCCCAGAGCTTGACCAGCAAGAATTCATTATAGATAGAGCTCACAGAGTTTCGCGACCAAGACACCTGGATGAATCCATACCAAGAGACCTAGCACATATACATTTTTATACAGTAAGAGAGTGCCTTATGGAAATATCCAGAAAATTGACAACTAATGCACTAATACAAAAAAAAAAATATAATACAACTAAAAATCACCTTTACACTCCGTGATAACAAAATCCTATGCAAATGGGGCTTCCCAGTACATATCCTCATAACCAGAACTGGAGTTCCTCTATTCGCACCATCGATAAAGTATTCTCACGGCTCAAAAATAGGAACATTGACATCCCTACTTCTGTCACTTCTGCCAAAAGAATCAACCCTGAACACCTGGAAGACGAGTGACAGAGGGTGCAACCCAGAAGAAACAACCGTTAATTGAAACACTTCTGACCAAACAGGTCAGAGCTGACACCATGATCAAACCCGCTACTGGTAATTGCCAAGACTTTCTCCCCAATACTGATCCATAGGTGCTCTACCTGATAGAGCGCCATATATTCTGGATCACATTTTTATTTTATACTTTTATGTTCTTGTAATATTATGTGAGGATAATTATCTTTGTTTTTCCACAAAGCAGAGTCAAACTATATATAACATTTGATTTGCAGGTTAATATAGAGTGTGACACCACGAGATCACCCTCCTCCTATCAGCCCATAACAAACATCGCCTATGCACCTCTAACAGTAAGATGGGATGGTAATTAAAATCCTATCTATAAATTCATTGGCTTAAACAGCCCATACAAAAGATCTCAACTGTGGTTTGAAGTGAATTTGCAATCCTGCAAGAAACGCACCTATTAGAAAATGACAACCACTGCATACACTACTGTAAATCCTATCACACCATTCATATAGAGATAAACTAGAGGCAGACCTAAATGAATGCTTCAAATTCAACTATCCATCAGTACAAGATGCTTTTGTGCTATGGATTGCACATAAAGCTGTAATTAGTGGAAGATTGATAAAGATATGACATCAGGACAGGAAACCTAGAAATAGCATATTACATAAACTCATGATAGAGGTTGAACAATTGGAGACCCTTAATAAAAACTCGCCCTCACAGTATCATTGAGAAGCTCTTAAAAAGTCTTACAAATATCCCATCTACCTATACGCTGATGACATACTACTATCCCTTGAAAGCCCAGAACAGTAACTTGAAGCAATGACGCAGATATCTACCTTTAGTGCCCTTTCATACTACAAGCTCAACGTCAATAAGTCACAAGCTTTAGCGCTTCACATTTCCCCCGTATCCCTAAATTCTTGAAACAAAAATTTATCTTAGATTATTAGCAATCCACATCCATTTTATACCTGGGAATAAATCTTACTACTACAGGCGGTCCCCTACTTAAGAACACCCAACTTACAGACGACCCATAGTTAAAGACGACCTCTCTGCCCACTGTGACCTCTGTTGAAGCTCTCTGGATGCTTTAGTATAGTCCCATACTGCAATAATCAGCTGTAGGGTGTCTGTAATGAAGCTTTATTAATAATCCTTGGTCCAATTACAGCAAAAAATTTTGAAACTCCAATTGTCACTGGGGCAAAGTTTTTTTTGTCTGGATCTACCATTATAAAATATAAAGTTTCGACTTACATACAAATTCAACTTAAGTACAAACCTACAGACCCTATCTTGTATGTAACCCGGGGACTGCCTGTAACTACAAATGCCTTTATCAGCATAACTAAATACCAATCATCACAACACTAAATAAAGACAGTGCCACCATACAGAAAATTGAACTATCTTGGTAAGGTAAAATAGCCGCATTCAAGATGATGTTGATTTCAAAATTACTATACTTATATAGAACCATTCCCATTTTTCTCACACAATCCTTCTTTGATAAAATCCAATTTGGAATATCTAAATTCATATGGGCAAATAATAAACTGTGCATTGCCATAAATATCTTAATCACACACAAGACAGTTTGAGGACTTTGCGTTATTATCACACAGTCCTGATATGCTATCTCTCAAAGTGGTATACCACTAAACACCCATCTATCCTCCTATTAAATCCTCCTTTATCGGAACATTCCCCTCAACACCCTGCTCTTATCATCAATATTAAAACTGTGAATGCCAAATAATTTGTCACTGCGAACAACCAATGCTATCAAATGCTGGGCACAAATATACAGGGTTATATATACTATAAGGGTTCGGACAAAGAAATTTTCCTTCTAGACCAAATCCCAATATCGCTAATCACAAGGCCGTTTCCCTCCTTCCCAGTACATGAGTGGGAGACATATGATATATAATCCACTCCATTGCCCAAATTTGGACTTCTATTAAATTCTCCAAATTAAGCAGAGATCACTTCACCCCATCCAGTTGGCAATCCACATTCAAGAACTAATTCAGTTCTTCCAACTCATCATTTCAGCCAAACCAAAATATAACTTAAATGCATTTAACCTAACTAGGTGAAAATAGTATTTAATGCTTTATTTTTTTCTCTCTTTGTATATCTGCCTCTCACTTATTGTTAAAACCAAATAAAAAATATGTTTAAAATATATAAATAATTTCATATCATCACTTTCATCTTTATCTCCTCTTAAGTGCAGTATCCTAAAAATTGCACAAGGATACTTGTACTTGGACACCTTTTTAAGCTAAGTTGTTGGGTACAGCGACACCATCCACTTATACACAGGTATACATACAGCTATGTGAAGAAAACATGACATTTTATCCTCAGTGTCATGAATAGCTCATGACATATAACCTTGGGGGTAAGGTAGGGCAAAGGCTCACTTTCAAAGTTAGTATCCACTACATCTTTTATAGCCACATTCCTGAAATACATGACTATTCTACTTGAAAGGCCAATGTCAGGTCTATGTAAATGGGGAAATGCAGTGAGCCATTTTCACCCCAAGCTAGTACCTCCCTTTTGGATTTGACCTATACAACTGTAGGTTTTTTGAGGTTGTCCTGTTACATCCCCTCCTCATCTAGACCATCCTGTATTTTTGGTACCACCTTTCTGCCTCTGTAGAACTACTGCTCCTATAAAAGCCATACACAGTTTCTGCATCACAGTTGTTGGTACCTCATCATCTGATCTTGAAGAAGAGGCAAAAGCAATTTAAGGAATGAAATCTTTTCTCTTGCTTGCCTTGTGCGCTCTGCTGAAATATGCAGGTAATGTCTGTAACTGTGAATTATACAATTATCAAATCTTGTATTTAAATCTGAATTTGTTTTATTATTATTTGGTCAGTTATACACTTTTACAAGGTTTGGTATAGTTTTGTCTCATACTATTTTAATGGTTTTGAATGTTCAAATTTAATGTGATCTTTGTAATTGAGAAGAGCAAGAGTTTTAACTACTCTGCTATATCATACCTAAGTTCAATTAATACCCACAAAAAAGATGGTACAGAGGCCACTACCTGTCTCTTGGTCAAGAAGTTACCGGAGAAGGTTTATTCAGGACGTGGTCAGTGGATTAACTTGTGACGTATTGGTGGTGCTAAACTGTATTTAGTAGATTTGCAAAGTCAAATAAATCGGAGAAGGAAAAAATAGTGGTACTCACCATAAACTTCACTTTTATTCAGCGTTTAAAATATACAGCACCTTAGCCATCAGGGGTGGGAGCAGGGCTTTTTTTCTGGGTGCCGCAGCACCCAGAAAAAAAAAACCCTGCTCCCACCGCTGAAGGCTATGGTGCTGTATATTTTAAGTAGCTTTCAAATGCTGAATAAAAGTGAAATTTTATGGTGAGTGCCACTATTCTTTCCTTCTCCGATTTATGTAAGCTCAATTAATACTGAACAAGCAATGCCATTACATTTTGGTGTGTCAAGAACAAGCCTTGTCAAATGGTAAATTGGCAAGTATTGGTCACCTTCAATTTCTTGTGGTGATTTCACCAGCACTTATTTCTCGCCTTTGGATATTGTGTTGTGACAGTATCCAGACAACATTATCCAGACGACGGTGCATCCAACGGTGCAACAAACACCTACAAAAGACACACATCACCCCAAGGCAATAAACAATTACAAGAGTGCAAGAGTTAGAAATAAAGTATACTAGCCAAGAGGGTGATAACAAGCCTTATGCATATTATGTGAATCCCTTTTAGATCAGAGTCAATGAAGATATTTCAAAGTTAAAATTCTTTTAACCGATCTGGAATTACTCATGGAATAGCGTTGGATTTGAGCTACACGCTGTTTAAGTGGTTATCTATTTTTGGATGTGAATCAAAGTTCCTGTTATAGTATATTCAGTTAATAGTTAGTAAACCAACATTATGTAAATGAAATACTTTCTATTAGTTAAGTCATAAATGAGCTTATTTATCCATACTCTAAGCACTAGAAGACTGGCCTTGGAATCACACAAAGATAATAGGGGATATTTATTAATCTGCCCATGACAGAAATCTGTCTTTTAGACAGTTTACTGGCTCTCCTACATCCAGGTTGACAAAAGGGGTGTGGCCTATGAAGAGGGGCCTCTCACCAAAAAAGTCAGTGTGCAAAAAGTACTGCTGACCTGACAGAATTGTGTCCTAGTAAAATACACCAACTAATAGGGGAAGGGGGGGGCAAAATGTGGCTAGTCAGTCTTAAACTGAGGTATCATTTAGCAAGAGACACTTACATGAATCTTGTGCAGCATAAGCATTACCTTACAATACTTTTAATAAATGTCCCCCGATATTTTTATTCCATAATTGAAATTAGCACTATATTATGGTTCGCATTTTGTGTAAAAAACATGGTCATAAATATTAAAGCCTAACAATATCAGATATGGAATCAGAAACTGGATGAAACAGCCAATGGTTATATAAACCATAGCAAAGAGAACTACAACGATAAAACAAAAAAAAACCTGTCAAACTTAACATTGGAATATTGATTTAATGCATGCGCCAATCTGCTTTTCATAACTATGCTTGTTCATTGTCATTAATGCATTTTTTTCACTTTCTTTACAGAGGCAGGCTGCTACAGTAAGTAATTTTCATATCTAGTGAAGCCGGTGCAAGTGTTGCTTACAACAGACATGTTTTAAAACCTTGTTTAAATTTTGTGTATTTTCTAAGTATTTAGAGAGGAAGTATTTTATGTTTAGTTGCTTATTCTGAACTTATAATTCAGATCTATTTCTAGGATATGCCTTTACTTTCTGACTTTTAGAGGCTCAAGTAATGGAGTATAGTTGCAGTTATCTGTGTGCTTGTGAAGGGAGTACAGCACTAAATAAATAATCACTCTGCAACATCAAAAGGGATGTAGACCAGATCTTTAGTGGTAGAAGCTTATTGACAAGCCTTGGATGTTTTCCTCAGCTTTGCATCTGGTGCTTCCTCATTCCAACTAGGATATTATGTGGTATTTAAAAAAGATAATAATGGTTGCTGCCTCTGATTGAAAACAAGAGAATGTCTCAAAATCCACTCCAGAAAAACTGAACTTATATGAACTTGTATGAACTTAAGTGAACAGACCGCAAGTATAAGTCACGTTAGTAAGTGTTAAAATAATAGATCAGTATATACAGATTTAGAGCTAGTTTTAGACATAGTGGGGCCCTGGTCAAAACTAAAAGTGAGCCCCCCAAAAAAAGTATTTTATGAACAGTCACTTTAGCCCTGCATAGTAATAGCACTGTGCAGTTTCCCAACAGTAATATGTATTATGTGATTTAAGAAGATTTTTATAGACATGAGATAGACAGATAGACAGACAGAAATCTTAAAGCAGCATACTTAGGGTTTAAAAACATGTGGGTGCAAGCTACTTTAGGGAAAGCAAATCCCTCCAGAAATATATGTAGAAAAAATAGCAGCAATGATACATGCATCAGGTGAAATAAACAACAACGTTTAAAGGAAATCTACCATCTACCTATCTTTGATTTCATGCTTTATGAACCAAAAATACCTTGAGAATGCTGTAGCTACACTGAATTCAGGAAGTAAGAGTTCTCCTTACAGAGACTGCCAATTAAGGCTGCCATGTAGGCATGTGGAGTCTTATAGCCATTGATACTCCACTAGGGGATTCTGGAAAAATATGCAAAGTTTTCCAGGATGGGATAAGGAAAACTATGCCTCTTTTAGCTACCTTGTAAGGCGGCTCCCTTGACATCAAGCATGACCTACAAGAGGCCTTATGAGATGATGCGGGATTAAACCAGAATATCTATTCCAGTAGGAAAAGACTCCCAACTGTAGACAGCACTGTTCTGACCTGATTGGGTCTCCTTAGTACAGTTAGGGGAACTGGTTTGGCTGAGAGGCTTCTGACTAGGGTCGGGAAGTAAGAGTTCTCCTTATGGAGGCTGCAAATTAAGGCCACCATGTAGGTGTGTGGAGTCTTATAGCCATTGATCTTTTTCGAACCGTCCCACAGTGATTAGTAAGTTCCAGGCCAGTTCTGACAGGATCATGTTAGGATTTTGTTTCTGACACTTGTGTCCTCACTGTTCTCAGGTTTTTGAAGGGAATTGCCTGGTTGTCTCTGTAAAAAGCAAAGCGATCCCATTTTATGAACTATGCATTGATATGACAGATAATCAATGAAAAGAGTGATGTAGGGGGTGTCAGACAAGTAACACGCTGTGGGAAACAGCCAGGAACTTGTTGCAGGTCCTACAATGATATTTTAGATGCCCAAATATCCTCTGTCTTAAACTTGCAATAATTTCTTTAAAGGCAAGACTAGCCCTGGCCCTGATGTTGCCTTACATAGAGCCTGTCATCAAGATCACACATTTTCACCTAATGACAGGTTCCCAAAGTTTTTTGAAACCAATCTGCTATTCTCATTAACATTAGTGGCTCCACTCACTTTTAAATATATTTAAATGTATACAAACTGCATTTTGTCATAGGGGCAACTGTTACAAGGATGCAATCATTATCATTATCTGCTCTCTGCGCTGCTAAATTTCCCACTTTCCTCCCTGTCATACCCCCATCTCCCTCATGTATCTGTGAGCTGACCCTGTGTTCCAAACAAATATCTGTCAGCTCACCTCTGCATGAGGGAGGGGGAGACACTTACTGATGAATCCAGGCACAGTGAATGTGATAATCTTCTTATACTCCATGGCTTCCTTTCTTCGAAATCAACTTTAAAATTTTTGCTAATGAGCCCCTACATCCTGCAGTTTCACACGCTGTTAGACTGTCTCTCCCTTCCCCTCTAATTCTATCTGGCACTACATCCTCCATTTGCCTAATGTAATCTTACTGCAGCACAGGAAGTTTCAGCAAACTTTGGAGGCGGGGAGTGCTCCTTGCACAACATAACAGCCTGTGAAGCTGCAGCACGGAGGGGCTCTAGGAACTGCCCAAGTAGCCCTTCAGGTTCATATTAAATATAAGAAGATTACCAAAGTTACGGTGCATGGATCTATGAGTCAGTGTCTATGGTTTAATTATGCAGAATGTTGATGGTTGATTTCCTTTAACTATACTCTCTACCTCTTCACAAGCCTGTAGCATTTTTGTGAGCTGACAAGTAATATTTTAGTATTGGAGCTTAATAAAAAAAAATAGAACCTAATGTAATTATTGTTTTTTTTAATTACTGTAGACTAACTGGAGTTTTGTAGCTTGTTAAATTTCATGCTTCACACAAATATTTATACTATTTATATTTTTCACAGATGGTACTGATCCTAGCCTGTGCAGTGATTCTTCCTGTCGTGGGTCATGCACTTTTGCCAACGGGTGCTACTGCGCTGGTGATATATTAGAGTGTGTACCAACTGCAACTCAATGCCCAATGGATGATGACTCGTGTTGTAACAACCTTGTAGGCTGGTTCTGGGATACAAGTTTACAATGCTGCACAGGTAATTCATATTTTTGAACAATAGTGTTTGTGCCTTATTTCTGATTTCTTTAGATTAATTTAAGTTTTTGTGTTGCAGATGTACCTTTGTGTAATCTAGCCTGTTTAACAGATGAAGTTTGTCAGATTATAAATAACGAGGCAACTTGTGTTTGTAATACCACCACATATAGCGGAATAAGTAAGTTTTATTATTCCTGGTTTTACTGTATAATTTATGTATGATAATCTCTTTCTGTATCTCTCTCTATGCATATATCAATTATATCAGACTGCTTTCTAATCTTAAAAGAAAACCTGTCACCCACAGGATGCCTAAAAATGAACAAGAACATATATATGCAGTCAACTACTCACAGTGCTTTAAAAACATTTATTATCAGAAAGAATTTAAATACAAAGACAAAGGTTAACAACATACAATTAATGGGAAGATTTATCAGAAGTATTTTAGAGCAGAAGTGTGCTAGTTGCCCAAGGCAACCACTCAGAGCTCTGCTTTCATTTTCTTAAAGCTGTTTATAAAAGTAAAGCTGAGCTCTGTTTGGTTTCCATAGGCAACTAGAACAGTTTTATCTCAGACACTTCTGATAAATCTCCCCCAATAAGCCAATCTTACTTAGACTAAACTTGGACAGACTAAACCTACAATTACTATGAGGAATATTTATCAAGAATCAATAATAGACAAGACCAAAATTAAGTAGAATTAGAAACATGTAAATGCTTCTTGCCTATACCACTTGTTTTTATCTTTTCATTAAAAAAAACTAAAAAACTTTGTAAATCTCAGACAATCCCAGACAATCTCAGACTAATTTCAGGAACCTATGGCTCATGAGCCCAATGTGGCTCTTTTGATGTGGCTTGCAAAAAACATATACAAGGCAAGGGCAAGGTTAGACATTTTATTAGTGAAGAGGCACATCTGCTGCTGCTGGAAATTTCATTAGTGAGGGTGCACAGCCAAATGTTTCATTAGTGAGCGGGCATAGCTGCTGCTGGACATTCCATTAGTGAAGTGCCACGGCTGGAAATTTTATGTGTGAGGGGGCAATGCTGGACATTTTATTAGTGAGGGGGCAATGCTGAACATTTCATTAATGAGGGGGCACGGCTGCTGCTTGACACTTCATTAGTGAGTGTGCATGGCTGCTGCTGGACATTTCATTAGTAAGGGTGTACGGCTGGACATTTCATAAGTGAGGATGCATGGATGGACATTTCATTATTGAGTGGGAATGGCTGGACATGTCATTGGTGAAGGGGCATGGCTGGACATTTCATTAATGGGTTGGCAATGCTGGACATTTTATCAGTGAGGGGGCAATGCTGGACAATTCAATAATGAGGGAGCATGGCTGCTGCTTCACATTTCATTAGTGAGGGGGCACGACTGCTGCTGGACATTTCATTAGTGACGGGGCACAGCTGGACATTTCATTAGTGAGGGGGCAGGGCTGGAAATTTTATTAGTGAGGGGGAAATGCTGGAAATTTTATTAGTTAGGGGGCACGGCTGCTGCTGGAAATTTCCTGAGTGAGGGTGCAAAGCCGAATGTTTCATTAGTGAGGGGACACAGTTGCTGCTGGACCTTTCATTAGTGAAGTGGCACAGCTGGATATTTTATTAGTAAGGGGGCAACGCTGGACATTTTATTAGTGAGGGGGCAATGCTGGACATTTTATTAATGAGGGGGCACGGCTGCTGCTTGACACTTCATTAGTGAGGGGGCATGGCTGCTGCTGGACATTTCATTAGTGAGGGTGCACGGCTAAACATTTCATTAATGAGGATGCATGGCTGGATATTTCATCATTGAGGGGAAATGGCTGGACATGTCATTGGTGAAAGGGCATGGTTGAACATTTATTAATAAGGGGCAATGCTGGACATTTTTTCAGTAAGGGGGCAATGCTGGACATCTCAATAATGAGGGGGCATAGCTGCTGCTTGACATTTCATTAGTGAGGGGGCAAGACTGCTGCTGAACATTTCATTAGTGAGGGTGCGTGGCTGTACCTTTCATTAGTGAGGGGGCAATGCTGGACATTTCATTAATGAGGGGGCAAGGCTGCTGCTTGACACTTAATTTGTGAGGGGGCATGGCTGCTGCTGGACATTTCATTAGTCAGGGTGCACACTGGACATTTCATTAATGAGGAGGCGCGGCTGGACATTTCATTATTGAAGGGAAATGGCTGGACATGTCATTGGTAAAGGGGCATGGCTGGACATTTTATTAATGACGGGGCAATGCTGTACATTTCAATAATGAGAGGGCATTGCTGCTGCTTGATATTTCATTAGGGAGGGCGCAAGACTGCTGCTGGACATTTCATTAGTGAAGGTGCATGGCTGGACATTTCATTAATGAGGGTACATGGCTGGACATTTCATTAGTGAGGGGGCACGGTGCTGCTGGACATTTCATTGGTGAAGATGCACGTCTGGATATTTCATTATTGAGTGGGAATGGCTGGAAATTTCAAATGTGAGAGGGCATGGCTGGACATCTTATTACTTGTACTCCATATTGTATAGCTCTCATGGAATTACATTTTAAAATATGTGGCATTGCATGGCTCTATCAGCCAAAAAAGGTTCTTGACCCCTGGCCTATAGGTTCCTGGCATATGTAAGGTATGTGTCATGGCCTTTTTTTGACCCTTTAATTTTTGACCCTTTAATTATTTGTCACCAGAACTAAAAGCTAAATGATGGAAAAACTAAAATGACGGAAGTAACAGTCTACTATGCCATCAGAGTACTAATTACATTACCTTGACATGTATTGTTTTGCTACAGAGTGCACAAATAGTACTGCAATGCTTGGTATAAATAACAAGTTACAACATAATAGCATTGTGTAGTTCTTTACAATATCATAAAGTTCTAAAACAATAATGACAGCACCGTGATTCCAGTTATTCTGATGGAGGCATCTGATCAGTGGAGGCTTTGTGGCCAAAATGGAAATAAAACGTCAAGTGGGTAGGTTAACTGTTAATGAGAGAGAGCACTGCTATTACAACTATTTCTACAAATCATAAATTAGAAAAAAAAGGCCAAGATACACTATATATACTCCTAACAGTGAATGGTTGAAGTAAAGGACATAAAAAGGTGGGTAAAAGAATTAACAATCACCAGAGGTAATACAAGACCGTTATTATGAATAGAATAAATACAATATTCAACTTGAGGTCACAAACAGATGGCCTGATATTCTCCTTCTGGATTTGTTGGTCGACAGAAGAATTTATGGTATTATTTATTGCAGCAAGCCTTCAAGTTCCGGAAGCAACAAACAAAACTTAATTAGCGCATGTTGGAGCCTCCCCAGACATCCAGCACATGGATGGGGGACATGCCCCAAAATTTGGCACACTGGCCCATGTTTACTAAGAACAGTGCAAACTGCACTATGTAGTGTGTAGAGGGTACCAGATTCAGGATTTCTGAGTCTATCGCCCCCTGCACTGCTCTCACAGAATGCACCGCTTTGATTTTTGGTGCACCTTTAACATAGGCCATGCAACTTCTCTTGGATTTTGCATGTTAAATCTGGTGCACGGTTTGATTGAACACCCATTCCAGTGGAGAAATTTGTGTTGCATGAAGAATAGTGCAGTGCGCCACAAATCGGTTGCGTATGACACAATTGTGGCATAGGTATTTCTGCAATACATGTGCAAGCAGTTTGCACAGAAAAGAATGTGGAAAAAGTCCGACAGAAACTGGTTCAATGTCCTTAGTAAATGTGTCATACCTAAATTATTGTTGTAAAAGTCCGGAATTTGTATGTGCTTGTCTTGGTAAATATGCCCAATTGTATCTGTTTGCTAGAGGACATCAGATATTCACCTCTGTGCAGAACAACTTCAATATTTTCCAGCTAAGGAGACAGATCATGATTGCTAATGTAATACAGGTAGTCCCCGGGTTACATACAAGATAGGGTATGTAGGTTTGTTCTTAAATTGAATTTGTATGTAAGTCGGAACGGTATATTTTATCATTGTAATCCCAGCCAGAACTTTTTTGGTCTCTTATGACAACCCAACATTTTTAAAATCCAATTGTGAAAGAATCAAGATTAACAATAAAGCTTCATTACAGACACCTTTGATAACTGTTATAGCTGTTTATTGTAGTCTAGGACTAAAGTACAACAAATTACCAATATCCAGTGGTCCGTTTGTAACTAGGGGTCGTATGTAAGTCGACTGTTCTTAAGTAGGGGACCGCCTGTATTATGTTTTATGAAATTAAATATCGGGGACATTGTCACATCTCTATCAGTCATTTTTATTTGTTAACAGAGACTTCAGATTTGCAACCTTCATTGAAGTGTGATGGTGGTACGATGATACCTTCAATCAGTCAATGTCAACTAAAGCAACTTGGGTACAACATAAGCAGCTTGCACATTAGAAACGACTCCATTGCATGCACATATGTATTTGATGACATTATTAACAATATTCGAGTACAAAGTTTTCAAGTAAAAGCTGCCATAGGATGGTGTGGAAACACTGTTAACCAGGTTTGAGAATATTTTTTTTGTGTATTTTTTTTTTAGCTTTTTAATTGAAATGGTTAGTTTCATTTAAGTTTGTCATTTTAGTTTGTCTCATCATTATAACCTCTTTTCCAAATGAGGATGATATTGCCACTATCTGTTTTCCACAAGTTCCAAATCTCAATATATAGTATAGTAAAAAATATAGTAAAAAATGCACAGAAACTGCTGCTGGAATCACTGGAGGGAATTCATTGAGACTGGCATTTTAAACACCACTCTTAAAATTCCCCAGAATGGCATTCCGGCGCCAATATATATTTATAAGGCTGTGGCCTCTTAGTAGATACAGGCGCAATCTACGCCAGTTAGGACCTATTATTGGGACGGTTTTATAGAGAGTATAGTAAAAGCTGTAGGCTGGGCATTCATACCTCTGCCTGCCCAAAATAGCTTGCGGGTGGGAGAAGACAGGAAACTGGCGTGAAGGGGAGATTTATGTGCCTTCTCTGCCAAGAAACTGGTAGAAAAGGCATAATGAATCCCCCCATTGTGTTTATATAAATCTAAAACAATAGAGCTTTGATCTGTGTTTTCTAGCAAACAAAACCATAAATGTCAATGTATTACAATTCAATTATTGTATTTTTTTCTACAGAATGATTCCTCAAAAATCTATTTCACCAATACTCTCCAAATTGATCCGAATTCTGGCCCACTCATTACCAAAAATCCAATTGTCTTCAATTTTACTTGTGGATACAATCTGACCATGCAGACCAGTCTGAACTTCTCTCTAAACCCTATTGTCAGGTGATGATTATATGTGGAACATTGCAAAGTAAAGTACATTTCATTAAGATATTTGTAGTCACACTGTATGTTATTCCAACATACATAATGTTATTTCCAAATGTATATCCATGGACAATACCTGGGGTTTCTTAAGCCAGCTTTACTAATAAAATGATGTTCCTAATATACAGTGCATAAAACATGGCTACCGTTTATAAAGAACATTTCCTCCTTTTATTTTACAGCTCAGTTGTTTTACCCTCACAAGGTGAAAGTGGATCATACACTATCACTCTGGCTGCTTTTTCAGAGGCAACATTCACTGTTCCAATACAAGTTAATGAAGAAATAAAAGTTGGATCAAGTGTTTATTTGGGATTGTTTTCTCCTGATATGGATGGAAATTTATTTGCTTTAAGAGTGGAGAAATGCTTTGCAACTCCAACCATTAACCCAGATGACCCTACGAATGTTGTGTTTGTAAGTGCAGGGTAAGTCAAATATTTTGTTCAAATCATCAGAAGATAATGTAATGGCACATACCCATAAATATGTGCATTAAACTTGTCCAGATAACAAAGTCCTATCCTAATTCACTGCTCCTCTGGTCTTTATACTGCCTTAGACAGCTTAAGAGGACCTGTCACCCTGGAAAACCCACCCATCAAATGTGCCCTCCATAATCCTCCCCCCAGCCCCTTTCTCCCTAGCCATTTTTATTTTAAATTTATGTGCAGTAAATGTATTTAAAACGATCCGACCTCTTACTAAATAAGAGGTCGGATCGTGTATCTGGCCTGCTGGCAGTCGGCGTTTTCATTAGGGGACGTGCCGACACCCCCCCAGCACGCCCCCGCCAGTGGTCAAATTGTAGGAAAAGCCAGCAGCATCGCATGGCTGCCGGCTCTCCACGGTGCGGCCACGCTGCACTAACAGCGGCTGCGGACTGGCTGACTCACATTGCCGGCGGGCCGCGCCGCACTGCCAGGGGCTGTGCAGGGCCGGCGCTATGGGTAGGCAAAGGTGGCAATTGCCCAGGGCCCCCAGGGAGAAAGGGGAGAATCTCTTCTTTCAAATGAATCTTGAATTGTGTTTCTAGGTGCTATGGATCCAGAGATATTCAGGTTTAAAGTGAGAATATCAGGTGCCATTTTTATATATAAATATCACTTCCGACGGCAGTTTAACAGTTAATATCTCAGTTTTTCTGCATTTTAGAAACACAAATTTAGATTCATATAAAAGAGGAGACTCTCTTCTTTCATAGGAAAAAAGAAGTGAGTTTCTATGAGTCACAGAACCAGAGATACAGCCCTCTGAAGTGTCTCCCCCATCTCCAGATTTTTAGCCATCAGGCTGCAGGGAGTATTAGCTGCACACAGGAGCTTCTGCACCTCACAGATAATAGAAATAATCACTTTATATGTTACTAGTACTACATTTTGAGAAGGGATAATATCAACTAATATTCATGTTTTTAACCCTTCTCTATGCAAATCTAAGAACACACTTTGGGCCACATGTATCAATCGTTTTTTTTCTGTTGTTTTTGCGCCTTTTCATTCAGGCGCACCATTTTTTGTGCCATTTTTGCGACTAAATGCTAGCTACGCAGCAAAAAATAACCAGCTTTCCCTCATTTATCCTAGCAATCCAGATGTTTTGATGCGCCTAATGATATTCATCACTTGCGACTTTTCATTTAGGCGCAAAAACGGGCGCAAAAACACTGCAGCCCGGAGCTGGCGTTAACTGAGAAGAAAGCACTGAGCCCCTTTGCAGAAAAGCTCATCCAGACACTGCAGACACTAGAACAGATCATACAGACATGAGATACTCTGCAGACACTAGTACAGATAATACAGTCATTAGATACTCTGCAGACAGGAGCTACAGACTCTATTTACACTTCATCACCTTCTATTTACAAAACATTCTGCAGAATCCTGAGCTCAAAGCAAGAGAGAAGAGAACGTTACAGAATGTTGCAGATAGTACTGACAAGTGTCCCCCATGTCATTCTGCACAGTATCTGAGGGGGATACTGTGCAGAATTACAGGGGTGCAGCAGGAGACCAGCACTGGGGGATCCCCTCCAGGAGAAGCCCCTGCTGAGGAGGTCACTGGGTGCAGGGTGTCACACACCTGGGTGCTGCTGTGAGTGTTATCTTCATTCTGGGCTGTGGGAAAAGCAGAGAGGAGCTTGTAGCAGGATGACATGTATGTGCCTGAATCTAACATTACGCCTTAACTGCGCCAAAATTGCGCCTAAACTGTGTTAAAGTGAAGTGATTAATAAGAGGCAGGAAATTAACTTATCATAGATGGTTGTAGCTTGTGATAATTCTGGAAAACAGTGCACCAGAATTTAGGCGCAACTGCTACACCTAGGCGCACAAAAGTGATAAATGCGGCCCATTCTCTCTTATTCCCTTTTATTTTGTGATAGTTATTTTTTGTTGGGAAAATTGACTGATACGATGAACATTCAATCCTCTTCACCTAATGTGACTACACCACGACCAGAACATGTCCATAAAGTTATATGTAACACCAAAAACACACACATGTCCTGGAATAAAGTTTTTATTTCCCATCATCCTCCATTATTTACACCTATGTTATGACATTCTCACTTTCATTCTTATGAAGCGCGGAGGGTTCTGTTATTGTGATAATACAATGGCGCACATCTAAACGTGACTTTTATTATCTCATTAGAGGGGTTTATGGATATATAATTATTTATTTGGGTTACCATTGTGTAAGGAACAGACAATGATACATCTGTGTGAATTTTCTGCAGTTCCCTTTGCTACATATTTTGGTGAATATACACATGTGGGGTCTGTATGCTCTCCTCACATCTGTTTTAGGAAAGTAGATTTTCTTTATATAAGTATCTGGATTTGTACATATTTTAGAGGAAATTTTGAATGTTAATTGCCAAATGCATCGCCTGGTTGTCTGCTTTCAAAATTCTCTAGGTTTCATGGCTCCTTTACTTTTTATTCTGTTTTATTGCTATATTTTGCAGGTTGTGACTGTCTAAAAATGTCTAGCTGAAAAGCAGATATCTAGTTATTACAGTTTTAGTGATATTATGTGGATTTATTTATGTGAACATATCAATAGGGCACATTTGTGAACTCTACAAATGTCCATGTATTACATTTAGGAGATGTGAAGGTAAACATTTTCAGTTTGGATCAAATTTTTTGCCATCAAGGTCAAATTTTAAGTATTTTTAATAGAATGTTTCAATTTGAATCAAAATTGCATGAAGGCGCCTATGTCTATAAAATCTTTGATGCAATTTTGAAAATGGGGCAAGTGTCTGCTTTCAGAAAATATTGGTCCCCCTCCCCAATGGGCCTCACAGTCTAATCAACCTACCAGTAATTTTTTGGAGTGTAGGAGGAAACCGGAGGACCCGGAGGAAACCCACGCAGACACAGAGAGAGCATACAAAATCTTTGCAGATGTTGACCAGGGCTGCAAGGCTGTAGTGCTAATCACGGAGCCACCATGCTGCCCATAAATCTCCCTATCATCTATCTATCTCCTATAAAATTCTCCCATATTACAGTTTGTTTTACCATACTAAAGGAGTCTCTTACTGACTGTGACTGGTCATAAAATAGTTTTATTTTGGGGCCCCACTTTTAGTTTTGCCCAGGGCCCCACTTTGTCTAGAACCGGCCCTGGGGCTGTGGCCGGGCCGGGCTTATTTACAGGGGCGCGGAGAGCTGGCAGCGATGCTCTTTTTGTTGCTCTTTTCTTTGTTGCTGTATCTTCAGGATGGTGTTAGTACATCTATATTTTAAAGCTTTACTATGTTTAGTGATATGCTAATATGGTTGGTGTGAGCTGTATGCTATCACACAGTGAGTTCTTTAATGTGATTTTATCTTACCCATTATACATTACACTTCTAGGCTTCCTTCTTTTCTGATGCTTTTAAACAAAATGTATGGATAATTGATAGAATTCAATAAATTATGTCATTTGATCTGTATCAACAGCTGTGCTGTAGATGGCGATATCCTGACTACAGTTATACAGAATGGAAACTCTTCTGAAGCCAGAATCCAAACTAGTGCATTTCTATTTCAAGGATATACAGAAGTGTATATATTTTGTAATGTGAGGCTGTGCAACAAAACAAGTGGATGTGAAGGGGTAAGTAACAGCACTTTTACTTATAGTGAAAAATCTGTCATCTTGCACTTTGTCTCCTTAAGTTCAGCAAGAGCTGGACAGATTTATTTATGGATTTAGACAAAATGTTTTAGACAACTCCTTTAATGTGAAAGTATACTGTTTTTATGTATTAACTTAGAGAATAAGAAGTTAGAACGGTATGTCAACAAAATTTTAAATGCATGTAAAATATTGTCTTATACCAATGCAATACCAAACCAATGCAAAGAAAAGTCAAAAGAAATGCATCCAATCTAAGATCCCATTCCCACTGCTGTTGTGGGGATGCATAAACGGGCACAAGCTAGTGGCAAAAGGCGCCTTGTGCTGTATGGTGAGCACGTGTACCGTGCCGTGGCTGCAAGAACTGGCTACTTGCAGTGACCACTTCTCCTCCTCTCCTGTGCGCCAACTACGGCTACTGCCGGGTGAGCACAGGTTAGGTTATGTTTGTGTAAATGTAGCCTAAGGCACTAAAGATGGCTTCAGTCATGTGAGTTATGTGACCCTGTATTTAGTAAAGTTTTTAAATTAATGAATAGTAGTTTATTGAGGAGAGGAACATATATAGGATGACTACCAATGGGCGGTATAGCTGAGAGTCCAGGCCCTATATGAAGATTCGCCATCAGTCTTAAAAAATATATCTATACTCACCTTCCGGCTTCTTCTCCTCGGCCCTGCGGCTCCGTCTTCTGCTCTTCCGGCCTGGGTGCATCACTAAGACGCAGCAGTGTTGCGGCCGAATCATAGTATATGCGCGGGCCCTTGCACTATGACGTCATACCTTTTTTTTAACTTTAAAAGGGGGCACCTGGGATGGACATTTTATGAAAGGGGGCCATCTGGGGTGAACTTTTTATTAAAATTGGGCATCTAGGGTGGATATTTCATCAAAGGGGGCATCTGGGGTGGACATTTCATTAAAAAGGGGCACCTGGGGTGGACATTTCATTAAAAGGGGGCATTTGGGGTGGACATTTAGTTAAAGGGGGCATCTGGGTTGGACATTTAGTTACAGGGGGCCATCTGGGGTGGACATTTAATCAAAGGGGGCATCTGGGGTGGACATTTCATTAAAGGGGGCATATGGGGTGGACATTTTATTAAAGCGAGCCATATGGGTGGACATTTAATTAAAGGGGCATCTGGGGTGGGCATTTCGTTAAAGGGGGCATCGAGGGATTTGTGTTCTGGACGGCATTCGGATTGAGGGTTTCATGCAGTTAGGGAATATGATTTCCTAAATAAATGGATTGTAAGAGCAGGATTCAAGTTCATCATTAAATTACTTTTATGGACAATATAAGATTGAGGATATGTAGGATATAGAGTAGTATTTAAGTCCTAACATCCAGGTACATGTTGGTTTGGGGCGATCGGGGGGCCCTAGTGAACAGCCCTGGGACACTTAATCCGCCACTGCTTACTACAGGATCTCCTCATAATGTCTGTTAGTGTATACAAAGAAGTAGCTCCCTCATTCTTCTCCCGGCATCTTCTTTCTTTGCGCTAACTTTTTATTTTTGTAATATGTAGGTTACTAAACATAATGACAACAGCTGGTCTGGGTTTTGAGACCAGTAGGCAAAGTAGAACAATGGCTGATAGTGTAAGCATATAAACTTAGATAGCTGTCAATCACCTAATAGACTCAATCCTTATGAGCTAAGAGATGACTAGCCATAGCATAGCATATTCAATGTCCCAAGTTTTCTTTTAATATTTGTTAAAACTGCTAACACCAAAAGATCATTGATAAATATAGTGGTTGGTAATTTGTTAGAGAAATCATGATTGCAGAAACCACTTTATAAATTTTATGCAGGTGACTATAAACTAATCTTGACAATCTTTTTTGTGTTTTGCTTGCAGTGTGGCCTTAGCCGTTCTTTATTAGCTGATTCATCACAACTGGGAATACAACTGACTTTACAAGGTATATACAATTCGTAAACTCATTACATTTACACTGTTATATAAGCTGTAGACTGACTACTTTACATTGTATCATGATGTCATAACTTCAAGCCTGCAGTTTCTTAACTATAAACTTTCACCAAGTTTTTACGTCTTTCACCGTGTGCTCCACATAACCCCTCTACTTTATTCTTTTGTTCAGTACGATCATGGTGATAACAAATTTTTACAGGTTTTATAAACACACTAATAACAAAAAGTTATTAGCGTCAGAAGATTTCTTTTTCGTACACAATCGTTTAACTTTTTAGTTAAACGATTGTGTACGAAAAAGAAATCTTCTGACGCTAATAACTTTTTCATACTTTGGCGAAGGGAGCTATGTTAGGTGTAATTATTGCCCTAATGAGCCGACGTTTTCATTGCTACCATTTTAAGGTCTGTGTGACATTTTGGTCACATTTCATTGCATTTTTTATGTGATGTAAAATGGTGTAAAAGTCGTGTTTCAGACATTTGGGCGCTATTTTCTGTTATGTGGTTCACTGCCGGCAATAACCATTCTTATATTTTGATAGATCGGGCATTTTGAGACAATTTATTATGTTTTATATCAGTTTTAGAGAAAGGGGGGTGATTTGAACTTTTAGGTTTTTTACTTTTTTTCACTATTTTTTAGACCCTCTAGGGTACATTAACTATAGATGCGCTGATCATTCCTACCATATACTGCAATACTACTGTATTGCAGTATATGGCATTTTTGCACAGTATTCATTATAATGAGCCAGTGGCTTATTGTAACAAATCTTCAGAAACCAGACAGCCTCGGGTCTGACAAAGACCCAAGGCAGTCATGGCAACTGATCGGCGCTCCCGATGTCATTCGGAGGAGCAATGATTGGATCCAAGATGGCGCCGCCGGTTTTTAAATGCCGCCGGCAGCTTTTCATTTGCTTATGGACTGTTTCTACATCTGTCACAGTGTTCCAAATTTATATAGGTTTTAATATATTTTTTAAAAATTATCACCATATGTGTAAAAAACCATTGTGCCCTATTCTGAGACGTATAACTTCTTAATACTTTGCTGCATGGAGTTGTGTAAGGCGTCGTCATTTCTTTGCAGAATGACCTGATGTTTACATTACTACCATTTTGGGGACTGTATGACTTTGTATTGCAGTATATTATTGAATATACCACTTATGTATTGTAATCTGTCCCTGAGCAAGAAAAGCAATTGAAGTTAATCAGGACTGATAGTTATCCAAGCTACATGATTGAGAAACCCATGCTCTCATTCACAATGCAATTCAGGTGCAATGCCAAGTGCTCCCTGGATATTCAGTATCCAGATTATCCAATCCAGTATACAATATTAAGTATTTCTGATGTGCACTATTTGATTTTCTCCAATTTCTGTTTTAGATTTTGATTATAACACCAGTTCTGGACATTACACAGGTATGGTCATAATATCACAGAAATAATACTCCTTGTTTCTCTTAATAAAAAGGAACATTTTATGATTCTGCTAGGTAGATTTAAATGGTAGATAGCAGGTGGTGCAGAGGCTATAGTAACTGTTGTGTGACCTGATACTCATTTTGTATGGAGGCATGCTACTCCTCTGGTGAAATGAGTTTATAAGTGACATATATATATATACCGTATATATGGATATATGGATATATGGATATATAGATATATATGTATAGATATATAGATATATATGTATAGATATATAGATATATGATGTATAGATATATAGATATATGATGTATAGATATATAGATATAGATGTATCTATCTATCTATCTATCTAAAACAAGAGAAGTCCAAGGCAGCACAACCAAACGGCCTGGGTGCAAAAATCTGGATGTCCGTGGCAAGGACCAAATGGTATATACAAGGAAGGCAGCAGCACTCCAGTTGGTAGATTAAATCAGGGTGATCTTTATTTCAGATGCGACGTTTCGGTGTATCCACCTTTTTCAAGCATGCCGAAACGTCGCATCTGAAATAAAGATCACCCTGATTTAATCTACCAACTGGAGTGCTGCTGCCTTCCTTGTATATCTATCTATATATTTTTTTTTTCCTTTTCTGAGCAACACATTACTTATGACTTATGGATGGGCTGGGTTTTGGATATCAAGGGAAGTTTACAGCAGTGGAACATGATTTTGTATTATTTGTAATGTAATTATAGACACGTGATTGGAATGTTGTTTCCTGTACAAGGGAACAGCAGATTTTAAATGATGTTGAATGATCCCTTGTGTATCTCTTTCTTTCTAGTTGCCTCCTGGACTATGTTGGCTGCCTCCCTGCTTGGATTGTTATCTGTGAAGCTCTTCTAACAAGATAAGAGCCAGATTCTAGCCATATAAATGGATTTGATCATGGGTATTACATATATTTTAATGTTATTCATATGGGACTATAGTTAATTTATTTTCTTCCTAATTCAGAAATATTTCTATGCTATGCTAATATGAAAGGACAATATTTAGTAATAATAAAAATTATTATAGCCCAGTTCCTGACAATATTCCTCAACTGGCATATCCCTGTGAAAACAATCTACTTCATAGTCCCTCAATGGTTTGCCATTTTTTCTTCAATTTTCTTTGATGCTAAAATCAGAAATATACATTCCTTTATGTACTTTTTTCACCTATTGTATAAAATAAATGCATTTGTATTATACAAGAATTGTGTCTGTGCATTCATTTATTTAGTATAAAAAGTGTGTATTTTTGGCCTAGTCATGGACAAGGTATACCTTTGACGTAACACATTATTCTATGATTAATAGGTTCCACAATTGGTATCATTCCTTTAAAAGGAATACATACCTTTGTTGCTGGATGTCTCGGGTCTTCTATTCCTTAATTTTGAACTCTTTTATTTATGAACCATTTGCTTTACAGCCTGAGATGAAATTCAGAATAATCTTATTGACTTCTGAGAGTGTCTAGTGTTCGGCTATCCTTAGGTCAGCGTTGACATGCACTACAGTTGTGTCTGTCTATGGCTTTGCATAATTTTTTTTGTGTTGAAGCTTATTGAAAATACACAGAGCACACAGAAAAAAGTCCATCACTTATTCCAAATAAAAGAAATAAGACTTTATTGTGAGACAATATCCATGTAAAAGAAATTGTGGATATAGAATCCAGTGTAGGGCCAGTTGTGTGATGTACTACAAATGCAAGCACTGAGATCATGAATGTCCATATTACTACCATTTCATTTAATTAAACCTGAGCTTAAAAAAAAAGTGGGCATTAATGCGTAGAGCCAAATACCTCAAAATAAGCCCTGCAAAATTCCTCAAACAGTACTGTTGGGTGTTAATGTACATAATGTACATTAAGAAAAAATGTATAGACCTATCACAACTCTTATTTGCTAAACAGTAAATACTTGAAGATGATATTTAATAGGTTTGCGCGTGTATGTATATATATATATATATATATACATACATATATATATATATATATATATATATATATATAAACAAAAGCGAACGGCACTCCAAAATGGTGGAATAATTGGTGTTTATTCCCGAGAGAAAGGCTTGAGAAAGGCTTCGGATGAAGCTGAAACGTAGCAGCTTGTGAATAAACACCACTTGAATTGTTCCACCATTTTGGAGTGCCGTTGCCGTTCGCTTTTGTTTTTCTATATCTGGAAGGACGTGGCTGACCGGTTGTAGCGTGCACCCAGCCCTTACTTTATTGCTGTGCCGCTAAATAAATCATCTTTTTTCGTATATATATATATATATATATATATATATATATATATATATATACACTTATTTATTTATTTTTTGCTTAGAGAGGCACAGAGTTACTAGTACTATGTGTATTACAGGCAGATATGAAATGCGTATCCTTACAAACAAGATAGGGAGCAACATTGTGAGAATTTAATAAATGTTTCCAATGTCAAAGATTTGGTACAAGGCTTGTGTCTTCAGGGCAGGGAGGAGGTATCTTGCAGAGAAAATAGTGATGCTTTATGTACATCACCACATTCTCTAGAGGACATTCCTCAGATATTAAAATAATTACAACCAGACCAGCAAGTTTGTCACTAAAGGAAAGAGTTAACTGTTCACAAGTCTCCCTTACTTACAAGTTCAGCCAATCCATATTATTGGTTATTGTGAAATTCTCCTAATTTCAGGTTCCAGTTACACTGACCTCCTACTTGCATAGTCCTCTCCCCTTTACCTCTCTCTATATATAAATAAAGCTTCAAATGGAGCTGTTTAGCACATTGTAGCTGTGATTGTTAAGGCACATTTTATTTTAGGGTGCAGAAATGAGACTACTTTATGTTGTTGTTCTGATAGCTGGGCTGAAGTATGCAGGTAAGATGTCCTATTTAATATGTATTTATTACAAATATATTTTTATATCATGGTGATACTAAACAGTTCTCTGTTCAGATGATGGTCTCATATATTTGACTTGGTTTGAGACTTTCCCTACTTGTCATTGGTTTATATTGTTTAGAAGGAATATACAAAAGAAGTTTCTTTTGATAAATATTTGTATCCCTATATAGTTGTTTTGCATATGTCTGATTCAAGTTTATATTTCTATGTTGCTCAAGAGGACAAAGGACAAATTTATAATACTGATGACTTTTTCATTATTTTATGTATTAAAAAAACAATGTCAAAAAGCAATGCAAAAGTTATTGTTGACCTAAACCTTGTACCTAGTATTGTGCTGTGGGTAGTCATGATTAAAGCTCTAGCTTATGCTTCCTATCTACCTTATCTATCCATCTTATCATTCAATGTACTATATATGTTTCTAGTAAGGTAGTATCTAAGCCTATAGATAGTATCTATGTATCTCATGACTCTTAACCCCATTCTAACCAAATCTTAAAAGGCTTTAATGACCTGTGAATTTTTCAGGAATTTGCATCACTGCTGTGTTTTTGTGCAAAATTGCACCTTTTTTTGTAACACGTAAGGGTAGTTTATAACTAAAAAATTTCAAAAACTAGAGAAAAAGGTTTTTTTGTAATGTAAAGTATATATTGTTTTTCAATTTTCAAAATAACTAAAAATGACCATTATAAATTAATTTCCCAGTGTATAACAGTTGAATTCATATATATTTTTATAGTGTAGAGAGGGATATTTTAAAATTTTATTTGGACTTATTAATGTTATTTTTTAAAAATATTGTGTATGTGTGCTTTTTCATATCATATCATATGTCCCCAATGTGGTCATAAAAATACCTGAGGGACATTTTTACATTATTAGAGCCCCAGCTACAAGGTACAACAACACTCTGTGGGGGTTCTGCTTAACCCTTTCAGACTGGGGTCTATAGAGCCACTTCTAACTTCTCCCTAGGGTCTCTGGCTGTGTCATCTCCTGCACTATTTGCTGAAAGACGTTGCTGCGGACTTGGAACCTGCACCCTCTGATATCTTTCGTCAAGGGACATATTAAAGATTCTTTAATGAACCTTTTGACTCATTAGCCTAATTTAAAAAGTTAACTTTAGAAGAAAAGAGGCCACAGATAACAAATTTTAGAGGATTACCACAGTCCCTGTGCGGAGATATATGAATAAGTGTCCCTGATTTTGTGCTTGATTTTGATAGTAAATTTTCTTTAAGGTTTGAACTCAAGTTAAAATTCTATACTTACACTGTGTTTGACATTGAAAACACTAGGGGGCAGGTTTGTTATTTTTCTGGTTTGTTAGAAAATAATATGTTCTGGTTAATGTGAAAATAACTGCGTAGCTGTAGCTATAAGATTTTGATCAAAGTTGCTGTAAAAATTTACAAGGGTCATCATTATGTTAGCATTTTCAGTAACTCATTCTTTTTTTCTTTCACTTCTAGAATCTGCATGTTACAGTGAGTATATGTTTATGTTACCATTCAAATTGATATAGAAATGTATTAAAAAGTTTCTTTCACTTCATTAATAAGTAGCTTAAATGTTGCTCACTATTTATTATTTAACCCTTTTGCAAACATTGTTATTTTATCTTTAGTGACAAAAACTGCTAAACACAATTGAAAACTGTTATTCTTATTGCATTTTAAAATTCTCAATATTGCATAATAATCATTATATTTATGCATATTTATGCATTATAATAATTAGAGATGAGCGAACATACTCGTCCGAGCTTGATGCTCGATCGAGCATTAGCGTACTCGTAACTGCTCGTTGCTCGGACGAGTATTTCGCCCGCTCGAGAAAATGGCAGCTCCCGCCGTTTTGCTTTTTGGCGGCCAGAAACAGAGCCAATCACAAGCCAGGAGACTCTGCACTCCACCCAGCATGACGTGGTACCCTTACACGTCGATAGCAGTGGTTGGCTGGCCAGATCAGGTGACCCTGGGATAGACTAGCCGCTGCCCGTGCTGCTCGGATCATTCTCTGTCTGGATGCCGCTAGGGAGAGAGCTGCTGCTGGTCAGGGAAAGCGTTAGGGTGTTCTATTAGCTTACTGTTAGGCAGGAGTGATTCTACAACAACCCAACAGCCCTTCTTAGGGCTACAATAACGTTATACTTTTTTTTTTTATTTGCTTGTGGCTGGGCTTGCTGGCACTAGTAGTGCAGCTAGTACCATATTGTGAGGAATTAGCAGGGGGACTTGCTACCGTTGTGTTTAGCTCTTAGTGACACACATATCCACCTCAAACACCAAAGTGGGAAAATTTATTAGGGGTTTGATTTCAATTAGGCACAGTCTGCCAGTTTCTTTTTATTTTACGTTTATTTTTTTAATAACTCAGCGTCATCTCATCTGGCATAGTAGTGTGCTTTCATACTTGGCTAGAAAATAGCCATAGGAGAATCCAAACGGCTTACTTACGCCTACAGTAGCGTTATATATATTTGATTTCTGGTTGATCTGCTGGTGGCTGTAGTTGCTGCAGTGCATCTACTAGCAAATTGTGAGCAATTTGTAGTGAGACTTGCGACCACTGTGTTTTGCGCTTAGTGACGCACATATCCATCGCAAAGACCGAAGTGGGAAAATTTATTAGGGCCCGGGGTTGGATTTCAATTAGGCACAGTCTGCCATTTCCTTTTTTATTTTACGTTTATTTTTTTCATAACTCAGCGTCATCTCATCTGGCATAGTAGTGTGCTTTCATACTTGGCTAGAAAATAGCCATAGGAGAATCCAAACGGCTTACTTACGCCTACAGTAGCGTTATATATATTTGATTTCTGGTTGATCTGCTGGTGGCTGTAGTTGCTGCAGTGCATCTACTAGCAAATTGTGAGCAATTTGGAGTGAGACTTGCGACCACTGTGTTTTGCGCTTAGTGACGCACATATCCATCGCAAAGACCGAAGTGGGAAAATTTATTAGGGCCCGGGGTTGGATTTCAATTAGGCACGGTCTGCCATTTCCTCTTTTATTTTACGTTTATTTTTTTCATAACTCAGCGTCATCTCATCTGGCATAGTAGTGTGCTTTCATACTTGGCTAGAAAATAGCCATAGGAGAATCCAAACGGCTTACTTACGCCTACAGTAGCGTTATATATATTTGATTTCTGGTTGATCTGCTGGTGGCTGTAGTTGCTGCAGTGCATCTACTAGCAAATTGTGAGCAATTTGGAGTGAGACTTGCGACCACTGTGTTTTGCGCTTAGTGACGCACATATCCATCGCAAAGACCGAAGTGGGAAAATTTATTAGGGCCCGGGGTTGGATTTCAATTAGGCACAGTCTGCCATTTCCTTTTTTATTTTACGTTTATTTTTTTAATAACTCAGTGTCATCTCATCTGGCATAGCAGTGTGCTTTCATACTTGGCTAGAAAATAGCCATAGCAATAGGATAGCATCGTTTGGTTTTAAAAACTAAAAAACACACAAAAAAAAAAACCACAAAAAAAAGTTAAAAAAAAAATTAAAGTTATAACTCTCATTTTCAAAATGTTTAACCCGAGGGCTAGGGGTAGAGGACGAGGGCGGGGACGTGGGCGTCCAACTACTGCAGGGGTCAGAGGCCGTGGTCCTGGGCGGGGTGAGACACCACCTGCTTATGAGGGAGCAGGGGAACGCCGCAGAGCTACACTCCCTAGGTTCATGTCTGAAGTTACTGGGACTCGTGGTAGAGCACTGTTGAGGCCAGAACAGTGCGAACAGGTGATGTCGTGGATTGCCGACAATGCTTCGAGCAATTTGTCCACCAGTCAGTCTTCCACGCAGTCCACCCATGTCACCGAAATCGGCACTCCTCCAGCTCCTGCACCTCAGCCTCCTCCCCCCCAGTCTGCCCCCTCCCAGCAAAATTTGCCATTTGAACCGGCATACTCTGAGGAACTGTTTTCTGGACCCTTCCCACAGTCACAAACCACTTGTCCGGTTGCTGATGGGCAATTTTCCGATGCCCAGGTTTTCCACCAGTCGCAGTCTGTGGGTGATGATGACCTTGTTGACGTACTGGAAGAAGTGTGTAAAGAGGTGTCCGACGATGAGGAGACACTGTTGTCAGACAGTGGGGAAGTTGTTGTCAGGGCAGGAAGTCCGAAGGGGGAGCAGACTGAGGGATCGGAGGATGATGAGGTGACAGACCCAAGCTGGGTTGAGAGGCCGGGTGAACACAGTGCTTCTGAGACGGAGGAGAGTCCTCGACCAGAACAGGTTGGAAGAGGCAGTGGTGGGGCCAGACGGAGAGGCAGGGCCAGAGCTGGTGCATCAGCGCCAAATGTGTCAACTAGTGAAGCTCCCGTGGCGAGGGCTCCTGCGGCGAGGGCTAGATTTTCAGAAGTCTGGAGGTTCTTTAAGGAAACACCGGATGACCGACGGACTGTGGTGTGCCACATTTGCCAAACCAGGATCAGCAGGGGTTCCACCACTATAGCTTAACTACCACCAGTATGCGCAGGCATATGAATGCTAAACACCCCACTCAGTGGCAACAAGCGCGTTCACCTCCGGCCGTGCACACCACTGCTCCTTCCCCTGTGTCAGCTGATAGTCAGCCCCCTGCCCAGGACCCTGCCACAAAAACCCCATCGTCGCCTCCACGATCCTCCACAGCATCCACCAGCGTTCAGCTCTCCATACCCCAGACGCTGGAGCGGAAACGCAAATATAGTGCAACCCACCCGCACGCCCAAGCCCTTAATGTGCACATCTCCAGATTGCTAAGCCTGGAGATGCTGCCCTATAGGCTAGTAGAGACCGAGGCCTTTCGCAGCCTCATGGCGGCGGCTGCCCCTCGGTATTCGGTCCCCAGCCGCCACTACTTTTCCCGATGTGCCGTCCCAGCCCTGCACCAGCACGTGTCAGACAACATAATCCGTGCCCTGACCAACGCCGTTTCTGACAAGGTCCACCTGACCACGGACACGTGGACGAGTGCTGCCGGCCAGGGCCACTATATATCGCTGACGGCACATTGGGTTAACTTGGTGGAGGCTGGGACCGAGTCTGACCCTGCGGCTGGTCATATACTGCCGACGCAGAGGATTGCGGGGCCTACCTCGGTCCAGGTGTTTCAGGCCTACTATGCCTCCTCCTCCTCCCACCCCTCCTCCACCTCCTCCTCCTCCGAATTACCATCCGTGGGCATGGCGCCATCAGTCGGTAGCTCTAGGCACAGCAGCAGTGCCGTCGCTAAGCGACAGCAGGCGGTGCTCAAACTGCTGAGCCTAGGTGATAAAAGGCACACCGCCCAAGAGCTATTACAGGGCATTCCACATCAAACTTGTTAACTTTGTCGCCACCGTGCTGTGTAAGCCACAAAATATACTGGAAAACTTTTTTCATTTACGGATATTATTTCAGCGCTTCTTGCGCAGATGTTTACATTCCCCTCACCCGCCATATCCCAAACTTATAAGAACGCTACTACACTTGATCTTATACAAAAGGTTCTTAGAAGTGCTGTTTGGGGAGTAGCCTAGAGACAGGGGCTTGGATTGGCGAAAACTCGCCTGGCAGCGGAGCGCCAGCTCCATGCCAAGATCCAACTAACATAGTTTTAACTGCAGCACCTTTAATCTACTACTAGTTCACTGCCTCCATACATGGTCCCCTTATCAAACGAGCTGTGTCAGGCAGAATTGTGGATTGTTTTCATGGCTTCCATGTTAACTTTGTCGCCACCCTGCTGTGTAATCCACAAAATATACTGGCAAACTTTTATCATGTACCGATATTATTTGAGCGCTTCTTGCTCACCTCCTTTGGTTCCTCTCTGCCACCCATTGGTTTGAAGCCTGAGTCCATTTAGGGTATGTTGCCATGACACTCTCTAGCCTGCCGCTGCTGCCGCTGCCGCTGCCTCTGCATGCCGTCCCCTATAGTGTCAGGGTCAATTATTGGATGTTTTAGATGCTATCTAGCCTCATTCGGTCACTCTGTCATGGCCATGCTGTTGCCCATAATTTTGGCATAATGGTGCGATTAAGCAGCCTCAGAGGCATCCATGCATGCTGCCCCTGCTGTTTCCTGTCCATTTCCGTGGTGTTTCGATCCTTTTCTGAGGTTCCCAGGTGTTTGGCCAAGCTTCCCTGTGCAGAGCCTTGGTCCCCTTGAAAAATGCTCGAGTCTCCCATTGACTTCAATGGGGCTCGTTACTCGAAACGAGCATTCGAGCATCGGGAAAAGTTCGTCTCGAATAACGAGTACCCGAGCATTTTAGTGCTCGCTCATCTCTAATAATAATCAATATTTAAATTCTTAATAGTGCGTTCAAAGTTCTTGCATACTCAGTCCAAGTGAGAGAGCTATGACACAGGTGTAAGTCCAATCCAAACACCTTCTAATTCAAATATTGTGAGGATACCAAGCTAACACCTCTCATATATAATTTCCTTCAGAATGATCACAAGTGTTCACAGTACTTTCTCTATATTAAAAATAGTTTACAGAACAGATTAAACTTGACAACGCTTCTATGTTATATTTTAACTTGGAGTCCATTCACACCAATAAGAATCGCAACCGCCACTCTTCTCTGTGCTGGAGGTATCTCCAAAATCTAAATATGGTAGGAAAACTTCATAACTTCATGGCCTAGATTTAGGTGCAAAAATATCCATTTATTATACTCACAATTATAAAATTAAACATCACTTTTCATTAAAAATTGAGCCAAGAGATCATAAACTTAACCCTCGGTTTTGCTGATTCTGGCTCCTTCCAAGGTTTGGCTTCTATGAATTTCCTTTTATACAATGTCATTACCACATAAAACATATTTTAAAAATCACAAAAATGTATAAACATTTATGCTATCTTATCTTACAACTGTATTCCGTTTATTGTCCAATCAAATATCCACTTCATTTCTATAGGTTTTCAATAAGGAAAAGAACACCAATCAAATATCGCACACCAGACATACTCTCTTCTAAACAGAAGAGCGTCTAATATCTATGTTAAATTCTAGAAAATAGATGACAAATAACAATGTTCAAAAAACAAACATCTCTTTCCTTTCTTCAATCAGCAAAGCACCTACTTCCTGTGGGATTTTCAATACAAATTTTCACAGAAGAGATAACCAATCACGAAGTCCAACAAGCACACACCTTTTTATTCTGCAAACACAGCATTAAACTTTAATTTTCAAACAGCAATTTATAAATTAAATCTGAGTTATGATTTGTTGCTATGAGCAACTGGAACAGTTTTTTCTCTGAAACACTTCTAATATAACTTCCCCAAATTTAAATTGTGTGTTCTGTCTGGAATGGATCGTAAATCATATGCATGCACTCTCTATATAAGACTTGCCTTCTCCCTATTCCTCCCCTTTTCAAGTTATACCTTTTATCTGTATACAAACAAATGTCACAAGATAAAAGGAATCTTGTAAGATCAGCTCACCGCCTCTGATCGAACAGTCCAAATGAACTCGACCCTGGACACTCCAGCACGGATAACCTTGGCCACAGGTGCAATTTCCAGCTGGACATCAGGAGTCGATTTGAAGATAAAAATTACAAGTTTTATTTATATTCCATTAAAAAGCTTGTACAGCACACAGCATATGGAAAAAAGAAGAAATAGCAACGGAGCTTATGCGTTTCGGTAATATACCTTATTCATAGCTTCATAGCTATTCATAAGCTCCGTTGCTATTTCTTTTTTCCATATGCTGTGTGCTGTACAAGCTTTTTAATGGAATATAAATAATTATTTTATCTTCAAATCCACTCCTGATGTCCAGCTGGAAGTTGATTTCTTTTATCTGTATAGTACAGACTAAAGAATATAAGAGGGCGGACATTTTTTCAGCCTTATCTCTGGCCAGGTAATATTGTGGGGGGATAACTGCTATACTAGTCTCCTCTTTGTTCATCATACCCATATAATTTTAACTCTTTCTTTCTCCTTAGCATAGGAATCTATTAAATGAAAAGGTTTCAATCATTTACAGGTATATACTAAGTAGCAGTTGTGTTGTGTGGTAAAGGTACAGTATTATGGTTCAAAATTACATGATTTTGTATCTGTTCAGTTAGATAGAGAAGAATGTAAATGATGATACATTATATGTTCTTGTTTCTGCAGATGGCACTACTGTGGCATGCAATACCTGTGGTGGTTCCTGTGAGACTGGTGGATGTTATTGTTTAACTGATCCTTTGCAAGAATGTGTCCCAACAGAAGCAGGAAATTGTGCTTCAGAATCAAATTCATGTTGTCCCTCCGGATATTTCTATGACAAAAATAATACCTGCTGCACAGGTAAGAAGAATAGTCCAATGGAGCACTGTATTTCTCAAAAGAAAGGGGGAAATATATCAATCCCCTTATGTTAGTATTCGTGAATACTCTAAGATCATCTTTTGGAATTCCAGGCCAATATATTTTTTTCCCTGCTGGTTTTAGATTGTAGTGCAGGGCTAACATTAGGACAGACTTATAAATGACTGGTCTTAATAGTTTTTTTAATACTCCAATAAAAAGTGATACCTACCTCAACCCCCTCTCTCATTTGTCTGCTGGTCTTCACTAGGTGAGGAGAAAGAGAGAGGACAGAAAGATAAAAAAAAAATTCTTTCCCAAACTTTACTAAAGTGATCTAGCGTACGCAAGTTCACCATCTTTCATATTTCTTGATTTTTGTTACCAGTCCTAACCATTGTTCAAGAACAGGTGACTCCGAGTTGCCCTATTTGCAAATTACCAAATTCCTGCTGTAGATCTAAATCTGCCCTCAGAATCCTCCATTCACCCATATAAAAAATCCTTCATTATTATCATTATACCTCAATTTCATTCTTATTAAATCCTTTGGTGAATAGTGTAACTTGTGTACTAGATTAAATTGTATGATTTCAATTAATATTCTTTAGAATATATCCCCAAACCTCATAAACATTACCTAACTAACTAAGCAGAATTTCTAAGTACAGTATATATTAGAAAAATGTTCACAACTTCCAGACCCCCCCCACACAAAAAAAAACACTGTCAAAAACATTTGAAATTACGGTTACTCTTTAAAGCATCTCATACCACTAGTTTTTCTGTGGGTGGGGCCATTGGTGGACTACCAAAAAAATGATTTTTACTGTTATTTTTAATGCTTACTGTCCAAGTGGTTACAGATAGACATAGGTTTATTGGTCATTTTTAAAACGTGGCATAATGCGTGGGAGTTTGCTAGACAAAAAGCAGCTCTATAGAGGCACTCAAGAGTGCAGATATAACACAAAAAACTCTTTTATCACCTCTAAGTCATATCTAGAGATGAGCGAGCATTAAAATGCTTGAGTGCTCGTTACTCGATTCGAACTTTTCCCGATGCTCTAGTGCTCGTATCGAATAATGAACCCCATTGAAGTCAATGGGAGACTCGAGCATTTTTCACTGAAAGAACACATTGAAAGAACACTGAAGAACATATTGCAGATGTTTGCAGATGTTTTCACTGAAAGAACACATTGAAAGAAAACTGAAGAACACATTGCAGATGTTTACGTACATCTGCTAACTTATCCGAAGACACGCGTGCCGAACGGTGTTCTTCACAATAGTATCTGAAGAACAATATGTGTGAAGAACACATTGCAGATGTTTCCATACATCTGCAATGTATTCTTCACACATATTGTTCTTCACATACTATTGTGAAGAACACAGTTCGGCATGCGTGTCTTGAGATTAGTTAGCAGATGTACGGAAACATCTGCAATGTGTTCTTCAGTGTTCTTTCAATGTGTTCTTCACTTAAATGATCCTGTCTGTGTTCACTGTTTTCATTGTATTCTTCACTGTTCTTCACTGTGTTACCTTAAGTAAATTTTCGATCTCGAGCAGGCGAGATACTCGTACGAGCAACGAGCCGTTTCGACTACGCTAATACTCGAATGAGCATCAAGCTCGGACGAGTATACTCGCTCATCTCTAGTTATATTCAAATCAGCTAAGAAGATTTAGCTAAGACATAGTTGAAAATGCAAAGTATACATAAATATCCAATTCCTGACGTTTTCTGTGTATGCATAGATCTTCAGTTCTATAGCTCACAGAACCATACTCAAGATGGATTCTCAACTTTACCATGAAACCAGAGCAATGGTTCTAGAGTCCAAGATGGGGGTTTCTGAAATGGTTCTACCCTCCAGCTTCTAAAATAAACTAAATCAAAAAGTGACTTCTTTACAGTTTATTTGCGTGTGACTCTTTTCCCTTACTGAGGTCTATGGTAATTTAGTCGGCTGACAGATCCCTTTAACCTTTCTATCTTTCAAAGTTGATTTTTCAGAATTTACTTTAAATTTCAGATACACCTATATGTAATCCATCATGTTCTGCTGATGAAATATGCGCCAATGGAACCCAATGTGTGTGCAATGCAGATATTTATAAAGGCAAAAGTGAGTATAATCATGCATTTAATTATGTTAATCTCTCTCTCTATATATATATATTCTTATATATATATATATATATATATATATATATATATATATATATATATAAAAAGAATTTCAGTATACGTGGTTTCAGTTCAATAGACATATCTTTATACTTTAAATTTGAGGCTTCTACTTCCCATTTAATTCCTTAACTAACCTCCATATTCACAAGTTGGCCCCTTACCTACAGAAGCTGATCCTAGAAGGAAGTAACTACTCCATTTTGTAAAATGTTCTGATGATGTTTCATAGCCAGTAAAACATATCAGGTGATCACTGATGGAGCTCATATTTTATTTTTCATTCTTATTAACAATAAAAACTCTACTAGTTTGGATAGCCAAATGCCAGCAATAACCATCGATATTATATTTAAATGTATAGTGCTTGTAAGTAGTTAGGCTTAGATACTAGGGAGCCATAGATGTTATTCTAAAAATGTGGTAAAGTGAAATAAACACTGGGTAAAAACAGTGAGTGGCAGTATAGATATTAGTGACTAAGTAGAATTATAGATGGTAAGGAGCTAGTCAGGAGAAATTCTGCTTCAATGGGTTTGTCCAAATAACGAGAAAAATGTGAAAGTTTAAATCAATAGGGTACCTGAATTTTAACACCCAAAAAGGCCTGTAAAACTGCTGAAAAATTGTGGGAATAACAGGGCAGTTGCCATGCCCAAAATGGGCTAAGGAAAGTACTTACAAATAATAATATAACATAAAAAATAAACAAAGCAAAAGTTCTGTTCATTAAAAACTAATAGAAAAAATTATGTTAATATCACAGCGGCTAAAGATGCTCTGGGTGTTGAGACCTAGTTATTCTCATAGCCTTAGAAGCAATAGAAAAACTACAAACCCTTCCTCTAAGTGTGATTAAAGGTGCTCTGTGTGTTACACTTCAAAATGATGGTATTTAATATTCCATTCCGTGTACTGGGAAGCAGGAAAAACATTCCAAATGCAGTGAATTTGGTAAAAAGACGCATTTGTGCCGTATTCTTGTTAACTTTGATTCTACGGATTTCACTGTACGCCCCAAATGACATGTCTACTTTATTCTTTGGGTCAGTACGATTAAGGGGATACCAAATTAGTTTTTATAGGTTTTAAAATGTTTTCATACATTTAAAAAAATTAAAACCTCCTGTACAAAAATTTTTGGGGGGATTTTGCCATGTTCTGGATCTAATAACTTTTTTATACTTTGGTTTACAGAGCTTTGGGAGGAATAGTTTTTTGCGAATTTTGATGACGTTTATAATTTTATCATTTTTAGGACTGTACGACCTTTTGATCACTTTTTATAGAATTATTAATTTTTTTTTTAAATGGCAAAAAGTGCCATTTTCGACTTTGGGCACGGTTTTCCGTTACAGGGTTAAACGCAGGGAAAAACCATTAATTTATTTTCATAGATCGGGCATTTTCGGACATGTCGATACCTAATGTGTTTATGATTTTTACTGTTTATTTATATTTATATCAGTTCTAGTTAAAGGGGGGTGATATGAGTTTTTACGGTTTTTTATTATAAATTTTTTTAAACTTTTTTTTTTATTTTTATTTTTACTATATTTCACACTCCATAGGGTCTTTAGCGCTAGGTTGTCTGTGCGATCCTATCATATACTGCCATACTACAGTATGCCAGTATATGGGGATTTTACTCCTCATTCATTTCAATGTGCTGATAGCACATTGTAATGCATGGGTTAACCCGAAGTAGCCTCGGGTCTTCGAGAGGCCTGAGGCTATCATGGCAATGGATCGCTGCTCCCCGATGAAGTCACGGGGAGCAATGATTCTCATAAAGATGGTGGCGCCCATGCCGGCGGCGATCAGCGGGAAAACACACAGCAATATGCAGCAAAGACTTACCGTCTATGGAGAGGGCTCATGTCGGTAAGGGGTTAAAAGGAGCAATGGGAAAACCACACACTCATCCTCTCACCTTGATTAAAGGTGCCCTTGTAGTTCAGACCCAGTTATTGTCATAATGGTAAAATCAGAAATGGAAAAACCACAAAACCTTCCTCTCAAGCCACTCTGGGTGTTCAGACCCATTTATTCTCATAGCAGTAAAGGAAGCAATGAGAAAAGCCCATACACTTCCTCTCACTTCAGTTGAAGACACTTTGGTTGCGCAGATCCAGTTATTCCCATAGTGTTTAAAGAAGCAATGGGAAAACCATTCCTCTCACTGCGGTTAAAGGAGCTCTGGGTGTTCAGGTACTATATAATTTGTTAAGTTGAAGTTTCATGTAATGCAGAATTTGACAATTTATAGTCAGAATTCAAGTAATGCAGTATTTCACTCTCTAACACCAACAAACGGGCTACATACATTAAGGGGATCTTATAGTTCGTTCATGACGCACTAACCGTTGTCAGGATTCCCTTCTATAAACAGTCAGATCATACAATTGGCTATAAAAGATTAAACACCTAGAAACAGAACATTAAGCCAATTTAAACAAAATATCTTTCTTTTATTAAACACTCAGTTTACACAAGACAATATACAATAGAGTAATTTTCACAAATGGGTAGATGAGGATATCACAGTAAAAACATGAAATTCATGGGGCAGGGGTATGAGATATAGGTGATTTTAAAGGGAGGTCACGTAATCAAAATGCTAGAAAGTTTTTATGTGCAAGAAGCTGCATTAAAGTGCAAAGTGCTACAGTACCAATCTACTGATAATCGTGCTGCCTTCAATGCACAAAGTAATATAACTGTATTTGACAACAAGGTTTAATGATTTGACAACATACCCATGATGATGATGCTACACCCATCCACAATGAACAAAAAGTTCCCCGACGCACTTTTCGGCGCTAGCCTTCGTCTGGGGCAACCTCTGGCCACATCTAATGTCCCCATCCAGAAATTTAATGAAGAAGACCTGTACCAGGAGACATATGGACAGATAATCTTTCACCATCCCATCAGTCTGCCTTATGGTACTTTGCACCATATCCTATGGTGGTGCAGTTTGAAGAGAATTGAACATGGCATTCCACATTGTTGCCATGCTCACTCTCCCTCCGGAAGTATGGCTGATGTTCCATCTTCCCAGCCACACTCCATTGATGCTGTGAGATGCTCCTATAAAAAACTCATCCTCTTCCACTTCCAAAATTGTCCCCTGGTTGGACAGTGAAGTACCTGCAAGCCAAGTGGAATTGTCCTTTCTAGCATATGGAAAGTGGAATTCCACCTAGTTTGTACATCACACACCAGGTTTAGCGCATGCGCAATGTAAGGGACAAGCATCAAACTGGCTCTGTCCAAAGCTGCAACAAGGTTCCTGACCATTGGCACACACCACCTTGATTGTGTGGCAGGAACCACTCGTCTGTCTGCTCCTGGATCCTATTCTACAGTTTCCAGGCAGTGTGAGTTCTTTCACCCAGATGAGTTTCAGCATGGCCTGTTGTTGTTTCCCCATGTCTTTACTAAAACCGATTATAAAGGCACTGTGCTGACTGGATGAAGAAGCAGGGAAGGAGGAAGCAGAGTAGGAAGAGAAGGGAACTGGAGGCAAGGAGTTAAGTCCAGCAGCCCTGGTTTGGGGCAGAATGTGAGCCAAAGCGTTTCCTGCCTCGGGAATGACTGCCACTTCATTTATCCCGTCTTTGCCCAGGCTTAATTGTCCATGTGTCATCTGCAGTAACTAATGACTGATGGCACTATGCAGTGCACTCCCAAATTTGTCCACAACCAGTTGGTGTAGGGCAGGGATGGCCTGTTGGGAAGCCCCTTTAAGATTTTGATGGAATTGCAAACTACACACTGACAACACCTTCAAGATTTTGATGGAACTGCAAGCTAAAAAGTCTCAGCAATTTAAGATTTGATAGAAGTGCAGTAGCTTAATGTATTTTCTCACAGTGCCCTATTAAGGGCAATTATTTGAGATTTCCTTCAAATCAACCCCCTGTTCTTACCTAAGTGCCTTTTAAATGGACTATCATTGGTATTTGAGAAGTCCCTGTCTATCTGAATTACCCTAGGAAGAGCAGCAACCTCTACCTAGCTCTGATTCCTTTCTGTTATGGTGTCTAGAAACATGATCCTGATCTAATAGCTATGTCCACAGTGGACATGCCTGTGGTTGCTAGGGGGCAGCAAGCTGGTTGATTAGCTGCTTAGCAGACCTGAATTACGGTAGGTGTTTTGGGTTTACTAATCACTAATTATAGATGCTTACCAATAAAATAATAAAAAAAGGTTCATCCATATTAGATATGGCTAATGGCCTCAACCATTGTGTAAAGGAAATCTACCACCAGGATGAAGAATTGTAACCCGAGCATACTGACATACAGGTGTGTGCCCTCTCTGTCAGCATTAACTTTTCTTTAAGCTTCTTTAGACCTTGTTTTAAAATTATGCAAATTAGGAGTTCCAGGCTCCATTAAAACCTATGGAGCCCAGAGCACACCAGGCTCATTTGCATGATTTTAAAATCCTTTAAAAAGGGCATAAGAAGCTAAAAGAACAGATTGTGCCAGAGTGGGCACATACCAGTATGTCAGTGTGCTTGATTTACACTCCTTGATCCTTGTGGTAGTTGTCCTGTAATTTGTGAGAAATTTAAATCTATGACTTGTTAGGGAGGATGTTTCTAATGGGGCTGTCATCCTTTGTGTCTACTAGAGGGGAGAAATTAAAGGGGTATTCTCGTCCGGGCATTCACATTCAGTTTCATTAAGCTGCCATATATAAACATTTCTTCAATTAAATGTTATTAAAAAAAATGTTCCTGTGTGAAGATAATTTCTCATAAATGTAGTAATATGGTCCCTTAGAAACAAGATTGTGTCCTCGGATACTGCCACCTCTGCTGGGGGGATAGCACAAAGAAACAAAAGGTGTTTGTATATGAAATGTCTGGGAGTTACTGCATGTCCCATAGACGTCCTGTAGTAATGATTACTGAATCCAGGTGGTCAGGCAGGACTCAATACTGCATGTCTGGCCACCGCTGCCAAAATGTGAGGTGGTCGTATCCGAGGAAGCTATCTCTTTTCTAAGGGACCCTATGACTACATTTATGAGAAATTATCTTCACACAGGAACATTTTTTTTAATAACATCCAATTGAAGAAATGTTTACATATGGGAAATAAATTCAATTTAATATGAATGCCCAGATGGGAATACCCCTTTAAGTCCAGTCTTGTAGTCAGAACCTCTTGTCTTTCTGTGGAGTCTCCTGCAATTTAACCCCTTACCAATCCCTTACAGATACGTCACGTATTGTCTGTGGGTGATTGGACAGGGCTCACGAGCTGACCCCTCTCCATAGATATATTGCATCAAACACTTACTGGTAAGACCCAACAAGTTGTCGCTCCCTGTCCGTTGCTATGACAGACTTGGGTCACACAAAGAGATGAGGCTGTCTCTTTTTCCACAATAAACACCAATAGAGTATAGAGTGTGGGGATATGGGCAATGCATAAAATGTAAGCTATTCATCCCCAACTCAAGATACCATACATCAAAAGTTTGTTTCAAACAACAAAAAGAAAATGTGCACCATATGTTTTAAAAAAACATAATCTTTATTAATTATAATCGTCATAGTATAGTAGCAAAATAGAACCAATTAAAAGCTAAATAACAATGCATATTAGTTAAGTAACAAACAGTAATGACCATAAGGGGCAGAGTATACACTAGATATCAAACAGTAATACAAGTCGGCTAGCATAGAGACAACAAAGAGCAGCACACAAACATATGCAATAAGAATATCCTTAGTCTGAGACATAATTACCATACCAAAAGTGTAGTTATGCACTGTGAAACCCCGACCCAAGGAATAAAGTAGAAGTGTCATTTGTGGCGCTCAGTGAAAGCCATGCAATCCAAGCCCACAAGAAAACAGCGCAAATGCATTTTTTCCCCAATTTCACAACATGTGGAATTGTTTTCCTGCTTCCCAGTACATGGCTTGGAATATTAAATACCGTCACTATGAAGTGCAATTTGTTACGCAGACAACAAGTCCTCATAAAGCTCCTTACATGGAAAAATAAAAAAAATTATGGATTTTTGAAGGTGGGGAGTGAAAAATGAAAATACAAAAAACAAAAAGGGCCTGGTCGTTGATGGATTAAAACAGATATTTTTTAATATGTAAATGTAAGTGTTAATATTGAAAAGTGTTAATGAAGCAGAGCAATTGTGTCCCTATACCGCAAATATATTTAATTCATCCTATATTACTTAATTCAGTTGTTTGTACTCATCTGAAAATTCTTTCTATAGTCTCTTCAGTTGGGTAATGTGATATCATGGTAACTACCTCCCAGAGGCTCCCATGGCTGCCTTTTCCTATTACATATCTTATAGAAATCTGTATGCTAATTAACGACTGACTACTCAATTCATATAAATACAACAGGTTTCAAACTGTAAACTTTCTGTAAGAAATGTGACTTATGTTATTATGGTATAATAACCCTACAAAGTATTATATATTTAGTTGGCACCGAACGCACATACTTGCTAATCTGTCTGCCCGTGTTATGTCAGTATGTTTATTGTACAGTCCAATAAAAGACACATAGCATGAACCATGGGAAAACAGCAAATTATTTGTGCTAGTTTCTCCCAACATGTGTTGTGATTTTGTCTTAAAATTTTATTGTATTATGTGTTCTGCTGAATGTTTACCAGAGGACAGAAGGCAGGAACACAGCAAGTGGATATTATTACTAAGTTACTGACAGATTCTATTTCTAATTATTCTTTTCAGCAATTAAGGACCTGATTCCATCAGTACAGTGCCATGCTGATGCCATGGTAGTCTCACTCCATAGATGTCTTCTGACTTATCTTAAGTATGATTATAGCACCCTACGGCTTGATGGTAACTCAGTCACTTGCAATACTACATATCCCACAGATGATAACGGTACTACAGTAGATAATATTGAAGCTAAATTGACATCTGGATGGTGCGGAAACATTATAACGGTAAAATCTCTTTTTTTCTGTATAGATGATATACTGTATTTGCAATTACTACTGATATGTTGCTTGTTATCTTTCACATATACACCCTGTTCTATACAGAGGAATAGTTATCATCTGGGACCATACAATTTAAATCTCTTAACGTGGATGTCCCAGAAACATTTTCAATGCATCCTGAGACTTATTAAAATATTGATTTTTCTTCCCCTAATATATATGTGTGTGGCAGTAAAAACTTCAATCTTCAATATCAAAATAGCATATGAAAGTAACATATTCTGTTTCGATATGCTTGATATTTTTTTTTAGGTAAAACACCTGTAAAGCAACAACCAATACAGAATAAAAATGATAAAAACATTTTTTTTAATATGCAGATTTCACTTCACGCAGCCACACTGTGTACATATCATATATGATGTTAGCGTCGAAACAGAGGTTTATCATATAGATTTTTTTTTAAATGAAGAGGAGTATGACATACTGTATTCAGTAGTACAAGTAATTAAGTCATAGACATGTATAATGTTAACGGAAGGCTATTTATACATGTAAATCACTACTGCCTTTGTTTTCTGTGATTAAAAAGCCAATATAGGCACTTATAATAATATTACATTAAAGGAAATCTACCTCCAGTATCACTGATGGCAGACCTCTTTCACTCACATGTGCGTCCAATAAAGTCCTTACCTGTGTTTTTTATATCCAGTAATGGCTTTTTATAATATAATTTGATAAAAAAACTTCTTAAAAAATATGCAAATCAGCCTGAGGGATTCTGGGGGCATCAACCAAGCCCCTCCGCACTCTGCTGTCTTTTAATTTATTTACTACTCTAGTTCTTTGCTGCTGGCCTTGTTCAACCCCTACTCCAGGCAGAGAGCCAGTGACGGCACTGTGCATGTGTGGTTGTATGTTCCTTGCAAAGCTGGCAAAATACATTAAATTGATCTGTAAGGTTAGGGTCCCATCTATGTTTTACAGCAGTAAAACTGAGGAGATGATTCTATGTCCTGATTGACTGGGCTGCTAGTAATAATATACAGTATAAGAGGAGAGCTCAGAATAGTGGGAAGTGAGGGAAGATGCTCTAGTCTTAGCACCCTTAGCAACTATTTTACTGTATTGCCAGAAATGTGTGTTATGAGATATTGGTATAATATATTCTGTATGATTATGTTTCACTGCGGAATAATACTGAATTTGATCTCTATTTTGTTTTTTCAAGAATGATTCAGAAAAAATATATATTACCAATACTATTCACATCAATATTCTGCCAAGTTTACTCATCACAGTGAATCCACTCAGCTTCAATTTCACATGTGCCTACAATCGAACTATGCAACTGAATCTGAATTATTCCTTACACCCAGTTATAGGGTAAGTATATTAGAATTAATGTCTTATCAATGACATAGTAATTAATTATAAAAATCTCACCTCATAGTATCACATCAACTATTTTAAATGTAAATGCCACATTGGCATACAATACAGTACAAAAATTGATGAACAATACAGACAGGTGCGGATTAAGACTGCCATGGGCCCTGGGCTGTATGAATATTATAGCCCCTTTACGTCTGGAATTCCCTTACTACATATTGTACTATAATCGAGCTTCTTGGAGAATGGAGGATGCGTCCTTTTTGCCTGCTTTCAAACTGCAAGCTCAGGACATTTGGACCTTCAAAGGTCTTGAAATGACTCTTGTGGTGTACATGTGTATTGAGAGCCTAAACAGATGTACAAGGATCCATGGGTGAAGGCCATTCTGGGTATAAAATTTGGTGAGTGGCTTGAGTGGCCATGGGCCCCATAGAAGGCTTGGGCTCCGGGCTACTGCCCAAATCTCTTATATTATAATTCACTACTGAAAACAGATACTATTAGAAATGCAATGTTTGATTCAGTTACTAGAAAATAATCATCAAAAATATTTCTTTGACTTCCTTTTTTAGGACAGCCAGTCTTCCAGGTATTAATGGAACAGGTTTATTTGATCTTACCATGGCTGCATATTGGGATGCTCAATACGCAAAAGCGATTCAAGAAACAGAAACTGTGACTGTGGGAAGCGATTTCTTCCTGGGATTATTTGTTAGAAATGTCGATGGAAATTTGCTAGCATTGAGAGTTGAGAACTGTGTTGCTTCACCAACTTCAAACCGTGATTCTTCCAGTGTTTCCCTTGTGAAGGCAGGGTAAGTGGGCCAATTACCAACCATACATTCTGAACTCTAATTTATGTAAGGTATAGGGTACAACAAAAAGGACATAAACATATTATTAGTAGTAGCAAGTGCTGTTCTCACACTTTCCATTCTCAACCAGAACAAAAAGTGAATGAAAGGAAATCTACCATCAAAATCAAACATGATAAACCATGGGCACTTACTCATTATAATCTTCTTATATTTGTTATGCATGGCCTCCTTCCTAAAATAAACTTTTAAAATTATATCAATGAGGCAGAAGGGCTCTAAAGGGTGTTACCAGAGCCCATCTCTGCTGTAGCTTCACAGGTTGTCACACTGTCCCCCCTCCCCCTGCTCCCTCTGCACTTCACAGTGGGGAGAAGAAATGCTCCTGCACAGTGTAACAGCCTGTGATGCTGCAGCATGGAGGGACTCATGATAACATCCCACAGAGCCCGTCTGGCTCATTAGCAACTTAAGAAGATTACCACAGTCATGGTGGCTTGATTTATGAGTTAGGCCCATTCCACACTTGCGAGTGTGATGTGATGAACTTGCATCACACTTGCAGCGTGTGCTGCTGGGAGTTAAAGAAAAATGTTATTCAATAAAAAATAAAGTGAAAAAATCAATAAAAATGCCCATAATCCCCATAACATATAAAGACACATATAACACAAAAAAGTCTAAATCATAACTCGAAACCCCATATATATAGTATCACCATGTCCGTAACAACCTGTAGAATAAAATTAAATCATTATTGAACCCATACGATGAACGTTGTTAAAAAAAACTGTTAAAAACCCACCAAAAATTAATGATTTTTACCTATTGAATCACACAAAAAATGCAATAAAAAGTGATCAAAAACAAATATGTACTCCAGATGATACGGTTGCAAAGTACAACATGTCCCGCAAAAAACAAGCCATCAACCAGCTCCATATCCAAAAATGTAAAAATGTTATGCCACTTGGAAGACGGCAATGCAAAAGTGATAGATTTTTCCCCACATTAGGGTTTTATTTGGGAAATTTTGTAATACGTAAGAAAAAATATTCAAGTATTACATCCCTGTAATCCTATTGACCCATAGAATAAGGATAACATGATTATTAGGCTATACAGTGAACACCAAAAAAAAAAAAAGTAAAAAATCCAGTACAAAATTCATGCTTCCAATGAGGAAACTAAAATCCTGGCAGCTACATGGCGCTTCTTCCCTTCTGCGCCTCGCTGTGCCCCCATAAAACAAGTAACGGCCACATGTGGGGGGTCGCTGCACTCAGGAGAAATTGCATAACAAATTGTAAGATGGGTTTTCTCTTTTTATCTTTTGGAAATGTGTAAATTTTAGGGCTAAATGAAAGTATAACTAACAAAATTTGACCATTCTAAATTTCACCTCCATTTTGATTCAATTACTATTAATTAAGGGGTTGACAATCTTCTTTCTGATAGTTTCTGATAGTTTGAGGGGTGCAGATTTTATAATGGGTTGATTATATTGGGTTTTTTTATGTTAAATATGTACAATTTCCTTCAAAAAAGTATATATCACCAAAATAGTCAATTCTGAAAATACGGAAAATCGATATTCGATTTGTAAGCCGTGTGACATCAAAATAAATTTTCCAGACATTTCAAAAATTATGAAAATGTAAAGTAGACATAAGGGAAATGTTATTCAGTAACTTATTTAGGTGGTAAATCTATCTGCCTGAAAAATGCGATGATTTAGAATTTCAAAAATCGCTATTTTTTTATTTTTTTGTAAATTAATGCAAAACTTAGCAGCCAACATTTACCACTAAAATGAAGTACAAAACGTGAGGAAAAAACTGTCTCAGAATCGTTTTGATAATTAACATTGTTCAAAAGTTATAACCATATAAAGCAGGGGTTCCCAAACTTTTTACATAAGGGGCCGTTCACTGTCCCTCAGAGACGGTTGGAGGGCCGGACTAGAGTTTAAGAATAAATAGCGGTACATGTGACCGCATCCGTAAATACACCGGGCCCCCCTCAATTAATTATTTAATATACTGCACCCCCTTGTGAACTATTTTTATATATTGGCCCAATTAATTAATTAATGGGTCAATAAATTATTAAACATACTGGGATTAATTATTGAATAATGCTACCCCCCCAAATTAATTACTAAGCTGCCCCTCATAATTAATTATTTCCTATGCCCCCCACCATTAATTGATTACTATGCTGCCCTACACCTTTTATTATTTCCTATACTGCCCCTAATAATTATTTATTTCCTGTTCTGCCCCTCATAATTAATTATTTCCTGTTCTGCCCCTCATAATTAATTATTTCCTGTTCTGCCCCTCATAATTAATTATTTCCTATGCTGCCCCTAATAATTAACTATTTCCTATTCTGCCCCTCATAACTAATTATTTCCTATGCTGCCCCTGATAATTAATGTTATAAATTAGGGCCCCCGGCCGCCACAATCTTTCTCCTGCCATTTTTTTGTGTACTCACCTCAGTCTCCGCGCTTCTTCTATCTTTTTGGTGAGTCCGTGCAGGAAGGGGTGTGCGGCCGCGTGATGATGTAATCTCACGGCCGCGCATCCTTATTCACGGAGCGATGTGCACCAGGGTTGTCTTCCGGCCACATCGCTCCAGTGATAGTGCTCGAGCGGCCGTTTCCAGCCGCATCGAGCACTATACAGTGACGGGCAGGAGCTTCCTGTCCAGAAGGAAGCCCTTGCCCGACTGTTAAAGGCGCTTCAAGCATCAGGGGTCGATTAGAAACGGTCCGCGGGCCACTAGTGACCCGCAGTCCGTAGTTTGGGGACCCCTGATATAAAGCGAATCAAAATTGGGCTGAGCCTTAAGCTACAAAATGGCTGCGTCCTTTGGGGGTTATAGTATTTTGTGCCAGTTTTCTGTTTGACTTTGCACTGAAAAGAACGTGCTAACATGCTTGCACAGTGTCTGCTCCAGTTTTCTGTCTGACTTTCCACTGCAAAGAATATGTAAACTGCTTGTACATGTATTTTTAATGTGTCTGCGCCAACAAGACAGAAGAAATGTGCCCTTAAGGGGCGTGTTAGTGCTTAGTCAGTCTGTGTGCCACATTTATTACTGATGTGCGCCACACATGCACAGTTCCCAAGCAGTGCAGGTTGCTCCAGATTAATGAAGACCGTGCAGCAGTTTTGATTAATATGGTGTGCTCAGCACACTCCACAGGCCAACTGCACATAGCACAGACTGCAATAGTTTTGATAAATGTGGGCCACTGAGCCACAAGGGGGCTGTTTTTTCTTTTCCAACATCTGTGGGTAATTTTGTGCTTCGAGGCACACATTACATTTTAACATCTTACACCATGTTGAATAAATAACTATAAACATTTTTTGGTCCATTAGGTTTCCGTACCCAAGTCATTTTATGTTATTATTATTAAATTTACCAAGAACTTCTAAAGGAAATATACCCAATCCCAAATAAAAAATTCAGTGAACATTAACCCCCTTCTGAAGACCCGAGGCTACATCGGATTAACCTATTCATGTGCTATCAGCACATTGTAATGAATGAGGAGTAAAATCCACATATGCTGCCATACTGTAGTATGGCAGTATATGATAGGATCGTACAGACACCCTAGGGTTAAAGCACCCTAGGGAGTCTGAAAAATATTAAAAATAAAAAAAAAGTTTAAAAAAAAATTATAATAAAAAAACACCTAAAAACTCAAATCACCCCCTTTTCCCTCGAACTGATATAAATTAAATAAACAGTGAAAATCATAAACACATTAGATATCGACGCGTCCATAAATGCCCGATCTCTTTCACTGCGTTTAACCCCATAACGGAAAATCGCACCCAAGGTCGAAAATGGCACTTTTTTGCCATTTAAAAAAAAATTTTAATTCTATAAAAAGTGTTCAAAAGATCGTGCAGTCCTAAATCAAAAGCCACAAAAAAACGACACCTCCCAAAGCTCCATACACCAAAGTATAAAAAAGTTATTAGCACCAGAAGAAGTCCCAAAAAAATTTTGTACAGGTTTTAATTTTTGTAAATGTATGAAAACATTATAAAACCTATACAAATTTGGTATCTTTATAATCGTACAGACCCAAAGAATAAAGTAGACACAGTGAAATCCGTAAAATCCAAGCCCACAAGAATACGGCACAAATGCATTTTTTTGCCAATTTCACTGCATTTGGATTTTTTTTCCCACTTCCCAGTACACGGCATGGAATATTAAATACCACCATTTTGAAGTGTAATTTGTTACACAGAAAATAAGCCAAAACACAGTTCTGTACATGTAAAAATATAAAAGTTATAGATTTTTGAAGGTGGGGCGTGAAAAATGAATACGCAAAAACGAAAAAGGGCTGCGGTGGGAGTTAATAATAACTCATGACACGTCCCTTTACCATAATTACACCAGCTTACATTCACTAGGTGGACTTGTGAATGATAATACACATTCTGGGGGTTATCTCACAGATGGTGTCAATGCCAACAGCACTTATCAGACACAGGGAGAAGTGGCCTGTAGTAACTCACAGGTGGCAATCTAAAGTCATTCCTGATGGGAGGTATTGCCCTGATGGTGGCCCTGGCCGTAAAAACTGTCACCATTCTTCTCTTTCCCAGTCAAAACACATAACCATTTATGTGTGTGTTTATGAGAGGTTCAGGAGGAAAAGGCGTTGGATGAACACTGTTTGATACTTTCTTGTGCTCATATACACTTTGTTATCACTTCAGTTTTTGTCCTCTGTGAAAATTTCAACCATCCTAGATAAGAATACATACACTCATATTGAATGTGGACCCATAACAGATCCAAAATTATACCAAAGTTGGAGAAATAACCAAAATGTTTTGTTGCAGTTGTTCAGCTGGTGGTGATATCAATACAGCAGTGGAAGAAAATGGAGTCTCCCTGGAAGCCAGAATCCGAGTCAGTGCATTTAAGTTTCAATCAACGGATTATGTCTACATATTCTGTGATGTACGATTGTGTGACCGTAGCACTAACTGTACAACGGTGAGTATTATTCATTTTAGGCTTTAGCATCATAATAATCATTTTTATTTATAAAGCACCATCAAAGTCCATAGCGCTTTACAAATCATCGGAGACATATACAAAATATAATATTACATTCATATGGAAGCTCATGTTAAGGAAGCTCATTTCTCACTAACATGTCATGTTCTTACTATGATGGAAGGTATTTAAAGCTAACAAAACAATGCATACATATTTCCTTGTGTTGTTTTTTTATGTTGGTTTCTCTGCACAGAATTTCAGTTCTCTGTGGGCCAAGAATATAGGACAAACCCAGCAGACACTAACACACAATCATTAGGAAAACTATCAGTCCATCATGAGGAGTTTGCTCAACTGTCAGTCTTGAAGAAAAACACTATCCATGAATAATAGTTTTCAATTTAGGGTTACATTCTGGAAAGTGTTGTGTGATTTCCTTAAATAGACAGAAACTCAAGGGGGTCTTCCCACAATCAACATTTATTCCAATTCACAGAATAGGGGAAAAATATGGTCTCAGGAGGTCTGACTGTTGTGCTGCAACACACCGGACTTCCAGCATGCCACATTTGTTATCAAACATCAGACACAATGATAAATCTGGCACAGTTCTAGAATGTCTATTATAAGGCTTCATTCTTGGTATAGAGCATTTAAGGAATATCTGATCTACCTATGTATGTATTTATGTCTATAAATGAAAAAAAACTGTTTAACACATTGGGGGTCATTTACAAAGGGCCCGAATCGCTTTTTTTTACGTGGGGTTACACAAATTTTACTGGTTTGCTCCGATTTTCCCTGAATTGCCCCGGGATTTTGGCGCACGCGATCGGATTGTAGCGCATTGGCGCCGGCATGCACGCAAAGGAAATCGGGGGGTGTGGCCGTCGGAAAATGCAGTTTGCCTGTGTAGTGTCCAGAGGGCACCAGATTCAAGATTTCTGGCTCCCGTTCTTCTGGAATCTGGTGCCCCCTGCACTGCCCCGATATAGTGCACCACTTTTTTGGTGCACTTTTAACATAGGGCGTGTGTCACGTGCAACACATGTGGCACGGGCACTTCTTTAATACATGTGCAAGCAGTTTGCACTGAAATTAATGTGCAAATTCAGCCAGAAAACTGGCACAAGGGCCTTAGTGAATGTGGGCCAGAATATCTGTCCTAAATTGCACTAAAAATTAAGATTTTTAGATCTACTTTAATTTGTTCTGAAATCAGATTCTGCTGGTAGATAAGGGCTTTTTTGTAATACTGATTTTTTTTTTTCATGAATGACTGCTAAAACTGGCTTCCCAGACATGCTTGTTATGCTCAAATACAGATTATAATCAGCTTTTCAGTTCTTGAAAAGGTCCACCTCACGGTTTGAGATGCAAAGATCTTAGTTGTACACCCACTTCAGTTGTGCATAAAATGCATCCGCAGCAGCCAATTGAATAAAATGATACTTGACAGACAAACTTCAGTACACAAAACTAACTTCCCATTCTATTTGTCTGAACAGTGTGATAGTTCAACTAAAGGACGGTCTGCCTCAGACACCAGAGCAGTGATGCTACAGCTACCATATGACGGTAAGTCTGGTCTCACCAACCTAAAAGTAATTCTTATCATATGAGACAACAATGTTTCTACTTATTTCAATGGATGTAACATATTTATTATAATTATACATTGGAACACATACCGTATATACTCGTGTATAAGCCGAGTTGTTCAGCACAATAAATTTGCTGAAAAACGTCCCCTCGGCTTATACACGAGTCAAATAAATAAGTAAAAAATACTTTAAAAATAATAAACTTATATACTCACCCTCCAGTGGCCCCGATGTGCAGCGCTGCTCCCCCAATGTCCGTGCGGCTCCTCTTCTTGCTTCCGCGCCGTCTTCTTTCTTCTGCTGGGCGCCGCCATGTTTTTCCCCCGGGCGGCTCCTAGTATGACGTCAGCAGCGGCGCGTCATACTATGCGCCTGCCGGGGGAGATCAATGGTGGCGCCCTGCAGAAGAAAGAAGACGGGCGCGGAAGCATGAAGACGAGCCGTGCGGACATCAGGGGAGCAGCGCTGCACATCGGGGCCACCGGAGGGTGAGTATATAAGTTTATTTTTTTTTAATGCTGGGTTTGGCTGTATACTACACGGGGGCAAGCTGTATACTACATGGGGCAGGCTGTATTCTACTGGGGGCAAGCTGTATACTACTGGGGGCAAGCTGTATACTACTGGGGGCAAGCTGTATAATCCATGGGGAAGGCTGTATTCTACTGGGGGCAAGCTGTATACTACTAGGGGCAGGCTGTATACTACATTGGGCAGGCTGTATTCTACTGGGGGCAAGCTGTATACTACTGGGGGCAGGCTGTATACTACTGGGGGCAAGCTGTATACTACTGGGGACTGGCTGTATACTACATGGGGCAGGCTGTATTCTACTGGGGGCAAGCTGTATACTACTGGGGGCAAGCTGTATACTACATGGGGCAGGCTGTATTCTACTGGGGGCAAGCTGTATACTACTAGGGGCAGGCTGTATACTACATTGGGCAGGCTGTATTCTACTGGGGGCAAGCTGTATACTACTGGGGGCAAGCTGTATACTACAGGGGGCTGGTTGGCTGTATACTACTGGGGGCAGGCTGTATTCTACTGGGGGCAAGCAGTATACTACTGGGGGCAAGCTGTATACTACTGGGGGCTGGCTGTATACTACAAGGGGCTGGCTGTATACTACATGGGGCAGGCTGTATTCTACTGGGGCAAGCTGTATACTGCTGGGGGCAGGATGTATACTGCTGGGGGCAGGCTGCATACTACTGGGGGCAGGCTGTATACTACTGGGGGCAGGCTGTATACTACTGAGGGCAAGCTGTATACTACTGGGGACTGGCTGTATACTACTGGGGACAAGCTGTATACTACTGGGGGCAAGCTGTATACTACTGGGGGAAGGCTGTATTCTACTGGGGGCTGGTTGTATACTACTGGGGGCAGGCTGGGCTGGCTGTATACTACTGGGGGCAGGCTGGGCTGGCTGTTTACTGCTGGGGGCAAGCTGGGCTGGCTGCTTACTGCTGGGGGCAAGCTGGGCTGGCTGTATACTACAGGGGGCTGGTTGGCTGTATATTGGGGGGGTCTGTGACCAATGCATTTCACACCCTCGGCTTATACTCGAGTCAATAGGTTTTCCCAGTTTTTGGTGGTAAAATTAGGGGTCTTGGCTTATACTCCGGTAGGCTTATACTAGAATATGTACGGTAACCTGCTTTTGTAAAGACTGTTGCTTCTTCTCAATGATATGTTATTAGTAGAAGGTTGATATTAATTATTTACTTATATATATATATATCATTATATTTTTCTTTCAGGTTATGACTATTCTAGTTCTGTAACTCATTCAGGTAAGATTACTGAAAAGTTGGTTCATAAACCATTATATTATAGTGGTCTAGAAGAGATCTCAAAACTGTTAGCATATCCAGACACTGCCCGGTATATGTGCTGATTTTCAATGCAGAATTAAGGGTGGAAAATCTCTGTAGTACCAGTGAAGCATGTCAACTTTTTACTGTCGATTTTTAGTATGAAATCTGCCATTAGCAATGCAAAGTTTGATCTCTGCATGCTCTGCAACAACAAAATCTTTACTTAAACCACAACAAAAGGCAGCCATGCTTGGTTGGATTCTACTTATGTGAAATGGCTATTGAGTTACTGGGATTCCTGTACAGGTTGCGTGTTTGGACTTCAAACCTTACAGGACCTTTTTCATTTTTGTGGTTTTTTTTACTCCCCTCATTCCAAAAGTGATAACTTTTTCCATTAACAGAGATTTATATGGGTTAGTTATCTGCAGGACACAATTGTACTTTTTAGTGGTCCCATTTAATATTCCATGCAATGTACTGGAAATCTGGAAAAAAAATTCCCAGTGCCGTGAAATTGACCAAAAAAACTATTTGTGGTGTTACACCTGCTGTGTTTGGCCTGTGAGCTCTCTCCATTTATACTCCCTGCAGCACCAGGACATAATAGTATTTTCTGGTGTACAAGGGGTTAAGATTTGGTTACTGTTAAAAGAATAACCAATATGCAGAAAATAGAGCAATAAAACAAAATAGTCTACTAACTTTAACTAAACTGACATAAGGCATGATATCCTCTTTTGTGTAAGCTGACTTTTTTAACTAGTCTTAGGTTTCAGAGTTCACTGCTGATATCAGCTAGGTTCTGTTAACAGAAAAGAAAGAGTAGCTGTGGCTGGACAACAAATAATAACATTTTTTATTTATATAGCGCCATCAAATTCCATAGCACTTTACAAATCACTGGAGACATACAAATAAAATACAGAACACAAACAGTTATATGGAACAATAGGAGTGATGGCCCTGCTTTCAAAAACTTACAGTCTATGAGGATGAGGGGGTGACACAAGAGGTATAAGAGCTTGTTTAATGGTCCAGCCATTCTTTATAAGGGAGGAAACTAAATTAGCTCTTTTAATAGCATTCATTTTATTTGCAACACATATTAATCTTTTAAAAATGATCACCTGTGTTCATAGGTGATAGATAATTGATCAAGAAAAAGGGAAAAAAAACGAATGGAGGATATACTAATTAATAAATTAGCATCAATATAATTTGACTCAACTCCATGTAGAATGATAGTAATTCATTTATTTAAAATACATTTACAATAAAAAAAAACAATAAATATGGTATATAAATATTTATTAAAAAGGTCCTTTGTGATGCGTTTCGGAGCATAAGCCCTTTCTCAAGTTTAGGAAAGAGCAATCATCGGAAATCCCAAAGCTAATTAGGATGAGGGACCTAGCCCTCTGTTGCCTGTAAACATGCTTTACACAATGAAAATAATTGTAATGTACAATCGCTATACATCATTGTAGGTAAACTTGAGACCATCCTCTATTTTTTTCTTTTTTTTTCTTTATTTTTCTCAGATGATTGATCAAAAGATACATAGATGTTTTGTAATGATCCATATATTTGGATATTGAATCTTGTCTGATATAAAATCTTCTTGTTTCACAGCCTTACCTTGGACTGTACTGTGCAGTGCTTTAATTGGATTTCTATCTGTTAAAATGTACTGAGAAGATTTCATTTGAAGCTTGATCAAATCTTTGGTATGAGCCTGTAATGAAAGTTGGGACTATAAATAATTTATTTTCTTCTTCATCATGGTTATTCTACATTTGTACATATGAATATTTTATTAGTAGCAAAGGAAAGGGGTGCTAACTATTTTTCAGTATGCAAGGAAAAAAATTCTGATAACTGTTCTGTAATAAAATCTTCATAATCAGTTTTTCTTGTATATTTTCATTTACTGTTTTCTAATCAACTAACTCCAGAATATCTTGTGTTTTCTACTTTACCTCAGCGCAAACATGTCATGCAGGACAAGCAGTGTGATAAAGTGAATAAAAAATTGTTATTACAGAATATTTTACATTTGTCATTAAAATATAATAGCACTTTTTCAGTAAATCATTGAGAATATCATTTTAAACGTCTTCATAAATTTTAAACTGTATGGCCTTATAAATGTATAATCTACAGGTACTTTCAAATAAATTACAAATGCAGGATTATGCAAGCAGTCTTTGTGGATAAAAATTATATGCAGTCTAATATATTATTATGTATATTATAAAGTAGTAATATAAAGATCTTACCTTTGGAAAAAGGATCTTAAATTAGTTTCTTAGTTTCGGTATGAGAGAAGTTATATGGCCCACCCAGATCCAAATGGCCCCCCCTCCCCACGGCAACACCCGTGATCTGTCCATGCAATGATCAATAGTGTTAACACATTCAATGTTGCCGGTTGTATTTAAACCTCCGTGGACACCACCATTTTGTGGTAGATTGTTGCTGCCCATGACATCATTGGGGAGAGCTGATCCTCTCCAAGCCTACATGAGCCCTATTGATTTAAATTTCTGCCAAAGTCATTTGGGGAGACAACACCCAGGTTTTCAATTGTGAGTGGTGTTGGTGTCTGTATGTGGGGGTTTGAGCGGGTCCCTATCTTTGCGGTTGGGGTCCACTCAATACTAGTACTAATAACTACCGAGACCAGAATCTCTGGAGTCATCTTTTCATTTAAAGTGTATTGAACAGCTTATTTCATCATACCCCCAAAAAAATGGATTAAACTAAAAGAAAAAAAGTGGAAAAAATCATATTAGATTTCCACCTAGAACCAGAAAAGCAGAAAACAGCTAAGTTCTTAAGAGATACTGAGGACTACCAGCAAAATTCAATATCAATAATCAAAGTGGGAAGACCACAACTTTCAGAAGGGTAGAGGCCCCCAGAGAATATGATTCTAGTAGAGAATCTGCTTCTAGTGGTGAACAACTATAAGTCCCACATAGCACCACTTTTTAGGATGCAGACAACCTCTTTAATCAACAACTGACTCCTAACTTTGGGACTAAAAGGAGAAAGAGAAAAAAACCCAGACAAGGAGACTGGAAGAAAACCACCACCTCAACAGTCACAAATTGTTTAAAGGCAAGTCTGGCCAAGTGGTAAATCTCAGACCCTAACCTATCTAAATGGTTGTTCTTGGCAAGGGACTCTCGTTCTTCCCCACCTACCCATCAGATCCTTTCTTATTGGGCGGGTTTGCATCACTTCTTTAGGAGTATAAGACTTAAAGGCCATCCAAACTAACTACTGACGGTCTGGGCTTCAAAGACATACTAGGGCTACTGACAGACATAAAACAGAACACAAACAAACATAATTCTAATTTTACAGCCATAGAACGCCAAGACCTCACCACCTTAAAATTATAAATCAGCAGACAAGGTAGCAACACCTACAGTCTAATAAAAGACAACCTTGAAAAATTCCAAAGCTTATATTCCAAAATACTACCTTATTATGCCAAAAAAATTCTGGCACCTATGGTTAAACCATCCAGTCATTTCTGTTAAACAGAACATGATTTCTGAATTCAGTCAAATGTCTGGCTCCAGATTCAAAGTCCACTATCTGCTGTACATGAAATTGTCTTAAAAGTTGTAGAGAGAATACTACTGTCCAACAATAAGTTCATACGAAGGAATTATTAGTATATATTACCTACTATTTCAGGGATCGTCCATGGCTCATCTATGACAACCTTCAATGTGATTATTGTCACGGGTGCTCCCACGATCCCTGTCTCGGATCATGGGCGCGCCTGTGTGCCTCCGTGTGCCCCTAGAGCCCCTGCACGCCTGAATTCACCTCTCCTGGCTCCAGCGGCGGTCTCTGTGGATCCTGCAGTTCGGCACGCGCGCTGGCTTTATAGGGCCAGCATACCAATAATTGCCACTGGCCTGCCACCTTACCACATAAATTCCTGTGACCCTTGCTGGATCTTTGTTTCTCAAGCTCAAAAAGCTCCCTAGTGATTATCCTGCATTCCTGTGTCTACTGCATTGCTGTATCTCCTGCTCCTGAGTTCCTGTTCCCATCTGCCTGAACTTCCCGTTGCTGACCCCGGATTGGACTTGACGTTGCATCTCTGCCGCCTGCCCTGACCTTGTGCCTGCACTTGGAAAGGACGGCACTCTGCTTCTTCAGTTGTGGTGCACGAGGACGGGCGAAGGTTCCGCCAAGTAACGTAAGCGAAAGTATCCCAGCACTCACGATAAATTCCAATTTTCTTATGCAATCAATTTATTTGGCACACTTTTTAAACAGAACGCGTTTCGGCTTACAAAGCCTTTATCAACTTCTAAATGCACATGCTATCGACTTTATTTATATAGTGTGAATAGGTCCCTTGTTGTTGACGTCACATCCTCGGTAAATCCAAATCGAGGTGTGATACCGTCAGGAGGCGTAGCTTCATTTCACCAGACGTTTCTACGGATGGGAACAAAGTAATAAAGAAAAATAATAGCAATAAAGGATAACAGTTTATATAAAACTAAACCAAAATTATAACCTCGTAATATCAAAATCACGATTTAACCCCTGGGGTTCCAAGGTATTCAGCGTATAGATCCAAAATGCTTCTCTGCGTAATAAAAGTTGTTTAATATTACCTCCTCGTCTCGGTTGATCAATTTTTTCTATTACCATGAATTTGAGTTGTGCAATAGTGTGTCCACATTTATGGAAGTGTGAGGGAATGGGTTGGAAGATGTCTTTACACCGAATTGTAGACTTGTGCTTACCAATGCGCTCAGATATGCGCTGCATAGTCTCTCCAATATAAAAGTAGCCACAAGGGCATCTGATCAAGTACACTACATTGGCAGAGTTGCATGTAAAAAAACCTTTTACTTTGAACGGATGGCCTGATCGAGGGTGATAGAATGTATCACCTCTCATTATATTGGAACATTGTGCACAATTTAAACAGGGAAATGTCCCATTCTTTCTAGACGCCAGAAAGGTTTGCCGTGGGATCCTTGATATACTGCCAATATCTGCCTTAACTAATTTCATGCGCAAATTAGGCGCCTTTTTGTTACAGATCAATGGTGGATTTTTGAATTCCTCTATATCAGGGAATGAGTTACCTAAAACTTTCCAATGCTTTCTCACAATCGCATCAACCCTCCAGTTAAGAGGGTGGAAACGATGCGAGAACACAATCCTTTTGTCGGTATCAGTTTTATCTCTACGGGGTGCATCCATCCATGATTTCGCTTGTTCCAGAACCCTATCAGGATAACCCCGTTGTTTAAATCTTTGTTCCATCTCCTTCACTCTAATTTTCCTCAATTCTGTATCAGTCACAATCCTGTTAATCCTCTGGAACTGTGATTTCGGTATGGATTTTTTGGTGGAATAGGGGTGACTACTTTTGTAATGGAGTATACTATTTCTGTCCGTCTCTTTTCGGTACAGGTCAGTTGTCAAAAAACCTTCAGTATCTTTTATCAATAATGTATCAAGAAAACTCACTTGAGTCAAGTCAGAGGTGGTAGTAAATCGTAATTCATCTCTTCTTGAATTAAGAAAAGAAATAAACTCATCAAGAGCCTCACGTGGCCCCGCCCATATGCAAACAATATCGTCGATAAAACGACGCCATAACTTAACGTGTTTCTGATACAAATGATGAGAATAGACATAGTCTTCTTCAAACATCGCCATGTAGCAGTTTGCATAGGGCGGGGCCACGTTCGACCCCATGGCGGTTCCGCATTGCTGCAAAAAGAAATTATCCTGAAATAAAAAATAGTTATCCTTTAGTACTACTGTGAGGATGTCAATTAGGAATTCCCTTTGTTCAATAGAAAGCCTAGAATCACCCAAAAGTAACCTCTTCGTAGCCTCAATCCCCTTATCATGTTCTATCGACGTATAAAGACTCACAACGTCTATTGTCACTAGAATATCGTCCTTCCCTACCTGTTTGATGTCCTTAATCAAAGATAAAAAGGCTGCAGTGTCCAATAGGAATGCAGGTGTTTTCATGACCAATGGTGTCAACACTTTCTCTAGGACCTTAGCCAGGGGGGTAAAGACCGAATCAGTGGATGCCACTATGGGCCTTCCCGGGGGGTCTACAAGGGTTTTATGTACCTTAGGCAATATATATAGTAATGGTGTTACAGGGTCATGATTGATCAAAAATTTTGCAAGTCTCTCATCAATGGTACCCTTCTGTTTGTGGTCATCGACCAATCGGATAATTTTGGATTTAATCTGGGAGGTCGGGTTCCCAGGTAATGGTAAGTATGTTTTAGTGTCAGAGAGTTGCCGTTGGATTTCTTTGACATAGGCGGATCGGTCTAAAACCACGATCGATCCGCCTTTGTCAGCCGGTTTTATTATTAGATCTTTATCAGACATCAATGACTCCAGAGCTTTAAATTCATCACGGCTAAGGTTACGATTCACTGTAAATTCACCTAATTTCATATGGTTGAATAAAGCGTCAACATCTCTTTTGACAAGACCAATATATGTCTCAGCCGGATGGGATTTTTTCGGAGGAGAAAAAGAGCTCTTTAGATTTAAACCAAGGTTGTTAAAAGAGCTCTTTTTCTCCTCCGAAAAAATCCCATCCGGCTGAGACATATATTGGTCTTGTCAAAAGAGATGTTGACGCTTTATTCAACCATATGAAATTAGGTGAATTTACAGTGAATCGTAACCTTAGCCGTGATGAATTTAAAGCTCTGGAGTCATTGATGTCTGATAAAGATCTAATAATAAAACCGGCTGACAAAGGCGGATCGATCGTGGTTTTAGACCGATCCGCCTATGTCAAAGAAATCCAACGGCAACTCTCTGACACTAAAACATACTTACCATTACCTGGGAACCCGACCTCCCAGATTAAATCCAAAATTATCCGATTGGTCGATGACCACAAACAGAAGGGTACCATTGATGAGAGACTTGCAAAATTTTTGATCAATCATGACCCTGTAACACCATTACTATATATATTGCCTAAGGTACATAAAACCCTTGTAGACCCCCCGGGAAGGCCCATAGTGGCATCCACTGATTCGGTCTTTACCCCCCTGGCTAAGGTCCTAGAGAAAGTGTTGACACCATTGGTCATGAAAACACCTGCATTCCTATTGGACACTGCAGCCTTTTTATCTTTGATTAAGGACATCAAACAGGTAGGGAAGGACGATATTCTAGTGACAATAGACGTTGTGAGTCTTTATACGTCGATAGAACATGATAAGGGGATTGAGGCTACGAAGAGGTTACTTTTGGGTGATTCTAGGCTTTCTATCGAACAAAGGGAATTCCTAATTGACATCCTCACAGTAGTACTAAAGGATAACTATTTTTTATTTCAGGATAATTTCTTTTTGCAGCAATGCGGAACCGCCATGGGGTCGAACGTGGCCCCGCCCTATGCAAACTGCTACATGGCGATGTTTGAAGAAGACTATGTCTATTCTCATCATTTGTATCAGAAACACGTTAAGTTATGGCGTCGTTTTATCGACGATATTGTTTGCATATGGGCGGGGCCACGTGAGGCTCTTGATGAGTTTATTTCTTTTCTTAATTCAAGAAGAGATGAATTACGATTTACTACCACCTCTGACTTGACTCAAGTGAGTTTTCTTGATACATTATTGATAAAAGATACTGAAGGTTTTTTGACAACTGACCTGTACCGAAAAGAGACGGACAGAAATAGTATACTCCATTACAAAAGTAGTCACCCCTATTCCACCAAAAAATCCATACCGAAATCACAGTTCCAGAGGATTAACAGGATTGTGACTGATACAGAATTGAGGAAAATTAGAGTGAAGGAGATGGAACAAAGATTTAAACAACGGGGTTATCCTGATAGGGTTCTGGAACAAGCGAAATCATGGATGGATGCACCCCGTAGAGATAAAACTGATACCGACAAAAGGATTGTGTTCTCGCATCGTTTCCACCCTCTTAACTGGAGGGTTGATGCGATTGTGAGAAAGCATTGGAAAGTTTTAGGTAACTCATTCCCTGATATAGAGGAATTCAAAAATCCACCATTGATCTGTAACAAAAAGGCGCCTAATTTGCGCATGAAATTAGTTAAGGCAGATATTGGCAGTATATCAAGGATCCCACGGCAAACCTTTCTGGCGTCTAGAAAGAATGGGACATTTCCCTGTTTAAATTGTGCACAATGTTCCAATATAATGAGAGGTGATACATTCTATCACCCTCGATCAGGCCATCCGTTCAAAGTAAAAGGTTTTTTTACATGCAACTCTGCCAATGTAGTGTACTTGATCAGATGCCCTTGTGGCTACTTTTATATTGGAGAGACTATGCAGCGCATATCTGAGCGCATTGGTAAGCACAAGTCTACAATTCGGTGTAAAGACATCTTCCAACCCATTCCCTCACACTTCCATAAATGTGGACACACTATTGCACAACTCAAATTCATGGTAATAGAAAAAATTGATCAACCGAGACGAGGAGGTAATATTAAACAACTTTTATTACGCAGAGAAGCATTTTGGATCTATACGCTGAATACCTTGGAACCCCAGGGGTTAAATCGTGATTTTGATATTACGAGGTTATAATTTTGGTTTAGTTTTATATAAACTGTTATCCTTTATTGCTATTATTTTTCTTTATTACTTTGTTCCCATCCGTAGAAACGTCTGGTGAAATGAAGCTACGCCTCCTGACGGTATCACACCTCGATTTGGATTTACCGAGGATGTGACGTCAACAACAAGGGACCTATTCACACTATATAAATAAAGTCGATAGCATGTGCATTTAGAAGTTGATAAAGGCTTTGTAAGCCGAAACGCGTTCTGTTTAAAAAGTGTGCCAAATAAATTGATTGCATAAGAAAATTGGAATTTATCGTGAGTGCTGGGATACTTTCACTGACCTTGTGCCTGGACCTGACCACGAGACTGTCTTTCGCTAAGGTACCTCAACCACAGCTGCCACCACGGTCTAGTCGCACCTGTCGCATGACCTCGTGGTACCCTGCCACCAACCCACTTTGCGGCAGGCTCTGGTGAAGACCAGGTGCCACTTAGACTCTGTTCCCAGGTGTCGGCTAGTTCCACCTCCCACGGTGGTCCAGTGGATTCATGCATCCCGAATCCTGAGAGTAAGATCTGGCGGTAGATCCCACCAAGGTTCCACCTCCCAGTCGGCCCGATCTTGCCACCATCGTGGTCCACCAATCCCGGCAGATTGCCGCACAGCACAGACAGCTGGAGCAAGTAATGCTGCAACAGCTGCTAGCTACCCAGCATCAGAAACAGGTTCCTGAGGCTGCTTCTGCGACTCCTGCAACCCCGGCTTGGATTCCTGCAGCTGAACCCAGGCTATGACTCTCAATGCCCGGCAAGTATGATGGAGATCCCAAGCTGTGCACGGCTTTAAAACCCAGTGCTCCCTGCACATTGAATTCATACCTACCTAATTTGTCATGGAGCGATCCAAAGTGGCATTCATCGTCACTTTCCTCTCCAGGAAAACCCTGGCCTGGGCTACTCCCCTTTGGGACAGAGACAACCCGGTCACGGCTACTCTCACAGCATTTTTGGCGGAGGTCCGATCCATCTTTGAAGAACGTGCACGGGCGTGTCCCGTTGCTACTCAGCATTGGCATTGGCACCCAGGTCTCTACTTTCTTGGACTCCGGTTCTGCAGGGAACTTTGTGGATGCTGCTCTGGTCTCCCGGCATCACATCCCCATGGTTCGCCTTGAGAAGCCTTTGGTCATCTCCTCTGTCAGAGGCCACCAAGCCTCTTTGTCCTTACAAGTCGGTGTGCTGCACATGGAAAGACTGTCTTTTTATGTACTACCACGGTCCACGTCCTCTATCCTGCTGGGTCTATCATGGTTGCAGCTCCAGGCACCCATTATTAACTGGAAGACGAGGGAGATCCTTTGGTGGGGACCTGATTGCCAGTCTCGCTATGTGGAGATGCCTCATCTAGTGCCAGTCTTGGTTTGTTCTGTGGCTCCCAAAGCCCTGGAGGGCCTCCCCGCTTGCCATAAGGACTTTTTTGACATCTTCTCAAAGAAGCAAGCCGAGACGTTGCCGCCTCACCGCCCCCATGACTGTCCTGTGGATCTGTTGCCGGGTATCTCCCCTCCGCAGGGCCGTGTGTACCCACACTCAGTACCAGAAACTGCAGCCATGTCAGACTATATCAAAGAAAACCTGCAGAGGGGATTCATACGTAAGTCCTCTTCTCTGGCTGGCGCAGGTTTTTTCTTTGTTAAGAACTGCTGTCGTTTTCCATTTCTCAGCTATATCATCTACGACAGAAGTCTCCGGATGGATCATGCCAAGCTGTCTGCGGTTCTTTAGTGGCCTCATCCTGTAGAACTACGTGCTATACAGCGCTTTCTGGGCTTTGTGAATCACTACCAGCAGTTCAACCCGCACTTCTCCTCTCTGGCGTCTCCTGTTGCGGCGCTCACCAAGAAGGGCGCCAACCTTCAACTCTGGCCTTTGGCAGCTGAGGAGGCCTTCAAGAACTTAAAGTCTATGTTTGCTTCAGCTTCAGTTCTTGTACGTCCCGACACAGAGAAGCCTTTCCATCTGAAAGTGGATGCCTCCTCAGTAGGGGCCGGTGCAGTGCTCATGCAAGGGGATCCCAAAGGCCGAACCCACACCTGTGGTTTTTTTTTCAGGACCTTCTCTTCCGCTGAGAGGAATTATTCCATAGGTGATCGAGAACTGCTGGCGAATAAACTTGCCTTACAAGAGTGGAGTTACCTCCTGGAGGGAGCTCGGTTTCCAGTCAGCATTTACACGGACTACAAGACCCTCCTCTATCTCCAGACTGCTCAGCGACTTAATCCACATCAAACTCGCTGGTCACTCTTCTTCTCCCGGTTCGATTTCCCCATTCATTTCCGTCCAGCTGAGAAGAACATCAAGGCTGACGCCCTCTCTCGTGTCTCGGATGGCATTGGGGAGGTACTGGTTCCTCAGCATGTCATCCTGTCTGAACGACTGGTACTGGCTGCGCCTGTGGATCTTCGTCAACTACCTTCTGGCAAGACCTACATACAAACTGCTCTGCGGAGGAAGATTCTAACTTCGGGACATTGCTCGCGTGTGGCTGGGCATCCTGGGGTGCAGTGCTCTGTCACCCTCATTTCCTGATTCTACTGGTGGCCAGACAAAGATGTTTGGGACTTTGCGGTCTCCTGTGCTTCCTGTGCTGTCACGTCTCAAGGCTGCTGGTCTTCTTCTGCCGTTGCCGATACACAGCTGTCCATGTACTCATCTGGCCATGGATCTAATCACGGATCTGCCATCTTCATCAGGCAATACCGTCATCGGATGTTCCTGCCATTGAGGAATTGATACAGGACCATCAGGGAGCAGACTCGCCTTTCCTTGTTACAGGCTTTGTCTCAAACCAAACTCCAAGCCGATAAGAGACGCAAGCCGCCTCCTGTCTTCACTCCTGATGACAAGGTCCGGTTGTCCTCCAAGTATGTCCGGCTGAAAATCCCTGGCTACAAATTGGGTCTCTGGTTCTTGGGTCTATTTGAAGTCCTCAGTCGCATCAACCCAGTGGCCTACAAATTGCGACTGCCCCCTAGCATGCGCATTCTCAACTTCTTCCACGTTTCTCACGTCAAACCAGTCATCTTGAATCGCTCCTCCCCCTTTGTCTCAGGCTGATTCCACCAATGTCTTCGAGGTTAAGGAGATCCTCGACATGAAGACAGTGAGAGGTAGATGACTCTTTCTTGTTGACTGGAAGGGATTTGGTCCTGAGGAGAGATCGTGGGAACCAGAGGATAACATCCTGGACAAAAGCCTGCTTCAGCAATTCCCCAGGTCCAAGAAGAGGGGGAGGCCGAAGGGGGGGGGGGTACCTGTTATGTGTGCCTCCGTGTGCCCCTGGAGCCCCTGCACGGCTTAACTCACCTCTCCTGGCTCCAGCGGCGGTCTCTATGGTTCCCACGATTCAGCGTGTATGTACCGCTGCTAGGTGGGCACATGTCGACGCACAGGAGAGGAGGAGGTGAACGCTCCATGCTGCACTATGCGGCCATTGCCGGCCGATGGGGGAGGTATATATGCCGGCCTTATTTACGTTCCCCTTCGGTCATGTGAATTTGGCCTTAATCTGCAACAAATGCACCAAGAACCTTAGGGATACTTTGGTAAGAGCTGACATTAGCAGCTCAAAAGAAAGGCACATACCCATGACTTGACTGTACCCATGACTTGACTGTAACCAATGTACTCCTGTAACTTTGCGATAATTCTTTGGTCATATCAGAACAAGACCTCTTTTTCACAAAACACAGGTTTCAGAGGCCCATTGCAAGTATGCCTTTCTGCTTTCCCTAAGCATTACAATATAATTGTGTGTTGTAACTTACCTTGCACCCTGACAGAATCCACTGTGTAGTCCCAGGAGTTGGGCTTTAGTTTGGAAGCATTTCATAAAACAACATGTGCCTTGTCTGTGCTACACACCCCTCATCTCTCATACCCCACCTGTGTACGCCTATACAACTCCTCCCAACCCCACTGATGTCAGCTCACCAGGCAGTGAGCTCTGTGATGGAGCAGGAAGGAGGAGCTGTACAAGAGCACAAAGGTGGGGGCTGAGGAGTGAGCAGCATCCAAACCAAAGCCCATACCCTGGGCCATTATATTGTAATGCAAATACGTAGAGAAGGCAGAAAGGCATATTTGCCTTATAAACCCCTGCTAGAATGTTGTAAAGCAGATGAGCAACGTCACAATCATGGCCCAGCATGGCGGCATCATCCAGAAAATCTTGACGCAATACAGATAGTGGTTTATTAGGTCAATTTCTGCTGAAAGGTTCTCTTTAAAGGCTACAACACTTCCAACTCACAATTTGTCATATATCTACTCGAGTGTCTCTGTGGACTTCCTCTACCACCTCATTTTAATTCTCATAAACACCATCCCTCACAACTGAGGATTTAATTTTTTGAGTAGGTGGAGGCACCGAGAAGAGATGGCAACCATGTTACAAAGTTACCCAAACTAGAAGCCTTTTTCATTCATAGTATACAAACTATTGAACCAATAGGACTCAATTGTGCCTATGATTGTGCCTTTTTCATAACTATCATTTACATATATTCTGTGTAACCTTGAGAAAAGGTACTGTGCTAATCATGGTCCATTTTTCTCCCTTCTTTCAGACAAAATAGAGCACTGACCACAGGAACAGATACATCACCTTTGGATGCCTTAATCTCTTGATGACCATATCACGCAAAAATATGCAATGGCTCACTGACCAGGCATTGTGAACTAAACACATTCCCTTTAGCTTTCTATATGATAAGCACAGCTTGATCGCCTCTGCACATTACCCAAGGGGTAATTAGCTATTTTTAGAGAACTAGTTATGTGCCAGTGCCTGAATGAGTGTTTACATCCACCTCCCCAGCCTCTTCCACTAACACCATCCCACGTACCTACAACACCTCCCACTTAGGTCTGCTGTGAAAGATTCCTAAAGAAATTCAATTCCATTGCTATAAAAGATACTCGTCCACTATACAGCATGATACTGCAACAACAGAGCATTATTAGCAATAGCCAGATGTGTTGCCGGAACTTGAGATTCCACAATTCATCCCGAATACAATTGAACTGTACAACAAAACAGTGTTGAAAACAAAGTACTGAAGCCTCCCTCCCCCCACAACCACACAACACCGCTGTCGAACTATGAATTAAGTTGCATCGTAACTTATTGTAACATAGGGGGAGGTTTATCACTCCATGACCAGTCAGAGCTCGGCTTTAATTTTAAAAAGCTGTGGGGAAATTAAAGTTATTGGTTGCCATGGTCAACTAGAACAGTTCTGCTCTCAGATGCTTCTGATAAATCTCCCTGCGTAATGTTTATTTTGTAATGTACTGTTTACTACTCTGTAAAATATGATTAGCCTAGAGCAGTGATGTACAAATAATTTCCCATTGGCATAAATACATTTTTATTCTATTATTCTATTCTACTGAGATCTGTTTTAAAACTATTATTTTATTTATTTATGAAGTTCTTTATTTAATTTTATGTTTCCTAGCACATTCCTAGCACATTGCCCTGATATACAGTATATATATATATATATACACTCACCGGCCACTTTATTAGGTACACCATGCTAGTAACAGGTTGGACCCTCTTTTGCCTTCAGAACTGCCTCAATTCTTCGTGGCATAGATTCAACAAGGTGCTGGAAGCATTCCTCAGAGATTTTGGTCCATATTGACATGATGGCATCACACAGTTGCCGCAGATTTGTCGGCTGCACATCCATGATGCGAATCTCCCGTTCCACCACATCCCAAAGATGCTCTATTGGATTGAGATCTGGTGACTGTGGAGGCCATTTGAGTACAGTGAACTCATTGTCATGTTCAAGAAACCAGTCTGAGATGATTCCAGCTTTATGACATGGCGCATTATCCTGCTGAAAGTAGCCATCAGATGTTGGGTACATTGTGGTCATAAAGGGATGGACATGGTCAGCAACAATACTCAGGTAGGCTGTGGCGTTGCAACGATGCTCAATTGGTACCAAGGGGCCCAAAGAGTGCCAAGAAAATATTCCCCACACCATGACACCAGCACCACCAGCCTGAACCATTGATACAAGGCAGGATGGATCCATGCTTTCATGTTGTTGACGCCAAATTCTAGCCCAACCATCCAAATGTCGCAGCAGAAATCGAGACTCATCAGACCAGGCAACGTTTTTCCAATCTTCTACTGTCCAATTTCGATGAGCTTGTGCAAATTGTAGCCTCAGTTTCCTGTTCTTAGCTGAAAGGAGTGGCACCCGGTGTGGTCTTCTGCTGCTGTAGCCCATCTGCCTCAAAGTTCAATGTACTGTGCGTTCAGAGATGCTCTTCTGCCTACCTTGGTTGTAACGGGTGGCGATTTGAGTCACTGTTGCCTTTCTATCAGCTCAAACCAGTCTGCCCATTCTCCTCTGACCTCTGGCATCAACAAGGCATTTCCGCCCACAGAACTGCCACTCACTGGATGTTTTTTCTTTTTTGGACCATTCTCTGTAAACCCTAGAGATGGTTGTGCGTTAAAATCCCAGTAGATCAGCAGTTTCTGAAATACTCAGACCAGCCCTTCTGGCACCAACAACCATGCCACATTCAAAGGCACTCAAATCACCTTTCTTCCCCATACTGATGCTCGGTTTGAACTGCAGGAGATTGTCTTGACCATGTCTACATGCCTAAATGCACTGAGTTGCGGCCATGTGATTGGCTGATTAGAAATTAAGTGTTAACGAGCAGTTGGACAGGTGTACCTAATAAAGTGGCCGGTGAGTGTATATATATATGTATATATATATACACATCACTGATGCCAATTCAGCTCATCGCTGGAGCTATACCAGCATCAGTAAGCACTGGAGCTCTGGTCATGGGTGTTAACTTGTTAAATGCTGCGGTCAATTTGAGTGTGGCATCTAAATCCCTTGAGAGGGGTTCCCCCATGATTGTTCCCCACCCTCGCAACACTTTTGGGGGGGCTGTTCATTGCTATGGCACCGATGCACCGATCAGGACCCCTGGGTTGTCCATAATCAGTGCCTGTAAGATTGTGCCACAAAGGCAGAATCTTACAGTGCCCATGTCAACCTATGCATCTGCGTAGACATGAGAAAAGGTTTCCAGCAGAGGAAGTTTCCAGACACAAAAAATAGAGAAAATTCTATATAGGCTGACAGATCTTATACCGGGCAATACATTGGCCATGGAAACAAAAAGTATAATTATGTTCTAAACGGTCAATTACTTAGTAAAACTGAAGCTGAAAAGGACTTGGGGGTATTGGTGGATGGTAAACTTAATTTTAGTGACCAGAGCCAGGCGGCTGCTGCTAAAGCAAATAAAATAATGGGATGTATCAAGAGAGGAATAGATTCTCATGATAAAGACATAGTTTTGCCCTTATACAAATCCCTGGTCAGACCACACATGGAATATTGTGTACAGTTTTGGGCACCAGTGTATAAAAAGGATATAGTAGAGCTGGAACGGGTGCAGAGGAGAGCAACCAGGATTATTAGGGGAATGGGGGAACTAGAATACACTGACAGATTAAAAAATTTGGGATTATTCAGTTTAAGAGATGAGCGAGCACTAAAATGCTCGGGTACTCGTTATTCGAGACGAACTTTTCCCGATGCTCGAGTGCTCGTTTCGAGTAACGAGCCCCATTGAAGTCAATGGGAGACTCGAGAATTTTTCAAGGGGACCAAGGCTCTGCACAGGGACGCTTGGCCAAACACCTGGGAACCTCAGAAAAGGATGGAAACACCACGGAAATGGACAGGAAACAACAGGGGCAGCATGCATGGATGCCTCTGAGGCTGCTTAATCGCACCATTATGCCAAAAGTATGGGCAACAGCATGACCATGACAGAGTGACAGAATGAGGCTAGATAGCATCTAAAACATGCAATAATTGACCCTGACACTATAGGGGACGGCATGCAGAGGCAGCGGCAGCAGCGGCAGGCTAGAGAGTGGCATGGCGACATACCCTAAATGGACTCAGGCTTCAAACCAATGGGTGGCAGAGAGGAACCAAAGGAAGTGAGCAAGAAGCGCTCAAATAATATCGGTACATGATAAAAGTTTGCCAGTATATTTTGTGGATTACACAGCAGGGTGGCGACAAAGTTAACATGGAAGCCATGAAAACAATCCAAAATTCTGCCTGACACAGCTCGTTTGATAAGGGGACCATGTATGGAGGCAGTGAACTAGTAGTAGATTAAAGGTGCTGCAGTTAAAACTATGTTAGTTGGATCTTGGCATGGAGCTGGCGCTCCGCTGCCAGGCGAGCTTTCACCAATCCAAGCCCCTGTCTCTAGGCTACTCCCCAAACAGCACTTCTAAGAACATTTTGTATAAGATCAAGTGTAGTAGCGTTCTTATAAGTTTGGGATATGGCGGGTGAGGGGAATCTAAACATCTGCGCAAGAAGCGCTGAAATAATATCCGTAAATGAAAAAAGTTTTCCAGTATATTTTGTGGCTTACACAGCACGGTGGCGACAAAGTTAACAAGTTTGATGTGGAATGCCCTGTAATAGCTCTTGGGCGGTGTGCCTTTTATCACCTAGGCTCAGCAGTTTGAGCACCGCCTGCTGTCGCTTAGCGACGGCACTGCTGCTGTGCCTAGAGCTACCGACTGATGGCGCCATGCCCACGGATGGTAATTCGGAGGAGGAGGAGGTGGAGGAGGGGTGGGAGGAGGAGGAGGCATAGTAGGCCTGAAACACCTGGACCGAGGTAGGCCCCGCAATCCTCTGCGTCGGCAGTATATGACCAGCCCCAGGGTCAGACTCGGTCCCAGCCTGCACCAAGTTAAGTGTAGTAGCGTTCTTATAAGTTTGGAATATGGCGGGTGAGGGGAATGTAAACAGATGCGCAAGAAGCGCTGAAATAATATCCGTAAATGGTAAAAGTTTGCCAGTATATTTTGAGGATTACACAGCAGGGTGGCGACAAAGTTAACAAGTTTGTTGTGGAAGCCATGAAAACAACCCAAAATTCTGCCTGACACAGCACGTTTGATAAGGCGGCCATGTATGGAGGCAGTGAACTAGTAGTAGATTAAAGGTGCTGCAGTTAAAACTATGTTAGTTGGTTCTTGGCATGGAGCTGGCGCTCCGCTGCCAGGCGAGCTTTCGCCAATCCAAGCCCCTGTCTCTAGGCTACTCCCCAAACAGCACTTCTAAGAACCTTTTGTATAAGATCAAGTGTAGTAGCGTTCTTATAAGTTTAGGATATGGCGGGTGAGGGGAATGTAAACAGATGCGCAAGAAGCGCTGAAATAATATCCGTAAATGGTAAAAGTTTGCCCGTGTATTTTGTGGATAACACAGCAGGGTGGCGACAAAGTTAACAACTTTGATGTGGAATCCATGAAAACAACCCAAATTTCGGCCTGACACACCTCGTTTGATAAAGGGAAGATGTATGGAGGCAGCTATATGGACGACTTTTGGAGGTAGCAATGGAGACAACGTGTGGAGGCTGCTATGGAGACAATTCAATTTGGATAGTGCCTGTATGTGGCAGTCCAAAAAAGTTTTCAAACCAGAGGAGCAGGTAGGTGGCCCTCCAGAAAAATTGAATAGATTGAGTGCCTGTATGTGGCAGTCCAAAAAAGTTTTCAAACCAGAGGAGCAGGTAGGTGGCCCTCCAGAAAAATGGAATAGATTGAGTGCCTGTATGTGGCAGTCCAAAAAAGTTTTCAAACCAGAGGAGCAGGTAGGTGGCCCTCCAGAAAAATTGAATAGATTGAGTGCCTGTATGTGGCAGTCCAAAAAAGTTTTCAAACCAGAGGAGCAGGTAGGTGGCCCTCCAGAAAAATGGAATAGATTGAGTGCCTGTATGTGGCAGTCCAAAAAAGTTTTCAAACCAGAGGAGCAGGTAGGTGGCCCTCCAGAAAAATTGAATAGATTGAGTGCCTGTATGTGGCAGTCCAAAAAAGTTTTCAAACCAGAGGAGCAGGTAGGTGGCCCTCCAGAAAAATGGAATAGATTGAGTGCCTGTATGTGGCAGTCCAAAAAAGTTTTCAAACCAGAGGAGCAGGTAGGTGGCCCTCCAGAAAAATGGAATAGATTGAGTGCCTGTATGTGGCAGTCCAAAAAAGTTTTCAAACCAGAGGAGCAGGTAGGTGGCCCTCCAGAAAAATTGAATAGATTGAGTGCCTGTATGTGGCACTCCCAAGAATTGTTTAAAACAGAGGACCGGGTCGGTGGCCCTCCATAAAAATTAAATGCATAAAGTACTATAGCTAGAGCCAGTGGGCCCTGTCAAAAAATAGCCAGTTTCCTCTGCTTTACTGTACAAAGAGGAGGAGAAGGAGGAAAATGAGGAGGAGGAGGAGTGGATAAATTATTCAGGTTGAGCTTCCTTCACCTGGTGGAGATTGGAAATTAGGAGAAATCCAGGCTTTATTCATCTTCATAAGCGTCAGCCTGTCAGCGCTGTCAGTCGACAGGCGTGTACGCTTATCGGTGATGATGCCACCAGCTGCACTGAAAACCCGCTCGGACAAGACGCTAGCGGCAGGGCAGGCAAGAACCTCCTTGCCTGCTAGCGGCAGGGCAGGCCAGTTCGTGCCACATGTCCAGCTTTGAAACCCAGTAGTTGTAGGGAGCTGTGTGATCATTTAGGACGATGGTATGGTCAGCTACGTACTCCCTCACCATCTTTCTGTAAAGATCAGCCCTACTCTGCCGAGACTGGGGACAGGTGACAGTGTCTTGCTGGGGTGACATAAAGCTGGCAAAAGCCTTGTAAAGCGTACCCTTGCCAGTGCTGGACAAGCTGCCTGCTCGCCTACTCTCCCTCGCTACTTGTCCCGCAGAACTACGCACTCTACCGCTAGCGCTGTCAGAAGGGAAATACTGTTTCAGCTTGTGCACCAGGGCCTGCTGGTATTCATGCATTCTCACACTCCTTTCCTCTCCAGGGATGAGAGTGGAAAGATTTTGCTTGTACCGTGGGTCCAGGAGAGTGAACACCCAGTAATCGGTGCTGGAATAAATTCTTTGAACGCGAGGGTCACGGGATAGGCAGCCTAGCATGAAATCTGCCATATGCGCCAGAGTACCAACGCGTAAGAATTCACTCCCCTCACTGGCCTGACTGTCCATTTCCTCCTCCTCCAACTCCTCTTCTTCTGCCCATACACGCTGAACAGTGAAGGACTGAACAATGGTCCCCTCTTGTGTCTCGCCAACATTCTCCTCCTCTTCCTCCTCCACCTCCACCTCCTCCGATATGCGCTGAGAAACAGACCTAAGGGTGCTTTGGCTATCAACAAGGGAATCTTCTTCCCCCGTCTCTTGTGAGGAGCGCAAAGCTTCCGACTTCATGCTGACCAGAGAGTTTTTCAACAGGCCAAGCAGCGGGATGGTGAGGCTGATGATGGCGGCATCGCCACTGACCATCTGTGTTGACTCCTCAAAGTTACTCAGCACCAGACAGATATCAGACATCCACATCCACTCCTCATTGTAGACTTGAGGAAGCTGACTGACCTGACTACCAGTTCTGGTGGAAGTTGACATCTGGCAGTCTACAATCGCTCGGCGCTGCTGGTAAACTCTGGATAACATGGTCAGTGTTGAATTCCACCTCGTGGGCACGTCGCACAACAGTCGGTGAGCGGGCAGTTGGAGGCAGCATCTGTGCTGGACTTCCTGAAATGCGCACAGATGCGGTGCACCTTCGTGAGCAAATCAGACAGATTGGGGTATGTCTTGAGGAAACGCTGAACTATCAGATTTAACACATGGGCCAGGCATGGCACATGTGTCAGTCTGCCGAGTTGCAGAGCCGCCACCAGGTTACGGCCGTTGTCACACACAACCATGCCTGGCTTCAGGTTCAGCGGTGCCAGCCACAGATCAGTCTGCGCCGTGATGCCCTGTAATAGTTCTTGGGCGGTGTGCCTTTTATCGCCTAGGCTCTGCAGTTTGAGCACCGCCTGCTGTCGCTTAGCGACGGCACTGCTGCTGTGCCTAGAGCTACCGACTGATGGCGCCATGCCCACGGATGGTCGTTCGGAGGAGGAGGTGGAGGAGGGGTGGGAGGAGGAGGAGGCATAGTAGGCCTGAAACACCTGGACCGAGGTAGGCCCCGCAATCCTCGGCGTCGGCAGTATATGACCAGCCGCAGGGTCAGACTCGGTCCCAGCCTCCACCAAGTTAACCCAATGTGCCGTCAGCGATATATAGTGGCCCTGCCCGGCAGCACTCGTCTGAACTGAACGCTGGTGGATGCTGTGGAGGATCGTGGAGGCGACGATGGGGTTTTTGTGGCAGGGTCCTGGGCAGGGGGCTGACTATCAGCTGACACAGGGGAAGGAGCAGTGGTGTGCACGGCCGGAGGTGAACGCGCTTGTTGCCACTGAGTGGGGTGTTTAGCATTCATATGCCTGCGCATACTGGTGGTAGTTAAGCTATTAGTGGTGGAACCCCTGCTGATCCTGGTTTGGCAAATGTGGCACACCACAGTCCGTCGGTCATCCGGTGTTTCCTTAAAGAACCTCCAGACTTCTGAAAATCTAGCCCTCGCCGCAGGAGCCCTCGCCACGGGAGCTTCACTAGTTGACACATTTGGCGCTGATGCACCAGCTCTGGCCCTGCCTCTCCGTCTGGCCCCACCACTGCCTCTTCCAACCTGTTCTGGTCGAGGACTCTCCTCCGTCTCAGAAGCACTGTGTTCACCCGGCCTCTCAACCCAGCTTGGGTCTGTCACCTCATCATCCTCCGATCCCTCAGTCTGCTCCCCCCTCGGACTTCCTGCCCTGACAACAACTTCCCCACTGTCTGACAACCGTGTCTCCTCATCGTCGGACACCTCTTTACACACTTCTTCCAGTACGTCAACAAGGTCATCATCACCCACAGACTGCGACTGGTGGAAAACCTGGGCATCGGAAAATTGCTCATCAGCAACCGGACAAGTGGTTTGTGACTGTGGGAAGGGTCCAGAAAACAGTTCCTCAGAGTATGCCGGTTCAAATGGCAAATTTTGCTGGGAGGGGGCAGACTGGGGGGGAGGAGGCTGAGGTGCAGGAGCTGGAGGAGTGCCGATTTCGGTGACATGGGTGGACTGCGTGGAAGACTGACTGGTGGACAAATTGCTCGAAGCATTGTCGGCAATCCACGACATCACCTGTTCGCACTGTTCTGGCCTCAACAGTGCTCTACCACGAGTCCCAGTAACTTCAGACATGAACCTAGGGAGTGTAGCTCTGCGGCGTTCCCCTGCTCCCTCATAAGCAGGTGGTGTCTCACCCCGCCCAGGACCACGGCCTCTGACCCCTGCAGTAGTTGGACGCCCACGTCCCCGCCCTCGTCCTCTACCCCTAGCCCTCGGGTTAAACATTTTGAAAATGAGAGTTATAACTTTAATTTTTTTTTTAACTTTTTTTTGTGTTTTTTTTTTTTGTGTGTTTTTTAGTTTTTAAAACCAAACGATGCTATCCTATTGCTATGGCTATTTTCTAGCCAAGTATGAAAGCACACTGCTATGCCAGATGAGATGACGCTGAGTTATTAAAAAAATAAACGTAAAATAAAAAAGGAAATGGCAGACTGTGCCTAATTGAAATCCAACCCCGGGCCCTAATAAATTTTCCCACTTCGGTCTTTGCGATGGATATGTGCGTCACTAAGCGCAAAACACAGTGGTCGCAAGTCTCACTCCAAATTGCTCACAATTTGCTAGTAGATGCACTGCAGCAACTACAGCCACCAGCAGATCAACCAGAAATCAAATATATATAACGCTACTGTAGGCGTAAGTAAGCCGTTTGGATTCTCCTATGGCTATTTTCTAGCCAAGTATTAAAGCACACTGCTATGCCAGATGAGATGACGCTGAGTTATGAAAAAAATAAACGTAAAATAAAAAAGGAAATGGCAGACTGTGCCTAATTGAAATCCAACCCCGGGCCCTAATAAATTTTCCCACTTCGGTCTTTGCGATGGATATGTGCGTCACTAAGCGCAAAACACAGTGGTCGCAAGTCTCACTCCAAATTGCTCACAATTTGCTAGTAGATGCACTGCAGCAACTACAGCCACCAGCAGATCAACCAGAAATCAAATATATATAACGCTACTGTAGGCGTAAGTAAGCCGTTTGGATTCTCCTATGGCTATTTTCTAGCCAAGTATTAAAGCACACTACTATGCCAGATGAGATGACGCTGAGTTATGAAAAAAATAAACGTAAAATAAAAAAGGAAATGGCAGACTGTGCCTAATTGAAATCCAACCCCGGGCCCTAATAAATTTTCCCACTTCGGTCTTTGCGATGGATATGTGCGTCACTAAGCGCAAAACACAGTGGTCGCAAGTCTCACTCCAAATTGCTCACAATTTGCTAGTAGATGCACTGCAGCAACTACAGCCACCAGCAGATCAACCAGAAATCAAATATATATAACACTACTGTAGGCGTAAGTAAGCCGTTTGGATTCTCCTATGGCTATTTTCTAGCCAAGTATTAAAGCACACTACTATGCCAGATGAGATGACGCTGAGTTATGAAAAAAATAAACGTAAAATAAAAAAGGAAATGGCAGACTGTGCCTAATTGAAATACAACCCCGGGCCCTAATAAATTTTCCCACTTCGGTCTTTGCGATGGATATGTGCGTCACTAAGCGCAAAACACAGTGGTCGCAAGTCTCACTCCAAATTGCTCACAATTTGCTAGTAGATGCACTGCAGCAACTACAGCCACCAGCAGATCAACCAGAAATCAAATATATATAACGCTACTGTAGGCGTAAGTAAGCCGTTTGGATTCTCCTATGGCTATTTTCTAGCCAAGTATTAAAGCACACTACTATGCCAGATGAGATGACGCTGAGTTATGAAAAAAATAAACGTAAAATAAAAAAGGAAATGGCAGACTGTGCCTAATTGAAATACAACCCCGGGCCCTAATAAATTTTCCCACTTCGGTCTTTGCGATGGATATGTGCGTCACTAAGCGCAAAACACAGTGGTCGCAAGTCTCACTCCAAATTGCTCACAATTTGCTAGTAGATGCACTGCAGCAACTACAGCCACCAGCAGATCAACCAGAAATCAAATATATATAACGCTACTGTAGGCGTAATTAAGCCGTTTGGATTCTCCTATGGCTATTTTCTAGCCAAGTATTAAAGCACACTACTATGCCAGATGAGATGACGCTGAGTTATGAAAAAAATAAACGTAAAATAAAAAGAAACTGGCAGACTGTGCCTAATTGAAATCAAACCCCTAATAAATTTTCCCACTTTGGTGTTTGAGGTGGATATGTGTGTCACTAAGAGCTAAACACAACGGTAGCAAGTCCCCCTGCTAATTCCTCACAATATGGTACTAGCTGCACTACTAGTGCCAGCAAGCCCAGCCACAAGCAAATAAAAAAAAAAAGTATAACGTTATTGTAGCCCTAAGAATGGCTGTTGGGTTGTTGTAGAATCACTCCTGCCTAACAGTAAGCTAATAGAACACCCTAACGCTTTCCCTGACCAGCAGCAGCTCTCTCCCTAGCGGCATCCAGACAGAGAATGATCCGAGCAGTGCGGGCAGCGGCTAGTCTATCCCAGGGTCACCTGATCTGGCCAGCCAACCACTGCTATCGACGTGTGAGGGTACCACGTCATGCTGGGTGGAGTGCAGAGTCTCCTGGCTTGTGATTGGCTCTGTTTCTGGCCGCCAAAAAGCAAAACGGCGGGAGCTGCCATTTTCTCGAGCGGGCGAAATACTCGTCCGAGCAACGAGCAGTTACGAGTACGCTAATGCTCGATCGAGCATCAAGCTCGGACGAGTATGTTCGCTCATCTCTAAAAAAGACGACTGAGGGGAGACCTCATTACAATGTACAAATACCTGAACGGACAGTACAAGGATCTCTCCAAAGATCTTTTTATACCTCAGCCTGTGACCAGGACAAGGGGGCATCCTCTACGCCTAGAGGAGAGGCGATTTTACCATCACCATAGACAAAGGTTCTTTACTGTAAGAGCAGTGAGACTATGGAACTCTCTGCCGCAGGAAGTTGTTATGGCGGACTCTATGTACATGTTCAAGAGAGGCCTGGATGACTTTCTGGAGAGAAAAAATATCATGGGGTATGGGGAAAAAACATTTATTTAATTCTTAAAGGTTGGACTTGATGGACTTGCGTCTCCTTCCAGCCTTATATACTATGATACTATGATACTATACTATGATTAGTATTATGTCCCACAGTTTTCACATAAAAAAAATCTATAAATTTATAAAATACCCAATAGCCCCATTAACATTTAAAATTACATTTATTAAAAAACTCTGAAAAATACCACACAAACCACACATATTTAGTATCACTGTGTCTGTAACAACTCGTACAATAAAACTAAATCATTATTGAATCTGCACAATGAATCTATCAACTTCATGTATGTATCTACTCCACAATGGTGTACCAAAAAAACCCCAGCTCCGTACTCAAAATAATTTCCCCACATTAGGTTTTATTCTGCTAAATTTAGGAAAAATATAGAAATATGGTATTAATGTAATTATACTGACCCATAGAATAAAGATAATGGGGCACATTTACTTACCCGTCCCATCGTGGTGCATTGTCCGACGAGGATTCGTAGCTCGTGCGCCCAATTACCTTTATCTGTCGCTTCCCTGCTGTGGTCCGCCGGTGTTCACCTTCTTCCCGATGCTTGTACATCTTGCGACACAATTCGAATTTTAAATTCTGCGCGTTGTCCGAATCCGTAGGGTTTTCTGACGGCCACGCCCACGATTTGCATTGCATGAAAGTCGGCGTGCGCCAAAAACCCCTGTTAAATGCAGCGCAACACAGAAATCGCCAGGAACCCGACGAAAATGCGGTTCGTGGACCCTTAGTAAATGAGCCCCAATGTGTAATTTAGGCTATATGGTGAGAATAAAAAAAAGAATCCGTTACAGAATTGATGTTTTTCCTACCCCACTCCAAAAAAACTAAATAAATATTTGTCAATAAGAAATAGTCAACCCAAACTGGTATCACTGAAATATGGATCTCATCCTGCAAAAAAATAAGCCCTTAAATGGCACCATTTACCGAAAAACAAAGATAGTTTACTAAAACCCGCTACATCCTGTAGTGTAGTGTAGACCAAATGAGCTTATTACCGACAAAATCGGACCATTCTAAATTTCACCTTCAGTTTGTTTTAATTGCTATGAAGCTTTCATAGGGTTAACATCTTTCTAAAAGGTGTTCATAATAGTTTGAGGGGTGCAGATTTGAAAATGGGGTGATTCATTGGGGGTTTCAAAATTAATTGAAAACAAAAATGATCCCCAAAAAATTCTATTCTAAAATTTACTTAAAAATCCAGAAAGTAATTGATCGATTTTTAAAAATGATGTCGAAACAAAGCAGAGTGATAAAAGGGTGATATAACTATTGGTATAATAAGCAGATCATTTAGAAAAATCACACACATTTTTTAATAATTTTGAAAAATCACATTGGCCTGTCAACCCCCCTGTAGTATATAGCCTGCCTGCCCCCCCATAGTATATTGCCCTTCCAGCCCCCTGTAGTATATAGCCTGCCTGCCCCCTGTAGTATATAGCCTGCCAACACCCTTGTAGTATATAACATGCCAGCCCCAAAATATATAGCCAGCCTGCCTCCCCCCAAAGTATTTAGCCTGCCAGCCCCTGTAGTATACAACCTGCCAGCCCTCTGTAGTGTATAGCCTGCCAGCCCCCTGTAGCATATAGCCTCCCAGCCCTCTGTAGTATATAACCTGCCAGCCCCCTGTAGAATATAGTCTGCCAGCCCCCTGCAGTCTATAGACTGCCAGCTCCTGTAGTATATAGCCTGCCTGTCCCCTGTAGTATATAGCCTGCCAGACCTTTGAAGTATATAGCCAGCGCCCCCTTTTTTTTTTTTTTATTTATTTATTTTTTTTTAACCCCTTAAGGACGGAGGGTTTTTCGGCTAATTTCTCGCTCTCCAACTTCAAAAATCCATAACTTTTTCATTTTTACGTGTACAGACCTGTGTGAGGGCTTATTTTGTGCGTAACAAATTTTACTTTCCCGTAATGTTATTTATTTTAACATGCCGTGTACCGCGAAGCTGAAAAAAAATTCCAAATGTGGAAAAATTGAAAAAAAACCGCACGTGCGTCACGTTCTTGTGGGCTCAGTTTTTACGACTTTCACTCTTCGCTCCAAATAACACGCCTACTTTATTCTTTGGTTCGGTGCGATCGCGGTGATACCAAATTTATATAGGTTTTATTGTGTTTTAATACATTTTCAAAAATTAAACGAATGTGTACAAAAAAGAAAAAAATTTTTTTGCCATCTTCTGACGCTAATAACTTTTTCATACTTTGGCGCACGGAAATGTGTGAGGGGTCATTTTTTGCGAAATGAGGCGACGTTTTCATTGCTACCATTTTGAGGTCTGTGCGACATTTTGATCATTTTTTATTTCATTTTTTATGTTATGTAAAAAGGTGTAAAAGTCGCATTTCGGACATTTGGGCGCCATTTCCTGCCTCGTAGGTCACCGCCGGCCGTAACCGTTTTTATATTTTGATAGATCGGGCATTTTGGGACGCGGCGATACCTAATATGTCTGTGATTTTTACTGTTTGTTATGTTTTATATCCGTTCTAGGGAAAGGGGGGTGATTTGAACTTTTAATATTTTATTAATTTTTTTTATTTTTTAAACTTTTTTTTTTCACTATTTTTTAGACCATCTAGGGTACATTAACCCTAGATGATCAGATCGCTCCTACCATATACTGCAATACTACAGTATTGCAATATATGGCGTTTTTGCAGGTCTTACATTACAATGAGCCACTGGCTCATTGTAACGAACCTGCATAAACCATGTAGCCTCGTGTCAAGAGAAGACCCGAGGCTACCATGGTAACCGATCGCCGCCCCCCGATGACGTTCGGGGGCGTGGCGATCGAAAAAAAGATGGCGGCGCCCGCGCGCCGCCGTCTTTTAAACGCCGCCCGCGACTTTGCGGGCGGCGTTTAGAGGGTTAATAGCCGCGATCGGTGCAAGCACCGACCGCGGTTATTAGCGGTGGGGGTTTTGTGCAAAATGCAAAAACCCCCACCTCTGTATGAAGAGGACTCAGCCCGTGAGCCCTCTTCATACATCCCTTATACCTCTGCGCCGTAGAGCTACGGCGCAGAGCGTTAAGGGGTTAATATAAACTTTATTATAGCAAATCAATACATTACAATTAAAAACCATTCACATCATTCTTTTTCTTTTCCCCTTCTTCTTCTCCCTCCTCCCTCTTTCCTCGTCACATCCCTCATCAAAATTTCAAAACCTTCTTAAGCTATGTCCCTTCCCCCCCCCCTCCCTTATCCCTCCCTCTGGCGGTTGACAGGTTATTCTTTATATCATTTTCTATCGACAAAAGAAATAAGAAGAAAAAAAAAAAACAGGAAAAAAAAAAAAACAAAACAACCAAATCACATACCGGGGAACTCTCTATAGTTTAATATGATCTTTTTATCCATTCCTCCCAAACTTTTTCCTGATTACTACCTCTCTCCAATGCCTTCTGCCTCTCTGCATAACACAGCAGTTCCACTCCTACTTCCCATTCCTTTACCTTAGGTGGTTCCCTATTCTTCCAAGAATGTAAAATTAACTTTCTTGCTAGAAAAAGACCTTTTAATATATAATTGGTATGACTTGCTGGTATTTCAATACCCGTTCTTGAACCTAGGACACACACCTTAATATTCCCTGGAATATCACACTTAAATACGGACTGTAATCTATCTACTACTCCTAGCCAATAACGATACAACTTTGGACAGTGCCACAACATATGAACCAGATCTGCATTGTACAGATCACACCTAGGACATTTTTCTTCCTTCTTCTTCCCAAATTGGTTCAATCTTTTTGGTGTATAATGTACTCTATGAATTATATATAATTGTGAAACAGTGTAGGACAGATTTTTTGTGATTTTCTTCGTTGTTCCCAGTAGATCCACCCACTCTGCTACTGTTAAGTCTGGTACATCTTTCTTCCATTTCTCATAACCCTTCTTTAAGGGGGGGATATTCTCATCTGTTACCAATGTCTTATATACCGTGGACATTAAACCTTTTTTCCTAAGCTGCCGAGAACACAATGTTTCTATTGGGCCTGTCGCTTCCCCCCTGTAATCACACCTCTGGTTCACACTGAAAGCGTTCCTCAATTGGGCATAAAAAAACCAATCCCTTGGCTCCAGACCAAAATCTGCAGCCAAAACATCATACGACTTCAAAGTCCCCCTTATCATAACCTGATGCCTAAATAGTAACCCTCTCTCTATTAAAACCTTTGTTTGGCTCGTCGGAACTACCATATTTTTTTTAAATCCCCATAACGGTGCTGTCCTTAAATAACCTTTACCCCCTATTTTTGATTTAATCATTTCCCATACCCATTGCATTAAAGCACAACTCGGAAATTGGGCTTTAAATTCTAACCGATAGAACACCCCCGTTTCCAATATTTCCCATATATCATAAACCTTAACAAATTCATATTTACTCCCTATCATATAATTTATTATTCCCCTATCCCAGTCATTAATATTTACCCATTGTGCAGCCAAAAAGTAGCTCATGAGGTCAGGGATTGCTAGTCCCCCCTTTTCTATTCGTGTGTATAATTTCTCTAATTTTATACGTGCCCCTTTCCCATTCCATATGAAATCTCTCAAAAGGGAGTTTAATGTCCCAAAAATTTTTTTGTGAAGAACCACTGGGCAGTTCTGGAAAACAAACAAAATTTGTGGCAAAATCATCATTTTAAAAACTACTGTCCTCGCAGCCAACGAAAGGTTCATTTTTTTCCATGTTATCATCTTTTTCCTAATTTTTGAGATTAGTGGTTTGACATTAAGTTCCACATATTCTTTCGGGTCCTTGCTAACCGTAATGCCCAAATAACGCATCTTTCCTACCACAGGAAGGTTCTCTAAACAGCTTACCGACGGCGTAGTATCCAGTGGTAGATATGAGGACTTACCCCAATTTATTTTAATTCCTGAGAATTTTCCAAATGCTTCTATTAATTCTATTACTGCTTTTAAACTTCTTTCCGCATTATCCAGGAATAGGAGCAGATCATCAGCGTACAACAGAAGCCTCACTTCCTTTTTTCCCCAGGTAAATCCCTTTAACCCTTTGGATGCCCTGATGCAACATGCTAATGGTTCTAGTGCCACTGCAAATAATAGGGGCGACAAGGGGCACCCCTGCCTAGTTCCCCTATACAGCTGCCATGCTGCTGATGCTTTACCATCTATGCTCACTCTAGCGGAGGCTCCATTATAGAGCAGTTTTATCCATGCAATAAACTGCTTCCCAAATCCCATCTTTTCCAAAACCTCCCAAATGTAGTCCCACTCGACGCGGTCAAAAGCTTTAACCGCGTCGAGTGAGACCACTGCCCTCGCCCCAATTTTCTCACAAGGCACCTGTAGGTACCACCACATACGTGAGATGTTATCTCTGACCGATCTCCCCGGCATGAATCCCGATTGATCTTCATGTACCACTGATCGTATTACCTTCTGTAATCTATTTGCAAGTATTTTTGCTAACAGTTTGTAATCGGAGTTCAGCAGGGAGACCGGTCTGTATGAATCACATTCCTGTGGGCATTTCCCCTCTTTCAAGATTAGAACAATAATTGCCTCTCTCATAGAGAGTGGCAGCAATTTTTCCGAAAATGCATGGTTATAGACCTTCAGCAATAGCGGGAGTAGTATTTCCCCATATTGAGTGAATACTTCTGGTGGGATCCCATCTGCTCCAACCGCTTTCCCTCTAGCCAATTTTCTCAGAGCATCCCCCACTTCTTCCAGATTTATGGGACTCTCCAGCATCTCTCTCTCTTCAGGAGACACACAGGGAACAGGAGTCGATTGTAATACCTCACTCAGTCCCTCCTCTCCCGTTCCCTTCTCCGAAGAATATAATTTTTCAAAAAATAGTCTAAATTCTTCCCTAATTCCTTCCTGTGTTACCACTAGTGATCCGCTCCTACCTCTAATTACATTTATTTTTTCCCTCGATCTCTGATTTTTTACTATATTTGCAAGTTGTTTCATAGATGAATATTGCCCCAATATTGCCTTGCCGGTGTACCGTTTGATCTCTTGTGTAGCTTTCTCCAAGCCATAGCGCCTATAGCTTTCCTGTGCCTCTAACCATATCCTTTTATTTTCTTCCGTGGGATTCTTAATGAATTCCCCTTCCAAATCCGAGACTTTATCTTTTAACAGTTGTGAGGTCCTGCTTTTTTCCCTTTTGAAAAAACTAATCTGATCACGTATCAACCCTCTGAGAAACGCCTTCAGTGTGTCCCATACCACTCGAATGTCCATATCCCCTAAATTTCTTCTAAGGAAAAATTGTATTTCCCCATTTAAATCAATTCTATCCTTCACCAGACTGAACCAAAAGGGCTTTATTTTATAAAATGTGATCCCCGTTGGTCTGGCCCTATTTAATGTAAGGCAAACAGGGGAGTGGTCTGACAATCCCCTTGCTCCAAAAATTACCCCCTCTACCATGTCTATACCTGTTTCATTAACCAACACTAGATCTATCCTCGCAAGAGACTCGTGCGTTTTTGAGTAGCATGTAAATGCTCGCCTGTCCGGGTTTCTCTCTCTCCATATATCCCAATAACCCAACTCCTTAATCAATCTTCCAAATAATGTATCAGAGCATGGTACTCTAGGTGTACAGGTATCCCTACTTCTCAGCCTATCTAACCCCTCATTAACCACAAAATTAAAATCCCCTATTAGGAAAATGGGTAGTTCTTCATATTTTCTCAATTTATTTACAATATTCACTAGTGTGTCTACTGAAGCCATGGGAGGAAGGTATATTCCCACTAGCACCATTTCCATTCCATTCAGGGAACCATGTACAATCACATATCTGCCATTTCTATCAGTTTTAACCTCTTTTTCCTGAAAATTTACTTTATTACATATCATTATGCTTACCCCCCGGGCAAAGGATGAGAACGTTGCATGGTAGTAATGGCTTATCCAAGGTTTTAACAATTTACTACAAGTCTCTTCTAACAGGTGCGTTTCCTGGAAACATATCACATCCGGCTGATAGGAATAGCTTAAATCAAACACTGCTTTCCTTTTTAGCCTATCATTTAAACCACGTACGTTCCAAGATAATATTTTAATCATTCTACTTTAGGCAAGAGAGGAATTAAAACAACGTTGTCGATACATACTAAATTAAGCCCCTTGTCAACCGCCATGACCCTCCCCCCTCCCCTCCCACCCCCTACCCATTGTCCAGGATACACATACCCTAGACTCATCTTGGAGCATTCTTTTGGCTGGAGCGGATGCGCCTGCCTAACAACCTCAGATCTTTATAACCCTCTCCACCCATTCATTTGCTTCTTTGGCGTCCTCAAAAAAATGGGCTTTCCCATCAAAAATTATCTTCAACTTGGCGGGATAGGAGAGAGAATAGACCACCCCTTTTTCTCTTAATCTTTTTTTGAGGCTGGCATAGCTGACCCTTTTTTTTTGTATTTCCTGTGGGTAATCAGGGAAGACCATTATTGGGGTATTATTAAATTTTAACTGGTCCGTCGATCGGGCGGCCTTCAGTATATTATCCCTATCCCTCGGGGACAGAAGTCTCACCAAAACATTCCTAGGGTGGGAGCCCACCAGGCGGGTCCTAGCTGGGACCCGGTGTGCACGGTCCACCAGAAAGACCCCGGTACGGACCCCTTCCGGAAAGGTGGTCATCAGCCAGTCAGTCACGAATTTGGTGGGGTCATCCCCCTCTACTCCCTCTGGGAAGCCGACTATCCTAAGGTTGTTTCTTCTCGACCGGTTCTCCAGGTCGAGCAGTTTACGCTGCATTTCCACCTCTCTTTTTTCTAGTTCTTTCACCCGATCTGCAACATCCATTACTTGGTCTTCGACCTTTCCCACTCGATCCTCTACCTCCTCAGTTCTGCCCCTGAGTTTATTAACATCTTCCCTCAGCAAACCAACATCATTTTTCAGTCCACCTATCTCTTTTAATACATTGCCTACAGCGGCAATGCATTGAGATATTTGCAATGATATATCTTTTAGCGACACATTCACCTCACCCTCCTCATTTCCAGCCGTATTATCCTCAATGCTAGATTTGTCCATAGAGTCATCTATGGCCATTTGCGAGGACCCTGCCTCTTTATGTCGTTCCCCATTCTTGTTACCCTTGCTTTGAGGGACACCCGGGGATTGAAGATATTTTTCCATCTTACCATCCCTTTTTTTCCCTCCCGGGGAGATCCCTACATCTGACAATCTAGCTTTCGTAGCACTTTTTTGTTGCCTCTTACTCCCCATTGTGTAGCGATAACAAAGTTACGCTAATTAAATGTCAACGACCCAAAACTACCCAAGTAGAAGCTACACCAACTCAGTGTTAACTAGCAAAATATTAGATGGCAGAGAAGGCAGAATCTTAATGTTAAATGCCCAAAAAACAAAGGCTCAATCTTAAATGAGAAAAAGTCACAGTCCTGATGTTAAATTACAGAAAGGCACAATCCTGATGTTAAATAACAAAAAGGCAGAGTCCTGATATTAGATGACAAAGAGACAGAGTCCTGATGTTAAATGACAAAAAGGCACCGTCCTGATGTTAAATAGTAAAAAGGCAGAGTCCTGATGCCAGATGACAAAAAGGCAGAGTCCTAATGTTAGATGACAAAAAGGCAGAGTCCTGATGTTAAATGACAAAAAGGCAGGGTCCTAATGTTAGATGACAAAAAGGCAGAGTCCTGATGTTAGATGACAGAAAGACAGAGTCCTAATGTTAGATGACAAAAAGGCAGAGACCTGATGTTAGATGACAAAAAGGCAGAGTCTTGATGTTAGATGACAAACAGGCAGAGTCCTGATATTAAATGACAAAAAAAAAACAAAATCCTGATGTTAAATGGCAAAAAGGCACAATCCTGCTGTTAAATGAGTCTTGATGTAAGATGACAAAAGAGCAGAGTCCTGATGTTAAATGACAGACAGACAGCGTCCTGATGTGAAATAGAAGGGCCAAATCTTAATATTAGCCACAACAGAGGCAGAGTCTTAATGCTAGCTGAACAACAAGGCCGAGTCTTGATGTTAGGTGGCCGCAAGGCAAAGTCTTAATGTTAGATGACAAAAACGGCAGAGTCTTAATGTTAGATGACAAAAACGGCAGAGTCTTAATGTTAAATGACAAAAACGGCAGAGTCTTAATATTAGATGACAACAAGGCCAAGTCTTAGTGTTAGAAAACAGACAGGCAAGCTCTTGATATAAGATGGCAAAAAAAAAACAAGCAAAGTTTTATGTTAGCTGATGACAAAGCAGAGTCTTGATGTCAGATGACAAACACGGAAGAGTCGTAGTGTTAAATGAAGCACTTACATACAGTCAGTATTAAAGAGCCACAGCTGCGGCCTTAGTATTAGATAGCAGAGAGGCAGCTGCCAATTTTCAATATTCGCTAGCAATAAATCGCCGGGATAAACTTGCAGTTGGTTATTGCATCAGCTTGTAGTTCAAAAAAAAAAAAACCAAAAAAACAAAATCGATACCTTCTCTTGCTGCCACCAAGAGACTAAGCGGTACCAAATCTGCAATCTATCCCGGCCACAGCCTGGCCGTCGGCCACACATATATCTTAAGCTAACCTTATCCAGGAGAGCCTTAGTTGGTAATGATCGAGCAGCCAGACATATCCTCCATAGCCATACAAAAAAAGAAGAAAAAAGAAAAAAGAGAAAAAAAAAAAGGGACGCTCTCTCACCACTTCCCAATATGTAGGCTATAGTAGGATCAATGCATCAATGCATGTTACCCCGACCTCCAGCGTCGTAATTTCTCCTCCACAGCGATGCAGAGAGGGACACCGATTTTTTTGTAGATATGATCCACCTCAGCCTTTGGTTCACTGCCACGGACCTCCGATCCACCTCACCGTCAGGCACAGGGGATTGTCATCAGACTCCGTACTCCATTGCCCGCTGTCCGCACGCCACTGCCTTACTTCTCCGCGTGTCACGGCGTGTCCCCGCACCGCTCATAGATGGGAAGAGGAGAGCGCTCCGGCATCAGGCATTAACATCCCGCCTCCAGCTCCGTGCAGCACGCGCTACGACATCACGCAGCGCGCTGCACGCACCATGCTCCACCCCCCCGTTCCTCCAGCGCCCCCTTTAGTTTATATCGCCTGCCATTCCTACGCTCTGGGCAGCACCTGTTCTATTTTCATTTGCGTAGGCGCCCGGGGAGTCGGAATGGTGAGTGCTATTTTTTTTGGTTTATTTTTTTAATATACCCAAGTATAACCCGAGTTGGGAATTTTCAGCACAAAAATTGGGCTAAAAAACTTGGCTTATACTCGAGTATATAGGGTAAGTAGCAGTAAGTTTACAGGAATAATTATGGATCATTACTAAGAGCCAGAACTGGTGAGCTGAGTATTATTTTTTAAACTTTTGATATAACACTTATGCACACACCTTGATGCACAGATATACATACACGTATATATACAATATATGCACATACAGTATATTTACTTCTTATACACATCCACATTATATACAGACACATATAGAGCATACACGCATGACATATACACACATACATTCAATACCATATACAGACATACAACAAGTACACACACATAGCGGGAGATTTTTCATCAAGTTTCTGAGGTAAACCTGTTCAAGTTGCCCAAGGAAACCATTGGCCATGGAGGTACCATTTGAAAGAATAGCTATTGATCTGGTGGGGCCTATTGTAAAGTCTGCACAAGGTCACCAGCATATCCTTGTAATCTTAGATTATGCTACACGTTACCCTGAAGCCATACCCTTGCATAATACCTCATCCAAGGCAATTGCTAAAAAGTTAGTCCATGTGTTCAGTCGTGTGGGACTACCAAAAAAGATCCTTACAGATCAGGGCACCCCCTTTATGTCAAGGGTCATGAAGGAGCTATGCAAATTACTCCAGATTAAACAGCTGTGTACATCTGCCTACCATCCACAGACTGATGGACTAGTAGAGAGATTAAATAAGATTTTGAAAGCCATGCTGAAAAAAGTGGTGGACAAAGATGGGGAAAAACTGGGATTTCATTCTCCTTTATCTCATGTAGGCCATCCGTGAGGTCCCACAGTAATCCACTGAGTATTCCCCATTTGACTTGCCATATGGTCATCATCCTAGAGGTATTCTTGATATAACGAATGAAACCTGGGAAGGGGAAGCCACCCCATATTGTCATCGTACAGTGTCATTGAACATGTAGCCCAGATGCAGGACCGAATCTCAGCTGTTATGCCTATTGTAAAAAAATATATGACCCAGGCACAGAAGTGCCCAAGTATGTACTTCTGCACCAGGTGATCAAGTTTCGGTACTTATCGTTATGGTGGAAAGTTAATTTCTAGCAAAATGGCAAGGGCTATTTTTAGGTGACATCATTACTGAGTCTGGTGAGAAGGTTAAACCCTATAAACAGCCTATTTTGGCCTTTAGGACGCGGACCCATTTTTCAAATTTGCCCTGTGTCACTATAAGTGCTTATAGTTTTGGAACGCTATGAGATGTCCAGGGGATTTTGAGATTGCTTTCTTGTGACACATTGTACTTCAAATTAGTTTAACAACTTGGATGATATCTTTTGCGTTTAGTTATGAAAAAAAATGAAATTTGGCAAAAATTTGGAAAAAATTCTTTATTTTCAAAAAGTTCTTACATTTCCCAAATGTTTGCTTTATGTTGCCATGGTTTTTTAAGATTCCACATATTTTACTCAGAATTTAGGTGGCATTTTTTTAATTTTTTGGAAAATTACCAAAACCTGTATTTAGAGGGACCTGCTCGACTTCTAATTGACTGTGAGAGGCATAAATAATAGCTAGACACACCCCTCAACGTATGAAAAACCACTTTTAAGAAGTTTGTTAACCCTTTATGTGTTTTATGGGGGTTAAAACAAAATGGAGGTGAAGTCTACAAATTGTAAGCATTAAGCATTTGAAATGGATTAAATAAAAAAGGCTCCACAAAGTTTGATACCCAATTATTTCCTAGTACACCGATACCGTATATGTCGGTGATGGCGAACCTTTTGGAGCCTGAGTGCCCAAACTTCAACCAAAAGCCACTTAGTTATTGCAAAGTGCCAGCGCAGCAATTTAAGCAGCAATTATTTCTCCTTGTTCTTTGACAACTTTCAATCGTTCAGCCTCCCAAAGACACCAACACAGTTGAAAGGAGGAGGGCAAAGTCGCCTATCATTGTAGGAAGGTTCTGGAGGAACATGCTTTGAGTCCTGTCTGGTGAACTTCATGCTGGGGTGATGGCCTGGGTGCCCACAGAAATGGCGCAGAGTGCCGCCTCTGGCACTAGTGCCATAGGTTCGCCACCACTGCTATATGTGGTGGTAACCTGCTGTATGCTGTATGCTGTAGAGTGAAAGGAGGCGCCATCCAAAGCAGATTGCAGATTGCATTGACAAATTGTACAGGCTACAATTTTTTTTTTCTTTTTTAATTTGGACCTTATTTCTTTTGCCACATGAGATGCGCTTTTATGGTATGTAATTTTGGGGCATCTATAGCTAATTGGTGAGATTTTATTAACTCTTTGTTGGTAAAGGAAATGAAAATCATCATTTTTAGGAAGATTTTTTTGTGGGGTTTTTTTTGGCTGTTTACCATACCCTAAAAATAGTATATTATTTTTATTCTATGGGTCGCCACAATTACAAAAATACCTCATTTATATCGAATTTTTAATTTTTTTCCCATTTTTACTGAACAAAAAGTAATTTGGTGAAAATGTTGTTAATTTTAGCATCACCGTCTTTCATATGCATTACTTTTTTATTTTTCGCCTCACGGATCTGGTTAAGGGCTTAATTTTTGCGACAAGGATTGTTCTTTTTAGTGGTCTTATTTTAGAGTGCATAACATTTTTTAATCACTTTTTAGAGCATTTTTTAAAGGGTATTAATTAGAGATGAGCGAACATACTCGTCCGAGCTTGATGCTCGTTCGAGCATTAGCGTACTCGAAACTGCTCGTTGCCCGGACGAATACTTCGCCCGCTCGAGAAAATGGCATCTCCCGCCGTTTTGCTTTTTGGCGGCCAGAAACAGAGCCAATCACAAGCCAAGAGACTCTGCACTCCACCCAGCATGACGTGGTACCCTTACACGTCGATAGCAGTGGTTGGCTGGCCAGATCAGGTGACCCTGGAATAGACTAGCCCCTGCCTGCGCTGCTCGGATCATTCTGTGTCTGGATGCCGCTAGGGAGAGAGCTGCTGCTGGTCAGGGAAAGCGTTAGGGTGTTCTATTAGAATAGTGTTAGGCAGGAGTGATTCTACAAGAACCCAACAGCCTTTCTTAGGGCTACAATAACGTTATACTTTTTTTTTTTTTTATTTGCTTGTGGCTGGGCTTGCTGGCACTAGTAGTGCAGCTAGTACCATATTGTGAGGAATTTTCAGGGGGACTTGCTACCGTTGTGTTTAGCTCTTAGTGACACACATATCCACCTCAAACACCGAAGTGGGACAATTTATTAGGGGTTTGAGTAGAATTAGGCAGAGTCTGCTGATTTTTTTTTTTTTAGCTGTATTTCATTTTATAGCTCAAACTCATCTTGCAAAGCAGTGTGCTCTCATTGTAGGCTACAAAATAGCCATAGGAGAACCCCAACGGCTTACTTAGGCCTACAATAGCGTTATATTTTCCTTTTTTTGGTTTGCTTGTGGCTGGGCTTGCTGGCATTAGTAGTGCAGCTAGTACCATATTGTGAGGAATTTGCTGGGAGACCTGCGACCGTTGTGTTTAGCTCTTAGTGACACGCATATCCACCTCAAACACCGAAGTGGGACAATTTATTAGGGGTTTGAGTAGAATTAGGCAGAGTCTGCTAATTTTTTTTTTTTTTTTTACCTTTATTTCATTTTATAGCTCAAAATCCAGTTGTGTGCTGTCAGTGTAGGTTAGAAACTAGCCATAGCAATAGGATAACATCGTTTTGTTAAAAAAAATAAAAAACTAAAAAAAAATAAACACAATTTTTTTTTTTTTTCAAGTTTACACTTTAATTTGGAAAATGTTTAACCCGAGGGCTAGTGGTAGAGTACGAGGGCGTGGACGTGGACGTCCAACTACTGCAGGGGTCAGAGGCCGTGGTCCTGGGCGGGGTGAGACACCACCTGCTGATGGGGGAGCAGGGGAACGCCGCAGAGGTACGCTCCCTAGGTTCATCATGTCTCAAGTTACTGGGACTCGTGGTAGAGCACTGTTGAGGCCAGAACAGTGCGAAGAGGTGATGTCGTGGATTGCGGACAATGCTTCTAGCCATTTGTCCACCAGTCAGTCTTCCACGCAGTCCACCCATGTCACCGAAATCGGCACTCCTCCAGCTCCTCCACCTCAGCCTCCTTCCCCCCAGTCTGCCCCCTCCCACCAAAATTTGGCATTTGAACCGTCATACTCTGAGGAACTGTTTTCTGGACCCTTCCCACAGTCACAAACCACTTGTCCTGCTGCTGCTGAGCTATTTTCCGATGCCCAGGTTTTCCAACAGTCGCAGTCTGTGGGTGATGATGACATCATTCACGTAGTGGAAGAAGTGTGTAAAGAGGTGTCGGACGATGAGGAGACACGGTTGTTAGACAGTGGTGAAGTTGTTGTCAGGGCAGGAAGTCCGAGGGGGGAGCAGACTGAGGGATCGGAGGATGATGAGGTGACAGACCCAAGCTGGGTTGATAGGCCGGGTGAACACAGTGCTTCTGAGACGGAGGCGAGTCCTATAGCAGAACAGGTTGGAAGAGGCAGTGGTGGGGCCAGACGGAGAGGCAGGGCCAGAGCTGGTGCATCAGCGCCAAATGTTGCCCGTAGTCAAGCTCCCGTGGCGAGGGCTAGATTTTCAGAAGTCTGGAGGTTCTTTAAAGAAACACCGGATGACCGACGGACTGTGGTGTGCAACCTTTGCCAAACCAGGATCAGCAGGGGTTCCACCACTACTAGCTTAACTACCACCAGTATGCGCAGGCATCTGAATGCTAAACACCCCACTCAATGGCACCAAGCCCGTTCACCTCCGGCCGGGCACACCACTGCTCCTTCCCCTGTGTCATCTGCTAGTCAGCCCCCTGCCCAGGACCCCGGCCCAAACACCTCCCGTGCGAAAACCCCATCTTCGCCTCCACGATCCTCCACAGCATCCACCAGCGTTCAGCTCTCCATACCCCAGACGCTGGAGCGCAAAAGGAGGTATAGCGCAACCCACCCACACGCCCAAGCCCTCAACGTCCACATCTCCAAGTTGCTTAGCCTGGAGATGCTGCCCTATAGGCTGGTAGAGACCGAGGCCTTTCGAAACCTCATGGCGGCGGCCGCCCCTCGGTATTCGGTCCCCAGCCGCCACTACTTTTCCCGATGTGCCATCCCAGCCCTGCACAAGCACGGTAGCTCTAGGCACAGCAGCAGTGCCATCGCTAAGCGACAGCAGGCGGTGCTCAAACTGCTGAGCCTAGGCGATAAAAGGCACATCGCCCAAGAGTCATTACAGGGCATCACGGCGCAGACTGATCTGTGGCTGGCACCGCTGAACCTGAAGCCAGGCATGGTTGTGTGTGACAACGGCCGTAACCTGGTGGCAGCTCTGCAACTCGGCAGACTGACACATGTGCCATGTCTGGCCCATGTGTTAAATCTCATAGTTCAGCGTTTCCTCAAGACATACCCCAATCTGTCTGATTTGCTCACGAAGGTGCGCCGCATCTGTGCGCATTTCAGGAAGTCCAGCACAGATGCTGCCACTCTCAGGGCAGCGCAGCGCCGCCTCCAACTGCCCGCTCACCGACTGTTGTGCGACGTGCCCACGAGGTGGAATTCAACACTAACCATGTTATCCAGAGTTTACCAGCAGCGCAGAGCGATTGTAGACTGCCAGATGTCAACTTCCACCAGAACTGGTAGTCAGGTTAGTCAGCTTCCTCAAGTCTACAATGAGGAGTGGACGTGGATGTCTGATATCTGTCAGGTGCTGAGTAACTTTGAGGAGTCAACACAGATGGTCAGTGGTGATGCCGCCATCATCAGCCTCACCATCCCGCTGCTTGGCCTGTTGAAAAACTCTCTGGTCAGCATGAAGTCGGAAGCTTTGCGCTCGTCACAAGAGACGGGGGAAGAAGATTCCCTTGTTGATAGCCAAAGCACCCTTAGGTCTGTTTCTCAGCGCATATCGGAGGAGGTGGAGGAGGATGAGGAGGAAGAGGAGGAGAATGTTGGCGAGACAGAAGAGGGGACCATTGTTCAGTCCTTCACTGTTCAGCGTGTATGGGCAGAAGAAGAGGAGTTGGAGGAGTTGGAGGAGGAGGAAATGGACAGTCAGGCCAGTGAGGGGAGTGAATTCTTGCGTGTTGGGACTCTGGCGCATATGGCAGATTTCATGCTAAGCTGCCTATCCCGTGACCCTCACGTTCAAATAATTTATTCCAGCACCGATTACTGGGTATTCACTCTCCTGGACCCACGGTACAAGCAAAATCTTTCCACTCTCATCCCTGGAGAGGAAAGGAGTGTGAGAATGCATGAATACCAGCAGGCCCTGGTGCACAAGCTGAAACAGTATTTCCCTTCTGACAGCGCTAGCGGCAGAGGGCGTACTTCTGCGGGACAAGTAGCGAGGGAGAGTAGGCGAGCAGGCAGCTTGTCCAGCACTGGCAGGGGTACGCTTTACAAGGCCTTTGCCAGTTTTATGTCACCCCAGCAAGACACTGTCACCTGTCCCCAGTCTCGGCAGAGTAGGGCTGATCTTTACAGAAAGATGGTGAGGGAGTATGTAGCTGACCATACCATCGTCCTAAATGATCACACAGCTCCCTACAACTACTGGGTTTCAAAGCTGGACATGTGGCACGAACTGGCGCTGTACGCCTTGGAGGTTCTTGCCTGCCCTGCCGCTAGCGTGTTGTCCGAGCGGGTTTTCAGTGCAGCTGGTGGCATCATCACCGATAAGCGTAACTGGCTATTTTTTTGCCAGGGCCAACTGGCTCTGGCTATAGTACTCTATGTATTTAATTTTTCTGGAGGGCCAACTACCCTGTCCTCTGTTTTAAACAATTTTTGGGAGTGCCACATACAGGCACTCAATCTATGTAATTTTTCTGGAGGACCAGCTACCTGCTCCTCTGGTTTGAAAACTTTTTTGGACTGCCACATACAGGCACTTAATTTATTTAATCTTTTTGGAGGACCAGCTACCTGCTCCTCTGCTTTGAAAACTTTTTTGGACTGCCACATACAGGCACTCAATCTATGTAATTTTTCTGGAGGACCAGCTACCTGCTCCACTGGTTTGAAAACTTTTTTGGACTGCCACATACAGGCACTCAATCTATGTAATTTTTCTGGAGGACCAGCTACCTGCTCCTCTGGTTTGAAAACTTTTTTGGACTGCCACATACAGGCACTATCCAAATTAAATTGTCTCCATAGCAGCCTCCACACGTCGTCTTTTTAGCTGCCTTCAAACGTTGTCTCCATTGCTACCTCCACACGTCATCGCCATAGCTGCCTCCAAAAGAAGTCCATATAGCTGCCTCCATACATGGTCCCCTTATCAAACGAGCTGTGTCAGGCAGAATTTTGGATTGTTTTCATGGCTTCCATGTTAACTTTGTCGCCACCCTGCTGTGTAATCCACAAAATATACTGGCAAACTTTTATCATTTACCAATATTATTTCAGCGCTTCTTGCGCATCTGTTTACATTCCCCTCACCCGCCAGAACCCAAACTTATAAGAACGCTACTACACTTGATCTTATACAAAAGGTTCTTAGAAGTGCTGTTTGGGGAGTAGCCTAGAGACAGGGGCTTGGATTGGCGAAAGCTCGCCTGGCAGCGGAGAGCCAGCTCCATCCCAAGATCCAACTAACATAGTTTTAACTGCAGCACCTTTAATCTACTACTAGTTCACTGCCTCCATACATGGTCCCCTTATCAAACGAGCTGTGTCAGGCAGAATTTTCAGGTGTTTCACCAGATACATAGTGGAACTCGGCCCATCTGTCGCCGCCATGCTGGAGACCTGAAGTTTCAATCATAGAAGCAATATGGATGCCCCAGTAGTCACTCTTAATCATGGAAGTCGTCTCCATGGCTGCCTCCACATGTCGTCCCCTTATCAAACGAGCTGTGTCAGGCTCATTTTTCGGGTGTTTCACCAGATACGTTATGGAACTTGGTCACTATGTCGCCACCATGCTGTGTTATCGACTAAATATACCGTCAACCTTTTGTTCACAGAGGAAATCATTTCAGCGCTTCTTGCTCACCTCCTTTGGTTCCTCTCTGCCGCCTTAACCAGGCAAAATACTGATACATACAGTGCTACACGTTATACTCGCCAAAAGGAATTTTTAAAATTGGTTTGAAGCCTGAGTCCATTTGGGGTATGTCGCCATGCCACTCTCTAGCCTGCAGCTGCTGCTGCTGCCTCTGCATGCCGTCCCCTATAGTGTCAGGGTCAATTAGTGCATATTTTAGATGCTATCTAGCCTCATTCGGTCACTCTGTCATGGCCATGCTGTTGCCCATAATTTTGGCATAATGGTGCGTTTAAGCAGCCTTAGAGGCATCCATGCATGCTGCCCCTGCTGTTTCCTGTCCATTTCCGTGGTGTTTCCATCATTTTCTGAGGTTTCCAGGTGTTTGGCCAAGCTTCCCTGTGCAGAGCCTTGGTCCCCTTGAAAAATGCTTGAGTCTCCCATTGACTTCAATGGGGCTCGTTATTCGAGACGAGCACTCGAGCATCGGGAAAAGTTTGTCTCGAATAACGAGCACTCATCTCTAATTCTAATGTGTAAACTTTAGTGTTCTTACCTTTTTTTTACTTTTCCATACTTGAACTTGAACCAGCGAATACATTGCTCTACAATACTAATTTATTGTAGAGCAGTGTAAACTGTCGTAGCATGCAGACACATGCGCAGACAGTTTACAGTCATACTCGGAAGGGGTCTGACTGTCAGAAATGGGGCTCGTTATTCGAGACGAGCACTCGAGCATCGGGAAAAGTTTGTCTCGAATAACGAGCACTCATCTCTAATTCTAATGTGTAAACTTTAGTGTTCTTACCTTTTTTTTACTTTTCCATACTTGAACTTGAACCAGCGAATACATTGCTCTACAATACTAATTTATTGTAGAGCAGTGTAAACTGTCGTAGCATGCAGACACATGCACAGACAGTTTACAGTCATACTCGGAAGGGGTCTGACTGTCAGAAACATCGGGCAGCCCTGGGGCACTCAGCAGACCTCGGGGCGGCCCAGAAGTGGATCCCGTAAGCAGCACAGGAGATCCGATTCATAGGGGGAAGACCTTTACACACCGCGGTTATGCTTGACCGCGGCATGTAAGGGGTTAACACTCACGAACGGAGTCGGTTCTGATCGCGGGTGTTAGCGCTCGGTGTCAGCTGTGATAGACAGCTGACAGCCGCTGTTTCTGGTGCCGGCTCAGTTCAATTTCTGGACAAAATCCTAACTGATAGCAGTCCATTCTTGCACAATCAATGCTTGCATTTTGTCACAATTTGTTGGTTTTTGTTTGTCCACCCGTCTCTTGATGATTGACCACAAGTTCTCAATGGGATTAAGATCTGGGGAGTTTCCAGGCCATGGCCCCAAAATCTCTATGTTTTGTTCCCTAAGCCATTTAGTTTTCACCTTTGCTTTATGGCAAGCTGCACCATCATGCTGGAAAAGGCATCGTTGATCACCAAACTGCTCTTGGACGGTTGGGAGAAGTTGCTCTTGGAGGACATTCTGGTACCATTCTTTATTCATGGATGTGTTTTTAGGCAAAACTGTGAGAGAACTGATTTCCTTAGCTGAGAAGCAACCCCACACATGAATGCTTGCAGGATGCTTTACGGTTGGCATGAGACAAGACTGGTGGTATCACTCACCTTGTCTTCTCTGAACGAGCTGTTTTCCAGATGTTCCAAACAATCAGAAAGGGGATTCATCAGAGAAAATTACTTTACCCCAGTCCTCAGCAGTCCACTCCCTGTACCTTTTGCAGAATATCAGTCTGTCCCTTATGTTTTTTCTGGAGAGTAGGGGCTTCTTTGCTATTTTATTAATTTTTTTTATTTTTTAAACTTTATTTTTTCTTTTTTTTTTCACTATTTTTTAGACCATCTAGGGTACATTAACCCTAGATGATCAGATCGCTCCTACCATATACTGCAATACTACAGTATTGCAATATATGGCGTTTTTGCAGGTCTTACATTACAATGAGCCACTGGCTCATTGTAACGAACCTGCATAAACCATGTAGCCTCGTGTCAAGAGAAGACCCGAGGCTACCATGGTAACCGATCGCCGCCCCCCGATGACGTTCGGGGGCGTGGCGATCGAAAAAAAGATGGCGGTGCCCGCCGTCTTTTAAACGCCGCCCGCGACTTTGCGGGCGGCGTTTAGAGGGTTAATAGCCGCGATCGGTGCAAGCACCGACCGCGGTTATTAGCGGTGGGGGTTTTGTGCAAAATGCAAAAACCCCCACCTCTGTATGAAGAGGACTCAGCCCGTGAGCCCTCTTCATACATCCCTTATACCTCTGCGCCGTATAGCTACGGCGCAGAGCGTTAAGGGGTTAAAAACCTTCTGTGTGCTTAGCCAGTACTAATAACCCCAGACTTTCAAAAAGGGTTTTTTCTCCAGACTGATGCCTCTGACGATTTGCAGTGACATATCTGGATAATCCTTCAAAATCCAGACTCTGAGTCTCATCTACCTACAGTCATGGCCAAAAGTTGTGAGAATGACACAAATATTATATACTTTCACATGATCTGTTGCCCTCTGGTTTTTATGTGTTTTTGTCAGATGTTTTTTATCACATTCAGAAATACAAGTGCAATCATATTATGAGTAACAAAAGCTTTTAGTGACAGTAAGAATGAGTTAATGCAGCAAGTCAATATTTGCAGTGTTGACCCTTCTTCTTCAGGACCTCTGCAATTCTCCCTGGCAGCTCTCAATCAATTTCTGGACAAAATCCTGACTGATAGCAGTCCATTCTTGCACAATTAATGCTTGCATTTTGTCACAATTTGTTGGTTTTTGTTTGTCCACCCGTCTCTTGATGATTGACCACAAGTTCTCAATGGGATTAAGATCTGGGGAGTTTCCAGGCCATGGACCCAAAATCTCTATGTTTTGTTCCCTGAGCCATTTAGTTTTCACCTTTGCTTTATGGCAAGGTGCACCATCATGCTGGAAAAGGCATTGTTGATCACCAAACTGCTCTTGGACAGTTGGGAGAAGTTGCTCTTGGGGGACATTTTGGTACCATTCTTTATTCATGGATGTGTTTTTAGGCAAGACTGTGAGAGAGCTGATTCCCTTAGCTGAGAAGCAACCCCACACATGAATGCTTGCAGGATGCTTTACGGTTGGCATGAGACAAGACTGGTGGTATCACTCACCTTGTCTTCTCTGAACGAGCTGTTTTCCAGATGTTCCAAACAATCGGAAAGGGGATTCATCAGAGAAAATGACTTTACCCCAGTCCTCAGCAGTCCACTCCCTGTACCTTTTGCAGAATATCAGTCTGTCCCTTATGTTTTTTCTGGAGAGAAGGGGCTTCTTTGCTGCCCTCCTTGACACCATGCCTTGCTGCAAGAGTCTCCGCCTCACAGTGCGTGCAGATGCACTCACACCTGCCTTCTGCCATTTCTGAGGAAGCACTGCACGGCAGATAGCCCGATCCCGAAGCTGAAACACTTAATAGACGGTCCTGGCGCTTGCTGGTCCTTCTTGGGCGCCTTGGAGCCTTTTTGGCAGCAATGGAACCTCTCTCCTTGAATTCCTTGATGATGCGATAGATTGTTGACTGAGGTGAAATCTTTCTAGCTGCGATATTCTTCCCTATTGGGCCAGTTTTGTGCATTGCAATGATGACTACATGTGTTTCTTTAGAGATAACCATGGTTAACAGAAGAGAAAGAATGATACCAAGCACCAGCCGCCTTTTAAAGTGTCCAGTGGTGTGATTCTTACTTAATCTTGACAGATTGATCTCCAGCCCTGTCCTCATCAACACCCACATCTGTGTTAATGGAGCAATCACTGAAACAATGTTAGCTGCTCCTTTAAAGGCAGGCCTGCAATGAATTTGAAATGTGTTTTGAGGGAAAAAGTTCATTTTCTAGGCAAATATTGACCTTGCAATTTATTGCTGTTAAGCTGATCCCTTTTTATAACATTCTGGAGTATATGCAAATTAACATTATAAAACCTGATGCAGTAGACTTTGTAAAAATTAAAAGGTAAAGATTTTGTTATGGTCAATTGGACGCCAGAGTCTGAGAAAGAATTTCAGACCCTTAAAAACCTTCTGTGTGCTTAGCCAGTACTAATAACCCCAGACTTTCAAAAAGGGTTTGTTCTCCAGACTGATGCCTCTGATGTGGGACGGGGTGCAGTTCTGTCACGGCTATGGAATGGTGAGGAACACCCTGTACTATATCTAAACAGAAAGCTTTAATGACTATGAAAAAAATGCAATTGTTGAGAAAGTGCCTGGCCATTAGAATAGGAGGATCAAAAGATGCTTACAGCAATACAGGTTTTTAGTAAAACAGGGATCTGGAATCAAAATGGGAAATGCAGATGCATTATCCTGAATACATTGACAGAGTATCTTGAGAAGTGGTGGATGGGGTATACATTTGCCCAAGGTACCTTACAACGTCATGTTTTTAAAGCAACTGTAACATCCCCCACAGAGGCTTGACCTTTCTTCGGCGGTTGTAGACAGCCAGGGCCCAGAATACCAGAGTGGCTGGATTATGCGACTTTAGGCACGCTATGGTCACGGTGCTTGGTGTTAGGACCGGAGGCTGGCCTACAGCCTGGCACGTCTCCAGCAGGTGGTGTGTGCAAGAAATATGGAGGGGGAGGCTGATGAAAGAGGTTTCTCCCTGGAGAAACTGCTGAGGTGCATGTAGGAGTCCCTGGATGATGGAGGATGGTGAAGCAGCCTAATCTACGGATTACATGGAGGCACATTGTGCAAATTAATTTACAGTTCTATATTCAACTTTAAATGGCAAGCAACAGCCTTAAAGGAAACCTACCACTGCTGATGGTAGGTATTAGATGTAAACACCGGGCACCAGTTCAGGGTGAGCTGGTGCCGGAGTTTACCTTTGCTAGTGTTTTAAACCGCTATATCGCGGTTTAAACACATTTTGATTTACAGCCCCGAGGTAGCTTTGGCACGCGCGCGCCACCATAGGAAGTGCGGAGGCATCACGCACGCACGGCCGCGCGCAGCGCCGAAGCTACCTCAGGGCTGTTCATCTAAATGTGTTTAAACCGCAATATAGAGGTTTAAAACACTAGCAAAGGTAAGCTCCGGCACCTGCTCACCCTGAGTTGGTGCCCGGTGTTTACAGCTAATACCTAGTATGGCATTATTATGCTTTGCCATACTATGTCCTTGCCACATAAGTAAGAATCTTGTACTTAGGGATATAAGTTCAGGTGGGAGTCCCCTTATATTTTATTTAAACCCTCCTGTATTTATAACTGATGCCCACCAATAATTCCTTGTGGGGATCAGGGACTGTGTGGGTTAATGATGATCTATTGTTGAGATCTCAGGGAGCAGGTGTGTGTCTGTCTTTTGACAGAACAAGGCACTGTGCTGCTGTCAGCTATTGTTATGCAGGGAGATCGCGGTGATATAATCTGTACACCACATCTCCTATTACTGCAGTGATGTGAGTGAATAAGTCTCTTGGAGTGTACAGCAGGCTACTGAGATCACAGTCACTATTCTTGCCGATATGATCCACTCAGCGATCATCTGCGGTGTACCGCAATTAACACTGTCCCCTATGAGTTTTCTGTCCCTGAGTTGTGGCTGCAGACATGGAAAGAGAAGTCCCGACACGTGTTTTGCCGGGTCTCCCCGGCTTCTTCTAGGGGCGGGGGCGGCCGGGTTCGGGCACCTTTTATTTGAATAGGTAAGATTGACAGCTGAATTAGCAAATGAGATTCCACTGTTATTTCTGTGGAACGTTACATTGTTATTAGTTATGAGGGTGTCTAGTATGCTGTAATAATGTTATTAATGTGTGCTCATTGTGAAAAGAATGCCACACATTCGATATAATTAAATGTCATTAAATGATGAAGTGTTGTATCCTTTACCGATATTAAAACAGCAGGTATGGCTAGTTGAACCGAAATGTGACATTGTCATGTCTGAAGTCTAGTGAGTCTGACCTTATATGATTAATTTTTCATAATTAATTATTTTTAACAATCGATGTTTACACAAAACGATGAAAAAAGATGGTAACAAGTTTTATGGTAATAAGTGGTCAGATATAACAAGTCACTATTATGATTGGCAGAGTGAAGAAAAATGGTGTAATTTTCTCTGAAGGGGGCTTATCCATCCCCATTTTGAAAACGGGAAATGGATCGCCCAGAGAAAAAAAAATCATGAAAAATAAATGCGCTTTAATGTCGTGTAATAGGTTTTAGAGAAAACATCCAAAGCCAAAGTTATCATTCAGGCCTCCACCTCTGATACCCAATGTTATTTGGGTGATCGCCCAGCCCTTAAGGCCTTTTGGGTTGCAATTATGGAATTTCTTGAAATGCTTCGCCATTGGTGTGGGCTGGAATGGCTTGTTCTGTCTGAGAACAAGTTCTGTCTGAAAAAGTGGGATGACGTGGTGTTCAAACAATCGGACAAAGGGGGGAATATAGTTATTTGGCCACAAGAAGCCTACATCAAAGAAGCCAAAAAGCAATTGTTGAATAAACAATGCTATCGACACCTATGGAGTGATCCTACAAAGGACTTCTTGATAAAATATCAGGATTTATTAAACAATGGATGGCAGAATAGAGCCATCTCCAGTCAGGAGAGGGATTTTCTCTCGGTCAGGCACCCAAAAGTGGCAACCTTTTATATGTTTCCCAAGGTACACAAGGACCTCTCTGTTCCACCTGGGAGGCCCATAGTGTCCGGTATTGGGTGCCTGACCGAGAAACTAAGTCAATGGTTGGATAATGAATTAAGACACTATGTCCTTGATTTATCCTCATTTACAAGGGATACAATGCAAATCCTCAAAGATCTTGAAGGGGTGCGTCTGAAGCAGGACGAGATCCTCGTCACAGTGGACGTCGAAAGTCTATATACTAGTATAGGACACCAGGTGGGCTGTAATGCTGTCAAATACTTTCTGGAACGCTACATTGACAAAAGCCCCATGCGACAGGCGTTCATCTTGGAGGCATTACTCTTTGTTCTCCGTCATAACTATTTTATTTTTGATGCCCGCTTCTACCTCCAGACCCAAGGAACGGCGATGGGCGCCGCATGTGCGCCCACCTTCGCCAATTTGTTCCTTGGGTGGTGGGAGGAGGAGCGGGTATTCTGTGACAAATTGGAGAACCTCACACATCACGTTGTATTCTGGAAAAGATACATCGATGATGTGGTATTCATTTGGAAAGGACCAGAAAGTATCATGAAAAACTTTATTTCACGTCTCAATGAGAATGATTGTAACATCAGACTCACCCTCATGCACAGTAAGGTCTTGATTCCCTTCCTCGACATTAAGATTGAGGTAGAGGAAGATGGTTCGGTCCAAACCAGAATATACCGAAAGGTAACCGCTACTAACAGCCTCCTGCATGCCGAGAGTGCCCATCTACCACGCACGATTAAAGGAATCCCGAAAGGAGAATTCCTCAGACTGAGAAGAAACTGCTCCACTCTTGAGAGATTCAAAGAGGGAGCAGCAGCTCTTAAAACCCGTCTACAACAGAGACAATACTCTGGTCATTCCATAAAAAAGGCCTACAATGCTGCACTCCATACTGACAGATCTTCTTTACTACAAGTAAAAACCCGCAGACTCTGAGAACAGGTTCATTACAACTCTACATGATAAATGGGGAGAAATGAATAAGATACTGCCATTGGGAGATTCTCACCTTGGATCCAGATTTGGCCCAAATTATAGGCAATAGAATCTCATGCGGATATAGGAAGGGTTCCTCCATAGGGAACATGTTAGTACAGAGTCACTTTTGCAAAGCTAAAAAAGAACAGTACCATAAATATGCAGGCTTCTATCCATGTGGACTATGCATTGCATGCCAAATCCTAGTCAAGAAAACAGGATTTGACGACAAGGCCGGCCATAAATATGTCATTAAGGAACATATTACCTGTTCTTCACCCGGAGTCATCTATGCTCTCCAATGTCCCTGCAACCTTGTGCATATAGGGAAAACCATCCGGGAAATGAGAATAAGAATCAGAGAACACCTCTATTCAAATAAAAACTATGATAAAGCACAGAGAGAGGCTCTCAGACAGAACAAGCCATTCCAGCCCACACCAATTGCGGAGCATTTCAAGAAATTCCATAATTGCAACCCAAAAGGCCTTAAGGGCTGGGCGATCACCCAAATAACATTGGGTATCAGAGGTGGAGACTTGGACACACTGCTTCTCCAGACGGAGAGCCGGTGGATATATAGGATGGGAAGCCTTAAACCCAGAGGCCTGAATGATAACTTTGGCTTTGGATGTTTTCTCTAGAACCTATTACACGACATTAAAGCGCATTTATTTTTCATGATTTTTTTTTCTCTGGGCGATCCATTTCCCGTTTTCAAAATGGGGATGGATAAGCCCCCTTCAGAGAAAATTACACAATTTTTCTTCACTCTGCCAATCATAATAGTGACTTGTTATATCTGACCACTTATTACCATAAAACTTGTTACCATCTTTTTTCATCGTTTTGTGTAAACATCGATTGTTAAAAATAATTAATTATGAAAAATTAATCATAAAAGGTCAGACTCACTAGACTTCAGACATGACAATGTCACATTTAGGTTCAACTAGCCATACCTGCTGTTTTAATATCGGTAAAGGATACAACACTTCATCATTTAATGACATTTAATTATATCGAATGTGTGGCATTTAGAGATGAGCGAGCACTAAAATGCTCGGGTGCTCGTTATTCGAGACAAACTTTTCCAGATGCTCGAGTGCTCGTCTCGAATAACGAGCCCCATTGAAGTCAATGGGAGACCCGAGCATTTTTTAAATAAAACTGAACAGTAAAAGAACAGTGCAAAAAAAAAAAATACAGATGTTTGCAGATGTTTTACTTGTAAGAACACATTGAACTAACACTATTCTTCACTTTGCAGGTGTTCGCGCGTGTCTCCCGCTAAGTTAGGAGATGTGCACGAACATCTGGAATGTGAAGAATAGTGTTCTTTCAATGTGTTCTGCACTTAAATAGTCCTGTATTCACTGTTTTTAATGGTTTAATTCTATTCTTCACATTGCAGGTGTGCGCGCGTGTCTCCCGATTCGGAGATACGCGCGCACAGCTGCAATGTGAAGAATAGAATTAAAACATTAAACATTAAAACAGTGAATACATGACCATTTAAGTGCAGAACACATTGAAAGAACAATATTCTTCACATTCCAGATGTTCCGAACATCTCCGAACCTAGCGGGAGACACGTGCGAACACCTGGAAAGTGAAGAATAGTGTTATTTCAATGTGTTCTTACAAGTAAAACATCTGCAAACATGTGTAATATTTTTTTTTTACAATAAAAATACTTTTATTCAATTTATTTTATTAATTTACTGCTCGATCTCGAGCCGGCGAGATACTCGTCCGAGTAACGAGCAGTATACTCGGACGAGTATACTCGCTCATCTCTAGTGGCATTCTTTTCACAATGAGCACACATTAATAACATTATTACAGCATACTAGACACTCTCATACCTAATAACAATGTAACGTTCCACAGAAATAACAGTGGAATCTCATTTGTCAATGAGAATCTCAGCTGTCAATCTTACCTATTCAAATACAAGGCGCCCGAACCCGGCCGCCCCCGCCCCTAGAAGAAGCCGGGGAGACCCGGCAAAACACGTGTCGGGACTTCTCTTTCCATGTCTGCAGCCACAACTCAGGGACGGAAAACTCATAAGGGACAGTGTTAATTGCGGTACACATCCGCAGATGATCGCTGAGTGGATCATATCGGCAAGAATAGTGACTGTGATCTCAGTAGCCTGCTGTACACTCCAAGAGACTTATTCACTCACATCACTGCAGTAATAGGAGATGTGGTGTACAGATTATATCACCGAGATCTCCCTGCATAACAATAGCTGACAGCAGCACAGTGCCTTGTTCTGTCAATAGACAGACACACACCTGCTCCCTGAGATCTCAACAATAGATCATCATTAACCCACACAGTCCCTGATCCCCACAAGGAATTATTGGTGGGCATCAGTTTTAATTACAGGAGGGTTTAAATAAAATATAAGGGGACTCCCACCTGAACTTATATCCCTAAGTACAAGATTCTTACTTATGTGGCAAGGACATAGTATGGCAAAGCATAATAATGCCATACTAGGTATTAGCTGTAAACACCGGGCACCAACTCAGGGTGAGCAGATGCCGGAGCTTACCTTTGCTAGTGTTTTAAACCGCTATATCACAGTTTAAACACATTTAGATGAACAGCCCTGAGGTAGCTTCGGCGCTGCGCGCGGCCGTGCGTGCGTGATGCCTCCGGCACTTCCTATGGTGGCGCACGCGTGCCAAAGCTACCTCGGGGCTGTAAATCAAAATGTGTTTAAACCGCGATATAGCGGTTTAAAACACTAGCAAAGGTAAGCTCTGGCACCAGCTCACCCTGAACTGGTGCCCGGTGTTTACATCTAATACCTACCATCAGCAGTGGTAGGTTTCCTTTAAGGCTGTTGCCTGCCATTTAAAGTTGAATATAGAACTGTAAATTAATATGGCAAAGCATAATAATGCCATACAAGTTGCTTAATTAACACTTGATTCTACAGTGTGAGAATATACTCGAGATTTTAAATAAATTCATAAAAGTGAAATTTTATCACACTCACAACTTTCATTCTCCTACATTTCCCCCCTCCCTTTTTTCTTTGCTGAAATATGGTATAATAGGTGGTGTACAACGTGAGTGTTTTTCCAAATCTGAACACGTTTCGCGTTTTCATACAGCTAATACCTAACATCAGCAGTGGTAGGTTTCCTTTAACTTCAGAATACAGCAGCACATCAGCAGGTGGCAGAACCCTCTAACCAGCTTCCAGCTTGCTTTACAAAAGGATATCATTGGTTATTAACTTTTCTCATTGTTAACTCTTGCATTACCAGGCAGTGGCTTCAAGTTGCAATGACTAAGTTTCCAATTTTACAGCTTCTGAGAGGGACACTTTCACAACACCTACCTAGCCCTTTGCATCTGCAGGGATACTGCACAACCAGGATGTCAGTTGTTTTGCAGGCAACTCTACACTGTTTTTTTTGCAAAAACTTCTAGGGACCTGTGCTGCTGGAGCAGGAAAGTGGGGGTGGGCCCCACTCCAACCGGACACTCTGGGTTTTGGGCTGTCCATAGTATCAGCCTACAGTTGTGCTAGGCTGATAAAAGCTGAGCAGTGCTGACCCACAAGGCTCACTCTGCACCTGGGGAATACAACCGTGAGTTTGCGAGGCTGTGCAGTAGGCACAGTCTCTGTTCAGTAGGAAAATTTATGTTCAGTTAGTGTACAGACGTCTAGGACTTCATTTTGTTTATGCTTTGTTTTGCTGCCTTTAAGCTTTTATTGAAAATACAACTTGTTGCGGCCAGTTGAACCAAACGAATGGTGTCATTGCTGTGTATTGCTAAAAACTTCTGAGATGGTCCATGGACGCCTTAATATTCCCCTGAAAACAAGAGTGGTACAGGCAGTCCAAGGTTTCTCTAAGGCTCATGGGTAGAGATGGGCGAATAGATTCTAACGATTCTAACTTCGGTTAGAATTTCAGGAAAACTTTGATTCGCAATGAATCAGAAGTTTACGGTGATTCGTGGGAACAAGGTTTTTTTTCTCCTTTATTACCAAAATGGGCGCGAGCACATGGGGCAGAGGACTACTCTGGGAAGGAGAAAGGAACACCCTTGATCACATGCGCAGACCTGTAAGCCTATCAGCGACCAGCTGGCTTATGTGATGTCACACAGCCCTATAAAAACAGGCAGCAATTTTAAAATCTTGGCACTTCACACTGCATGTGCTGTCTGTAGCGTACAGCTGCTTCTACTGTTCTGTGCTGTAGGGATATTTTCTCCAAGGGTGTCCATTTTGGGGGATAAGTATACCCCAAATAGTAGTTCTTTTTTTGTTTCTGAAGTAAATAGGAAGAAATATGTGTGAAATCCACATGCTTTCGCCACCTCCACACTCTACCAATGTGCCACTCTGTGGCCTACCAGGTTGCTGCCACCTATGCAGTCTATCATTGTGCCAATCTGTGGCTTTCCATGCTGCTGCTGCCTATGGGCTCCTGCTGCTGCTTCTGCTGCCCCCAACTCCACACTCTATCATTGCGCCACTCTGTGGGCTCCTGCTGACGCGACCTCCACACTATATCATTGTGCCACTCTGCGGCCTACTCATGCTGCTGCCAACTGACCACTATCTCCCTGGAACACCCTGTGATTTCCATAATGCTGTTTTCACCCTCCACCGCTCTATGACGTAGTTTTCCCCTTCATTTCATCAGTCAGAAGGAATGAAAAGCCTCAGGATTGATAGTCAAAAGCAGGAGTGGATACAGAACACAGGGGACATGCAAATATCCCATTTACTGGTCATCTCTGTTATGGATCCACTCCTGTTTGATTTTTGGCTTAATCAATACTGATGATGGATTATTGAAAACGGACACTGGTGGATGAAATAAAGAGCAAAATGATCAGTGACGTCAATGCAGAATTACTGCCGACACCCTCTGCACTCTTTTGGGGGGTTTCTACATGTATCAGCATTTAACAGAACAGGTTCTGTAGTAATCTATGGAATCATCTGATGTCAGTGTAAAAAGAGTGCACTCTTTGATGTTATAGTGGGATCTTGGCCCTCAGCTCAGTCCTTTCAAGCTGGCACAGACGTTACATTGCCAGGCTGCGTTCCCCCTTCGCTTATTTGGTGAAGTTGGCCTCTGTAAGTGCCCATGGAAGTGAAGAGTGAAGCGATTCTAAGAGTGGCGGCTGTCATGTGTGTGTCATACTAAGACCAAACTATGCTCTCTATGCATATTTAAGCATGGCACAACGTTCGACAACACCCTACAGGAAATATCTGTTTTTTTAACGTGATTCATCATGATTCGATCGAATCGAAGTTTTTCAAAAAATTCGGCGAATCGTGTCGAACCGAATTTCAACAAATTCGAGATCTATACTGCCGTAAAGAGATAGTAAGGACTAGGATCTCCAGCCCTGGAAACTTCATAAAAGTATGCTGGCTTAAGAGTTCTGAGGGGCCGCTATGTTTCATACAGCTCTTAGTTTATGATAGTCTTAATCTCCCTCTGGTAATGTATAGAGAACATAACATTGCGTCCTCAATGTCAAGAATAGCTCATGACATATAACCTTGGGGGTAAGGTAGGGCAAATGCTCACCTTCAAAGGTAGTATCCACTACATCTTTTACAGCCACATTCCTGAAATACATGACTGTTCAACATTAAAGACCAGTGTCAAGATGGATGTAAATGGCGGAATGCAAAGAGCTATATACACCTCAAGCTAGTACCTCCCTTTTAGGTATGACCTTTGCACCATTTGCCTCTTTGATGCTGTCCTATTACATCCACTCCTCATCTAGATCATCCTGTATGTTTTGTACTAACCTTCTTCCTTTAGAAATAATTCTTCTATAAAAGCAACACACCGTCTCTGCACGATAGTTTTTGGCACACCAGCACTGCATGCTGAAGAAGAGGCAAAAGCTCTTGTAGGAATGAAAGCCCTTCTCTTGCTTGCTTTTTGTGCTCTGCTGAAATATGCAGGTAACGTCTTTTACTATGCATTATAAAATAACTAATGCTTGTATTTACTTCTAGTTTTGTATTATTATATATTTTTTTTTACATTTTCACAATATTTAGTATAAAATAAGGTATTCTATGGACTTTATGGTGGGACAAGATTTTTTGGGGAAACACAAACACCAGCGCTTTCATAGTCTGCCACATGACAATTGGGTTGGTAATTTGCCAGTTCAACTGATGCCCTTTTTCAATTTTGTGTTTCTATCTTTTGCTTCCCTTCTTTAATTTTTTTATGTACAGAGCTTGTTTTCTGCGTAACAAATTGATTAATCAAATTGTTTGATTTTCCGTTCTCTATACTGGGAATAGGCAAAACAATTCCAAATGCAGTGAACTTTTACTTAATTTTCTTGTGGCCTCTAATTTTACAACTTTCTCCAAATCTGTGGTTTGGTGCAATTACGGGGGATACCAGATTTATAAAGAATTTGTTGGATTTTAAAAAATTAAAACATTTTGTATGAAAAAAAATTGCTTCATTTTGCTATATTTTGACCCTGACTTTTTCACACTTTGGCGTATGCAGCTTTTTTTGTAGGACATGATGATTTTTACATTAATACCATTTGTGGGACTGTATGACCTTTTAAATACTCTTTGATTTCAATTTTCTCAGTTGAAAATGTGAATATGAAAATATGGGGCCTTTTGGGATGCGTCAATACCAAAAATGTTTATGATTTTTAGTGTTTATTTTTAGATCAGTTCCAAGGACTCAGACCTAGGCACATTGTAACAGTTCTGCAGAAATGACAATCCTCAGGTTTTCATGGCGACAGATTGCCCTGATAACATTATTAATACCCACTTAACTATCACCACGAAGATAGGTTCGTCTATGCGCTGTGGGCCTGTTACATGTTCCTGGCAGCTTTGCTGGTGGTATGTAAAGTATTAACATCCACAATAAGTGCCAAGGTGTTAATGGTGGGTGTTTGCTGTAATATTCAGCAAAGACCCGGTCTGTATGGAGAAGGCTCAAATGTCTGTTTGTGGCAAGGGCCTAAAATTGGGTTATACAAATCCATACAGACACAGTAAAGTTCCCTAAATATTAACATTTTAAAGCTTTAGATCTATTCCATCTATTTCTCCTTCTACACTTCTACACTTTTTATGGGTTTTACTTTGCAGTCCAAATGATACATCCTCCTAAAAGCTGTGTGAGTCATATTTTTTTTCAGGATGAAGCAAGGTTTTCATTGATGCCATTTTGGAAACTGTATGATCATTCTATCCCTTTTATTTAATGGAATGAATACTTTTACATTTTAATAGATATGGCATTTAGGGATTCGGTATGCCTTATATAATTAACATAATATAATTGTATTTTTTATTTTACAAGCATTCTAGGAAAAATGGGGTTTGTAATTGCACTTAAGATATGCATAATAATCAGGTACTGACTGCTGTATACCCAATAACCCAATATTAAGGACTCCACTAAAAGTTGTGCTGCTGTATCTTATACTATAGTAAAAAATATTAAAGCTGTTTATTTTTATACATTTATAAGAATATATACACTACAGACTTAAGGTACATTGCTATAAATTGCATCAGGTATATAAAGTGTGAATGGTTGTATGGAGCTGACACATGCCTCTAACTGCCATTATTAGAGCTGGCACCACTTGTGGCTGTGCCACAATCAAACGTGACTGGAACTTAATTAGCACTGTATATGGACACAGCCATCTTGGACGATGATCGGCACCCCTGTGACATCATCAGAGGTTGAGGATTGGTTGTCATGATAGTTGGGAACCTGTAAGGCCCCTTTCACACTTGCGTTGCAGATCACGTCAGAGTCTTATCAGGGTGCGATCAGGGTTTGGTCAGTGAAAAACTGACATTTTTCATCAGAGCTCAATCAGTTTTCAGTCAGAGTTTGTTCACTGTCTGTTTTTAAAGAAATTTCAATGCAATTTTAATGCGTTTTTCACGAACACATAATACGGGAAATGGCAATTGATCAGTGAAAAACGCATCGCACTTGCATGTGTCTCAGTCCAATGCATTTTGATGCATCTCCATAGACGTGCATGCTGCATTTTTCATGCATGTGACTTGCAAAAGTAGAGAATACTGAGATTTAAAGATTTGTGTTTGTGAATAAAATGCAAAAAAAACATTGATTACAATGGGTCAGAGAGCAATGCAAGTTCTGCACATGAAAAGCATGCGTAGAACACGCAAGTGTGAACGGGTGCTAAGAGGTTCTTATAGCTGTCATTCGGCATTCTCTGCTAAAGGCTGCCAAAAGCTGACTGTAATAGACAAGCAGTATAGCAGCAAGGATTAAAAGGTGGAACCAAGGAGTTGACATACATACAGAATTTTAGCACTTGCGCAAAGAACACATATGCAGAAAATAATTTTTAGTACTGTTCGTTGCCCATATATACAGGAGGACTATGTGTATAGCACCAAATAATGATTTATATTTTGTGGAAAAGTTTTTTGGTCCTTGATATTAATGTATTTTTTTTTCATTTCCCTCTACAGGGGCGGATTGCTACAGTAAGTCGTTTTTACATTTACCTGTTTGCTATTTTTGCATGTGCAAACTTCCATAGCCTTATGACATTTATGTTTATAAATATTTTGAAAACCTCACATCCTAAGGTTTAATGTTGTATAAAGTTTAATTGTACTATTAGATACGTGTGAATAATTCGAAATGAGATGAACTGAAACCAGGGGCATTTATCCAGATCCAGATACCACATTGTGGTAATATTCTTATATATGTTATCAATGGCCTCCTTTCATCTGAAATCAACTATTAAAATTATGCTAATGAGTCAGAAGCCCTCTCAGTAAAATTACCAGAGCCCCTAAATGCTGTGGTTTCACAGGCCATAACAGTGCAAAAGAAGCACTTCCCCTCTCCGACTGCGTGCTGAAACTTCTTCAGCTGCAGTGAGACTACATCAGGAAGAGGGAGGGGGAAGTGCTGAGGGAGCAGAGGGGGAGGAGGAGAGTGTAACCAGTTCTAGGGTACTTTTTCTACATGGTTGGGAGTACCCCAATAAACACCTGTCTGGGAAGAAACAAGGCTGTGTAATAAAGGCATTTTACCAATGAAAGATTTTGCCACATGAAGTGGTCCTCTCTACTGGTGAACTGAGTCATTTAGAGCCTGTTTGCATTGTATTCTCATTTACAGTAGAGCTTCTAACACCTCCTTGCAGCTTGATTAAATGACCAAAATGTAGGGTTTATCCACAAAACGACCATCCTGCTTCTTTCACTCCAACAATGTAGCCCCTCTGATAGCCTTCTCTCCACCTCTCCTTGCCCTCTCATTACCCTACATAACTTGATAAGTTCCATACTTTTCAGTTTCCTACTATTTAAACTTATATTTCCTCTGTGTTGCTAAATTTTCTTTATGCCACCCAGCCAATCTACCAACTTTCATCCCCTTAGCAACCACAGCCTTGTCCATACTGAGAAAGGATGTGATCGGCTAGGCAGGGCATGTGGCCCTTCTGATAACAGCAGGGTCACATGCCGCAGTGCAATTACAGAAAGAACACAGATTGGGAAGGACTGGAGCTGCACAAACAGTCAGGGAAAGAACTGAGCTGTAATAGTTTCTCAATTGCCCTTTTGAGAGAAGCTAGGGAGAGAAGGCTGTGAGGTCTGGTGTAAAGCTAAAACACCCAAGACAACTAACCGTCCCTTGGCCCATAAAAACCACAAAGACACAGTCATTTTGCTTGGTGGAGATAGGCCACAGCCAGGGCCAAATCTAGCCTTTTTGACGCCTGAGGCGAAAATTAAAATGCTGCCCCCCTTCCCCCCGCATAAGAGGTAAAAAAAAGTCCTTGTAGCCTAGTACTGAATCATCCACAGTTAAATTAAACATTTAAATATAATGATGCATGATAGTGTTAAATGTGAATATTGACACAGCTATAAGTAGAGAAATTATAACTTTACCAGAAAAATGTATATCCAGCTTCTTTCAGCAAATTTCACATCAGAAAATATTTCACTTATGTGCAGACATATAACTATAATAAAGGCATAGAAAATATTTGATATTACCATTTCCTGTATACTAGGCAAAACTTGAAACTGCAAATAAATAGAGAATTTAAATAGTAAAACAGTAACTTACCATTATATCTTGATGAAGGCTCAAGTTTTTTAAACTTCTTCTTGAAACTTTTAAGTAATCAAACACTTGAAACTATAATAAAGACAAAAAACGTAGACAAATAATTAGGATTTTGATCTTGTAAAGAAAAATGCATTGCATATTCAATACACTAAAAAGTAACAGGTATTTCTGTGAATTTCAGTAAGCAAGTTTAGAAAAAAATATAAACTTTCTGTCTTTATTTTGCTAACATTTTTTTTTACCAGGAAGACTGGTTACTCTCTCTCTGGATCAGAAAAACTCAACAGCAAAAACCCGATAACTTGACAACTTGCTTAACTTGAAACACAAACCAGAACTTGAAACTTCAACACTATGTTAAAATAAAGTTGCTTTTCTTGCCTTCTGAGAAGCAAATATTCGTATTGCTTCATTCAGGTCCAATTCTTGGGCAAGTTCATGCTCAATGGATATTGTGGCCAGGCCAATGAGTCTTTCTTGTGTCATAGTTGACCACAAATATGATTTGACAAGCTTTAATTTGGAAAAGCTGGCACTTGCAAAGGACAACCTTTACCACCCTTGCAATGCCATATAAACCCTTTCCAATGCAGAAAGCCACTTAAAAGGAAAATTCTCCTCATTCCTGCAATGCAAGTTGACAGGGTTAATACAGGAATCCAACTCTATCCACTGGCCTGCCGCCTGGTGTGTCTGAGACTGGGTATCGGTATGCCAGTCAAAGACACACCAGGCTGGCACAGACCTTAGTTTCCTACCTCAGAGGGAGCTGGAGGCAAGTCAGACGAGTTGATGCAGGTGCGGGGCGGTCCTCTCTCCTATGGCATGCGCAAAGTTCTGGCACCAGAGGAAGTGAGGGAGGTCCGCGGGACCGTGGAGATGGGGGGGCAGAGAATGAGTGCAGCAGGTTATTGCCGGAGCTGAAATCTGCCGCCTGAGGCAGATGCGGCCCTGCCCACAGTGGATTTATTTAGAATTATATAAAAACATAGCTTTAAACCACATGAACTCTGGTGTCCCTATGCATAATAACTTGTTTGAACTCTGGTGCCTCAATGGCTCAATAACTTGTGTAGGCTGCAAGAGGTTTGTGACTTTGAAGCCGAATGCAAGATATGTGCCAACTCTAAGATGCCTCCCCTCAAAATGAACCATTGCTCTCCTTCCAAGCCCAGTGGGAATGGTGAGGGTCCAGTGGCACCTCAGAAAAGGGGGGCTACTGTAATGTCTGTGCCAAAACATTCCCCACCCCCGCCCCTCTCCATAGCGATGTATGGCGCACAACGCTGTATTCCGGAGAAAGAGAGGACATATCCTATCTTTCTCCCGGCTACGGGACAGTATGGTGTGCCCATTGCCGTTTATGGGGGATGTATATACAGTGTATAGATGTCAGCCGTATATACATCCCCCATACGGTTGTGTGAATATATATAGAATATATATAGAAATATTCCGTGTGAATGCAGCAGGCATTCATGACGATTTTCATCCGTATGTGCACTTATGTCTCAATATCTGTATAAAATACGGTGGCCTTGCAAATGATGGCTGACAGAATGAACCTTCCACTGGTTCTGGATACTGCACGTATATATGGCAGCATACGGCGCACATACAGCCCGTATGCAACCTGTATTTTGTATGTTAACATAGACTTCTGTGGGGCATACAGAACAGAAATACTAAGAATAGGACATGCTCTATATGGTGGGTAATACGGCCATGTAAATAGATGGCCATATTGCCCATTGAAATGAATGGGGCCGTATGCTACCCCTATATACGGCTGTTTTCATACGTCAGAGGCTGCATTCACATGAACGTCTGAAAACGGACGTATATACGACCATATATATGGGTAGCATATGGCACCATTCAATTCAATGGGCAATATGGCCATCTATTTACATGGATGTTACGGGAAGAAATCACATGTTTGTGTGTATTCAGCCTTATACTATCAACTATCCCTTTTGGACTCAATTCTGTACTATACTTGCTATTTTGTTGTGACCGGAATCTGTGACCTTGCTTTCTGTGTTATTTGTTTATCATTCTTTTTTTGTGTCTGCACTGTGGCTTAGGGAGGAACCAATGCTCAGTTACTGCCCACCACTTTGGGTGGCGACCAGTAAGTAGGCAGGTGACAATTTGGAGGGCTCAGTTTAGGGCTCACCATCCTGCCTGTATTTCCCTGTGCTCCAAGCCATCCTCCACCCCCTTATATTGGCTTTGTATAGGCTAATCCTCCAGCTCCAGATTCCAGCACTTTCAAGGCACAAAGAGCAAGCCCTGGCCACATACCCAGTTTACCAACCCAGAAATTGAACAGGGAGGACCCCTCGTTTATTACTAGGAGACGTGTCATCAGATTTCACGTGTCATTCATTCACCATAGAATGTAACCATAGTTACATTCACCTTAGAATGGCTGTTAACAGGTGACTCACAGTCTGCCTTCTGGTACTACAGGCCATATCCCTTTGTGGCACTGGTGGATGTTGCGGAGAAGTGAACATGTGGCCATGCTAGTCCTCCCTTCTGAGGCGATGCTGTTGCTCCTGCTGTTTTAGCATCTTCTATCTCCTTTTTCTTGGCCCTTAGCTGCCACTGAGCCCTCAGTGTCAGATGAGACTTCTGCCATTAGTGCCTCCACCAGGGTGAGCTTTCATTCTCTATTTTCTATTATGTGTAGAGGTGGATTCAAGGATGCTATGTTATGCTTAGTGCTGGCATCCAGCAGGATAGACAGATGGTAATCTGTACTGTTGAATATGCATGAAGTGGCTCATGTGCACTGCACTGCCAGAGGCAAGAACAACCTGACCTAGCCTGGGAGTGTCTGCTCCTCCTTTGTGTCCCCCTTTGACAGGCTCAAGTGCTGGATCACCTTGCTGTGAGGTAAACTCCTCCTACTTCTCCTCTGAAACTGTCTTGCTGCTAAGCAATCCCTCCTGTGAGCCATGTGTAGCTTAGTCTGACACCTCTTCATTGTCTTCATGGGAAAAACATTTTTTGTTAAAAGTTTCTCTTTTTTTTAAAAAAATGTCTCTTTTTCTAAACAGTTGTTTGTCTTTTTATAAAATGGTTTCAGATGATTCAAAGGTGGGAATTTTTCTGCAATTGCCCCTTAACTATGTTGTGCTGGCATGGCGCTGACTGAATGAGGAAGTAGAAAAGGAGGAAGCAACAGGAGGAAAAGAATGATGTCCAGCAATCCTTAGTGATGGAAGTATATGCACCACAGCGATTCTTGCCTTTGACCCATTCAAAACTACATTAACCACAAAACTACATGTAATGTTTCTGCCTATGCTTACTTGTCCAGGTATTGGTTGTTATGTACACCTTGCAACTAATGGCACTGCACAGCGCACTGATTTTCTCCACAAACTGTTGGGGATGGCCTAGCCAGCAAATTAGTGGCAGCTGGAAATGAGGTATTGTGGGACATTGACCACCTTAAGATTTTTAAAGCTGTCCAGAATAGTATCTTTTCCAAGGTCACCAAACTTGAAATCCTCCCAGCCAGGACCAGGGTTTGTAGGTGGGTTGGGCCAAACTTTAACTTTTTCTACATTGTTTTGGGGATATAAAGCTAAATGCTTCCCTAAGATGGTCTGGACAGGCTTAGTGATGTTTGTGGTGGAGGTGGAGTCACATCTTTCCTTTGCAGGAAGACTGGTGGCTTTGTCACTCAGGAGGCGGTGGTAAAGGTTTAGACACATGAAGCCAAAGAGGGAGCCTCAGGTGTTTCCATGGTTTTTTTTTTTGTGCAGCTCATGTTTTGTTTGCCAGGGAGCAGATCTCACACATGGTGCTCAGATTGTTACTTGCTTCAGGGACTGATAGAACAGAGTGCCTCACCATTGCCCTTCTTGTCACATTGCAGAAAGCCACAGCAGTTGACAGTTGGCTTGCATCCTCATCATGGTAGATGTCCTGTGACAATCTACTGTCCACATCCTCATTCTCCAACACAGGTTGTTGGGCATATGGGCAGCCTATGTCTGCAGTCAATACAAGCAATTAGTGCCACTGACTCAATACTTCACATTTTCTCTGCTTTCCACAGGTAAATACTTTAATTTTGTGCAAACATTTTTTTCCATAAAACATTTTTATCTTGCGTTCAGCAAATACATGGTGAAAAACTTTAGGGTACTCATCTTAGTCCATACGTCCATAAATGTTAAAGTGCCACACCAGACACAATAGCAGGCTATTTCACCGAGGGCTCTGCGTACTGTGTGACGTTTCACCATGTATTTGCTGATCGCAAGATGAAAATGTTTTATGGAAAACATTTGTTGCACAAAATTAAAGTATTTACCTGTGGAAAGTAGACAAAATGTGAAGTATTGAGTCAGTTGTACTTGTAATGACTGTGGATTGCGAGATCGGGAGGTGACTCGCTGTTGTGCCCTGACATAAAGTTGGCCATACATGTGAAACACACACTGATATAGCTAACCCTATGTCTGCAACTCAGACAGGGGCAGGTGGATGACCCATGGAATCCCAGTCATCACAGAGCATTAGTGACTGTTCTGTGACTTGTTGCTGAGAAGGCGTTGGTGTTGTGAATGGGATGAGGTGAAGATTTGCGCACTCCCAAGGTGGGACAGGTTAAAGATAGAGATGAACGAGCACTAAAATGCTCGGGTACTCGTTATTCGAGACGAACTTTTCCCGATGCTCGAGTGCTCGTCTCAAATAACGAGCCCCATTGCAGTCAATGGGAGACTCGAGCATTTTTCAAGGGGACCAAGGCTCTGCACAGGGAAGCTTGGCCAAACACCTGGGAACCTCAGAAAAGGATGGAAACACCACGGAAATGGACAGGAAACAGCAGGGGCAGCATGCATGGATGCCTCTGAGGCTGCTTAATCGCACCATTATGCCAAAATTATGGGCAACAGCATGGCCATGACAGAGTGACCGAATGAGGCTAGATAGCATCTAAAACAAGCAATAATTGACCCTGACACTATAGGGGACGGCATGCAGAGGCAGCGGCAGCAGCGGCAGGCTAGAGAGTGTCATGGCGACATACCTAAATGGACTCAGGCTTCACCAAAGGAGGTGAGCAAGAAGCGCTGAAATGATTTCCTATGTGAACAAAAGGTTGACGGTATATTTAGTCGATAACACAGCATGGTGGCGACATAGTGACCAAGTTCCATAACGTATCTGGTGAAACACCCGAAAAATGAGCCTGACACAGCTCTTTTGATAAGGGGACGACATGTGGAGGCAGCCATGGAGACGACTTCCATGATTAAGAGCGACAGTATAGGGCATTCATATTGCGCTGCTATGATTGCAACTTCAGGTCTCCAGCATGGCGGCGACAGATAGTGGAACTCGGTCTATGTATCTGGTGAAACACCTGAAAATTCTGCCTGATACAGCTCGTTTGATAAGGGGATGATGTGCTGCATATCCTCTCGAGCTCCAGCGTCTGGGGTATAGAGAGTTGAAATGAGACATTGGTGGACGCTGTGGAGGATCGTGGAGGCAAAATGGACAGGAAACAGCAGGGGCAGCATGCATGGATGCCTCTGAGGCTGCCTAATCTTGGGATGGAGCTGGCGGTCCAGTGCCTGGCGAGCTTTCGCCTGTCCAAGCCCCTGTCTCTCGGCTCCTCCCCACCCAAAATGGGCCTGGGGGCCAGAAGCGTTTACTTTGAAAAAATTATCATTTTCAAAGCAGGCGGGGTCGTTTGAATATTTCACCTAGGAATAATGGAATAGCATAGTGGTTCTATTTTTAATTGTTTTTATGGAAATGGTTCCATGATTAAGAGCAACAGTATGGGGCATCCATAAAGCGCTGCTATGATTGCAACTTCAGGTCTCCAGCATGGCGGCGACAGATGGGCCGAGTTCCACTATGTATCTGGTGAAACACTTGAAAATTCTGCCTGACACAGCTCGTTTGATAAGGGGACGATGTATGGAGGCAGTGAACTAGTAGTAGATTAAAGGTGCTGCAGTTAAATTTATGTTAGTTGGATCTTGAGATGGAGCTGCCAGGCGAGCTTTCGCCAATCCAAGCCCCTGTCTCTAGGCTACTCCCCAAACAGCACTTCTAAGAACCTTTTGTATAAGATCAAGTGTAGTAGCGTTCTTATAAGTTTGGGTTATGGCGGGTGAGGGGAATGTAAACAGATGCGCAAGAAGCGCTGAAATAATATCGGTAAATGATAAAAGTTTGCCAGTATATTTTGTGGATTATACAGCAGGGTGGCGACAAAGTTAACAAGTTTGATGTGGAATCCATGAAAACAACCCAAAATTCTGCCTGACACAGTTCGTTTGATAAGGAGACCATGTATGGAGGCTTTTGGAGGCAGCTATGGTGATGACGTGTGGAGGTAGCAATGGAGACAACGTGTGGAGCCAGCTAAAAAGACGACATGTGGAGGCTGCTATGGAGACAATTTAATTTGGATAGTGCCTGTATGTGGCAGTCCAAAAAAGTTTTCAAACCAGAGGAGCAGGTAGGTGGTCCTCCAGAAAAATTAAATACATAGCTAGTACTATAGCTAGAGCCAGTTGGCCCTGGCAAAAAATAGCCAGTTTCCTCTGCTTTAGTGTACAAAGAGGAGGAGAAGGAGGACAATGAGGAGGAGGAGTGCATACATTATTCAGGTTGAGCTTCTTTCACCTGGTGGAGAATGAAAATCCGTAGAAATCCAGGCTTTATTCATCTTGATAAGCGTCAGCCTGTCAGCGCTGTCAGTCGACAGGCGTGTACGCTTATCGGTGATGATGCCACCAGCTGCACTGAAAACCCGCTCGGACAACACGCTAGCGGCAGGGCAGGCAAGAACCTCCAAGGCGTACAGCGCCAGTTCGTGCCACATGTCCAGCTTTGAAACCCAGTAGTTGTAGGGAGCTGTGTGATCATTTAGGACGATGGTATGGTCAGCTACGTACTCCCTCACCATCTTTCTGTAAAGATCAGCCCTACTCTGCCGAGACTGGGGACAGGTGACAGTGTCTTGCTGGGGTGACATAAAACTGGCAAAGGCCTTGTAAAGCGTACCCCTGCCAGTGCTGGACAAGCTGCCTGCTCGCCTACTCTCCCTCGCTACTTGTCCCGCAGAAGTACGCCCTCTGCCGCTAGCGCTGTCAGAAGGGAAATACTGTTTCAGCTTGTGCACCAGGGCCTGCTGGTATTCATGCATTCTCACACTCCTTTCCTCTCCAGGGATGAGAGTGGAAAGATTTTGCTTGTACCATGGGTCCAGGAGAGTGAATACCCAGTAATCGGTGCTGGAATAAATTCTTTGAACGCGAGGGTCACGGGATAGGCAGCCTAGCATGAAATCTGCCATATGCGCCAGAGTCCCAACGCGCAAGAATTCACTCCCCTCACTGGCCTGACTGTCCATTTCCTCCTCCTCCAACTCCTCCAACTCCTCTTCTTCTGCCCATACACGCTGAACAGTGAAGGACTGAAAAATGGTCCCCTCTTCTGTCTCGCCAACATTCTCCTCCTCTTCCTCCTCATCCTCCTCCACCTCCTCCGATATGCGCTGAGAAACAGACCTGAGGGTGCTTTGGCTATCAACAAGGGAATCTTCTTCCCCCATCTCTTGTGACAAGCGCAAAGCTTCCAACTTCATGCTGACCAGAGAGTTTTTCAACAGACCAAGCAGCGGGATGGTGAGGCTGAAAATGGAGGCATTGCCACTGACCATCTGTGTTGACTCCTCAAAGTTACTCAGCACCAGACAGATATCAGACATCCACGTCCACTCCTCATTGTAGACTTGAGGAAGCTGACTGACCTCACTACCAGTTCTGGTGGAAGTTGACATCTGGCAGTCTACAATCGCTCTGCGCTGCTGGTAAACTCTGGATAACATGGTTAATGTTGAATTCCACCTCGTGGGCACGTCGCACAACATTCGGTGAGCGGGCAGTTGGAGGCGGCGCTGCGCTGCCCTGAGAGTGACAGCATCTGTGCTGGACTTCCTGAAATGCGCACAGATGCGGTGCACCTTCGTGAGCAAATCAGACAGATTGGGGTATGTCTTGAGGAAACGCTGAACTATGAGATTTAACACATGGGCCAGGCATGGCACATGTGTCAGTCTGCCGAGTTGCAGAGCCGCCACCAGGTTACGGCCGTTGTCACACACAACCATGCCTGGCTTCAGGTTCAGCGGTGCCAGCCACAGATCAGTCTGCGCCGTGATGCCCTGTAATAGCTCTTGGGCGGTGTGCCTTTTATCGCCTAGGCTCAGCAGTTTGAGCACCGCCTGCTGTCGCTTAGCGACGGCACTGCTGCTGTGCTACCGACTGATGGCGCCATGCCCACGGATGGTAATTCGGAGGAGGAGGTGGAGGAGGGGTGGGAGAAGGAGGAGGCATAGTAGGCCTTTGAGACCTGGACCGAGGTAGGCCCCGCAATCCTCGGCGTCGGCAGTATATGACCAGCCCCAGGGTCAGACTCGGTCCCAGCCTCCACCAAGTTAACCCAATGTGCCGTCAGCAATATATAGTGGCCCTGCCCGGCAGCACTCGTCCACGTGTCCGTGGTCAGGTGGACCTTGTCAGAAACGGCATTGGTCAGGGAACGGATGATGTTCTCTGACACGTGCTTGTGCAGGGCTGGGACGGCACAACTGGAAAAGTAGTGGCGGTTGGGGACCGAATACTGAGGGGCAGTCGCCGCCATGAGGTTTCGAAAGGCCTCGGTCTCTACCAGCCTATAGGGCAGCATCTCCAGGCTAAGCAACTTGGAGATGTGGACGTTGAGGGCTTGGGCGTGTGGGTGGTTTGCGCTATACTTCCTTTTGCACTCCAGCGTCTGGGGTATGGAGAGCTGAACGCTGGTGGATGGTGTGGAGGATCGTGGAGGCGAAGATGGGGTTTTCGCACTTGAGGTGTTTGGGCCGGGGTCCTGGTCAGGGGGCTGACTAGCAGATGACACAGGGGAAGGAGCAGTGGTGTGCCCGGCCGGAGGTGAACGGGCTTGGTGCCATTGAGTGGGGTGTTTAGCATTCATATGCCTGCGCATACTGGTGGTAGTTAAGCTAGTAGTGGTGGAACCCCTGCTGATCCTGGTTTGGCACAGGTTGCACACCACAGTCCGTCGGTCATCCGGTGTTTCTTTAAAGAACCTCCAGACTTCTGAAAATCTAGCCCTCGCCACGGGAGCTTGACTACGGGAAACATTTGGTGCTGATGCACCAGCTCTGGCCCTGCCTCTCTGTCTGGCCCCACCACTGCCTCTTCCAACCTGTTCTGCTATAGGACTCGCCTCCGTCTCAGAAGCACTGTGTTCACCCGGCCTATCAACCCAGCTTGGGTCTGTCACCTCATCATCCTCCGATCCCTCAGTCTGCTCCCCCCTCGGACTTCCTGCCCTGACAACAACTTCACCACTGTCTGTCTCCTCATCGTCCAACACCTCTTTACACACTTCTTCCACTACGTGAATAATGTCATCATCACCCACAGACTGCGACCGGTGGAAAACCTGGGCATCGGAAAATAGCTCAGCAGCAACCGGACAAGTGGTTTGTGACTGTGGGAAGGGTCCAGAAAACAGTTCCTCAGAGTATGCCGGTTCAAATGCCAAATTTTGCTGGGAGGGGGCAGACTGGGGGGAAGGAGGCTGAGGTGGAGGAGCTGGAGGAGTGCTGATTTCGGTGACATGGGTGGACTGCATGGAAGACTGACTGGTGGACAAATGGCTAGAAGCATTGTCCGCAATCCACGACATCACCTCTTCGCACTGTTCTGGCCTCAACAGTGCTCTACCACGAGTCCCAGTAACTTGAGACATGATGAACCTAGGGAGTGTAGCTCTGTGGCGTTCCCCTGCTCCCTCATCAGCAGGTGGTGTCTCACCCCGCCCAGTACCACGGCCTCTGACCCCTGCAGTAGTTGGACGCCCACGTCAATGCCCTCGTCCTCTACCCCTAGCCCTCGGGTTAAACATTTTCAAAATTAAAGTGTAAACTTTAAAAAAAAAAATTTTTGTGTTTATTTTTTTTAATTTATTTATTTTTTTAAACAAAACAATGCTATCTTATTGCTATGGCTAGTTTCTAACCTACACTGACAGAACACAACTGGATTTTGTGCTGTGCCTGATGACTTTGAGTTATAAAAAGAAATAAAGGTAAAAAAAAATAAATCAGCAGACTCTGCCTAATTCAAATCAAACCCCTAATAAATTGTCCCACTTTGGTGTTTAAGGTGGATATGCGTGTCACTAAGAGCTAAACACAACGGTCGCAAGTCTCCCAGCAAATTCCTCACAATATGGTACTAGCTGCACTACTAATGGCAGCAAGCCTAGCCACAAGCAAACAAAAAAAAGTAAAATATAACGCTATTGTAGGCCTAAGTAAGCCGTTGGGGTTCTCCTATGGCTATTTTCTAGCCTACACTGAAAGCACACTGCTTTGCAAGATTACTTTGAGCTATAAAAAGAAATAAAGGTAAAAAAAAATAAATCAGCAGACTCTGCCTAATTCAAATCAAACCCCTAATAAATTGTCCCACTTCGGTGTTTAAGGTGGATATGCGTGTCACTAAGAGCTAAACACAACGGTCGCAAGTCTCCCAGCAAATTACTCACAATATGGTACTAGCTGCACTACTAATGCCAGAAAGCCCAGCCACAAGCAAACAAAAAAAAGGAAAATATAACGCTATTGTAGGCCTAAGTAAGCCGTTGGGGTTCTCCTATGGCTATTTTCTAGCCTACACTGAAAGCACACTGCTTTGCAAGATTACTTTGAGCTATAAAAAGAAATAAAGGTAAAAAAAAATAAATCAGCAGACTCTGCCTAATTCAAATCAAACCCCTAATAAATTGTCCCACTTCGGTGTTTGAGGTGGATATGTGTGTCACTAAGAGCTAAACACAACGGTAGCAAGTCTCCCTGCAAATTACTCACAATATGGTACTAGCTGCACTACTAATGGCAGCAAGCCCAGCCACAGGCAAACCAAAAAAAAGTAAAATAAAACGTTATTGTAGCCCTAAGAAGGGCTGTTGGGTTCTTGTAGAATCACTCCTGCCTAACACTATTCTAATAGAACACCCTAACGCTTTCCCTGACCAGCAGCAGCTCTCTCCCTAGCGGCATCCAGACAGAGAATGATCCGAGCAGCGCGGGCAGGGGCTAGTCTATTCCAGGGTCGCCTGATCTGGCCAGCCAACCACTGCTATCGACGTTTAAGGGTACCACGTCATGCTGGGTGGAGTGCAGAGTCTCCTGGCTTGTGATTGGCTCTGTTTCTGGCCGCCAAAAATCACAACGGCGGGAGATGCCATTTTCTCGAGCGGGCGAAGTATTCGTCCGAGCAACGAGCAGTTTCGAGTACGCTAATGCTCGAACGAGCATCAAGCTCGGACGAGTATGTTCGCTCATCTCTAGTTAAAGACAATCCGCTGAAACTTGAGGCTCTCTTTGTAATGTAATTTACCAATGCCTCGCCTGGCCTCTCCAGTCTGAGAGTCCCACAAGAATACTCTGCAAACCCTGGCTCCTGTATGCATCAGAGGAAGTTGTAGCATTCATGCATGTAACACTTCCACTCTCTGCAGCACCAGCTCCAGTAGCACCACAGTCACACCCCTGTCCCTTACTACTCCCACTTTACTTTGGATTTGTGGGTGTTAAATCAAGAATCAAGACCTGGTTCCAATCCCAAAATTTCCTTATGTTCGGCTGAACTCTGAACCTGAATTTCAACAAACCAGCTCATCACTAATCCCAGTTTTCTTTTCAGGGCCCTTTCACACAAGTGTTTTTTTACTTCAGTGTTCTGCATGTGTTTGTAAGGAGTGGACAGGTGTTTTGGTCTCAGACCCAGACTCGTATTTGCACATGCCCAGGGCAGATATCAGCAAGTATATACAAATCAAGACATTGTCCCACTTTAAACGATCATATAACCTGAATCGTGGCATTCTATCAGGATGGTGTTTCAACCCTAATTTTTTCCAATATATATTCTATCCACATACTCCTCATATTCTTCTAGTACTTGATATCATATCATAGGTGAAAATTTGAATACCTCTATTATTCCTATCAAATCTCTTTACTCACAACCTTTCACCTCACCAAGATTGCCAAAGTGAGCATAAGCCTTTCCTTTGATTTGATTTTGCTTAAAAAATGTAATTATATGCATAGCTGTTCAAACTCTAAATACAAATATATTGGATGCTACAGAATATAAATGAAAAATGGGTATTACTAATCTTACTTGTTCCACACCAATTCATTTATTTACTTTTTTTTTCTCAAAACTTTCCTTCCTAACCATACTGAGATGTAAGTACAAATAGGTTATACTCCCACAAAAACTATCTTCTCTGCTTATGTAATTCTCAATTTACGTTTTCACTTTTTCCAGATTTTCTCCCCTACCAAAATAAAATTAGTTGCTATATGGTTTTCCACATTAATGTAATGAGGACTCTGGACTCCGGAAGGACAAGCAGAACAGTGAGCACTAAACTGAGCCCCCCAAACTGTCACTTACCTGCTTGCCTCATTGTATCCTATGTGATACAGGAAAATCACAAAGACAATCCCTCCCTAGGTCGCCGTGCAGACATAAAACAAGACTTACAAACAAATAACACAGAAGAATAACAAGGGAAGTATAACCAGATACAACACAGAATATCAAAAGGAAAGCCACAAAATGTAAGCCAGGATCAGATAACCAGAAATTCTGAAATATAGCAAGAGCGAACACTAACTACAGTGTGTAGCCAGAAGACAATATAACCTAGCTGTGAGCCGGATATATATTAAAAACAGCAAGTCTCAGGCCCAGCTGACTGGAGCAGGGCTCTGTCCATCACCGTAAGTTAACTATTTCTGGTCCAGTGCAGAGCTGCAGCAAGATTTGGAATCATCAGGAATCATGCCCAGCACATGAATTGCATATACCCTTCACACCACAACTTACCACACTATGCACTCCACAAGCAATATACAGGCATTTCCTGGGTTATGTACAAGATAGGTTCTTAACGTTTGTTCTTAAGTTGAATTTGTATGTAAGTTGGAACTGTTTATTTAATAATTGTAGCTCCAGACAAAATTTGGACAATTGGATTTTCAAAATTTTTTGCTGAACAAGGGTTATCAATAAAACTTCATTATATACACTTTACAGCTGATCATCGCAGCCTGGGACTAAATTAAAGGATCCAGAGAGCTTCACCAGAACTCATAGTGGGAATCTAGTGGCGTAACTAGGAGTGGCAGGGCCCCATAGCAGGCTTTGGCATGGGACCCCTCCTTCCCACTTCAAAATTATACATATTTGTATACTCACTAGAGATGAGCGAGCACTAAAATGCTCGAGTGCTTGTTATTTGAGACAAACTTTTCCCGATGCTCGAGTGCTCGTCTCGAATAACGAGAGCGAACACTCCTCCACGCCCGCTCCATCCCCCCTCCGATCTTCCATGCCTGCTCCAGCCCCGCTCCTCCATGCCCGCTCCTCCATGCCCGCTCCGATCCTCCATGCCTGCTCCAGCCCCGCTCCCCTCCGTGATGCCCGCTCCTTCATGCCCGCTCCGATCCTCCATGCCCGCTCCAGCCCCCGCTCCTTTTCTCCATACCCGCTCAGGTGATGCCCGCTCTGCTCCTCCATGCCCGCTCCAGCCCCGCTCTGTGATGCCCGCTCCTCCATGCCCACTCCGATCCTACATGCCTGCTCCAGCCCCGCTCCGTGATGCCTGCTCCTCCATGCCCGCTCTGCTCCTCTATGCCCGCTCCAGCCCTGCACCGATCATACATGTCTGCTCCAGCCCCGCTCGGCTCCTCCATGCCCGCTCCGATCCTCCATGCCTGCTCCAGCCCCGCTCCGCTCCGTGATGCCCGCTCCTCAATGCCCGCTCCAATCCTCCATGCCTGCTCCAGCCCCCGCTCTGCTCCTCCATACCTGCTTGGTGATGCCCGCTCCGCTCCTCCATGCCCGCTCCAGCCCCGCTCCACTTCAGCCTCCGCTCCTGCATGCCTGATCCAGCGTCGGCGCTCGTGTCTTTGGCTAAGTGAGCAGATGTTCCGAACATCTGCAATGTGTTCTTCACTGTGTTCTTCACTTAAATGATCCTGTGTTCACTGTGTTCACTGTTTTAATTGTATTCTTCACTGTTCTTCATTGTCTTTTCTTAATTAAATGCTCGATCTCGAGCAGGGAGCTCGGACGAGTATACTATCTCAGCTCTAATACTCACACATGCAAGTTACATTCACACATTTATACAATTATGCACAGTCATATAGAGCATATGCACACACATACAGTGACCTATACAAACACACAGCATATATACACATACAGTATATGCAGGTGCCATACACCAAATACACACACATACAGCATATACACATCAAAGATACAGCATATATACATCACATATTTGTTATATACATATTATGATGTACAAAGTGCAGCATAATATGGATATAATGATGTACATCCTCCACTCTTTAGTGTGTCAGGACGCATGACGGGGCACCCTGACACTGAAAAGTACATTGTACCAAGTACTACAATAGCACCATTTCGACCCCTAGTAGCTGAAGCCTTCCTAAAGCTGATATATATAATATGTACTTACAGTAGTGCTCTAATTAATTTCTGTACATTCAAGCTAAGTTTTATACAGCACCAACAACACTTAATAAATTTATGTACAGCCCTAGCACTCAGCATACATCCTCCTCAATTAATATATAGCATGGCAGAGCCCCCTCATTTATTAATGTATAATATAACAGCACCTCTAATTACTATATAATACAGAACCTCCTTATTGATTAACATATAATACAGTATCCCCCTTTTTAATCAATTTATAATACAACAACCACTTTTCATTAGTAAATATAAGGGCAGCAGCATCCAAACAGTAATTAATACATAATACAGTAGCTCTGCTTAAAATTTTATTATGAGTAAAAAAAATATTTGAAACCATAACTTACCTTCAATGTGCTGGCTATCCCACAGCTTCTCTTTTCATTAGCTTCTAGAGGATAATGCTGCCACCTCAATGACATTTTATCACCCGCATCTTAGAAAGGTATATGTAAATCATCTGCAAATGAATAAAAAATTAAAACCACTTAGCCTGGCGCTGGAGCTGCTAACCTGCCTCTAGTATCTCTCCCTTATCTAGCTGAAAGTGAAAGATTTATGTAGGAAGGTAAGCTGCTAAGTTAGCACACTGAATTATAAGCAGGCATAAAGTTAGAATAGGGTTGAAAAAACCCTATCTCGGGGAGCAGAGGCAGAGGTTAAAGAGAAAACTTGAGAAAACAAAAATGCCAAACACAATGGGGCAGATTTACTTACCCCATCCAGCAGCGCGTTCTCTGCGGTGGATTCGGGTCCGGACGGGATTCACTAAGGTAGTTCCTCCGTCGTCCACCAGGTGGCGCTGCTGCGCTGAAGTTCCCCGAGGCCCGCTGGAATGCACTGAAGTTCACCGGCCTATTCCTAGTGAAGGTAAGCACGAGTCCCGCGACACTTTTTTAAAAAAATGCGCTGGTTTTTCCGAGTCCGTCAGGTTTTCGTTCGGCCACACCCCCGATTTCCATCGTGTGCATGCCAGCGCCGATGCTCCACAATCCGATCTCGTGCGCCAAAATCCCGGGGCAATACAGGAAAAATCGGCGCAAATCGGAAATATTCGGGTAACACGTCGGGAAAACGTGAATCTGGCCCTTAGTAAATGACCCCCAATGTCTTCCATGCACTATTGGAAATTATTTGAAATGGCTAATTAAGCTCAAATCAGCTCTACTGATTTTCCCTCCAAAATTTCTATTTGTTTTTATCTGAAGGTGGTTCCAATCCTATCCTGTGCAATGATGCTTTCTGTGGCGGGTCATGTACTGTTGACAATGGGTGCCTCTGCTCTGATGCTATTTCATTGTGTGTACCAACTGCAACTGAATGCCCAATGGACGATAACTCATGTTGTGACAACCTTGTAAGCTGGTTTTGGGATAGTAACAAGAAATGCTGCTCAGGTAAGATAGATTTTTAAGCAACACTGTGGGCCCACTTCACTGACTGAACTACATGTGTGTGATGATGAAATGTGTACACCTTAGTGATGTAATAATAAAGAAAATCTAGGAGATATCATGTGGCAGTAAACATGTTAGATCCTGCTTTACTCTCTACTTCATGATAACGCATCTATCATCAACAGAGACATAATCTCTTACATCCAAAATAAAGACAAATATCCAGCATTTTTTTATGTCACAATATAGTATTAATAGAAAAAACTGCAAAAAACACAAAAAATAAGTAATAATAAATTAAAAGTGTAAAAAGGTAAAAAATTACAACATATAGGTATCACCACATCCCAAAATACCTAGTTCATAAAAATATAAATACGGTTCTTCCCAGCGGTTAATCCTGTAACGGAAAAATGCACCCAAATGTCATAATTGCCACCATTTTTTTGCCATTTTGCAACCCCCAAATCTTTTATGGGAATGGGTTTCAGGCACCTCAGAGACCTGAAAGAGGAAATTAAAATCTGCCCTACAAAAGCTAGAAAGTTCTCCTTCCCTTCTGTGCCCCACCATGTGCCCAAACAGTGGGTTACATCCTCATATGGGGTGTCCCCTTACTTGGAAGAAACTGCACAATATACTTGTAGATGCATTTTCTACTTTTATTCAGCTTAAGTGGGCAAATTGTAGGGTTAAATGAACGTATTAATATCAAAATAAGAAAATTTCAAATAAAACCCTCATTTTGTTATAATTTCAGTAAAAAACTTAAAGGGCACCTACCACCACGAATCTACCTATAAAGGTAGATCCGGTGGTAGGTGGATGTATGGGCTACTCCACGCCCCAGTAGCTGCTTTCCCCCGCCTACCCTGTGATCTTCGGCGCGCAGCTCCTGGCAGCTGCGCGCCCTCGTCCGAGAAGATGCGCGATCTCGGGAACGAGGCCGGAGTTACTGCGCATGCGCAGAACTCCGGCTTCTCGGACGAGGGCGCGCAGCTGCCAGGAGCTGCGCGCCGAAGATCACAGGGTAGGCGGGGGAAAGCAGCTACTGGGGCATGGAGTAGCCGCGCCGTGTAGCCTCGTGTCCGGCTACTCCACGCCCCAGTAGCCGCTTAATTAAATTAACATATTAGGGCAATAAAGTTTATGCTAGGCTAGCGGGGACGTGAGGATTAGCTCTAAAAAGGGCTATCCTCACGTCCCATACATCCACCTACCACCCGATCTACCTTTATAGGTAGATTCGTGGTGGTAGGTTCCCTTTAAATGGTTAACAAGTTTGATATGTGCTGTTTTGAATAATTTGATGGGTAATCTTATTAGAATGAGGTGATTTTCAACTTTTTTCAATTTTCAACTTTTCTTGAAAATTTGAGAAAACGCTGTTCAATTTGTAACCTTCCAAGCATTGTAATAAAACCAAATGACACTTCAAAAATTATGCCAACGCAGAGATGAGATATGGTAAATAATAATTAGTAAATAATTTGGATAGTAAGACTATCAGTTTGAAAAACTGAACATTTTAGAATTTTGAAAAATAGCCTTTTTTTTAAAATAAATTTATCATAATGAGCTTGGACACTAAGGGGTTAAATTGAACACTACTAAATTCAAATAGAAATTTGGCTTATATAATTTTAAAACATTTACAAAGATTCTTTGATTGAAGATTGTACCACTTCATCTAAGATGTGTTTCTTGGTCAGGAATGGTAAAACATTCAGTAATGTCACAGTACAAATGTGCAAATTGTATAATGTGATGTCACAAAAAAAACATATCTGACATGTAGCCCTACACTACTAGGTAATGGACACTACATTTGTGCTTCAATAAAACTGTCCTATAATCTGTAAATTAAATATTTTTTTTCCTTGCAGATGTACCTTTGTGTAATCCAGGTTGTTTTAGTGATGAGAATTGTGTGCATTTAAACGGTGTTCCAACTTGTGTTTGCAATGACACAATATATACAGAAATAAGTAAGTCTTATTGGTCTTTGCAAGTCCATGGCTATTAAAATGGGCTATAACATTTTTAATGTCAAACAACAAATGTTGTCTACTTTTGTTGTCTAGATTTTGTTTAATGTTGATAGGGTTCCATCTTTGAAGTTACATTATATTGGCAATACACAGTTGTATTGCAGTATATTGTATGAGAGACCCTAAAAAAATAGTACAAAAAGAAATGGTAAGAAAAAATAAAGTTTAAATCACTCCCTCTCCCACGAAAGGAAAGGAATAAACATGACATGATTAGATATTCTCACAACCCTGCGCTGCCTCTGTTGTTACCTGGCGACCTCACTTATTTGTTGTGCTGTTTGTGTTTTTACTTTTACGTAGGATGGGACTGTGTCCTAGTTGCCCCAAATCACCTAGGATATGCAGAGGCACACCGACAGAACCTTTGAGCAGCTGGAGTGTAGGGCTCACTTTATTGTTTGACCTCCATGAATCCAATTGTGGAACAGCCATTTCACAAAAAAACAAGAGTTATAGACCCACTCGGGAGACCTCAAAAGTTGTTCTCAGTGAGGAAAGGGTCTACACCCAGCAGTGGCCTCAGCAGAATTCATGAAGGACCTGGTAGTCTGACCCTCCTACACACGTGGCTTTGCAGGGAAGAATTTGTTATATTTATAGCCCTTCTCTGCTTCTGCAATTATGCAGGTAAAGAAAAGGGCTGCCCAGGACCAGGAAAAAAGTTTCTGCTACTTTTCAGGAAATAACTTAAGTCTGTCCATCTATTTACCAGAACTTAAATGTTTCTCTTCTGTTCTTGGGCAATAACTACTTATAATATGTATGTCCTGTCTACAGAGACTTCAGATTTGCAACCTGCAGTGAATTGTGATGGTGGTGTAATGATAGCTTCTCTCAGTCAGTGCCAACTTAAGCAACTTGGGTACAACTACAGCACCTTTCACATTCTTGATGACTCTTATCTGTGCACATTTACATATCCAGAAGAAATCAACAATATTCGAGTAGAAAGTATTCAAGTAAAAGCTGCCATAGGATGGTGTGGAAACACTATTTATCAGGTTTGCATATTAGCTTTCCCTTTTTATATCCTTTAAAAAATCATTTAAATAATGCTGTGGCTTGTGGGGCACTATGTACTATTGATCTAACATATTATTAGAAAAGCAGGTTGTCAAGTTGATAAAAATGCTTTCCTATGCTTCTCCCTTAGTCCTATTCATTAATAACTAAGGATAACCACAAAGGGGGAATGTTGTTGTACCAGAAAACTGGTGTACAAATTGTGCATTATTTAATTCAGAACATTTTATAACCTTTATGCAAGAAAAAAAAATAAATTAAAAAAAATAAACCGGGTGGTATTCAGGGCAGATCTGCAATATTTTGTCCCAGTGACTAGTGTAGATTTTAATTGAGCAATGTTTAAAGGACATCTACCACCAGATTTACTGGTGTTAAATTGTCACCTATGTCATGGTCGTTACCTTATGGTTAACTTGCACTGATTTTCTTATGTTCTTGAAAATATGCTAATAAGCCAGAGGCGTCCAAGCCTAAGTCAGCCGATGGCCTCCTGGCTCCATCCGCTTATAAATTATGTATGCCCCCTTCATAAAAATTCATCCTTTGAACGTCCGGCAAGTGCTGCAGACAGCCGATGATGTCAACCGGCTGTCTACAAATCTCGTACATGTGCGGTACCTCTACTTCTTGAGACTGCAAGATTTGCAAACATAAGATTTACCGGTGGTAGATGTCCTTTAAGAAAGACGGAGACACTTGCCTCCAGTGGATATATTAAGACTGGAGTAAATATAGGCAGTCCCCTATTCAAGAACACCCGACTTACAGACTTACAGACTTACAATCCTTGATACAATTACAGCAAAAAATGTTGAAACTACAATTGTCACTGGGGAAAATTTTTTTTGTCTGGATCTACAATTTTAAAATATATAGTTTGAATTATACAAATTCAACTTAAGAACAAACCTATGGAACCTATCTTGTACGTAACCCAGGGACTACCTGTACATCAAACTTCATAAATTCTCTTCAATGTATGCATAGTGTTTAGCTTCCTCTCCTGCCCTCACATGACAGATAAGTACCAGGAAGCAAGGGAAAAGAGTGTGCAGTCGTTAAGCTGTAGCTATCTATAAATGATTGTTACAGCGCTTTATCAACACTTCTTGTAATAATTAAGAAAGCATTTGAGAGTTGAACGGCCCTACCACCACGTGTAGAGTGCCTGCTCCCAGCCCAACAACTCCATACCCCAGCATCCCCACTGGCCCCCTGCTCTCGATGCTCATGGTCTTTGTGACAGCAGACAGCGTGTCACAACACATCCGCCGTTGCCGGGTTAAAGACACGGAGAGGGAAAGAGAGAGAGGAACCAGGTAAGTATGTTTTATTTTATCTTTTTGTCTGGCTACTGGAGGCAAGCACTGTGGCTAATGGGGAGGAATCACTACTGGTAGCTGGGGATTCACTGTGACTATGATAATGATTCGTAACAGTAACAAAATTACAGTTCTGCAGACTTTCCCCTGATATCAATGATCTCTCAAATAGCTGTTGATAGGCACATTCTGTCTTCACTGAGGAGCTGACTATGGAGGGAGACACAGACCCCTCTTTCTCTCTCCTTTCTCTTCTCCCTGCTCTGAGCTGTTTACCTTGTGGCTCAGTGCACCAGCAGTCATGTGCTGACAGAAGCCCTAACTAATGTAATCACCAAACAACTACACTTATCTCTCCCTCACTTGTATATAAACAAATAATCCACATAGACACAAGCTGCAGATTGATCACAATCCCTCCACAGCAGGAAATGGCAGTAGAGACTCTCCAAGTGTTCAAGCTGTCCCATCATGTGCTGTGCTGAAGTGTTAGATAGATAGATAGATTGATGACTAGATATGAGCTAGATAGATATTAGATAGATAGGATATAGATAGACAGATATGAGCTAGATAGATAGACAGATAGATACATAGATAGATAGGATAGATATGATATCATATGATATGAGATGGTTTCATTGGTCATCAGCAGAGTATTTTTGAGAGCTGGAAACCCTGGTTGCTCTGGGCCAAAAAGTTACTAAAAGAGGCAAAATACTTTGAGGAATGATTCCCATGAACACCTGGAGCAGAATTATGTTTTTTAGTTGTTGTTTTTTTTTGCTGACGGTTACATTTTAAGGCAACTCATCTCAAGAACAAGTATCTCACTGCTTTGTTTGAATAGATGGCAATGCAATTTTGTCTCTCTCCTTTAATTTGTATGAAAGCAAGGTAGTACACTTAAAAGGAATTTCATTTTAGCTGGTGAAAAGTTCCGATAGCCTATACTATGCTGATTTTTAAAATGCCTTTGTAAGCATTCGGTATCATTTCAATAGTTTTTATAATAGTTTATTTTACATTACCGTACCTGGCTCCTTGCCAGCAGTATGTGGTGAGGTGGCAGCTACAGCCTGTACTCTTTCGAGCATTCTTTCTCTTTTTTTTTTCTGTTTCTTTTACTATAAACTAAGCAGAATTTATCAGGAAATGAACCTGACTCTTGTAAGTGCATAAATGGATCATGTAATCTACTGCAAAGTGCTATTGGGTATGATCAAAAGTTGTGTGAGGCAAAGGAAAATATTTATCTTGCTCACATCGGCTGCTACCTAGATCCTGAAAAAGGATAGTGTTGAGTGGATCTAATCATGGACCCAAACTTCAGTCAGAATGACCTCTTTGGGAGTGATAATCCTCCCAAAAATGGCGATGCACAATGGCTTTGCCAGTGGCATTTAAATATATAACACTCGTGATTTGTGTCGACACCAATCGTCATTGTAACTGGAGGGGAACCGAGTTCATCTCAGTGTTCATTGCCAAACTGGGTTTAGTCGAGTGTAGGTTCAAACACTCACTTTCTCGGGTACTTTCATCACTAAAATAGGAAATGAGAATGCAAGTTTTATCTGTATTCTAGCTAAATGAACATATAAATGTCACTGCAAAAAAGGTGAATTCAATTCAATTGCTAAATTATTATTTTCTTACACAGAATGCTTCCAACAAAATCTATTTCATTAATACCCTACATATCGATGCAAATTCTGGACCACTCATTGCCAAAAATCCACTTCTATACAATTTTACATGTGAATACAATCTGACTATGCAGACCAGCCTGAATTTCTCTCTAAACCCTATTTTCAGGTGAGATTATTATATGTGGAACACTCAAGTAGAGTTTGTACATGAACTTCCTCCAAGTACGTTTGGTCATACAATTGATATTGTCAGATCCCACCATAAATAATCATATTTCCTGATATATCAATATCTGTGGACAATACCCAATTCTCTTTACAGGAGCATTAACCTGTAATATAATATTTCATTTTTTGTCAAGCAGTATTTAACCTCTTTTTCTAGAGTTAAATGTTAATTGTATGGAAGAGATAAAGTTTTAGTAAAGGGTATACAGTATATTATACACAAAATATTTAAAAAATTACCTTATTTTATTTTTACAGCACAATTGTTCTACCCACACAAGTTGAAAGTGAATCATACACAATCACTCTGGCTGCTTATTCAGATGCAACATTCACTGTTCCAATCCAAGTTAATGAAGAAGTAAAAGTTGGATCAAGTGTTTTTTTGGGATTGTTTTCTGGTAATATGAATGCAAAGTTGTTCACTTTAAGAGCAGAGAAGTGCTTGGCAACTCCTACAAATAACCCAGATGACCCTACGAATGTTGTGTTTGTAAGCGGAGGGTAAGTGAAATTATTTGTGTTTATCATTGGTAGATTGTATTCCCTTATTATGGCACAAGTTAAGAAATAAAACTGAGTGAAATAGAAGGATGCAGAACGGGGCTGCAACATGACAGGACGCTGATCTTAGCATTAAGAGGGCCCTGAACATTACTTTTTTAAGACCCCCAAAATAGAAAAGCGGACCCTGGCCAAAAATGTATGCATAAAACACATTTTTACATAACATCTAGAGAACATAATCTTGGCTATTACTAGTCTAAAATTAAAGGTACATGATTTGCTTTATTTAAAGAGTAACCGTCATTGTTAAAAAATGAATATGTTGTAGGGCATGCAACTTAAAACCATTCTGCAATTGGATTAGTTACCCAAATCTTGCTCCTTGCACTTCTATAAAGTAGCATTCCATCTGCTATCAGCCTCTTATCCCTCAGATGGCCATTGCTATGCCCTCCCCATACTCACTGTCCTGAAGATGGATTGAACGTTCACATGTCATCCCGCCCCCTCTCCTCTCTGACAGAAAGATAGATAGATAGATGACAGAGATAATGTGTACACAGTAGTTAATCGCTGGCAGTTGTATTGAAGTATATTGTATGATCATTCAGACATCCAAGGTCTGGACAATAACCCTGGAGAGCCTAATAATGGTTACACATATTTTTACATGTTTTAATAATATTTGTACTGCTAATTAAATAAAAAGGCTCATATACAATGTTGTATATGCACCAGCACCATTACTAAATATTAGTACAGTACAAATTTTGTAAGTAGAAAAAAAAAAGCCAAACCTGATCCCTGATATTGGGCAGTTGAAATGAATAGGCTCAACTAGGCATGCATGAAAATAAAACAGATCTTCTATTGAAAAAGTACACTTACCTTAAATGGGAGGATCATTGTAGAGGCACTATATATTATAGGACTTAGATGGTCATTAATATGCACTAGCTTTCACCACTGAGTTGCCAAGACTCAGTGATTACCAAGTTAGTACTACAGTCTCCTTTCCTTTTCAAAGGAACAATTATACATAAACAGGTACATTCATAGTAATAAATGTAATATAATCCTTTGGTGGTCCCCCTAAGTGGATTTCAGGAAGGCCCCCTTTTTACAAGAGCCTTTTGATTTAAAAGTAATCATTTTGTTTAATTGAAATGACTTTATCTTCCTACTGTCAATAGAGTTTATATTACACGTTTATATTTACAGGTGAATTGTTAGACGAATATGGCAACCCCATTTTTTTTCTCAAAAGGTTAGATTTTTTTAAAAAGTATTAAAACATAACCAAAACATTTTTTTTTTCATTTTTTTCAAAGAAGTAAGAAAATGTGTCAATGGGAAACTTGTAATAATAATTTAAAACATAATAAAAACTATACATACATTTTGTAAATGTGATCAAATTAACCCTAACAATAAATGGGATGTGTATGTTGGACACGAAGTGAAAGCCATAAAAATGGAATGATTGGGGCCCTTAGTATTGCATCTGAAATTTTCCGGCTTCTCAATACATTATGTGGATGTTTTATCATGGCTTGTACGCCTGAATCCTGGCTGTTTGCCAGGAATTGCAGCTAATTAACTCTCTACTAAACGTGAGTGGAGAGGGGGACTATGTTGCCCACACCAGCGCACCAGCTATAGTCTACGTCAGTTCCAGGTGCAGGCCATAGTGGATTTCGATGGCAGACGGGACCAGAGCCAACAGATATATTTGATGCAGTCCGAGGGGCGGGGCTAACATCTAGCGCTGGCACAAATCTTGATAAATCTGCCCCTAATTGAGGTCATTTATTTATGAATTATTTAATGTGATCTGCATTAACAGCTATTCCACATATGATGATACCGTGACTACAATATTAGAGAATGGAAATTCTACTGAAGTTAGAATCCAAACTAGCACATTTCTATTCCAAGAATATTCTGAAGTGTATTTTTTTTGTGATGTGAGGCTATGCAACAAAACAAGTGAAGGTGAAGAGGTAAGTAACTTGAATACTAATTTTAATGCAACCTTTCATGACAGCTGTAAAGCCTGAAAGGGTTTAAATCTTGGAATACTTGGGTTCATAAGTCCAGTGGGTAGAGTATGACCATAGTGTACATATTTAAATATATAGTTCCTGAGAAGGACCAACAAATGTACTCATAAGCCTCACAAACCAAGACCTGCCTGGGGATTACAGACAAACTTTTATTATTATATGGCCATAACAAATAAATACAGTTAATATACAGGACTGGGGTGTTCCTTTAAGGTTATGCAAATAGAAGAAGAAGTATCAGGTGTAGCTAAAAATCCAAATGATCAAATTATTATTCATCAGTTAGATTGAAAGCAGATTTTTTTTTAGCCTCAAATCCTTTGCCTTATGGGATTGGTCCTATTTTAGACCAGTTATTAACACTTGTCACACACTGAGAAATATTAAGTGCACACCACTGCGTGTTTCACCACGGCCGAAAACCAGGTGAAGCACATGCCTGAGTGGAGAAGGGGGGTGGGGGTGGGGTGTTGCTCTTAACCCACCCCTCTCAATAGGAAATCGGATCACCCAGCACTGGATAGCGGCCCCTTAGCTCAATCCATTGTGGTGAGACATGAAATGCTTGTGACACTATGGCAGATATCAACTGATTGCAGTTTATGTGATAAGAACATCTTAAATCATGAAAACTTAAACTGAAAGATCCTGATATATCTCTATGGCAGATTTCTATGCACATAAGCCGAATGTCAGTTCTGTTACACGTATTAGTGATTGGAACTTGAATGTTAAAGGGGACCTGTCACAGCAATTTAGGAAACTAAACTACCCACAGGTCCTTATTAATTTATATTAGTGTCCCAAATCTTTGTTTAGCTAGTCCCTCTGTGCCCACTATTATAAAAAAATAAACATTTAAACTTATCTATCGGACCAATCTCTGTTGCTCGCCCCCGTGCAGTAATTCAATTAACCCAGAGCAGTACACCTTGGCTTAATTGCACAAGCACTTACAGCACATGCCCAATAAAGCTGGGGTGTAGTATGCAAGCTTCACTGTTGACTGCGCAGTCCAAGATAAATATAAAAGTATTTTTTTAATAGCAGTCACAGAAGTACTACCTAAAGCTCAATTTGAGACACAAAACCACCCACTTAAAGGAATCTCCCTTACAGGTGTCCTTAAAAGGGGTTTGCCGATGAAAGTTATCAAATTGTAATGCTTATTCTGGGGATATGACCGTCTGGTACAAAAATCCATAATGCTATAAATAAATTAATATTGCATAAATTAATATCAAAACGCAATGTCATTAGTCTCAAAATGGAGCTTCAATAGTTTGATTTTATGATTAACAAAATGTTATGGGCTTTCTAAAGAAGGCGGAGTTATCACCAAGATGTTTGCCACTGGTCCCATGATCCTTTAGTTATCAGTAACCCCTTCTCAGTTACCATAGTGATAATGTGTGTAACTGCCTCAGATGACATCTCACCCCAACACTGGCCATACTGGATGCACTGCAACCAACTGACTACAGCCAAAAAGTGGTTATTACATGACCTGTCCAAGCAGGTGCAGGACATGTGACCACCGGCCATCTTCTGTCCTGCTGTGTCTGCTCCGCGCAGAGAAAATTAACAGACTGATTAATTGGCCAGCTAGCAGTTACCTCATCCCTCTGGTTGTCTTTGCTTGGTTGGTTGCTATGCAAATCCATAGCTAGGATGTCGTTGGGAAGGGTGACTAGCACATGCACGCTCCACATGCATGCTAGCAGGAGAATATGAGTCCTGGCACATGTGAAAAGCTACAGGACTTCAGGTCATCCAATTACATACCTGGAATGGTATGTAGCAGAGCTGTTTGACTTTTGAAAGTTTAAATATAGTACAAATGTGTATATATGAAAGTTTGAATGCACAAATAAAAGTTCAGGCTCCCCATCAATTCTAATGAATAGTTCTCAGATCAGTGTATGTACAGTGAAACCTATTTGAGCAGATCTCTTTGCAAAGGAAAGTGGTGGTGTGTAGATAGGAGGCAACTTGCTTAGAGTATAATGGCAAAAGAATAATAAAAATCAGTGTTAAAAGGGGTAGCCTTCTGGAGAGGTTACAGTGTGTGTGTGTGTGTGTGTGTATTTATATAAACTTTATACACTCAAGCCTAAACCAAGCTTTCTAGCACAAAAATGTGCAGAAAAAAATCTAACTTGGCTCTAAAAATATCAAAGTCTATAAAAAAATTGGACTCAAGTGACACAAGCGGGGAGCATGGGCTGGCTAGCTATATACTGGGGGTATGCGTTGGCTGGCTATAAAGTCAATAGAATTTCCTAGTTTTTTGTCATAAAATTAGGTACCTCGGCTATGCATGGGTCGGCTCATACTCGTGTGTATATATACGGTATATAAATATATATATATATGTGTGTGTGTGTACACATACTGTGCTGCCATGTATTCATCTTCTTATTCCTATGTAGGTGTTTTATGGTGTAGTTGGACATGTTTTAATATATTATTTCTTTGTGATGTAGTAGATTACTGCAGAGGTCCAGTGCTCTTTCTTTCCTGCCTTGCTCTGCACTAAATCTCTGTGCAAGCAACAACACTGATTCTGTGTCCTGATTGGCTGAGCTCTTTGTGCACGTTCATGAGAATGCCATCAATGCTTTGGCGTCATTGCCATAGCTGATGTCACAACCAGGAAGTCCACTTCAGGAAAAGCTAAGAGGGTTTTACAGATAGCCTCATATATCTATTATCCCTATATCTCAGGCTAGGAAGTAGCCAGAAGCATGATACAGGCATTGTTGGAATTGTTGCCAAAAGCTCTCTTCAGATGTGCTAAAACTATTTTGTAAAGTAACTTTACAGTTACGCTTTAATAAATTAGCAAAAATATCTACATCATGTCAAAATGGTATATTTTAATATATATTAATATACTAAAAATAATATAACTAACATAACGTAAAATAACTTTTTACCAAGATTTTGTAACCAATTGGCTGAAATGAAAAAAAAAGTTAAAAATTTCCGTACCCACTGTACTTATGGAAGGTATAGCTGTGGATGTCCTCACTGGTCACTAAATTTCCAGTGTCTAAGGCCTAGATCTATTAAACTGGCTGTGCCAATTTTCTGTCTGACTTTGTACATTGGCTAACTACATGCACATGTATTTAAGAAGTGTTTGCGCTAGTCTTGTGTCATGGCTGCACTCTGTCAACAAGACAGAAAAAATATGCCCCAAAAGGGGCATTTATTGCTTAGTCAGAGTTTGTGACACATTTAATACAGCGATTCAACAGAATTGTGTCGCACGCTGTATGTTAATAGTGCACCAAAAATAAATCATGCACATTTCCTGAACAGTGCAGTGTGCACCAGATTATCGAAGACAGTGTACCAGTATCCAATAATTTGGCACACCCTGCACGCTCAAAAGGCAAACTAATACTTTTGAGAAATCCGGCCCTAGGTATGATTGTATGTGCATCAATCAGCATAAATCCAATCAATGAGAACTTTGGGAAAAGTAAAATAGCTGCTGGGGAGTTATCTAGCGGGAGATTGGAAACTTTAACTAGGTTCACCCATTTTTTGAATGTCTGGACAATCAAGCAACCCCACCAAATGTCGGTCACGGTGCCTCCAGAGCCTCAACACCACAAATAAGTGTCTGCTGTGAAAAGGATGCAGCCTTGATTGCACCATGTACCAGCGGGTTAAAATTTAGAAATTGGTTTTTTGGTTGAAAGTGACAGTCCTCAGCTTCAAGAGTCAAATATATTTTTCTTTCCCACTAATTCTTGCCCAATTTTAAGGCAAAATAGCATAGAGAGTGGATATAGTTTGCGTGGGAGAGTTTGAAAGCAGACAGTTCACCAAATGGGAGTAGTTCCCTCTGCAGATTAAGTCTTTGCTTGTGGCATGTATAGAAATAACTGGATGACGTAAACCACGTATATCGGGTGTCCGCCCAAATTAACCCCAAAAGACATTTTAAAATACACCAATCTTAAAACAGAAAAAGAAGAAAAAACATCCACGATAGTATATGTACTCCCATAGCTATTCATTATATATATACATGTATACAGAAAGGAGGTTTCATACATCACAAAGGACTCTGTTATTACAGGGACCAAATGTACCAAATGAAAATACAAATTAACTGCTATATCACCATTGAGTCATTAAAAATTGGTGGAGTGCAGAAACATTTATTCCGTATCATTGTCACTTCCCGCTGGAAACATTATGCCCGATGCGCATGCGCACTTACAATGTGGCGGGGACTGCAGGTCACAGCAAGTCTCACTCTTGCTGGGCTTACTCCATCGACGGGCTTACTTGTCGATAGAGAAAACCCCCCCAGAAGGACTCAAACATGGGACAACCCTCTCTTCGAAGTGAGTATATGAGCTAATGTAATTTGTCCTCAGCATGATGCATCCCAATATGTATATATAATGCATAGTACCTTGTAAATTTGTTTTTGTTTTCTATATAGTGCTATATGAAATATAAATGGTGCACCTGCAATGATATGAAATATCAAACATGTATACACCCTCCATTTAGTTATCTATTTGGGATACCAGAGGGTTGGGCAGAATAACCTTAGAGGGTAAAGAGTATGATAATATTGGTAGGACATCATGCCTTGCAGAGCTTAGTAAGGAATTGGAGTGGTTAGATGTATGGAGAGAGAAATACGGAAACAGGAGAGTTTATTCTTGTATGAGTAGTTCACATAAAACTATCAAGAATAACTATCAAGAATTGACTTATGTTTCTCCATTTTGGCTATGTTGCCCAGAGTTTTGAAAATGGCCTATGAACCGATAGTTTTGTCTGATCATCCATCCAGTAGTGGTAACCATAGAGGTCACAGAATAGGTAAAAAGACCATTTAGGTTTAATCCACACTGGTTAATTATTCTGGAGCCAAAGCTGAATTCTTTTGGTCGGTGAAACTGCAAAATTTAGGCATTTCCAACAGGAAGATTATCTTAAGGGAAAACTAGCAGCTACTGAGCGTAGCTTAAGTAAGAATCCAACTGAGGAATCATAGATACAAGTAGCGGATGCACCAAAAAGGTACAGCGAGTTCCTGGATACTAAAAACCAACATAAGACTTTTTTACGGGGTATCGTTCATTTGTAGAGGGAGGTAGGCCGTGGAAAAATCTCGCTAATAAGATACAAAATACGCAAAAGAATAGCTATATTTCAGCAATTAGAGGCCAGGGTGGACAGGTTAAAAAGGAGCAAGCACAGAGATTGAACAACAGTTTGCTAGTTTTTATTGATCAAAGGATCGGAATCAGATTTGCGGGCCTATCTCTCAAAAATCTTCTTCCCTAAATTAAAGGTAGACCAGAGCACAGAAAGGTAGACCTGTGCTATTATGTGCTAAGGATACCTCTTCTGGTCCGGACGGCTTGCCATAGGAAAAATCAAATACTTCCCCTATTGTTTGAAACGTCCAATGAAATCTTTGCATTAGGTAGGGGCTCTGACTCCCTGACGGAGGCTAATATTATTCTTATTTTAAAGAAGGACAAGGGCCTATGGATATGAGCTTTTATAAACCCATATCTCTTCTAAATACGAATATAAAAATACTCGCTAAACTGTTTGCTAACCGGCTACAAAAAGTAGTATACATGTAGACCAAAACAATTTTTTGCCGGGAAGGAAAGGAAGTGATTGTATGCAATGATTATTTGCAGCAATGGAGGTGGGGGAGAGGGAGCTCCACTCCATCCTGTCATTAGGCACTATTAAGGCATTTGACAGGGTGGAGTAGAGTTTTCTCTGGGACACCCTGACGGGTTTTGGTTTTGGACCTCAGTTTATACATTTGGGTACAATGTTTATACAGTGCCCCTAAGGCTACGGTTATAGTGAACGGTCGTGCCTCTGTTCAATTTGATCTTTTTAGGGGTACAAGACAGGGCTGTCCGCTCCATTCTCCATTGCTCTTAGCACTGTTTATTGAGCCTCTGGTGATATTGATACGAGAAGATCCAAGAATCAAAGGTAGTGGATGTGGAGGATTTGGAGATAAACTTTGTCTTTATGCAGATAATATGATTCTTTATTTATGGGAAACGCCGAGGTCGGTGCAGGGAGTGATGGAGACAGTGGAGGGATTTGGTTACTAGTCGGGATTGAACATCAATTGGAGAAAATCTCAGTTACTGCCCTTAGAACTGGAGGCCATACAGGATCTGGATGGGGTTAACGTAGATATACACTTTATTCACTTTATTTGTAAAACTCAATTTAAATATCTAGGGATTTCGGTATCTGCAAGAACTGAGGACTATATTAAGCTAAATTTGATCCCGTCAATTAATTTGATAAGACACAAGGCGAGGAGTTGGTGTAAGCTGCGTTGACAGGATTGGATTGGTGAAAATGGTGCTGCTACCACAATTATTGTTTGTTATGTCAGACAGCCCAATGTGGATCCCTGATTATTTCTATAAACTAATAGAGGCAATAATGAACAATCTTATTTGGGGTTGCAGAAAAGTAAGGATGAAAATCTCACATATGTACAAGAAAGTTGGAAAAGGAGGGCTGGGGCTACCTTTTTTTTCTGGTTATTTTATTAGTTCACAAGTAAGTAGATTGATAATGTGGAGGCGTAACAAAGTATACCCAAAGTATACCCATTAGTAGGGTACACTAAGATGAACACAATTTTTGAATGTTTGGAAGGTTTTTTTGGAAAATCAAGATGACTCAAGAGCATTGAGGCAAAGACCCTCTGTTTTTCTGTCAATCTTCAGTTTGGCGGAGGACCAACTTTTGGATTCGAAATGCATCCTTTTGCTTGTCAAGATTATGCATTTAGCCTGCATATGCATTGCTTGAAAATGGGGATATAGGAACCTGCCTTCGATAAAGGAATGACAAAACATGGTGAGAAGCGTGAGAAGATTCGAATCGTGTTTCTATATCATAAATCTATTTGGGTACTGTTTAATATGACTCAACTACTTTACAGACATAAATATGTCTATTCCCTGTTAAGGCATGAGATTTTAGTTCCAGATATCCCGTAGGCACTTGAGAGAACACAAAAGAAGAAGAAAAAGAGAGAGAAGAAAGGGGGGAAAAGGAGAAGAAGAAGAAAAATAAAAAAGAAAAAAAGAATCAAGAATAAGAACCAATTATACATGAAGCTTTAGCTTTTATAAGAATATATCATTGTTTGATGCATATAGTATCCACTTTTCTCATTTGCTATCAAAGTCGGTTGTTATTAAGGTGGCTTTCTCATTCAAAATGTTCTCATATTGGTAAATTTGCTTAAAGTTCTTCATGATTGATTTTAAATCTGGACACTTTGACTTTTTCCAGTATAATGTTATAGCTTTTCTTGCTTCTGCTAGCATTCTAGCTACAGGGCATCTAAATTCTGGCGGGATTATCTCCATATTTAAGTTCAGAAGAGCAAGTTCCGGACTTAGCTTAATTACTGGGCTCCAGATCTGGTTGATCAGATTCTGGATTTCCCCCCAGAAGATTTTGCTACAATTCCACCAAATATGTAATAAATTCTCTTTACAACGCCAACAGCTATCACTTTCTAACTATATGGAGATATATAGCATCTTAGCATCTTATAGCGCATGTAGCTTACGAAGAGTCTCAATGTGGTTTGTACAATAATATATTTTATATGGTTGTGACACGGCTAGTTGCCACTGGCTTATTGAGAATGAGTTCCCACTTTATCATATAGCCCATTTTTTTTGGCACCCAGAACTTTGCAGATCTTTATAAACCATAGAGATTCCTCCCTTCAATATATCCGTCCCATATAGGAATTTATTAAATTTGGAGCATTCCGATGAGTTTTCACTTGTCCTTTTCAATAGATTGTTTGTGATGACCCAGCTCTTTAGACCTAGATATTGCAAAAACAGTCTATTAAATAACAGCTCATCTTTACATAATGTGGAAAAAGGGATCAACGCCCCATTGACAATTAAATTCTCTAATCGGGTGAACGATCTTGGTGAATCGAGCCAGAGTGCATGATCGTCGGAACAATGCACTTTGGATGAACTCCTCGGCCGGGTAAGTAAATGTGGCTTAATGTTTCCACATCTTGCCTCTCTTCAAAACTTGTGCAGCTTAGACTGTTGTAACATCATAGCCAGAATATGTTAGTTGATAATATGCAACCTGAGATTGAAAAAAAACTTTGAAGTTATAACACAAACGTGAGAACATACAGTAAATGTCATGTAATCCATTTTGTTTCTACAAATTGTGGAAGTTAAACTGGAAGAACAGATTATTGCCACACATTAATGAGACTATGATGCTTGACCAGAAATATTTAGCAAAATTCATTTTATTATTTTCACATAAATGAATATGGACTAATAATTTCCTTTCTGCTTACAGTGTGACATTAGCCATATGGTTATAGCTGATTCATCACAAGTGGGAATACAACTGACTTTACAAGGTAAATTCTAAAACTTTTATGGATAGTTGTCTAAACCTCACATGGAGATGTTGACAGGGTAGCTATGTGGGCTTCTTTGTGTTATAACACAGTAGACACAGTACGATAGTCAGTTAATGTAATAAACCACTAATGTGAACATTAAACGGATATGGGCTACAAAGACAAAACTGAAGTTGATCAAGTAGAACATGATCAGTCCTATATCAAGAAAAAGTCTGTTCAAACTGTTTTTTATTGAGTGGTCCAATAATAAAGGATAACAATAAACAATGAACAATGAGCTTCTTTTGGCTATTACATGATACTCTGCATTTACAACAAATAGCCTGTTCTCTTTAAGAATTCTATTCGATAATGGGCAGCAATCGTGGAAATCAAACTGGCTAAAAGGTAAACATAAAACTGTCATTTAACACATAGACAAGTTAGGATAAAAGGGAGGGTAAGAGAGGGTATGGGAAGGATTATGGGGAGGAGGAGACATAGAAGAGAGGCCTTGTTTTTGCATCAATTTACTGGTGGAAGCGTGAGATGGGTTTTCCAAGAAGCGGCTCAACTGTTATCCACATGCCTGGTTAGGAATTGGGGGGGGGGGGACTTGTTCAATGTAGCAATTGAAGAATTTGTCTCTTGTGCCCAAGTCCCAGTGAACCAGTTCTTCAAAACGGTATAGTTCCTCCACTTTCTTATGCCACATTTCAAGGGATGGAGGCACTGTTTCCCGCCATTGTAATGGGATTAACAATTTTGCTGCTGTTATGAGAATTGTGGGAATGTAATTTGGCTGGGGGGTAAAAAAGACTTAGAGGGGTTCCACAAGAGAATGACAGCTGGGTCAAGCGGTATTTTTACAGATGGTGTGTATTCTCCCAATAATTTGTTTTCAATATGGTGTAATTAATGGCAACGCTACCAAATATATAAACAAATTTTCTTGTACCCTGACTCATCTGGAGAAGCTGTGTGCTCCTGCTAGTATCTTGTTTTACTGTCTGTGAAGTGTGTCTGCAGTTGCTGTATAAAACAAGGGGGTATCTTCCTGTAGAGATATTAGCTTATCATAGATTCGGCCATATAATTCCTTTCTCAAGTGTCGTCAAGTGTGTTCCTTTGCCCTAGTCAGTAGTCTTTCGGTTTTTGTATGAGTGGAGAGTGTAGTTCCCTACAGACCTTGTTCAGGGCATGTCTCTTAGTATGATTTTGTCTAGTGACTCCCAGAAGGAAGGTTCTATGTGCCTCTTAGTGTCTAATGAGTATGAGATCAATGACACCAGCATATCTAGTGGGGTGTTTGGCATTAAATCCCATTCATCTTTTAAATTTAGCCAAAACCATAGCTTCTCATTGATACCCATCAATGACCTTTTTAGTTCAATGTATAGATTATTAGGCAACGGTTTACTGAGTTGCATCCATCATATTATCTGATTTGTCCAATAGCAGGTTGTCAGGTCCAGAAGTACTAGTCCGCCCCTAGTTCTGTTGGCAATCTGCAATTTATATTTGAGTCTGGATTTTTTTTCTAGACCATATAAAAAGCGGAAAAGAGTCTACGTGTAGATATAAAATAGATTCTGAGTAAGGCTATGGGAAGCGTTCTATGGAGGTATGTAATTTTTGGTCGGAGATATGTTTTCAGGAGGTTTTTTCTACCAAACTAAGATACTAGTGGGATGGAGAGGGATCTTATAGCTGTTGCTCTATGTCTTTTAGTAACTCTAATTAATTTCTCTGGAATAGTTCTCTGGGATCTTAGGTGAGGTGGACCATGAAAATGGTGGCTTTTCCTTTAGTTTGGCTACTGTCAATGTAGGGAGTGTGACATTCAGGATTTCCGACTTCTCGAAGTTGATCCTAAAGTTGGACAATTGTCCCAATTCTAGGAAAATACTGGAGGTTTTGGCAAGATAAGTGGACTAATTAGTAGTGATGATTAGTAGATCATCTGCAAAAGCTGCGGTTTTGTGTACATAATACCCCACCTCTATTCTCTCAATTAGTGGATTCTGTCGTACTCATTGGATAAGGGTTTCTATCACTAGTATGAATAAAGGTTTAACCTTTTTTCATCGTATTGGATGCTGTGACCTTCTCTCCTCTTTTTGTCTAATGAACAACATTCATCTTATTTTTACTTTAACCCCTTAACGACTTGGCCTTTTTTAGTTTTTTCACTTCCATTTTTCACACCCCACCTTCAAAAATCTATAACTTTTTTATTTTTCCACATAAAGAGCTCTGTTATGGCTTATTTTCTGCGTAACAAATTGCACTTCGTAGTGACGGTATTTAATATTCCATGGCGCGTACTGGGAAGCGGGAAAAAAATTCCAAATGCAGTGAAAATGGTGAAAAAACACATTTGCGACGTTTTCTTGTGGGCTTGGATTTCACAGCTTTCACTCTGCGTCCCAAATGACATGTCTACTTTATTCTTTGGGTTGCTACGATCACAGGGATACCACATTTGTACAGGTTTTATAATGTTTTCATACATTTTAAAAAATTAAAACCTCCTGTGCAAAAATTTTTTTTTTGATTTTGCCATCTTCTGGCGCTAATAACTTTTTCATACTTTGGTGTACGAGGCTGTGGGTGGTGTCATTTTTTGCGACTTTTGATGGCGTTTTCATTGCTATCATTGTTAGGACTGTGCTACCTTTTGATCACTTTTTAATAATTTTTTTATATTTTCCAAAATGGCAAAAAAATGTCATTTTTGACTTTGGACGCTATTTTCCGTTACGGGGTTAAACGCAGTGAAAAACCGTTATTATATTTTGATAGATCGGACATTTTCGGACGCGGTGATACCTAATGTGTTTATGATTTTTACTGTTTATTAATATTAATATCAGTTCTAGGGAAAGGGGGGTGATTTGAATTTTTAGGTTTTTTTAATATAATTTTTTTTTTTTAAACTTTTTTTTACTTTTACTTTAACTATTTTTCAGACTCCCTAGGGTACTTTAACCCTAGGTTGTCTGATCGATCCTACCATATACTGCCATACTGCAATATGGCAGTATATGGGGATTTTACTCCTCATTCATTACAATGTGCTGATAGCACATTGTAATGAATAGGTTAAAACGAGACAGCTTCGGGCCTTCGTGAGGCCCGATGCTGTCATGGCAACGGATCACCGCTCCCCGTGACGTCATCGGGGAGCGGAGATCCGCGCCAAGATGGCGGCGCCCATGCGGCGCCATCCTTTTGAAGCCTCCGGCAGCATTGCCGGAGGCGATCGCGGTGAAAGCACCCGCGATCGGTGCTAGCACCGACCGCGGGTGTTACCGGTAAGCCTTTGCTGCAATATGCAGCAAAGACTTACCGGATATGGAGAGGGCTCGGCCCGCGAGCCCTCTCCATGCACCGGGACCCGGCGCGCGCCGTACTAGTACGGCGCGCGTCGGGAAGGGGTTAATCATTTACCAGTTGCCAACACACCTTTTTTCTTACCCTTAAAGCAAAGGTTTCAATAACCTATGCTGATATTAAAAATGCCTTTGTTGGCTTTTTAGTGGATTCTGTCGTACTCATTGGATAAGGGTTTCTATCACTAGTATGAATAGATATGGGGACAGGCGACATCCCTTTTGGGTGCCATTGGAGATATTAAATTGGTTCGATAGAGTACCATTAACTCGTATCCTGGCACTGGGTATGGAGTACAGGGAAAAAATTGCTTGGATATAGTTTGCGGTATGCCAAATTGGAATAAAGTTTTGGCCATAAACAGCCAACTAACTCTATTGAATGCCTTCTCGGTATCAGAGCCAAGAAGGACCAGTTGCTTTTTATTGTAAATTGCCCATTCCAATAACCTTAATACTCTGCATGTGTTATCTTTCCCTGTCTTACAAACCCAGTCTTTTCTGGGGAGATAAGTGTCACAGGTGCTCCCATACCCCGCCAGAGCCACTTAACTCCCGGCTGTGTGCGCGTGCCCCCGACACCTAGGGCGCACGGCAGCTCTTGAAGATTTAAAGAGCCAGCGCACCGCTGATTGGGCTGGCCATCCGGAAAATAGTTAAGAGCCGGCCTCTCCCAGCATTCCCTGCCGGATCTTTGTGCCTAGTGCCGTTGAAAAAGCTTGTTCCCTGATGCCCTGCCTTCTTTGTGTGATTTCCTGTGTGATTTCTTTGTGTGATTTCGCCTTGGCTGCCACCGCGGACAAAGTCGCACCTGTGGGGCGACCTGGTGGAACCATGCCACAGCAAGTCCAACCCACTTTGCTTTAGTGAAAACTGGGTACCACTTAGATTCGGGTCCCAGGTGTCGGCTTACGTCATCGTCTGCGGTGGTCCAGTGGGTCCACTACCCCTGGAGCCTGACAATAAATTTGTCTCTCTGCCAGAGCTTTAAATCTCTCTGTAAATCGCTGTAAATTTCTCTCCCAGAGCTATCGCCCACCACTTTCTGCTCCACCAGAAATGTTTCTTTTGGATTTTCAATCTTATTGTCTTTCTGGATTTTCATTATAGCAGTAGATCTTTTTTAATAAATTGTGTCATTTCATTTATTTATGAAATCGACTTAATAGTCTGAAATAGTCTGTCCTAAAGGATTTTTCTGACTCGAACACATGTAAAAATCTAGTTCACATAATAAGTGATATTGTATTAACAATGTTCTAATGAACAACAACAAAAAAGAAAAAAGACAGCAACCAATCCATTTACCAAAAGCTGTTTGTTTGATGCACGCAGCCCAGGGTCCTAGTGTGCAGGATCCATAGTCCAAGACAAAAAGAGGAGAGAAGGCCACAGCATCCAATATGATGAAAAAAGGTTAAACCTTTATTCACACAGGCATAGAAAAAAGTGCAAAATTTGATTCACCATGAATCTTTGTCAAGCTTTGTCAATGCTTGACAAAGATTCATTGTGAATCGAAACGTTGCACTTTTTTCTATGCCTGTGTGAATAAAGGTTTAACCTTTTTTCATCGTATTGGATGCTGTGACCTTCTCTCCTCTTTTTGTCTAATGAACAACATTCATCTTATTTTTACTTTAATCATTTACCAGTTGCCAACACACCTTTTTTCTTACCCTTAAAGCAAAGGTTTCAATAACCTATGCTGATATTAAAAATGCCTTTGTTGGCATTGGGAATTATTTCAGTACTTTTACACTACTTCACACTACCTGGCTCTAACTGCAGCAGACCATCACACAATCCCCCTCCCTCCCCTGTCTGCTTAATGACCATGACAGGAAGTGGGGAAGGAACTGGATGAGTGTGGTAGAGAGGAGACATACAACCAACACGTTAGTGACAGGGAGCCAAGTAAAGTAAAATAAAGTATTATAAAGTAGTGAAATAATTCAGACTGCTGGCAAAGGCATTTTAAAAATCAGCATAGTGTAGACTATTGTAACCTTTCACCAGCTAAAAATGACATTCCTAGTGACAGGTTTGCCTTGAGGACTCTAAACTTGCAAATACTTTTTATTACAACATATGCACAAATCCCTATAGTTCAGAACCGGAATGTTTAACTTAATAGATGCTGCTGACAACTGAGACCTTCTAAGTGGTTTAATGCCGAGGGTTTAAGATGTAAAGCCCCTTAACATGTATACACTGGTTACAAACCTAAGATGCCAGAGGTTTGGCCTAACAGATTGCTTATCAGTCTAGGATGTAAGTGTGCTTGGTTTACAATTCTTCATCCTGGTGGCAGATGCCCTTTAACAACCATGTGATTGGTGCTGGCAACAATCGTGGGTATTGCCTCTATAAATGCCACTGGCAAAGTCACCAGTGGCATTCAAATTGCAGTGGGAGTGCGCAACAGCAGTAACCAGTAGTGTATGGCGACGATACTCCCCAAATGGCATGCGGCCACAGTCATTTAAATGCCATTGGTGACTTTGCTAGCAGACTTTAAACAGTTAACACCAGCGATTGGTGCCTGGACCCAAATTGTAACTTGCTTCCTATCCTGCGTACATCCAGGTTGGGTCAGGCATAGAAGCCTGCCTGCTGGATTTGTCAGGAGCACGGAGCTCCAGTGAGTGCTGAAGGTGGGGGATAGGCAGAGGAAAATCATACCCACTTTGGCCAGCGTATTATAAATATCCCCAATGTTTTCTTGTTTATTAACTTTATACTTGCTTCTGATTGTAGCTTTGAGAAATACATATTAGCAATGTTTGTAATTTTATTAATATCTTTTTCTATCTTTCTTTCTGTAGAATCTGCATGTTACAGTAAGTATATACACATATGATCACTGAATTATTAATAAATTATATAGATTTAGATTTGATGATACTATTTATTTCTAAAGACTCCAGTTCACATATAGTTTTGCCTTTTATTCAGATATGATTTATTATTGGAATACAATAAAAAGTATGATGTATAAACAACATATATACCGCATGTTGAACTTTAAAATAAATAGCTTTTTTAAGAGTAAACTTGTAATATAGTTTGTCAAATGATAATGCCTCTTCATCTACTGTAGTAACTTTGCTCCCATTTTACTCTTGCTCAGATCATTGTTAAAATGTTGGTGCTTGTTTTCAGGCATATTAAGCCACAACCCATTTTGTAGATGTCTGACCCTTTCTTCATAAGCCCCACACCCTTGTTGAGCAAGGCACAGAAAGTTTTATATTTATATAATGGGAGTTGAAATTCATGACTAATTGTGATATTCTGAATATTATATGGACAAATAAAACTCAATTTTACCACAAGTGACTCTTACATACATTTAGGAAAATATTAACATCACGACTACATCCTTTTCAGCTTTTTGCAGTATTAGGATTGTTTTGTAGTTATTACACGTACAGTATAGTGACACATTATATGTTCTTGTTTCTGCAGATGGCCCCATTGTGTCATGCAGTACCTGTGGTGGTTCCTGCGAGACTGGTGGATGTTTTTGCACAACTGATCCTAGAATATGTGTTCCCACAGAAGCAAATCAGTGTGTTTCAGAATCAGATACATGTTGTCCCTCAGGATATTTCTATGACAAAAATGCTACCTGCTGCATAGGTAAGAATAATGGCCCAGTGGAGTGTTGTTGGTAGACAATCTATCAGTCTTCATATATGAGTGTTCTGGTGCAAAAACATCCTGTACCACATTCAGCATTATTATAAAGTGACTTGAAGTGCAGGAGCAGCTAGGAGGTTTGGACAGATCTGGTTATCATTGTAGTCCATTTTCCAGACCTGTGATTCATCCTGTTAAGGGAACCCTAGAGGGAAACTACAATAATAATCCAAATTACTCCTTCTTTCTACTGTATTTGTGATAATACATTTCAAACCTGTAAGTTATTTTAATTTGGCACTTTGTGAAAAATATGTGACTTTTGCTTGTAGTTTCGGCATTCGGTCCCTAAAAGGTTTGCCATCACTGCCCTAGACCCTATATAGGTAGAAGGATAGTTCGGAAAAAGAGGTGGTGGTCAGGAAGCCCCAGGCAACCAGTACAAGAAGTGAAAGGGTACCAAGATGGAGTGGTCAGCTAGTAGCCATGTTATTGCCTGCTATTGCTAGCCCCAATGACCCAGCAAAGTATGGCCATCCCACAGGTTGTCAGCGGCGTGGCATTTTTTTCTCCCATAGTGTAGAATACAGAACATGTGTCATTTGCACTCTGTGCCACCAGTCCATGAAGCGCTGACAAAGTCTTAACAAGCTGAGCACCTCATGCATGACTAGACACTTGCAAAGTAAGCATTAGCTGCAGTGGAAGAGACACCCAAAAATCCTTCAGACACCTGAGGCTCCCTCTACTGCTTTGGTTAGCTCAGCCTGTACCACTGTGTCTTGAGTGACAAGGCCACCTGTCTCCCTGCAAAGGTATGGTGTGATACCACCATCCCTACCACATAGTAGAAGCACCACCATCACCAAGCCGGTCCGCACCATCTGTTCAGCTTTCTATCCCCCAAATAATGGAGAGAAAGCAAAAGTTTGACCCAAACACAAGCTCTGGTCCTGGATAAGAGCATTTCCAAATTGTTGGCCTTTCAAATACACCCATTCACGCTGGGGGAGACTGACAGCTTTAACCTTTTCATTTTTCACTCCCCACATTCATAAACGTATAACTTTTTTAGTTTTCCATGTAAAGAGCTATATAAGGGCTTGTTTTCTTTGTAACAAATTGCCTTTCGTAATGACTGTATTTAATATTCCATGCCGTGTACTGGGAAGTAGGAAAAAAATTCCAATTGCAGTGAAATTGGTGAGAAAAACTAATTTGCGCCATTTTCTGGTTGGTGCATTTCACCATCTTTCGGCACTAATAACTTTTTGATACTGCAGAGTAAGGAGCTGTGTGACATGTCATTTTTTGTCCCACGGTATGAAGTTCCCAACTGCCACTGCTTTTCCCATCACACCATCTCCGCCCAGCACATGAAGGTTGTGGACAAAATCAGGTGTGCACTGCACAATTCTATTAGTCCCAAGGTGCACATCACAACTGATGATAAGTAAGCATGAGCAGGGAAATTACAACTTCTTAAAGGTAACCTGTAACCAGTTGGCAGGTTCCCATAGAGCCCTATTAACACAATGGATTGTAGGACTTCACTCCTTGTCTCCAATTGCCTCTTCCTCCTACCCCACTTCCTCCTCTCCTGCTTCTTCATCCAGTTAGTGCACTGCCTGCACCACAGGTTTTAACAAAGCCCTGTGGAAATGGCAGCAGGCCCTGCTGAAACTCATCTGTCTGTGTAAAACACCTACTGACCACCTGGGAACCATGGACAGGGGTCAAGGAGAAGACAGATGAGTGGATGCTGCTGCTGAACCTCAAGCCTATAAAGGTGGTGTGCGACAAAGGCTGGAACCTTGTACTAGCTTGGGCACAGTGAGAGCAGCTGCAGGCAATTGTTGAATTCCATCTCCAAAATGCCCAGGTGGGTCCAACAGTGACCAACAGCACTTCCCCAATAATTACTGGGCTGCCATGAGAGACATTTGTTCAGTGGCACAGTGCTTTCACTGGGCATTATGGGCAGATAATGCCTTTGTCAGCGTTACCATCACCAGCTTTCAGCTGTTTGAAAAAGCTTTTCTGGCTATGATGGAGGATGCAATATTGGCACAGGAGGAAGAAAAGAAGGAACAGGTGTCAGTCCAGTCCACACTTGACACACAGGAAGGATTGGTGGACCATTGGTCCATTACTGCACTGTAGATCCATGGAGGAGGAAGGGGAAGAGGAGAAGGAGTAGTTTTCCTCACAGAATGGTGACACCCATGGTTGCTCACCTGGTCAATGGAGCATGGCTGTGGATGTACAGTGGAGGAGGAGGAGGACAGCTTGTACTTGTCTTCGGGCATACTGGCCCACTTGAGCACCTAATATGTTCCAGTGCCTGCGCAACAACATCCAAGTTGCCCGATAATTACCACTTATTTTTACTGGGTGACCCAGCTGCTGGATCCACCCTACAAGGATAGCGTAGCAACCTTAATTCCAGTAGTAGAGTGTGAGACAAAAAGTGTAATACAACCACGAATTGATGCACGCACAACTGCCAGAGTTTGGTGGCAGCAGGGGAAAGGTGAAAAAGTCTACAATGCAACAAGAGCACTAGCACCACCTTTGGAGTGAGAGTGACCAGAATGCTGGAAGATTATCTCTCCACACGCCTGCTGGTAGTAAAGGATGGGTCCTTCCCGTTCAATTTCTGTGTGGTAAAATTGGACAGGTGTCCAGAGATCAGAGCATGTAGCTAGCGCTGCCTGTGGTTTCATCTACTACAAGCAATATATAGATGACCTGTTCTTTATATGGGAAGGAATCAAATAAGAAGCTGGACTATTTGTAAACCAGCTAAATGCAAACTCATGGGGAATTCCCATTCACAGAGAATTTTGATAAAAAGACCGCAATTTTTCTGGACCTTGAAATTTCCCATAATAAGGAAAATATTGTGACCAAAACTCATTTCAAGAAGGTTGACAGCAGAGGCTTTTTGGATTATAAAAGCAGCCACTATCAAAAATGGCTAAAAAATATTCCATTTAGCCAGTTTCACCGCATACTAAAAAACTGTACAAAACAAGCAAAAAATTTAAAAGAAAAGTTTAAAGAAAAAAACTACCCCAAGGTAGTTTGCCCGAAACCTGGATCTCACACAAAAAGAATGTTTAAAAAAAACCAAGGCTAAGAGGAAAAGAAACACAGCAGTCCTTTTCAGCCAATTTTCTTACAACTTTTGACAAGGGGAGTAACCAAATAAGGAAAGTCCTGAATAAACACTGGGGGATACTCCGAAAAGACCCCCATCTAAAAGAAATAATACCACAACATTGAAAAAAGTCACGTTTAGAAAAGCCACAACAGTAAAAAATATAATTGCCCCTAGCAAATTGCAAAAAGCCAAAAAAGAAGACGTCATAAAACAGCTACCATCCGGAATTAAAAAATGCAAAGACAAAAAATGTATGTGTTGCAACATTATTAAGGATGGACCTACTTCTTTTTAATCAAATACCACAGGAGAGGTCTTTAATATCAGACAACATTTATCATGTGCTTCAGATTTTGTCATATATTTAATAAACTGTACCTGCGGCTTACAATACGTGGGGCGTACTGTCCAAACACTCATATGAACGGTCACAGACACAAAACAAAAATAGTTTTTTTTAAAACACAGTCTGTCCAAACATTTGTTGTTAGAACACGAAAAAAACTTTGGGGCCATCACAGTTACTCCAATCGAACAAATCCCGATTGATATCAAGAATAGGGTAAAAACCCTAAATAGGAGAGAATCCTATTGGATTTTTAAGCTCAGCACTCTTCCCCCTCTAGGTTTAAATGCAGTGATCGAGTCGGTTTGATGGCTGAATTCTTGGGCAGATACCTTCATTGCGTGACAAAACATACTTACCCTCAGCCTATTGCTACTCCCCTGAAGAGGTTCATAAACATCGGGACATCGATCGCCTCTTCATTACACCAGCATGAGGTAAACTGAGCCCTACTTTTACTACCTATGGGAGAAAAGACTGGCCGGATTGCCGCTAGCTGCTTTTTGGCCAAACCAGGTTTCCGTGGAAAAACTGAATTTAGTGACATGTACCTCATCCCCATGACTACTACCCATAGTATAATACGCGATGCGGTCCACACCTTCGCAGGTAAATCCACCACTGGGAGACCATCCCTGTACCCCCTATTAAGAAACGCTATCTTCCTAGGATAAGGTACACCATCGCTCAAAGACTGGTCACTGCGATAACAGCACGTTATAATAGCACAGTGCGATATAACTCATTTAGAAGTAAGGCACCATATAGATGTTTATACCTTATTTCACAAAGGAGATGTGCCATTTCATTCACTCTATAAGACCGGAAGCGATCATACAATCCTCCGCTTGTAGAGAATAGTGCTATTTTATTATGTACAAATACAGTATATGAATATAATATTATATATAGAATGACTATTTATAAGGGTTTTTTAATGCACAAAAGATATTATGTTTTTTATTGTTACTTATGGACTTGTTGTTTCTGTACCGGCTCCGGTAAGACCTTGAACCGGAAGCTAACCTGGACACCGGCAATTATGACTTCCGGCATCTCAGTGTATAAATATAATCACATGTAATGTCAGCACATATGTACTGCCTGAAGAAGGTCCGAGTACCGGGCCAAAACGCGTTGCAACAAGAGTTTTAATAATAAATATTCCAATAGTATTTAAAAAATATCGGGAGACCAGAGTATCTCTGAGCGCTCAAAACCACACGATTGAGGAACATCAGTTTGCTTTCTTTGATCACATACAAGAGGATCTGCCTATCCACAGTCAGCATGAACATCCATGTTCATTAAGATGAACCAGGCATGGATATCACGCAGATTGGCTATGCCAGCATCTGATTGATAGTCAGTAGAAAATGAAATCACATTGCAAATTAAAATTGTCAAATTTTGCATTATCTTAATTTGAACTTGAAATAGATAATTTCAAGTTAAAATTCATGTACTACAGAATTTAAAAATTTCAGAGGACCTGTCACCCAGAAATTGGGCACTAGGAGGTTCTTACTAAAGTAAGCAGTTCCTAGTGCTAAAACAAATACAGTGGTGTTACAATGAGAAGTTTCCGATAACGCTATCTACCACTGCTGCGGAGTACAATGGAAATGCCGTACAGCTCTAAGAGCGGTCCGGCGTATTCATTGAGGGGGACGATCCGAGGCACTGCCCCCGAGGCCATGACCGGCCCGCTGGCTCAATAGCTCGGCGGTGACTGCTTCCCGTCATGCAGCAGTCACCGTCCCTAATCCCGCCCACAATCCTGCCCCCTCATGAATACGACGGACTGCTCTGAGAGCAGTCCGGATTTTTTTCTGCTCTCTGCAGCGGTGTTAGATAGCGTTATCAAAGGTTTCCAATAAAGTGATCATTGTAACACCGCTGCATTTGTTTTAGCAATAGGAGCTGCTTTACTTTAGTAAGCAGCTCCTAGTGCCGAATTTCTGGGTGACAGGTCCTCTTTAAATAAAGGTACTGCGGAATTTGACAGATTTTGAAGTACCTGAATTTAAACTTGAAATGATCAAATTCTTCATTACTAGAGATGAGCGAACATGCTCGTCCGAGCTTGATGCTCGGTCGAGCATTAGGGTACTCGAAACTGCTCGTTGCTCGGACGAATACTTCGCCCGCTCGAGAAAATGGCAGCTCCCGCCGTTTTGCTTTTTGGCGGCCAGAAACAGAGCCAATCACAAGCCAGGAGACTCTGCACTCCACCCAGCATGACGTGGTACCCTTACACGTCGATAGCAGTGGTTGGCTGGCCAGATCAGGTGACCCTGGGATAGACTAGCCGCTGCCCGCGCTGCTCGGATCATTCTGTGTCTGGATGCCGCTAGGGAGAGAGCTGCTGCTGGTCAGGGAAAGCGTTAGGGTGTTCTATTAGCTTACTGTTAGGCAGGAGTGATTCTCAAAGAACCCAACAGCCCTTCTTAGGGCTACAATAACGTTCTACTTTTTTTATTTTAATTTGCATCTAGTACCATTTTGTGAGGAATTAGCAGGGGGACTTGCTACCGTTGTGTTTAGCTCTTAGTGGCACACATATCCATAGCAAAGACCGAAGTGGGAAAATTTAGCAGGGGTTGGATTTCAATTAGGCACTAACTCAGTGTCATCTCATCTGGCATAGTAGTGTGCTTTGATACTTGGCTAGAAAATAGCCATAGGAGAATACAAAGAGCTTACTTACGCATACAGTAGCGTTCTATATATTTGATTTCTGGTTGATCTGCTGGTGGCTGTACTTTCTGCAGTGCATGTACTAGCCAATTCTGAGCAATTTGTAGTGAGACTTGCGACCGCTGTGTTCTGCGCTTAGTGACGCACATATCCATAGCAAAGACCGAAGTGGGAAAATTTAGTAGGGGTTGGATTTCAATTAGGCACTAACTCAGTGTCATCTCATCTGGCATAGTAGTGTGCTTTGATACTTGGCTAGAAAATAGCCATAGGAGAATACAAAGAGCTTACTTACGCATACAGTAGCGTTCTATATATTTGATTTCTGGTTGATCTGCTGGTGGCTGTACTTTCTGCAGTGCATGTACTAGCCAATTCTGAGCAATTTGTAGTGAGACTTGCGACCGCTGTGTTCTGCGCTTAGTGACGCACATATCCATAGCAAAGACCGAAGTGGGAAAATTTAGTAGGGGTTGGATTTCAATTAGGCACTAACTCAGTGTCATCTCATCTGGCATAGTAGTGTGCTTTGATACTTGGCTAGAAAATAGCCATAGGAGAATACAAAGAGCTTACTTACGCATACAGTAGCGTTCTATATATTTGATTTCTGGTTGATCTGCTGGTGGCTGTACTTTCTGCAGTGCATGTACTAGCCAATTCTGAGCAATTTGTAGTGAGACTTGCGACCGCTGTGTTCTGCGCTTAGTGACGCACATATCCATAGCAAAGACCGAAGTGGGAAAATTTAGTAGGGGTTGGATTTCAATTAGGCACTAACTCAGTGTCATCTCATCTGGCATAGTAGTGTGCTTTGATACTTGGCTAGAAAATAGCCATAGGAGAATACAAAGAGCTTACTTACGCATACAGTAGCGTTCTATATATTTGATTTCTGGTTGATCTGCTGGTGGCTGTACTTTCTGCAGTGCATGTACTAGCCAATTCTGAGCAATTTGTAGTGAGACTTGCGACCGCTGTGTTCTGCGCTTAGTGACGCACATATCCATAGCAAAGACCGAAGTGGGAAAATTTAGTAGGGGTTGGATTTCAATTAGGCACTAACTCAGTGTCATCTCATCTGGCATAGTAGTGTGCTTTGATACTTGGCTAGAAAATAGCCATAGGAGAATACAAAGAGCTTACTTACGCATACAGTAGCGTTCTATATATTTGATTTCTGGTTGATCTGCTGGTGGCTGTACTTTCTGCAGTGCATGTACTAGCCAATTCTGAGCAATTTGTAGTGAGACTTGCGACCGCTGTGTTCTGCGCTTAGTGACGCACATATCCATAGCAAAGACCGAAGTGGGAAAATTTAGTAGGGGTTGGATTTCAATTAGGCACTAACTCAGTGTCATCTCATCTGGCATAGTAGTGTGCTTTGATACTTGGCTAGAAAATAGCCATAGCAATAGGATAGCATTGTTTGGTTTTAAAAACTCAAAAAAAAACAAAAAACACAAAAAAAAAAAAAAAACACAAAAAAAAAACAAAAAAAAGTAAAAAAAAAAATAAAGTTATAACTCTCATTTTAAAAATGTTTAACCCGAGGGCTAGGGGTAGAGGACGAGGGCGGGGACGTGGGCGTCCAACTACTGCAGGGGTCAGAGGCCGTGGTCCTGGGCGGGGTGAGACACCACCTGCTGATGAGGGAGCAGGGGAACGCCGCAGAGCTACACTCCCTAGGTTCATGTCTGAAGTTACTGGGACTCGTGGTAGAGCACTGTTGAGGCCAGAACAGTGCGAACAGGTGATGTCGTGGATTGCTGACAATGCTTCGAGCAATTTGTCCACCACCAGTCAGTCTTCCACGCAGTCCACCCATGTCACCGAAATCGCCACTCCTCCAGCTCCTGCACCTCAGCCTCCTCCCCCCCAGTCTGCCCCCTCCCAGGAAAATTTGGCATTTGAACCGGCATACTCTGAGGAACTGTTTTCTGGACCCTTCCCACAGTCACAAACCACTTGTCCGGTTGCTGCTGAGCAATTTTCCGATGCCCAGGTTTTCCAACAGTCACAGTCTGTGGGTGATGATGACCTTCTTGACGTAGTGGAAGTGTGTAAAGAGGTGTCCGACGATGAGGAGACACGGTTGTCAGACAGTGGGGAAGTTGTTGTCAGGGCAGGAAGTCCGAGGGGGGAGCAGACTGAGGGATCGGAGGATGATGAGGTGACAGACCCAAGCTGGGTTGAGAGGCCGGGTGAACACAGTGCTTCTGAGACGGAGGAGAGTCCTCGACCAGAACAGGTTGGAAGAGGCAGTGGTGGGGCCAGACGGAGAGGCAGGGCCAGAGCTGGTGCATCAGCGCCAAATGTGTCAACTAGTGAAGCTCCCGTGGCGAGGGCTCCTGCGGCGAGGGCTAGATCTTCAGAAGTCTGGAGGTTCTTTAAGGAAACACCGGATGACCGACGGACTGTGGTGTGCAACATTTGCCAAACCAGGCTCAGCAGGGGTTCCACCACTACTAGCTTAACTACCACCAGTATGCGCAGGCATATGAATGCTAAACACCCCACTCAGTGGCAACAAGCCCGTTCACCTCCGGCCGTGCACACCACTGCTCCTTCCCCTGTGTCAGCTGCTAGTCAGCCCCCTGCCCAGGACCCTGCCACAAAAACCCCATCGTCGCCTCCACGATCCTCCACAGCATCCACCAGCGTTCAGCTCTCCATACCCCAGATGCTGGAGCGGAAACGCAAATATAGTGCAACCCACCCGCACGCCCAAGCCCTTAATGTGCACATCTCCAGATTGCTTAGCCTGGAGATGCTGCCCTATAGGCTAGTAGAGACCGAGGCCTTTCGCAACCTCATGGCGGCGGCCGCCCCTCGGTATTCGGTCCCCAGCCGCCACTACTTTTCCCGATGTGCCGTCCCAGCCCTGCACCAGCACGTGTCAGACAACATCATCCGTGCCCTGACCAACGCCGTTTCTGACAAGGTCCACCTGACCACGGACACGTGGACGAGTGCTGCCGGGCAGGGCCACTATATTTCGCTGACGGCACATTGGGTTAACTTGGTGGAGGCTGGGACCGAGTCTGACACTGGGGCTGCTCATATACTGCCGACGCCGAGGATTGCGGGGCCTACCTCGGTCCAGGTGTTTCAGGCCTACTATGCCTCCTCCTCCTCCCACCCCTCCTCCACCTCCTCCTCCGAACTACCATCCGTGGGCACGGCGCCATCAGTCGGTAGCTCTAGGCACAGCAGCAGTGCCGTCGCTAAGCGACAGCAGGCGGTGCTCAAACTGCTGAGCCTAGGCGACAAAAGGCACACCGCCCAAGAGCTATTACAGGGCATCACGGCGCAGACTGATCTGTGGCTGGCACCGCTGAACCTCAAGCCGGGAATGGTTGTGTGTGACAACGGCCGTAACCTGGTGGCGGCTCTGCAACTCGGCAGACTGACACATGTGCCATGCCTGGCCCATGTGTTAAATCTGATAGTTCAGCGTTTCCTCAAGACATACCCCAATCTGTCTGATTTGCTCACGAAGGTGCGCCGCATCTGTGCGCATTTCAGGAAGTCCAGCCCAGATGCTGCCACTCTCAGGGCAGCGCAGCGCCGCCTCCAACTGCCCGCTCACCGACTGTTGTGCGACGTGCCCACGAGGTGGAATTCAACACTGACCATGTTATCCAGAGTTTACCAGCAGCGCAGAGCGATTGTAGACTGCCAGATGTCAACTTCCACCAGAACTGGTAGTCAGGTCAGTCAGCTTCCTCAAGTCTACAATGAGGAGTGGACGTGGATGTCTGATATCTGTCAGGTGCTGAGTAACTTTGAGGAGTCAACACAGATGGTCAGTGGCGATGCCGCCATCATCAGCCTCACCATCCCGCTGCTTGGCCTGTTGAAAAACTCTCTGGTCAGCATGAAGTCGGAAGCTTTGCGCTCGTCACAAGAGACAGGGGAAGAATATTCCCTTGTTGATAGCCAAAGCACCCTCAGGTCTGTTTCTCAGCGCATATCGGAGGAGGTGGAGGTGGAGGAGGATGAGGAGGAAGAGGAGGAGAATGTTGGTGAGACACAAGAGGGGACCATTGTTGAGTCCTTTACTGTTCAGCGTGTATGGGCAGAAGAAGAGGAGTTGGAGGAGTTGGAGGAGGAGGAAATGGACAGTCAGGCCAGTGAGGGGAGTGAATTCTTACGCGTTGGTACTCTGGCGCATATGGCAGATTTCATGCTAGGCTGCCTATCCCGTGACCCTCGCGTTCAAAGAATTTATTCCAGCACCGATTACTGGGTGTTCACTCTCCTGGACCCACGGTACAAGCAAAATCTTTCCACTCTCATCCCTGCAGAGGAAAGGAGTGTGAGAATGCATGAATACCAGCAGGCCCTGGTGCACAAGCTGAAACAGTATTTCCCTTCTGACAGCGCTAGCGGCAGAGTGCGTAGTTCTGCGGGACAAGTAGCGAGGGAGAGTAGGCGAGCAGGCAGCTTGTCCAGCACTGGCAAGGGTACGCTTTACAAGGCTTTTGCCAGCTTTATGTCACCCCAGCAAGACACTGTCACCTGTCCCCAGTCTCGGCAGAGTAGGGCTGATCTTTACAGAAAGATGGTGAGGGAGTACGTAGCTGACCATACCATCGTCCTAAATGATCACACAGCTCCCTACAACTACTGGGTTTCAAAGCTGGACATGTGGCACGAACTGGCGCTGTACGCCTTGGAGGTTCTTGCCTGCCCTGCCGCTAGCGTCTTGTCCGAGCGGGTTTTCAGTGCAGCTGGTGGCATCATCACCGATAAGCGTACACGCCTGTCGACTGACAGCGCTGACAGGCTGACGCTTATTAAAATGAATAAAGGCTGGATTTCTCAGAATTTCCAATCTCCACCAGGTGAAGGAAGCTCAACCTGAATAATTGATCCACTCCTCCTCCTCCTCATTTTCCTCCTTCTCCTCCTCTTTGTACAGTAAAGCAGAGGAAAATGGCTATTTTTTGACAGGGCCCACTGGCTCTTGCTATAGTACTTCATGCATTTAATTTTTCTGGAGGGCCACCTACCCGGTCCTCTGTTTGAAACAATTTTTGTGAGTGCCACATACAGGCACTCAATCTATTCCATTTTACTGCAGGGCCACCTACCTGCTCCTCTGGTTTGAAACATTTTTGGGACTGCCACATACAGGCACTCAATCTATTCCATTTTACTGGAGGGCCACCTACCTGCTCCTCTGGTTTGAAAAATGTTTGGGACTGCCACATACAGGCACTATCCAAATTAAATTGTCTCCATAGCAGCCTCCACACGTTGTCTCCATTGCTACCTCCAAAAGTCGTCCATATAGCTGCCTCCATACATCGTCCCTTTATCAAACGAGGTGTGTCAGGCAGAAATTTGGGTTGTTTTCATGGATTCCACATCAAAGTTGTTAACTTTGTCGCCACCCTGCTGTGTTATCCACAAAATATACTGGCAAACTTTTACCATTTAGGGATATTATTTCAGCGCTTCTTGCGCATCTGTTTACATTCCCCTCACCCGGCATATCCTAAACTTATAAGAACGCTACTACACTTGATCTTATACAAAAGGTTCTTAGAAGTGCTGTTTGGGGAGTAGCCTAGAGACAGGGGCTTGAATTGGCGAAAGCTCGCCTGGCAGCGGAGCGCCAGCTCCATGCGCATCATGCGCTTCTTGCGCATCTGTTTACATTCCCCTCACCCGGCATATCCTAAACTTATAAGAACGCTACTACACTTGATCTTATACAAAAGGTTCTTAGAAGTGCTGTTTGGGGAGTAGCCTAGAGACAGGGGCTTGAATTGGCGAAAGCTCGCCTGGCAGCGGAGCGCCAGCTCCATGCGCATCATGCGCTTCTTGCGCATCTGTTTACATTCCCCTCACCCGGCATATCCTAAACTTATAAGAACGCTACTACACTTGATCTTATACAAAAGGTTCTTAGAAGTGCTGTTTGGGGAGTAGCCTAGAGACAGGGGCTTGAATTGGCGAAAGCTCGCCTGGCAGCGGAGCGCCAGCTCCATGCGCATCATGCGCTTCTTGCGCATCTGTTTACATTCCCCTCACCCGCCATATCCCAAACTTATAAGAACGCTACTACACTTAACTTGGTGCAGGCTGGGACCGAGTCTGACCCTGGGGCTGGTCATATACTGCCGACGCAGAGAATTGCGGGGCCTACCTCGGTCCAGGTCTCAAAGGCCTACTATACCTCCTCCCACCCCTCCTCCACCTCCTCCTCCTCCGAATTACCATCCGTGGGCATGGCGCCATCAGTCGGTAGCTCTAGGCACAGCAGCAGTGCCGTCGCTAAGCGACAGCAGGCGGTGCTCAAACTGCTGAGCCTAGGCGATAAAAGGCACACCGCCCAAGAGCTATTACAGGGCATTCCACATCAAAGTTGTTAACTTTGTCGCCACCCTGCTGTGTAATCCACAAAATATACTTGCAAACTTTTACCATTTAGGGATATTATTTCAGCGCTTCTTGCGCATCTGTTTACATTCCCCTCACCCGCCATATCCTAAACTTATAAGAACGCTACTACACTTGATCTTATACAAAAGGTTCTTAGAAGTGCTGTTTGGGGAGTAGCCTAGAGACAGGGGCTTGGATTGGCAAAAGCTCGCCTGGCTGCAGAGCGCCAGCTCCATCCCAAGATCCAACTAACATAGTTGCAGCACCTTTAATCTACTACTAGTTCACTGCCTCCATAATAATAATAATAATAATCTTTATTTATATAGCGTCATCATATTCTGTAGCGCTTTACAAATCATAGGAAACAAATACAAATGTAATGTAACAGAGCACAACATTTGTATGGAACAACAGGAGTGAGGTCCCTGCTCGCCAGAGCTTACGGTTTATGAAGATGATGGGGTAACACGAGGTAAAAGAATATTTAATGGTCAAGCCATTCTTCTTAGGGAATAGAAAAAAATATAATAAATGGAATTGCTGTCGCTTGAACCACTCAGCCGTCATCTTATATACCAGGTCCAGGGTGAATGGGACTGCAGAGAAGTCTGGTGCCTGTTGGTTGCTGGATAACAGATGGGAGGACGACACAGGACGGGTTAGTAGAAGAGTTAAAACTTCATGCAGTTAATGAGTGTTATAGGCTTGCCTAAAGAAATGGGTTTTAAGAGCACGTTTGAAACTTTGGAGGTTAGGTATTAGTCTGATAGTCCAGGGCAGAGCATTCCATAGAATTGGTGCAGCTCTAGAGAAGTCTTGGAGACGCGAGTGGGAGGTCCGCACTAGGGTAGAGGTTAATCTAAGATCACTGGCGGATCTAAGAGCACGGGTTGGGCGATAGACTGAGATAAGAGAGGAGAGGTAGGGGGGTGCAGCATTATACAGAGCTTTATGGATGAGGGTTATTATTATTTTAAACTGTATTCGAAAGGAGACTGGCAGCCAGTGCAGCGACTGGCATGAACTGTAAGCATACATGGTCCCCTTATCAAACGAGCTGTGTCAGGCAGAATTTTGGGTTGTTTTCATGGCTTCCATGTTAACTTTGTCGCCACCCTGCTGTGTAATCCACAAAATATACTGGCAAACTTTTATCATGTACCGATATTATTTGAGCGCTTCTTGCTCACCTCCTTTGGTTCCTCTCTGACACCCATTGGTTTGAAGCCTGAGTCCAATTAGGGTATGTCGCCATGCCACTCTCTAGCCTGCTGCCGCTGCCTCTGCCTCTGCATGCCGTCCCCTATAGTGTCAGGGTCAATTATTGGATGTTTTACATGCTATCTAGCTTCATTCTGTCACTCTGTCATGGCCATGCTGTTGCCCATAATTTCGGCATAATGGTGCGATTAAGCAGCCTCAGAGGCATCCATGCATGCTGCCCCTGCTGTTTCCTGTCCATTTCCGTGGTGTTTCCATCCTTTTCTGAGGTTCCCAGGTGTTTGGCCAAGCTTCCCTGTGCAGAGCCTTGGTCCCCTTGAAAAATGCTCGAGTCTCCCATTGACTTCAATGGGGTTCGTTATTCGAGACGAGCACTCGAGCATCGGGAAAAGTTCGTCTCGAATAACGAGTACCCGAGCATTTTAGTGTTCGCTCATCTCTATTCATTACCTACATTTAAACTTCTACTGTACATTATTTATTTTTAAGTTATGTGATTATTTTAGGCACTTTCCTTAGCCCATTTTGGACAGGGTAACTGCCCTGTTATTACCCCTATTTTACAGCCACTTTTGGTTGTTAGAATTTGAATACCATTGATTTTAGTGGGGTTCATGATGGAGTTCATTTCTGGTTTCAAGTTTGTGCCAAGGTCTGGGTTCCGAACCAAAGTTTTTCCCTGTATTCAGGTAAACTTGTCAAACCCGAATTTCACCCAAACCATTTATCACTAGTAATATGTTATAATCATAACAACAAACAAACGTTAAGCCTGAAATATGAAACATTTATTGACAGATTAGGACACTTCTGGTATTTTGTCCTTTTGCTGTACTTTGATTGTACCTTAGCATCATTTATATGTTTAACTATGTTGTTTATTGACTACAATTGATGTTCATGGATCATGGGAGAATAGACTTACCGTATATACTCGAGTATAAGCCGACCCGAGTATAAGCCGAGACCCCTAATTTTACCACAAAAAAAGGGAAAACCTATTGACTCGAGTATAAGCCGAGGGTGTAGTATACAGCCAGCTAGCCCCCTGTAGTATACAGCCTGTCCCAAGTAGTATACAATCAGCCTGCCCCCATGAAGTATACAGCCTGCCCCCATGAAGTATACAGCCTGCCCCCAAAAAGTATACAGCCTGCCCCCAAAAAGTATACAGCCTGCCCCCAAAAAGTATACAGCCTGCCCCCAAAAAGTATACAGCCTGCCCCAAAAAGTATACAGCCTGCCCCAAAAAGTATACAGCCTGCCCTCAGTATAATAAAAAAATAAACTTAATACTCACCCTCCGACGATACTCACCTTTGATTTGAAGTGGCGGCTCCCGGTCCTCGGCGGCGGCTCCCGGTCCTCGGCGGCGGCTCCTGGTCCTGGGCGGCGGCTCCTGGTCCTGGGCGGCGGCTCCCGGTCCTCGGTGGCAGCTCCCGATCCATTGTGGCGGCTTCTCTCTTCGATCTTCACGTGCCGGCAGTCGCGTCCATGCGACTTGCCAGCGGGCGCACAGTGCGATGCGGCGGTGTCGCCGCTGATGACGTCATCAGCGGCGACACCGCTACATCATATTGTGCGCCCGCCGGCAAGTCGCATAGACGCGACTGCCGGCACGTGAAGATCGAAGAGAGAAGCCGCCGCAGAGGATCGGGAGCTGCCGCCGAGGACCAGGAGCCGCCGCTGAGGACCGGGAGCCGGAGGGTGAGTATTAATTTTTTTTTTATTAACTCATGTTTTTTTTTTTATTAACTCGTGTATAAGCCGAGATTAGGTTTTTCAGCACATTTTTTGTGCTGAAAAACTCGGCTTATACACGAGTATATACGGTACCACCTACCACCTCATTTTATGTGGTCCAATACAAATTAAAATCTGATCCAGGTTTGTAGATGCAGCGCCATGGTCAAATCTTTATTGAAACTGCTACTTCAGGCTCTGAAATTCAAACTGCCCCCTACTTGCCAAACCATAGAAGAATTGCAGTTGGTCCTATGAAGGCGGCTATAAGTATGCTTTCGATAATGTGAACGATATGCACACTATTATAATATGTACCATTGCGATATATGTACATGATGTGTATTTTAGTGCATATTTTGTACAAGATTGACGTCTCATTTATGCCTTTGTTTGTTGCAACGATTTTAACACCTTAGATACACAGTCATGTATCAATAGTAGCAATTTTATGCTGTTAACAGATTGTTGTTAAAGATCAGCAGACAGAAACATCCAGTAACTTGAAGTTTATAAGTTTATTGCTATCTCTTTGACTAATATCTATTAATTCTGTGTACAGACATGTTGAAGCATGAATAAGTGAGTTCTGTATATTTCCTGCTAAATAAAACAACAACATAGCACTCTCAGAAATCAGTGTACCCACCACATTAAATGACTACTAATTGATTATGTGACAGGAGCGATTTGACCTATAGCAATAACTATGATTGGGAGTGAGGGAATACATATTCTATATCATTTTTAAATCCAAAATAATTTTTCATTTCTTAACGTAATATGCATATTTTCTTTTGCAGAATTGCCTTCAACTACAACAACCTCTACCATCATAACAACTGTACCAACAACCACTGATACTGTAACACCAATAACAAGCATACCAACAACCACTACGACCAGTGAAGCCACAACTGCACCTCCCACCACTACTCAAACTACAGATACACCTTACATTACCAGTGAAAGCACTGAACATCCCACCACTAGTGAAAACACAACTGAACCTCTCACTACCAGTGAAAGGGCAACTGAACAAGCAACTACCAGTGAAAGCACAACGGAACCTGCCACCAGGACTGAAAGCACATCTGAATCTGCCACCACAAGTGAAAGCACAACTGAACCTGCCACCACCAGTGAAACCACAGTGGAACCTCCCACCACCAGTGAAGCCTCAACTGCACCTCCCACCACGAGTGAAGGCACAACTGAGCCTTTGACCACTAATAAAAGCACAACTGAACCTCCTACCGCTAGAGAAACCACAGTGGAACCTTCCTCCACTAGTGCAACTACAATTGAACTTCCCTTTACCAGTGAAACCACAACTGAAACTCCCACCACCAGTGAAGCAACAACTGCACCCCCCACCACCAGTGAAGCCACAACTGCACCTCCCACCACCAGTGCAGCCACAACTGCACCTCCCACCACCAGTGCAGCCACAACTGCACCTCCCACCACCAGTGCAGCCACAACTGCACCTCCCACCACCAGTGCAGCCACAACTGCACCTCCCACCACCAGTGCAGCCACAACTGCACCTCCCACCACCAGTGCAGCCACAACTGCACCTTCCACCACAAGTGCAGCTACAACTGCACCTCCCACCACCAGTGAAGCCACAACTGAACCTCCCACCACCAGTGAAGCCACAACTGAACCTCCCACCACCAGTGAAGCCACAACTGAACCTCCCACCACCAGTGAAGCCACAACTGAACCTCCCACCACCAGTGAAGCCACAACTGAACCTCCCACCACCAGTGAAGCCACAACTGAACCTCCCACCACCAGTGAAGCCACAACTGAACCTCCCACCACCAGTGAAGCCACAACTGCACCTCCCACCACCAGTGAAGCCACAACTGAACCTCCCACCACCAGTGAAGCCACAACTGCACCTCCCACCACCAGTGCAGCCACAACTGAACCTCCCACCACCAGTGCAGCCACAACTGAACCTCCCACCACCAGTGCAGCCACAACTGAACCTCCCACCACCAGTGAAGCCACAACTGAACCTCCCACCACCAGTGAAGCCACAACTGAACCTCCCACCACCAGTGAAGCCACAACTGAACCTCCCACCACCAGTGAAGCCACAACTGAACCTCCCACCACCAGTGAAGCCACAACTGAACCTCCCACCACCAGTGAAGCCACAACTGAACCTCCCACCACCAGTGAAGCCACAACTGAACCTCCCACCACCAGTGAAGCCACAACTGAACCTCCCACCACCAGTGAAGCCACAACTGAACCTCCCACCACCAGTGAAGCCACAACTGAACCTCCCACCACCAGTGAAGCCACAACTGAACCTCCCACCACCAGTGAAGCCACAACTGAACCTCCCACCACCAGTGAAGCCACAACTGAACCTCCCACCACCAGTGAAGCCACAACTGAACCTCCCACCACCAGTGAAGCCACAACTGAACCTCCCACCACCAGTGAAGCCACAACTGAACCTCCCACCACCAGTGAAGCCACAACTGAACCTCCCACCACCAGTGAAGCCACAACTGAACCTCCCACCACCAGTGAAGCCACAACTGCACCTCCCACCACCAGTGAAGCCACAACTGCACCTCCCACCACCAGTGAAGCCACAACTGCACCTCCCACCACCAGTGAAGCCACAACTGCACCTCCCACCACCAGTGAAGCCACAACTGCACCTCCCACCACCAGTGAAGCCACAACTGCACCTCCCACCACCAGTGAAGCCACAACTGCACCTCCCACCACCAGTGAAGCCACAACTGCACCTCCCACCACCAGTGAAGCCACAACTGCACCTCCCACCACCAGTGAAGCCACAACGGCACCTCCCACCACCAGTGAAGCCACAACTGCACCTCCCAGCACCAGTGAAGCCACAACTGCATCTCCCAGCACCAGTGAAGCCACAACTGCACCTCCCAGCACCAGTGAAGCCACAACTGCACCTCCTAGCACCAGTGAAGCCACAACTGCACCTCCCAGCACCAGTGAAGCCACAACTGCACCTCCCAGCACCAGTGAAGCCACAACTGCATCTCCCACCACCAGTGAAGCCACAACTGCACCTCCCACCACCAGTGAAGCCACAACTGCACCTCCCACCACCAGTGAAGCCACAACTGCACCTCCCACTACCAGTGAAGGTACAACTGAACCTCCCACAACCAGTGAAAGCACAACTGAACCTCCCACAACCAGTGAAAGCACAACTGAACCTCCTACCACTAGAGAAACCACAGTGGATCCTTCCAGCACTAGTGCAACTACAATTGAACCTCCCTCTTCCAGTGAAACCACAACTAAAACTGCTATATTTAGTGACCCAACAACTGAATCTCTAACTACTATGAAAACCACAACTGAACCTTCCACTACCAATGAATACACAACAGAACCTCCCACAACCAGTGAAAGCACAACTGAACTTCCTACCACTAGAGAAACCACTGTGGAACCTTTCACCATCAGTGAAACTACAATTGATCCTCCCTCTACCAGTGAAACCACTACTGAACCTCTCATATTCAGCGACCCAACAACTGAACCTCCAACTACTATAAAAACCACAACTGAACCTCCCACTACTAGTGAAAACACATCAGAGCCTCCCACAACCAGTGAAAGCACAACTGAACTTTCTACCACTAGAGAAACCACAGTGGAACATTCCACCACCAGTGCAACTACAATTAAACCTCCCTCTACCAGTGAAACCACAACTGAACCTACCATATTCAGTGACCCAACAACTGAACCTCCAACTACCAGTGAAAGCACAACTAAACCTCCCACTACCAGTGAAAGCACAACTGAACCTCCCACTACTAGTGAAATCACAACTAAACCTCTCCTTACTGGTGAAAACACATTAGAACCTCTCACTAGTGAAAGCACAACTGCTCCTCCCACAACCAATGAAAGCACACCTGAACCTCGAAGCACTGAAAAAAGCACAACAGAACCTCCCACAATCACTGAAAGCAAAACTGAACTTGGTACCACTAGAGAAACCACAGTGGAACCTTCCACCACCAGTGCAACTACAATTGAACCTCCCACCCCCAGTGAAACCTCAACTGAACCTCCCACTACTAGTGAAAACACAACAGAACCTCCCACCACCATTGAGAGCACAACTGAACCTCACCCCACCAGCGAAAGCACAACAGAGCCTCTCTCTAGTCAAAGCACAACTGTATCTATTAGCTATAGTCAAACCACAACTGTATCTCCCACCACAGGTGAAAGTACAACTGCGCCTACCAGCTATATTAAAACCACAAATGAACCTCGTGAAAGCACAACCGAACCTCCCAGCACCAGTAAAACCACAACTGAAGCTCCAAACTCCAGGGAAACAACAAATGTTCCCACCAACAAAGAAAGCACAACTGAACCTCCCACCAACATTAACAGCACAGCAGAATCTCAAACCACTATTAAAACCACAACTAAACCCTACACAACCAGTAAAACTGATACATTTTCCACTACTAAAACAACAAATAAACCTTTAACTACATCCCCTAATCCATTATTTACTAACCCCCCAATTACAACAAAATTTCCTTGTAAAAACACAACTGCTAAATCACCTGTGATACCAACCATACAGCATTTTGATGAAGACAACATAACTGTCACAGCTGTGCAAAGTAGAAATGTACTAAGTGTACGCATTCTAACCCAAATGATAAACAACAAAGAAGTAAAAAGTCTGGAAATAAATGAAACTACACTGGTTACAATTGAGATGAGGACAATCAGTGCTAGTAAAATCTACACAAAGGTAACAAAATCCATTGCCCCCACCTCAATATTAATTCTTGTTGGAAGTGACGGTCCCCAAACTTTTAACAACACAACTGAAAGCACTGTTTCAAACAATCCAGATGCATCCTGTAGCTCACAGACACAGAACAACACATTTACAGAGACAGCATCAATAGCTGGGAACACTTGCTCCAAAGTCACTTCAGCCTCTTCCAGGGCCAGCATTACAACTATTGAGGAGGTTATTGTGCTAGGCCCTGGTGGATTTGCCAAAAGCTGTGCATACTACTGATGTGTCGTTATCTATATTGCTTTTCTACCTTTTTAAGCAAAATATCTTTCTTTCTGGATAATATTGAAATAATATTACTAGATTTCAAGAACTAAAACAAAATGTATTTCAAATATATGAATGTCCTCTCATTGATTATTCCAGTAGTGTAATCTCCAACCACAACTGACTTCACATTAAATGGCAGATTAGACAAATGGTGACCCTTATCTTGCCAAGAAAGTAACATATAAAAGCACCCGATATGGGCAAACCAGTTATCGGAATCTGCCAAGTGACCCTCCAAGCAGGGGCATAACTACAGCGGTAGCAGCTGCTCTGGGGCCCGAAGTGTCCTGGTCTGGATTCTGGTCTGCCACACTAAAGAATGAAGGATGTGCGCCATTATATACATATTATGCTGCACATTGTACAGTATATTATGTACAGTGAGTTGCGAAAGTTTTCGCCCCCCTTTTCTACTTTTTGCCACATTGAAGGCTTCAAACATAAAGATATAAAATTGAAATTTTTAGCTGAAGAATCAACAACAACTGGGACACAATTTTGAATTGGATATTTTAAACTCTTGTAAAAAATAATAAACTGAAAAGCGGGGCGTGCAATATTATTTGTCCCCTTTACTTTTAGTGCAGCAAACTGACTCCAGAAGTTCAGTGAGGATCTCTGAATGATCCAATATTGTCCTAAGGGTGCGTTCACACGTTGCAGTTAAAACTGCATCGCAATTAGTTTTGGGTTGGTTATAGGTGGAATTACTTATTTTAACAAGTGAAAGACATCAAATCAACAGGTGAATGAAATTTGTGGAACAGCTTCTCCTTCAAAATCAAATGCATCCATTCAGTCCATGTCTTTCACCTGTGAAATTGATAAAACTGCACCTAAAACCACCTCATAACTAATTGCGATTCAGTTTTAAAGAGAACCCGTCATGCAAAATAACCCCCCTAAACTAAATATATTTTCATAAACTGCCATTAGAGAGCATTGCCTCTATCCCTTCATTGTCCCTCTACATGCCTGTAAACCTAAGCAATGAGGTCCTAAAGCTGTATGCAAATGACCTGTGAAATGTCCAATGAAGCATTAGCATATTCAAGCTGTCCACTCTATTCATGAATGGGAGGCACAGCCACACCCCCAGTGCTTGACTGACAGCCTGTATAATGGTGTGAGGCTGTATAATGATGTGCTTCCTGGTGCTGGTGGCCACGCCCCCTGCAGCCTGTGTGTGCATTTGTGTGTGTTTAGGAGAGATACAGCAGCTCCAGGCAGCCATGTTACAGCAGAACATGTCAGATTCATGTGTAGCTGATGTCTGTGTCTCTGTGTATTAGGAGGATGCAGCATGTCAGCAGATGCAGCACAGATACCAGCAATACTTTACTATACATTACACACAGACATGAGCAGGGGGAGGAGAGGGGAGGGGTAACAGGGGTGACATCACTGCCTCTGACCATGTGACCAGCCTCATTTACATGATAAAGAATAGATGATTTTACAATGAATAATGTATGAAATAACTAGATAAAGGCTGGGATGGGATCCTTGTGAGCTGCTCCAACAGGTAGTAGTGACAGGACTAGTGACAGAGACCTGATGACAGGTGTCCTTTAACTGCAACGTGTGAATGCACCCTAAGTGACTGATGATGATAAATATAATCCACCTGTGTGTAATCAAGTCTTTGTATAAATACACCTGCTCTGTGATAGAGTCTCAGGGTGCTGTTTAACCCTTTAAAGGAAACCTACCACTTTAAAATGACACTTATAACCCACAAATACCTTGCAACAGCTCAGGGTGAGCTGATGCTGGAGCATATCTTGCCTATTTGCAGAAACCGCTAAAAAAAATTTGATGTTGTGGAGGCGCAAGTGTGCCCAAGAGCTCGGTGACGTCACGGCTCTCCGGCACCTCATAATAACGCGCAGAATACAGCGGTTTCTGCAGATAGTCAAGATATGCTCCGGGATCAGCTCACCCTGAGCTTTTGCAAGGTATTTGTGGGTAGGTTTCCATTAAGGACCTGGCCCTTTTTTGTTTTTTCCTTTCCATTTTTCACTCCCCACAATCAAAAATCTATAACTTATTTTTTTTTTACACGTAAAGAGCTGTGTGATGGCTTGTTTTCCGTGTAACAAATTGCACTTCATAGTGATGCTGTTTGTTATTCCATGCCGTGTACTGGGAAGCAGAAAAATTTCCAAATACAGTGAAATTGGTGAAAAAAACATATTCACACCATTTTCTTGTGGGTTTGGATTTTACTGTGTGCCACAAATTACACGTCTACTTTATTCTTTGGGTCGGTGCAATTATGGGGATAACAAATTTGTGTAGGTTTTATAATGTTTTCATACATTTACAAAAATTAAAACCTCCTGTATAAAATGTATTTATTAGGTTTTGCCATCTTCTGGCGCTAATAACTTTTTCATACTTTGGTGTATGGAGCTGTGTGTGGTGTCATTTTTTGTGACTTTTGATGCAGTTTTCAATGCTACAATTTTTAGGACCGTATGACCTTTGATCACTTTTTATTGAAATTTTTATATTTTTCCAAATGGCAAAAAAGTGCCATTTTCAAATGTGCGCGCTATTTTCCGTTACGGAGTTACACAGTGAAAAACCGTTATTATATTTTGATAGATCTGGCATTCTTGGATGTTGCGATACCTAATGTGTTTGTGATTTTTACTGTTTATTTATATTTATATCAGTTATAGGGAAAGGGGGTGAATTGAATTTCTAGGTTATTTTAATTTTTTTTTATTTTTACTATTTTTCAGACCCCCTAGGGTACGTTAACCCTAGGTTCTCTGACTGATCCTACCATATACTGCCATACTACTGTATGGCAGTATATGGGGATTTTCCTCCTCATTCATTACAATGTGCGAATCGCACATTGTAATCAATGGGTTAAAATGAGACAGCCTTGGGTCTTCCATTGACCCAAGGCTGTCATGGCAACTGATCGCCACTCCCTGATAACGTCACGGAGAGAGACGAACTGCGACAATATGGCGGTGCACCGCCATCTTATTGAATTCGCCGACAGCTTTGCCGGTGTCGATGTGCGGGTTTTACCGGTAAGTATTTGCTGTGATATGCAGCAAAGACTTACCGGCTATGGAGAGGGCTCAGCCCATGTGCCCCCTCCATGCACCCGCAGCCTACCCATGACGCGGTATTACGTCACAGGTCGTTAAAGGGTTAAAGATAAGTGAGCATCATGAAGAACAAGGAACACACCGTGCAGGTCCTGGATATTGTTGTGGAGAAGTTTAAAGCCAGACTTGGATACAAAAAGATTTCAAACTTTAAATAATCCAAGGAGCACTATACAAGCGATCATATTGGAAGGAGTATCAGACCACGGCAAATCTACCAAGACCGTCTGTCCCTCTATTCTTTTGAGATAAAACTTTAATGATCAGAGCTGCAGCCAAGAGGCCCATGATCACTCTGGATGAACTGCAGAGATCTATAGCTGAGGTGGTAGAGTCTGTCTATAGGACAACAATCAGTCACACACTGCACAAATTGGGCCTTTATGGAAGAGTGGCAAGAAGAACGCCATTTCTCAAAGATACCCATTTAAAGTTTTGTATAAAGTTTGCCACAAGTCAATGCTAAACGCTCAAGCTGTTTTCCAAGGAAGAATGGGCAAGAATTTCAATCTCTATTTTAGGTCTTAAAGGGTATCTACCATCAAAATCCATCATGAAAACCCAGGGGCACTTGCTCATAGATCCAGGCAACGTGACAGTGGTAATCTTCTTAAATTTGTTATCCATGGCCTCCTTCCTTCTAAAATCAACTTTTAAAATTGTGCTAATGAGCCTGAGGGGCTACCCAAGAGCCTTTATGATCTGGCTTTACAGGCTTTTACACGGTCTCACCCTTCCTCTGCTACTTGTGCAGGAAGTGCTCACTGCATAAGTATTGAGGGAGCAGGAGAAGTGTCATACAGTGTATTAGTCTGTAAAAACACATTATAGAGGAGCTATGGTACCCCCTCAGACTCATTTTGGAACTTGATTAAAAGGTAGGAGATAACAAATATAAGAATAGTACCACATTAACAGTGCTTGGATATATGAGTAAGTGTCCGTGGTGTATCATGATTGATTTTGATGATAGGTAAAAATACTTCTTAAAGAAAATCTAATAAGATGAAGAAGAAAAAGAAGCCATTGTTATTGATAAAGCTGTGAAAAGTTCCCTTGAGGTGACTTAAAAAGCAGCTGTCGGCTATTATAAAATGTTTGAAGTAACATTTATTGTACCCATAAATAGCAATCCTGGATAGTATCAACTATAACATTGCACTGTGCTGTAAATAAAAAAACATCCCTCTGTTACTCCTCTTGTACACATGTGACTATTTTAAAAACTAGGTCTTATCTTTCCTCTTATCAAGTAGATACCACCAAATACTTGAACAAAAAATAAATAACTCCAAATTTAGAAAACTTAATCAATCTTTATTTAATCGTAATAAAATATATCACACAATAAGGACAGTAATACGTAGACCAAGGAAAAAGGATAAAAATGACATATACGTATACAAGTAACAGCCACTAGAGGGCTTGGAGGTAGGTTATACAATCCATCAATAAAAAGAAATGGCACAAAAGGAGACATGAAAGCATTGGAAACTCACAAAGCCAAACCTATACCCTATATTAGATTGCCAGTATACCATACCAAAAGAGAGGAGTACACGTCACAGACCCCGACACGTGTTTCGCCGGTAAGCTTTATCAAGGGGTGTGCTATGTGTTGGGGGTGTCGGATATTTAAGCTGCCCTGGACCAATGGCAAGGTGCGCTGGATAATTAGCACCTGAGTAGCAAGTGATGTCGTTGGTGGAACGTTACAACCTACCATATCAGCGAGCGTCTTATGCTGTGTGTCTGTGCATGCGCGGGAACGGCATGATATCGCGGGAACATCCGCGTATCAGCCGATATAACAGATCCCGGCATACCTGAATGGAATGTGTGTGCACACGCACAGTCTAAGGAAACCTGTTACGGTAGGAGACAATGAAGTAACAGCATAATAGACAATTCATACGGAAAGAAAAATTTTAGGGAAAACCCATTAATCAAACCAAATATATTGCACATCAGCCCAGTATTACATAGAATGCAGAATGGATCGGATACAAAATGAAAAGATGCGAATACAATACATGTGTAAACAATGGAGTGAACCTAGTGTGTATGATAAATATTGGGGAAAACCCATTGATAGAGCCAATAATATATTGCACATAAGCCCAGTATTTCATAGAATACAAAATGGATCAAATACAAGAGTGAAAAAGGCAAAATAATTTGACAATACAAGTGTAAACCTAGTGTGTATAATAAATAAACAAATGTATTGCACATGATCCCAATATTGACCTAAAATGTAATAAATAGTAAAATTTATGGGGATTGCACTTTTGTCACTTTTAATTTTTCCCCCATATGTCCTAATGTATATTTATATATCACTTGTACCTTTTTGCTATTTGTTACATTTTAGGTCAATATTGGGATCATGTGCAATACATTTGTTTATTTATTATACACACTAGGTTTACACTTGTATTGTCAAATTATTTTGCCTTTTTCACTCTTGTATTTGATCCATTTTGTATTCTATGAAATACTGGGCTTATGTGCAATATATTATTGCTCTATCAATGGGTTTTCCCCAATATTTATCATATACACTAGGTTCACTCCATTGATAACACATGTATTGTGAAATAGAATATTATTTTGCATCTTTTCCTTTTGCATCCGATCCGTTCTGCATTCTATGTAATACTGGGCTGATGTGCAATATATTTGGTTCGATTAATGGGTTTTCCCTAAAATTTTTCTTTCTGTATGAATTGTCTATTATGCTGTTACTTCATTGTCTCCTACCGTAACAGGTTTCCTTACACTGTGCTTGTGCGCACACATTCCATTCAGGTATGCCGGGACCTGTTATATCGGCTGATCCGCAGATGTTCCCGCGATATCATGCCGTTCCCGCACATGTGCAGAGGGCCGCTGTGACGCGGCCTGTGTTAGACACACAGGATAAGACGCTCGCTGATATGGTAGGTTGTAATGTTCCACCAACGGCATCACTTGCTACTCAGGTGCTAATTATCCAGCGCACCTTGCCATTGGTCCAGAGCAGCTTAAATCTCCGACACCCCCAACACATAGCACTCCCCTTGATAAAGCATACTGGCGAAACACGTGTCGGGGTCTGTGGCGTGTTTGGTATGGTATACTGGCAATCTAATATAGGGTATAGGTTTGGCTTTGTTTTTTTTTTTTTTTTTTTTTTTTACTTGGTCTATAAGATTTTTATTGATTATAAACATATCTATGCGAGAGTATGTTTTATGTCTTGGGGAAAAGTAAGTGAAATCTCGCTCAGAGGTGTGTTGAATTCTCCATATATCGTATAAGTCGTTTTCCCGTAGGAGATTGCTTAGGGTGTGGGGTCTGTAGTTTCTGGTTGTAGTAGTGTCCTCTGAGGGATGCATGGTAGTATTTCCAATGCTTTCCTGTCTCCTTTCGTGCCATTTCTTTTTATTGATGGATTGTATAACCTACCTCCAAGCCCTCTAATGGCTGTTACTTGTATACATGTCATTTTTATCCTTTTTCCATGGCCTACGTATTACTGTCCTTATTGTGTGATATATTTTATTATGATTAAATAAAGATTGATTAAGTTTTCTAAATTTGGAGTTATTTATTTTTTGTTCAAGTATTTGGTGGCATCTATTGCGCTGGTGGTGCACAGGCCATCACCACCGGCCCTTTAACTTTTTGTGTATACTCTTATCAAGTAGGTATATCCTGCATATCAATTGTAGTGTGCAAGGAAAAATACCTCTTACAAAAGAATTGACAATATAGAAAATTGTAAAGGGTATAATAGAGGAACAGTAAAATATTTACTATGCTGATTTTCTAAAATTGTAATATCATTGGGAATATAGTTTACTATTAACTAAAACAGACCTGACAGGAGAGCAGCCCCACTTTCTCTTACATAATACACACCATGATGTTTACATGTGTCTTTGATGTTCTACTTATCCCCAACATATGTTTTTTTCATATGTTATCCAATATAAATTGCTTTTTAATTGTGATTATTTTCCCCATTATTTCTGTGCACTACCTAGACTAAGCGATAGTTCACCTTGAACGCTAGCATGTTTTTCATGCAAAGCTAAGTCAGCAAGCAGCTAGTGTTGACCAGCCGCCCACTTAAGCCTTGTGGCGTATTCAGCAACAGCAGAAGGGAAGGGCTTTTATTTTGTGGACCTATGTATGATAAATCTCCCCCTTTGTTTAAACTTACCCGAATTTGTCTGTCCCTCTAGCTCGGACAAAGGATTATGAGAAATTTCTGAAGATGCAGCTGTTGTCTTTAATATTTTGAAATAATTACTCAGATTTGTACATGGAGAGGGCACACGGGCTGAGCCCTCTCCATAGCAAGTAAGTCTTTGCTGCAGATACTGCTTACTGGTGTTTTCCAGCTGATCGCAGCTTTGCCGGCGGCTTCAAAAAGATGGAGGCGCACGAGCGTGACGTCATCGGGGAGCAGCGATCCGTCATCATGGTAGCCTCGGGTCTTCCGAAGACCCGAGGCTATTACGGCTTAACCTATGTATTACAATGTGCTATCAGCACATTGTAATGAATGAGGAGTAAAATCCCCATATACTTCCATACTGTAGTATGGCAGTATATCGTAGAATCTTACAGACAACCTAGGGTTAAAGTACCCTAGGAAGTCTGAAAAATAGTAAAAATTAAAAAAAAAGTAAAAAAAAATATATAATAAAAAAACCAAAAAACTCAAATCACTCCCCTTTCCATAGACCTGATATAAATATAAATGAACAGTAAAAATCACAAACATGTTAGGTATCAGCACGTTTGAAAATGCCAGCTCTATCAAAATATGATAACGGTTTTTCACTGCGTTTAACCCCGTAACAAAAAATCGCGCCCAAAGTCGAAAATGGCACTTTATTGCCATTTTAAAAAAAATTTAAAATTCTATAAAAAGTGATCAAAAGGTCGCAGAGTCCTAAAAAGGATAACATTGTAAACATCATCAAAATCCGCAAATAACGACACCACCCACAGCTCCGTACACCAAAGTATAAAAAAGTTATTAGCGCCAGAAATGGCAAAATCTAAAAAAATTTGGTACAGGAGGTTTTAATTTTTTTAAATGTATGAAACCATAATAAAACCTATACAAATTTGGTATCCCCGTAATCGTACCGACCCAATGAATAAAGTAGACATGTCATTTGGGGTGTACAGTGAAATCTGTAAAATCCAAGCCCACAAGAATACGGCACATATGCATTTTATCAACTTCACTGCCTTTGGAATTTTTTTCCCACTTCCCAGTACACGGCATGGAATATCGAATGCTACCATTTTGAAGTGTAATTTGTTACGCAGAAAATAAGCCATCACACAGCTCTGTACATGGAAAAATTAAAAAGTTATAGAATATTCTCCAGTTTCTTTTTCTCTGAAGCTCTCTTTCACATTGGTGTTTTATGTCAATGTTTCTGTCATACATACTTCTCCTAAATTATATTAAAAATAGTATATAATAAATTTGTTAATATGTAGACGGTGGTAATGAGTGAACCTGAACTTCCAGATTCCCACGGACCAAACCCCACTTAACAATTATAGCCTTGCCCAAACTGTGCATTTTAGCACAAAGAGAACTTGTTGCTTCAGGGACAGTGAGGAAAAGAGCAATAATCTAATCACAATTGCCCTTTTCAGGGCAGAAAGGAAGATAGGGGTAGAAGGCTATAAGGAATAAAGAGAATAAATTGCTCTTTTCAGGGCAGTGTGCAGAACTGGCTCTTGCTACTCATTGGCTTCTATAGTGTATGGCTATTCTCAGTAGTAGTTACATTCCACAGTACTAACTGACAGTTCCAGTGTTTGTAATCCTAACACTGACAATGTTAGTTTGCAAGTATTTCTAACATTGGTACTAGTTTGCATCATATATACATTGCAGCTTTATAGTTCCAGTGTGATTTATATCTGCATCATACCATACTGCATTACAGTACAAGTGGTCATACTGTCTGTGCCCTACATGCATTCCAGCTTTATAATATGAGTGTAATTAATATCTGCATCATATTATATTGATTTTAGTACCAGTGGTCATTCTGTTTGTGTCATACATACATTCAACATTTATAGTACCAATATTATTAATATCTAAATTATACTATACTGCTTTATAGTAGGAGTAGTTATGCTGTTTGTGTCAAACAAACAATCAATCTTTATTTTACCAGTATTATTAATATCTGCATAATACCATACTGTGTTATAATACCAGTGATTTTACTATTTACATCTTAACTGCATCTATTACTCCCTCACTCCTCAAGTGAATTGTGACTAACTGCAGGTGTTTCAAAATAAAGAAGGCAGGAATTAAGCAACATTTACAAGGCTGTGAAGGTAGTGCTGGTGATGGAGCCATTGCAGAGAGCAGGGAGAATACGTGTTCTTACAGTGCTTGTTACAACCTCTTTTGGTACAAGCCGGTGCCAGGGTATGGAGCATATACTTGTAGGCCCCAATAGGCCACACAAATTTGAGGCATTGTTCAAGTACATGCCAGACAGTTCCTCAACATCCTGAGTTTGAAGTGCAGAGCCCAACAGCAAAGTTGTTTTAGCCACAATTAATTTAATAGTCACTTAAGCTTTGTGAAGACCTTAACACAAGTATTCCATGGCCCATCCACCTGCTCCAGTCACAGGATTGTAAGATTCCCACAAACTTTTGTTGGAGAATGAAGGTGTGAACAAAAGCCCATCAGAAGAGATCTACGATTATGATGAAACACAACTGCCAATTGGTGTGGCTTTCTGTGATGTGCGATGGAGAAGAAGGGCAGAGGTAAGAGTTTGGTAGTAGAAGTAGTGAGGGGTGATGATGAGGCCTATCCTAACAGCATTGTGACAACAAAAGCACCTCACAGGCTTCAATTGAGCATGCAGAGGAGGAGTAGGAGACGCCTAAAACAGCTAGTCCTTGCCTCTGAGCAGCCTGGCCCACACAAGCCTTTATATGCTCCAGTGAAATTCTCTTCAACATCCACCACTATTATGGTTATGGCACATAGTACCAGGAGGCCATAGACGTGGCCACAATATAAAATTATTTTATGAACAGTCATAAGATTGCTCAATTTAGCCATGCACTATAATTACACTCTCTAATTTCCTAACAGTAGTATGGTAAGGTACTCTGTAATGGGATTTTAAGATAGTTTGATATGATATAGATAGAATTGAATTTGAATAGACAGATTTATAGAATATAGATAGATAAATTATAGATGGAAATAGGACAGAAGATAGATAGAGTTAGGTCTGTCCTCAAGGGGGACCGATCAGTATATTGGAGAGGAACCAAACAGAGGAAGTTACGAGCATGGGAGCAAATCAGAGACACAGGATTGTTCTCATAAAAAGCTCAATCTTTATTAAGCATACAGCATCTTATATACCCAAAGGGAGGCAGTTACTTGTTAAGCGGCCTTACAATTATTGGAATGTGTCATAGAAGCATTCGATGATTTCATAGTCGTTGGTCAGTTTCACCTTAGCTACCATTAATAATTAGCAAGTCACAATGACAAAAAACAACATATTGCCCATTTGATTACAAGGTAGTAATAATAATGAAGTTATATCAAAATGTGAAAAGTCCCTTATTGATTATTTCACTGAGAGCCAGGTACAAGCTAGTGCAAGCTACTATTTCTCCTCATTAACTATTGATAACAATCATAAGTTCTGCAATTATGAGTCTTTATGATCAAAGTTCATTCTGGTCATCTAGACAGACCACCATTCATAGTAGTCACTGGTGCCCCCGTAATTCATGTCAAGGACATGCCCCTCTCCGTGGCGCTGCACCCCTTGGCCCGCACTAACCTCTCCACGCTCCTGCTCCAGTCACAGCTTCCTTTGCTGTTCCTGTGTTCCGTTCCCTTGCCTGTTCCTGTTTCTCGTTGATCTCCTGTTGTGACCTCAGCCATGACCTCTGCATCTCTGCCGCCTGCCCTGACTGCCTGCCTGTGCCTGACCATGAGCCTGGATTTTGTTTCTGTAATTCGGCCTTGGCTGCCACAGCGGGCTAGTCCCACCTGTGGAACGACCTGGTGGCATCCCGCCGCAGCTAGACCATCCCGCTTTGCGGCGGGCTCTGGTGAAGACCAGATGCCACTTAGATTCCAGTACCAGGTGTCGGCTAGGACCATCTCCCGCAGTGGTCCAGGGGGTTCACTGACCCGAGCCTCGACAATAGTCTCCATGAAACACAATTATTCAATGAAAATTTCTTACAGAGAAATAGCCCTTAGGGATAGATCCTATATCCCTCTCATTATCAATAGATAGATAGATGGCAAGATAATAGAAGATAGATAGATAGATAGATAGATAGATAGATAGATAGATAGATAGATAGATAGATAGATAGATAATAGGAGAAATATAAATATGTAGACAAATAGAGAGTGGTGTAATAACAGTGGGCTCCAATGCAAACTTTGAATTGGGACTCGATATATAAAACCCCCCTTCCACACATTACACTTGAAAATGCACTTATAGATGCTACACTGACATATAAACATATAGGGGCACATTTAATTACCCGGCCGACGGAGTTCACCCAAAGTGCATTGTCCGACCGGAATGCACTGTGATGTGATTCACTACGATCGTGCGCACGATATCCTGCATGTGTCGCTTCCGCGCTCAGGTCCGCTGGAGTTTACCTTCTTCCCGCCACACGATTTCTGTGACATGAAAGCCGATCGCGTGCAATACACATGAACAATCTGAATCAAAATCCGACATAATCCCCAGCTAAATAGCTTTTACAGCCACGCGATTCCAGAAAATGTTGGGAAGTCTGACGGAAATGTGATCCGTGGACCCTTGGTAAATAAGCCCCATACTGTAAATACTGCATATACAGAAACAAACAATTAATACACACCACATACAGCATATACATAGCACACACATAAATAAAGCAGATACACACACAAACAGCATATACACACACAAACAGTATATAGATATAATTCACACAGTATATACACTATACATCATATACATTCATACAGCAGATACATATAAATACAGTGTATGCTTCAAAAATACATACATTCCCATACAGCATGTATATATATATATAAAACTTAATGTATGTGTATGTATGTCCACTAAATCTGTACGTTACGTCGCGTTCACAATCACCAAATTTTGCACAGTTGTTGCTTGTGACTCAGGGAACGTCTTTGATGAGGTTTTGAGCCGAAATTCTTACCCCGCGCTTTCAAAAACCCACTTATTAACCACCATATACAGGAGCAATTGTCTGCTGCTGTTGTGGCAGTTGGAAGCTGAGCCGTGATTGGTTGCTGTTCTTCCCCACATCATTCATATGAGCTCTGAGCTTTGATTGGTTACTATAGGTAGAGTTAAAGATATATTCCTCTACAAGACGCCATTTTGGACCAAGCGAATCAAACGGACGCCATTTTAGTTTTAGCCAGGCGTGCTGTTGAACTGTGTACAGCCATGTCATGAATCACACTTCATTTTGTGTGAAACTGTTTAGAAATTACGGTGTCTTCACTATTGCTTCCTTTTCTTTCTGAAGCTTCTCTGCTTGAAGGCCATGTTGTGACTTATACAGAGCTAACACAAGGACAATTAGTAGAAACATTCTGTTTATATAAGAACAAGGACTGGTTTTACAGTTCATAAAACATTTTGGCAGAATGTCTTAGAGGATGTCTAATATTCATATGGCCAATAGTATTGCAGTATTTTATTGGCTTTTAACGCCCCCTGTGCTGATTCTTTTATGTTTTATAATATGCTGCTGCGCACTAACAAACAGAGAGATTCTGCATTTTCTAAAATACTGGTGTGTCTGAGTGTGTGCTCTTGTCCTGGTCCCGTGGAGCCAATTTTGGCTATAAAGGGTAATTCGAAAAGTCACCTTGCAACTGCAGTAGGGCGATTTAAGCCCTAGATAAAAAAAATCTCTTACAGTAGTGAGTAGAAGACTGCTTACATGTGAGGTAAGCAGTTACCTAGGGTCAAGATCACATGATCATTCCTGACCCTAGGTAGGAATGATCATGTGTTCTTGACCCTAGGTAGGAATGATCATGTGATCTTGACCCAAGTAACTGCTTAGTAATGTTGAATGAAATCGTAAGTGAATGCGACACACCATATTTTGAAGGAAGGAGGTGGTTACAATGTGGGGTATATGATAGGTAGATGGCTCCCTGAAGTCATAGAGACACGTGCACATGCGCCCTTTGTACTTCTGAACGCCGAGGGAGATAGTATTATTGTCACCAAGTTACAAGAGGTAAAGAAATGGGGTTATTACACAGGGTTATTTACTGATGTTTCTTGATATATCAATGGAAGCTGTTCACTGTGTCACATATATGAATGTTTTGAAGTGTAATTTTGTTGTATAAATGCACCTGATATGATCACATGACTTATGATGTTGTCCATATATATGGAGTGTTGGATTTATCATATTGCTTGAAAAAGGATCCTGAACAGGGTCTGAAACGTTGCACTTGGGCTAATAAAGCTCCCATCCATTTTTTCACATTTACCTTGGAGTGCAGTCTCATTTTTTTCTTGGATATATTCGTCTGGTGTGTCAAGACCAGGATATTGGGGTTTGCACCAACAAAGTTACTTGGCAATCTTGGTGCTGCTGGACTTTTCAAATGTTGTTTATGTGTATATATAGATATGATATATATATGTAAAAAGTTAATCCAAGCAGCACAGAAATAGAGAATGAAAATCTGGGTGCATGCTAACCAGAGCCGGGTTTCAGGTCCTCCAAAAATAGTACATAGAAAGGTAATAACAGCACTCCAGACGTAGAACATTGAAAAAAAATAAGTAGTTTATTCCATATTCAAAGTGACGTTACGGTTTAAAGTGTGAGCCTTCCTCAAGCTAAATAAATATAGTGACAATCTCATATATATAGCAGGTGTGGAGTGTCATATGACACAAACCACACTCCATTCTAAACAAAGTGCTATAGTGCAATGAAGTCTAGATACTTTGTAACAAAATATATCCAAATACACATATTTGTGCCAAGACATGTATAAAAGTGCAAATAGTATATAAAAAAAAAGACATTTTTTCTGTGAAGAGACAATGGGGCAGATTTATCAAGTGTCTGAAAGTCAGAATATTTCCAGTTGCCCATGGCAACCAATCACAGCTCAGCTTTAAAATATTCATGAGCACTGGTAAAATGAAAGCTGAGCTGTGATTGGTTGCCATGGGCAACTAGAAATACTCTGACTTTCAGCCACTTGTTAAATCTGCCCCATTGCTGTGACATATCAGTTTGTGACGATCAGTACATATGACAACACACTGGGGCAGATTTACTTACCCGGTCCATTCGCGATCCAGCGGCACGTTCTCTGCGCTGGATTCGGGTCCGGCCGGGATTTATTAAGGCAGTTCCTCCGCCGTCCACCAGGTGGCGCTGCTGCGCTGAAAAGCATCGGAACGCGCTGGAGTACACCGAGCCGGGCTGAGTGAAGGTAAGTGCAAGCTCCGCGACAGATTTTTTTTTTTTTAATGCGGCGGTTTTTCTGAATCCGTCAGGTTTTTGTTCGGCCACGCCCCCCGATTTCCGTCGCGTGCATGCCAGCACCGATGCGCCACAATCCGACCACGTGCGCCAAAATCCCGGGGCAATTCAGGGGAAATCGCCGCAAATCGGAAATATTCGGGTAACACGTCGGGAAACCGCGAATCGGGCCCTTAGTAAATGACCCCCACTAAGTTAAAAACATAGCCTTTCATGGTGGTGATTGTCACGGTGATGCACCATAGATGCCGCAGTGACTATGACTGCGCCGTCTAAAGGGTTAAACAGTCGGGATTGCGATAGTCACGATCTTGGCTGTTACTGCGGGATCCCGCGGCGATCGCCATGACGTGATTCTACATCAAGGTGCGGGAACAACCCGCATCCTATGACGTAGAATCATGTAAAGGTGCAGGAAGGGGTTAATATATATTGTCTTATGCTAATTAGGTTTTCATAAATCCCCTTGTTAGGGGTTAATATATACTGGTCTATTTTACCTTATCAGGTTTTCAGCGTTATGTTGCACTTTGACACTGTTCACACCAGCAATAATCCCCTTGTTAAGGGTTAATATATATTCTACCTTTTTAGGTTTTGGCCACACCGGGACATAGCTCTCCCACATAACCTCGGGATTGCCTGTGTTATTCCATTCTGACGCTTGCCTTTTTTTCTCCTTCTTCCTCTTTTTCAGTAATCAATAGCTGTATAGTACGGTATATTTTGAGTCCTCTGGGCTAAAATTGTACATCTGTTTATGATTATACTGTTAAATGTGTTTCGCCTATGGAATAGCACTGCACACACGCAGTGAATACTCCCGCTATAGCGGTCCATTGTGTGGTTCACGGCTGATCTTGCATGTTTATTATTATGCTGTCAGTGATTGGCTGTATTTCTATTACGGGAGACAGCAGGGTAACACGTCCTTTGCCCTGAAAGGGTATGTTTTTAACTTATTGGGGTTCATTTACTAAGGGTCCGAACGGCGCACTTTGTTGGGTTTCCCGAATATTTAACTTTTTGCGGGTTTTTGGCGCACGCGATCGGATTGTGGCGCATTGGCGCTGGCTTGCATACGACAGAAATCAGGGGGCCTGGCCGTTGGACAACCCGACGGATCCGGACAAACCGCGGAATTTAAAAAAGGAAATGTGTCGCAAAATCAGCACTTACATGCACCGGGAAGAAGAAGCGATGGATGCATGATGTTAGTGATGTTACTGATCGTCACAGAACACTGATATGCCACATCAATATCACTTCACAGTGAAAAAATGTTTTTTTAATATACTGATTCCACTTTTATACATGTGTTGGCACAAATATATGTATTTGGATATATTTTGTTACAATGGAGCAGATTTATCAAGCAGTCTGAAAGTCAGAATATTTCTAGTTCCCCATGGCAAGCAATCACAGCTCCCCTTTAAAATATTCATGGGCACTGGTGAAATGAAAGCTGAGCTGTGATTGGTTGCCATGGGCAACTAGAAATATTCTGACTTTCAGACAGCTCGATAAATCTGCCCCAATGTATCTAGACATGAGTGCACTATAGCACTTTGTTTAAGAAGGGGTGTGGTTTGTGTCATGTGACACTCCACACCTGCTATATATATGAGATTGTCACTATATGTATTTAGCTCGAGGAAGGCTCACACTTTGAGCCGCTATGAATATGGAATAAATCCACTTATCACAATTCTACGTCTGGAGTGCTGTTATTACCTTTCTATGTACTACATATACATAAATATATATACATATATATTGTGGTAAAATTCAAGTCCGCACAGCAGGGGCGTCACTAGATCAAAAGATCCGGGGCTCGTGCCCCAGATCTCCCTGGGTCAGCAGGACATCAGTCCCGCTGCCCGGGCATCTTCCCCTCTCTCTTGTCCTCTGGACATAGATCGTGATGAGACAGGCACAGTACACAGCCTACATTGCTTTCCCTGCAGGACCTGTGATGATGTCACGATCACATGACCTGCAGGGGGAAGCAGTGCACGGAGCTGCACAGTCAGGTGAGAGGGAGAACATAGGGAGATCTATATGGGCACATTACAGGGGGATTTGTGGGGGGCACATTACAGGGAGATCTGTATGGGGCACATAACAGGGGGATCTATATGCAGGGCCAGATTAAGGGTCCCAGCGGTATGGAGCACCTCATTTAGGATGGGGCCCCCCCCCAGCTCGGAGACGATGCGGGGCCCCCTCCCACAACAATATATGTAAAAGATACCACAGTTATAGTGTATCAAATATCAGCCCAAGCTCTAAAAAAATTATAAACAATGGTATCTTTAATTTAAGATTGGTTTATAAATTCCTACCTTTACTAATCCAATTTAAATTTTGGTCCATGACAAACCAAAAAAATACTCCCGCCATACTATTATCATAATAATAATTATTATAACTACCATAAGACCAATATTCCAAACAAGAAAGTTACTATTTCCAAATGATCCCTCCAAACTGCAACCCACAGCATCACCACAACATGAAGAGATTACCAACATCCTGATAATGAACACAAAACTCTATACACAGACCAGTATTACCAATAATTTACCACATGTAAACTCCACCTACTGATGATCTTTACCACCATATTATTATTATACAAACACCACCGAGCACAGGACAATATCACTAACGACACCTCTGTACCAGGCCCATATAATAATATTACATCCTGATTATTACCACTACATAATGACTGGATAATAATGCAATATTATATGATACCCTACACACAGACCAGTATCTACCACCATATAGTGACCATATAGTAGTAGATACCAGTCCTGCACAGAGGCCGCAGTGTAATCCAGTGACTTACAGGTGACCTCCCTGATGTTGTCTCCACCCTCATGTCTGATCTTCCAGGAGATTTCTTGCAGCCACAATTCATCTCTGCGGGTTTATAAAACAGACATAGTTGGCATCATCCTATATACACATATTTCATATATACCCCTCACACCACAACTGACCACACTGTGCTCCCACATATATCATATAAACCATCACACCACAACTGACCACACTGTGCCCCCTACATATTATATATACCCCTCACATCACAACTGACCACACTGCGCCCCCACATATATCATATATACCCCTCACACCACAACTGACCACACTGTGCCCCCACATATATCATATAAACCATCCCACCACAACTGACCACACTGTGCCCCCCACATATTATATATACCCCTCACATCACAACTGACCACACTGTGCCCCCACATATATCATATAAACCATCCCACCACAACTGACCACACTGTGCCCCCCACATATTATATATACCCCTCACATCACAACTGACCACACTGCGCCACCACATAAATCATATATACCCCTCACACCACAACTGACTACACTGTGCCCCCACATATATCATATATACCCCTCACTCCACAACTGTCCACACTGTACCCCCACATATATCATTTATACCACTCACACCACAACTGATCACACTGTGCCCCCACATATATCATATATACCCCTCACACCACACTGTACCCCCACATATATCATTTATACCCCTCACACAACTGACCACACTGTGCCCCCACATATATCATATATACCCCTCACACCACACCTGACCACAGTGCCCCCCACATATATCATATATACCCCTCACACCACAACTAACCACACTGTGCCCCCACATATATCATATATACCCCTCACACCACACCTGACCACACTGTGCCCCCCACATATATCATATATACCCCTCACACCACAACTGAACACACTGTGCTCACACCACAACCACTGCATCAGGACAGAATAATACCACCACACCACTAGCACTGCAAAATAATACTAGTCCAAAATAATAAATACAGTGACTTACCGTATCCAAATCCACTATATAGCACCCACTCTTGCCCCCCAAATACTGTCTCCACATCCACTAAACAGTGGCTCTGTATCCCGCCCCCTCCATGCTATATATAGTGGCTCTTACATGACTTACACTCCCCCATCCTCTTGTTCAAAATGCTCATTTCACCACGTGTATTACCCTACACCACATATTACACCTTGCTATATTCCCCAAGGGGTGTACATTCAACAATTAGGGTCACTTTTCGGGTTTTCCTCTGTTTTGGTACCGCTACGGCTCTCCAAATGCATCCTGACACATGTGAAGGATTTCTGTAAAATTTAGCCTCTAAAACACCCCTCATTTCCTCTACTGTGCGCCCATAAAGCATTTTATATGCACATGTGGGGTACTTCTACACTCGGGAGAAATAGTTTTACACCTTTTACGGGGTTATTTAATATATTATCCCTTGTGGCTTACAAAAATTAGGAGTAAAGTGACATTTATAGGAAAATTTTCACCTTTTTAATGTTTAGGGCCTAATTGGATCATTCACCTGTAGGGGCAAATACATATATTACACATTGCAAAATTCTCTAAGGGGTGTGCGTTCAAAAATTAGGGTCACTTTTCGGACTCTTATCTGTTTTATACCACTAGGGTTCTCCAAATGCATGTCAAACATTTCTTTCAAATTTGGCTTCTAAAAGGCAAACCTCCCCCTTTCCTTTTACTGTGCGCCCATACAACATTTTATATACACATGTGAGGTACTTCTACACTCGAGAGAAATAGGTTTACACATTTTGGGGGGTTATTACATTTTTTTTATCCCTTGTGGCTATAAAAAATTAGGGGTACAATGACCTTTATAAGAAAATGTTCACCTTTGTCCTATTTAAGCCCTAATTAAATCAAACACCTTTATGGACAAATACTCATATTACACCTTGCTAAATTCTCTAAGGGGTGTGCTTTCCAAAATGGTGACACTTGTTGGGGTTCCCCTCTGTTTTGGTACCGCTACGGCTCTCTAAATGCATCCTGACACATGTAAAGGATGTTTGTCAAATTTGGCTACTAAAAGGCCAACGCCCCTCTTTCCCTTCTGAGCTTCACTGCGTACCCATACAACATTTTATTTGCATGTGTGGGGCAATTTTATACTCGGGAGAAATGCTAGTACACATTTTTTGGGGTTGTTTCATCTTTAATGCCTTATGGGATACAAAATTGTTCATCTTTTTCCTTTTAGGGACCTAATTGAAGTAAACACCTGTGGGGGAAAATACACATATTACACCTTGCTAAATTCTCCAAAGGGTGCACTTTCCAAAATGGTGACATTTGTTGGGGTTCCCCTCTGTTTTGGTACCACTAGGGCTCTCCAAATGCATCCTGACACTTGTAAAGGATGATTGTCAAATCTGGCTTCTAAAAGGCCAAAGCCCCTCTTTCACTTCTGAGCTCTACTGTGTACCTATGCAACACTTTATATGCCCAAGTGGTGCAATTCTGTGCTAAGGAGAAATAGTTGTACATATTTATGGGGATTGTTTCATCTTTTATCCCTTGTGGCTTACATAAATTTGGGGTAAAAGTGACTTTTTTGAGAACATTTTCACCTTTTTTCCCTTTTGGGGCCTAATTGAATCAAACACCTGTTGGGGCAACTACACAAATTACACCTTGCTAAACTCTCCAAGGGGTGTACTTTCCAGAATGGTGTCTCTTGTTGGGGCTTTCCTCTGTTTTGGTACCACTATGGCTCTCCAAATGCATCCTGACACATGAAAACGTTTTCAGCCATATTTGCCCTGCAAAAGCGAAACAACGCTCTTTCCATTCCAAGTGCCCCCCTGTGCCCGTACAGCAGGGTACAGTGACAAAATGGTTATTGGCATACTCAGGAGGAATTGCCCTAAACATTGTAAAATGCATTTTTCTTTTTAACCCATTGTGAAGGTGCAAATTTTAGTGTTCAATGAATCTATTGTAAGATAAAATTACATTTCTGTAATTTCACTTTCATTTATGTTTCACCCTCATGAAACGCTCATAGGGTTAACAAAATTCCCAAAGGTTGTTTTGAATATTTTGAGAGGTGTAGTTTCTAAAATGGTGTCATTTGTGGGGGTTTTCTGTCATGTAGGCCTTATAAAGTCACTTCTAACTAAACTGACCCTCCAAAAGTAGGTTTTGATGATTTTCGTGAAAATCTGAAAAATTGCACCTAAAGTTATAAGCCTCCTAGCATCCTAAAAAAAGGAAAAGATGTTTGAAAAATGTTGCCAAGTTAAAGCAGACATATGGAAAATGTTAGTTATCAAGTTATTTTAGTGATATGACTAACTTTCCAAAAAGTAGAAAATTCTGAATTTCATTGTTTTTTTCAACATTTTTGGCAAATTTCCATTTATTTCATAAATAAATAATAAATATATTGATTAAATTTCTCGACCAACATGAAGTACAATCTCAAAATCAACTGGATATGTTAAAGCGTTCCAAAGTTATAACCACTTAAATAGACACATGTCAGATTTTAAAAAATGGGCCGTGTCAGGAAGGTGAAAAGTGGCTTCAGCGTTAAGGAGTTAATATGTTTGAAATTATTGCTGTTCAATATTACACGGTGCCCATGCTCCTAGGGAGCTTATATGGGGGGGGGTTTAGCTCCACCCCATGGTGATTGTTCATTGCTGTGCTAACCTGTCTCTATGTGATTATGCCTAGGGACCATAATCTCAATGTTCTTGCGCTGCCTTTGGACTCCAGGAAAAGAGAATTTTGTGAGTAAATTCTATCATTCTTTCGCCATCTTCTGAAGCCAATAACTTTTTCATAATTCGGTGTACATAGCTGTGTGGGGTGTAATTTTTTGAGAGATGAGTTTGTGTTTTCATTGCTACAAAATAGAGGACTGTGCAACCTTTTGATCACTTTTACAATTTTTTAGACCATCTAGGGGTCTGATTGTTCCTACCATATACTGCAATACTCCTGTATTGCTGTTTATGGCATTTTTTACATAGGATTCATTACAATGTGCCATACAGCCCCGGGTCTGACTGTAAGTCTCTGCCTGTGAACTGTTAACCAATAGAATGCTCTGTATCATTGTAATGGGAAAAGCAAGCTGGTTGGATAAGGGAACTGCCAGCTCACAAGGGGAGGTTATAAAACCACTTGTGTATGGAAAGTTCCAGGTCTACGTTCAAGGAAGCCAGCAGGAAGCAGAGGTGACTGTTGCATGCTGCCCTTGGCCTGTCAGGAGACCAGAGCCAATGCAGAAGTCCACCATCAGGACTCTACTCCAACTCTCCTGCCACAGCCTGAAGCGGTTTATCCAGGCCATCTTCCTGAGCAACTAAGATCCAACCCAGCTGAAGTTTGCTGCTGTTGTGGCCGTTGCCAAGTTTCCAATAAAAGACCAGAAGTTATGTGTTATCAATGTGCCTCTGAGCGATTCCTGGATTAGGCTGTATACCAGATAGGGCGTCCCATCCTCCATCACCAGGGATCCATATCTGCACATCAGGGCTGCCACATGGAGAAACCTACACTTCCAGACTCTCCCTCCATTTTCTTGCACGCACCACCTGCTGGATACCTGCCAGGCCATGGACGAGGCCTCTGTTCCTCATACCAAACATTGTAATCATCCCCGTATGCTAGGCCAGACCAGCCATCCACTCAGGCCTGACTGTGATTAAACTTTGCAAGCCAGACTGTTATTCTGCTGCCTTGTGCTGTCAAGCACTGCTCCAGCACCGACACAGTTAAGAACCCAGCAAAGCACCCAGCAAAGAACTGTGTCTGCACTGCTGTGCTGTGAAGCGCTGCTCCAGCACTGGAAGTGTTAACCTCTGAAGAAGCTGTGCTATGCAGCAAGAAATTCCAGCCCGCTAAAATTCATTGGCTCATATGTGAGTGGCACAAATCCTGGAACCAGGAATGTGTTGTGCTGGAGAAAATTCAGAGCTTCTGACGGGAAGGACTTTAACCCCGCCCTCTCACGCCAAAGTGTTCCCCACTTCACCACAGCTTAGGAAGTAACCTTGTCAGTACCTCGTGGCCAGGAACACAGTTAATTCAGTATGGAGGAGCAACACCCAGTCTGCGATCTAGCCGACCCTCTGAACTACACAACCTCCAGAAGGTGCCTCCTGAACTGCCTCTATCCTGCTGGCGCACCCCAGTCTAACTGCTCGGAGCCTGTCCATCCTCTGGGACAAGGAACGTCACATTTCCCAACATGCTGACATTCCTCTACCTGTACACCCAGTGTCACCAAGTACAGCCAACTCTTCATCTCAGGCCACTGACGATCCTGATGTTGCTATCAACGCTCTTTCATCAAAGGAAACAACAGCTGCGGCCTCGAGTGTTCATCGAGCTTCCGTCATTATTTTGGGCCAGCCTGCGGCCTATGTCTGCGACCGCCCCATAGGCAAGACCCTGGTATCCTCCGCAGCATCCAGGAGCAGCTGAAGAGGAAACCGGTGGCTTCCTAGTTCCCTGCCGGCCTGTCAACTATAGAACCCCTCCTCCGACAAGCACCGGTGGTTCGGCTTCTTACGTGAAGATGGCACTGGCCGAGGTGTGTTTGTGTCACACCGGGCTGTAAAAATGTTTGACCTGCCGTACATGTGATACAACCTGCGACCGGTTGAGCCAGTACTTTTCTTCCTTCAACCGGGCTCGCTGGGCTATTTGGCTGCTGGAGTACAACGTGCCCATGTAGCGTTTAACCCTGAGTCATGCTGGAATGACGTGATACCAGAGTTTGCCCAGGAAGAAATGCCTCCCAGAGGATGTTCTACATCACCTGAGAACATGGCGATAATTGTGTGCAGCAAGATGGGGTCCCCATCACCATTGCTGGAATACAGTCTTCAGCCATGGTCCCAACCACGCAGCTGACTCCCGTTGTCTGTGTTACTATTGGTGAGTCTTCATCTGAGGCTGATCCAGTGGTAGACGTTTCTGCTACCCCTCTGGGGCCAGCCGCTACAAATGATCCTCTGGCTGCTGATGCTGCTACTGTTCCAGTAACATCTATCCCAGCTGTAGCACCCGCTGAGACAGTTGACATCACAACAGTACCTGCAGTTCCTGCTCCTGCAACTGGGTGTCTCAAGCCGGCTGATGCTACCCATTGATCCCAGTTTACAGGAACCCTTTGCCAGTTGTCTGCTGCTGGCTGCAGGCTGCTGTTGTTCCTATGGAAAATCTTTCTATGGTTCCAGACCAGGAATGATTACCTAAGGAGCTGTAGCTCTTAACCCTTTCACGACCCGTGACGTAATAGCACGTCACGGGTCGGCCGCTGGTGATTGGAGAGGGCTCTCGGGCTGAGCCCTCTCCATAGCCGGTAAGTCTTTTCTGCATACTGCAGCTAAGGCTTATCGATAACACCCGCAATTGGTGCCAGCATGGGCGCCGCCATCTTTCCGAGGATCGTAGCTCCCTGTGACTTCATCAGGGAACGGCAATCCTTCTACTTCGGGTTAACCCATTCATTACAATGTGCTATCAGCACATTGTAATGTATGAGGAGTAAAATCCCCATATACTGCCATACTGTAGTATGGCAGTATATGATAGGATCGTACATACAACCTAGGGTTAAAGTACCCTAGGGAGTCTGAAAAATAGTAAAAATAAAAATTAAAAAAAGTAAAAAAAAAAAAGTTATAATAAAAAAGCCTAAAAACTCAAATCACCCCACTTTCCCTAGAACTGATATAAATATAAATAAACAGTAAAAATCATAAACACATGGAATAAGAAATACGATAACTATGAAGTGCAATTTGTTACGCAGAAAACAAGCCCTCAGACAGCTCTGTACACGTAAAAATAAAAAAGTTATAGATTTTTGATCATGGGGAGTGAAAAATGAAAATGAAAAAACAAAAAAGGGCGAGGTCCTGTGTCTTTTTGTAAATATGACTGCACTACGAATTTATCACAGTTGGGCTGAGCCCATAATTCCCCTTGCTGCTATTGAGCTAGAGACTGTCCTGGACTCTACTCTAGTTGTTTCACAAGCCAGAGACATTGCTGGACTTATCCCCTGTGGTGTTTGAAAACACCCCCTCTGCTGAAAGCAGACACAACTATCTCTGTGCCCAGAGAATGGACTCTAGCATAATTGAGCACCCTGAGAGACTTATAGTCATTACTTTCTATTTGATAATGAGAGAATGCTATTATGCCTATTGTGCCTTCCATTTCAGGTCAAAAGGAATTATTATCAATATTATACCTTCCCTTTCAGGAAAAAAGGATATTTTGTTGCTATTACTGCCTAAAGTAGTAATGCTACGTCATGTAACTTTATTGAACTTGTTATATTTAATGTACTTCGTCTAATAGTAACCCCGGCCTTAGAAATCAGGACTGCGGGCGACTTGTCTTCCACACACCCAGGTATATATTGCCCACATAGCCTAGATACTTTACCAAAGTGAACTTTACTATATTCCAGGTACGCAGCATGCTTGGACCGTCTAGAGGCTGTGTTATCCCCTTCAAGCCCCAGTCTATTCCCAGCAGGTCCAAAGCCGAGCCGTGGGCGGCTTGTTTATTTACCTAGGAGGTACACAAGGGTTAACAGGTGTTGCAAAACTCCAAATCCTTCTCCATACCAAAGAGTTAATCTGTGAGAGTGATCAACACACTGAGGGCCTCCAGTGTGGAATCATGGCAATACAGTAGCCATCCACTCAGGTATTCAGGGCCCCAGGTGGAGCTAGGACCCGGTGGAGCAAACCCCGGTGAGCCCTCCTTATACACCCTTAGTAGCACTGGGAAGGAGTTAAAAGGAATCTGTCACCACATTTTACCCCACTAAACTACCAGCATCAAAACAGGTTTCTTTTATTATTATTATAATTAAAATCATATAAAAATGAGCAGTCATATTTTGCTTGAGATGAGCCTAGTTTAGAGGTTTTTTTGGGAGTGACACAGCAGATGCCATTCAGAAAAAAAAAAGAAACTTTTTTTTTGTTGTGTTTTTTAAAAGCAAAATGTTCAAACTGTTTATTTTCTTCATTTATGTATTCTTTGGTTTGAATTTATTCTATATTCTACATTTGTTACACATACATTGTATACATTTTCTCTCTGTTTTGAGCGATATTATACATACAGTGCAGTTATTACTGCAACAATGTCAGGCTCAGAGATAGTGGATCCTCTGTACCACCACGGACAATGACGTAAGCCGACACCTGGGAGCAGAGTCTAAGTGGTGCCTGGTTTCACCAGAGCCCACCGCAAAGCAGGTTGGACTTGTTGTGGCGTGGTACCACCAGGTCGTTCCACAGGCGCGACTTTGTCCACGGTGGCAGCCAAGGCGTAGTGCAGAATCGTTAGGCAAACTTGTGGTCAGGAACAGGGGGGATGTCAAGACAGGCAGCACAGGATCAGAGTCGGGACGTAGCCGTAGGTCAGGAGAGGCAGCATGGGATCGGAGTCAGGAACAGAATCGAGGTCACAACGGGAAATCAGGATTATCGCAAAGGGCTTGGAACTCAGCTTTCTCTTAGGCACGGAAGCACAAAGATCCGGCAGGGGTCACAGGAAGAGGTTGAGCCTTTATAGGCAGTCAGGTGGCCAGCGCAATTCAGTGTTGCGCTGGCCCTTTAAATTTCAGACGGCCGGAGCATGCGCGCCCTATGAGGTTGGGACACGCGTGCTGAAGCGAGGATACTGTCGTTGGAGCGCGGCTAGATCTCAACGTGCTGTCCTTCTATAGAAAGCTTCCATGACTACTTCCAATGGATAGAAATCTGTCCATGGTCTTGTGATGGACACGCAGGTGCACAAGCTGTTAACGAGCCATTAACATAACTACATTTTATTTTTTAATTTTAAAAAAGGATAATGTATTGAAATATAGAGAGACCTATGAGAAGATACATCTCTATATACTAGTGTATTAAGCTTGTGTAACAGTGTAACTCTATGGAAGGTCTAATGAAGCTCTTAGATAAAATTGCCCCACTGACGACCAGTAAGACCATAGTCTAATGGATGAAGTGTCCATCACTAGTCTTGACACGCCGGGATCACCTAGAAAACAAACTTATAGTTAGGAGCACAGACACGAGACGTTTGGCGCTCTTGGTTGCTAATCATGCATGCCCACGCACCTCCCTTTCCCATGCTGGGGGGTGACATCATGCTAGATGGGTCAATTCATGCCTCTTGCGTGACGTCACCTCGCTCTCCCGTGCTCCCAGCATGGGAGAGGGAGGTGTCGAAGGCATGCATAATTAGCAGTCTGGAGCATCAGACATCTTGTTCCCGTGCCCCGAGCTGGTAATTATAAGTTTGTTTTCTAGGTGATGAAGAGAAGCCGGAATGAGTATTTGTAGGCTTTTTTGTTGTTCTTTTCAGGCATTGATTTCCTTTAAGACTCAAAATTTTGTTCGAAAGTTTAGTTACGCTTTAACATTAAAACTAAAGCCAACCATGCAAATCTAATTGCATATACAAGTTTTGACAACTAGATGTCAGCAAAAGTGCCGCTTGTAGAAAACTTCTTCTAATCAATGTGTATGAGGCCGGCAGCAAAATAACATAAATACTGCTAAACAGCAAACATTACTTACAGTACAGTGGAGTGGTACTGGAACACTATCCAGATGCTGCTTAGTCTACATTTTTTCAGTTAAACATTTGGAAAACTGTTGTTATCAGTGCGGACATGCACTACCGTGTGTAAACATTATCTGTATATCGTCATTGTGATATATTAGATAGGATCCCTGATGAATTATAACGTGTCGGATCTATAAGATGAGAGAGGGAGAGCTAGCTGAGGGCTGTGATGTGAGGGAAAGCTGAATGTGAACAATTAGTAATAGTGTGTGTGATAGCGTACACCCACTCATTAGGCATCCCATCCAGTCCATGCATTTTAGCATATAGAGCCCTAATTATATCAGCCTGCTCCAGAGGAAAACACATTTCGGGGCATGGACACTGGACTGTCCTACAAGTTATTGTGGTAGAGGGACATTTATCATCAAGGTTTTGTTGGTGTTCTATGATTTTATTTTTTATCAATAAAGGTTTTAACCAGATACTCCTGATAGAATTGAGAGGTGAACAATAGGTTATCGTGAAACAGTTAACTAATAAAATGTTTTATTACGATGCTAGTAACATTACAAATCAAACAGCATTTTTTTTTTAATTTTACAATCAATTATTTTAGGGAGACACCCCAGGTATGAACATACCGTATATACTCGAGTATAAGCCGAGTTTTTCAGCACAATTTTTGTGCTGAAAATTCCCCACTCGGCTTATACTCGGGTATATAAAAAAAAATAAACTCAATACTCACTATTCCGATGGCCCGGGCAGCTCCGCTTCCATCTTCATGTCCGCGGCGGGTCCGCGGCAGCTCCGTCTGCACCGCCTCTTCTCCTTCAGGCCGGCGCTAGGACCGCGACATCCCCGTACGCACGACTTGGCCGGCACACAACTGTGACATCAGCAACTGTGATGTCACAGTTATGTGCCGATCGGGCCGTGCGTACTGAGACATCGCGATCCTAGCGCTGGCCTAAAGGAGAAGAGGCGCTGCAGGCGGAGAAGCCCCGGACCCGCCGCGGACATGAAGATGGAAGCGGAGCTGCCCGGGCTGTTGGAATGGTGAGTACTGAGTTTATTATTTTTGGGGGCTGGCAGGCTGGCTGTATACAACGGGGGGCTGACAGGCTGGATGTATACAACGGGGGGCTGACAGGCTGGCTGTATACAACGGGGGGCTTACAGGCTGGATGTATACAACGGGGGGCTGACAGGCTGGCTGTATACAACAGGGGGCTGACAGGCTGGCTGTATACAACAGGGGGCTGACAGGCTGGCTGTATACAACAGGGGGCTGGCTATATACTGGGGAGCCTGTGACCAATGCATTTCCCACCCTCGGCTTATACTCGAGTCAATTGGTTTTTCCATTTTTTTGTGTTAAAATTAGGGGTCTCGGCTTATACACGGGTCGGCTTATACTCGAGTATATACGGTAATCTGTTTTCTGAGTAACAAATTGTACTTCCTAGTGACGGTATTTTATATTCCATGCTGTGTACAGGGAAGTGGGAAACTGTCGTAAAATTGACAAGAAACAACATTTGTGCCATTTTCTGGTGGGCTCTGTTTTCACTGTCCACTCAAAATTACATCTCTATTTTATTCTTTGGGTTAGTCTGATCACAGGGATACCAAGTTTAAATAGCTATTATCAGGCGTTAATAGATTTTTTAAAAAATTCAAACCTTTTGTACGAAAAAAATTTCCTTATTTTGCAAAGTCCTCTAGAAAACTGGTTCATGCCCTTTAGTAAATCTGGGCCTCTGTGTCCAAAGGAGCAGACGGCACCCCACAATCGCATTGTCAGTTGTCGGTAGGAGGGAGCCCCTTCCCCCAACAGGTATGGTCACAGCATTGACCGCTGGATCTCACAGGTTAACAGTTCGGATCAGATGTCATTACTATCCAGTCTGCTAGAGCAGGTGTCTGGCTGTCATATAACAACTGAGTGACTGTTCTTGCACGGGAGACCTGTGCAACTTAGACTGGGTCGACAGAGAAACCCATTGGCCTTCCCCAAGGCCCCTTACTGACTGACATAGTCACCTTCCCGGGGCTACCTATATGTACTGGGAACATGTGCTGGGGTTGCTTATCTATATACTGGGGATGTGTGCTTGAAACCTACTGTCTCTTTTGGTGGCCGTGACCAACCATCTCTTTCAGTGGCCGTGATCGACCGTCGCTTTCAGTGGCTGTCACCGATAGTCTCTTTCAGTGGCCCTCACCGACTGCCTCTTTCAGTGGCCATCATGGACCGTCTCTTCCAGTGGCAGCCAATGACCGTCTCTCTCAGTGGTCGCCACCGAACGTCTCTCTCAGTGCCCGCCATCGACCATCTCTCTCAGGGGCCGTCACAGACTGTCTCTCTCAGTGGCCGTCACTACCCAGCTTGGTGTTATGTGCAGAAATAGACACCGTACTATTAATTCCTACCTCTATATCATTATAAATAATTTAAAGAATTGTGGGCCCGGTGCTGAACCTTGGGTTACACCACTTGGCTTCTTTTAGGGACAGTGTTGAATGCCTTTGCAAAGACCAAGAACACAATATCCACAGCAGCTCCTCCATCCAGGCATCTGCTCGCCTGTTCATAAAAGCAGATCTGGTTAATCTGACAACTTCTATCCTTAGTAAACCCATGCTGGCTGTCACTTATACTATGTGATGTCATATGCTCCTGTATGCAGGGCTGCATCTGCCATTAGGCAGGATTATCCAGCCTCAGGCGGCAGTTTGTGGGCCCCTGTTGGGATGGTAGATTGCCGTAGTATGGATTTACCAGACTCTGGCAAGTCCGTACTACCAAAAAAATAAATTACATTGGCGCCTTTAAGATGTTGATGTTATTGAGAGGCAGAGTGGTGCAGCACAGAACCGCCTGTGTGCACTGCTTTCCAAGATGTGCATACTATGTGCTGGGGGGAGCTGTATACTATGTGCTGGTGCTTAGGTGTTCAGAAGCAGGATTGGCCTTCCTTTTCTTGAACCCTTTCTACCCCCTCGATCTACAGTAACCCAGCTACCTACCTGCTCCTCCTGGCTTTCTTCTCCACTCTGCACTTCTATCCTGCATATTGCTTGCTCACTGAGAAGCAAACTACTCTTAAGATTGCCATCTGCTCGCAGATGTGCAATATCTTCCTCCATATCTCTGACACGAACCTCCAGATGAAAAATAATGGCACATCTGTCACAGCAGTATTCAAACTGGAACTCCTGCTCCAGCAGTGTATACATATGGCATTGTGTGCACTGGAGCATATCACCAATCTTGCTAGTCATATCTTGGTTACAAAAACTGTGAAGAGTATTAAATAAAATTTATAAAATTAAAATTACTTACAGTTCTGTGAACTCCTCCTTTTTTGAACTCCACTTATATCACAAACCAATTGAATCACAAGCAAAATGAGCAGGCTCTAAGTTTTGAGGTGGTTTTAGGTGCAGTTTTGTTAATTTCAAAGGTGAAAGACATAAACTGAATGGGTGATATGATTTTGAAGAGGAACCTTATTCAACAAGGGTGGGAGGCAGCCAGGGGCGCACCTGCCATGAGGCAAGTTGAGATTCTCACCTCAGGCAGCGCGCCTCCTGCTAGAGGAGCAGGCGGCATCGGGCTCCCGCCCCCCTCAGCCGGCACATGGACCTGCCTATCACATCAACCCGCCTGCTGGCCGGCAGACTCCCCTATACCCTGCCAATAACATCCACCCACCGGCACTTCCCATCGCGGCCCGCCCACCACGTCCACCAGCCTGCCGGCCGGCACTTCGGCCCCACTGCCCGCCAATCACATCCATCCGCCCGACGGCACTTCACCTCGCGGCCCGCCCATCACATAAAACGCCCGCTGGCCGGCATACTCCCCCGCGGCCCGCCCTTCACATCCACCAGCCAGCCGGCACTCGGCAATTCCCCCCGCGGTCCGCTCATCACATCCACCGTCCGCTCGGCACTTCCCCTCGCGGCCGATCATCCACCCGCCTGGCAAAAGTACCTGCCCTAGCCCAAAGTCCACACTCTCCAAGCCGAAGAAGCAATGACACTAAAGTGGGAGGAAGGCTTTCTCATTTCTACTCACAGTGGTCAGACCTCTGGGTCCTTTATTCTATTATTCAGTCTGGTTATTGTACAGAATGGCTTAGGGAGAATGTGCTCCCTCTCCTTTTTTCACATGTGGTAACCAGAGTCTCTCCTTTTCACCTTGTTCGGGGAACCAATGGTATACAAATTCATGATGGTATCTGTCAAATCTGCAACTACCTTAATTGGCAGAAACACCTTTATGTGTTCATTAGATTTAAAGGAAGCCTATTTTTATATTCCTATTCATCAGGACTCCCAAAGGTTTCCAAGTTTTGAGGTAATGAAGAACAGGTGGTCCATATGGAGTTCCGAAGACTGATGTTTTCTTGGCCTCTTGGATCTTTACCAAGCTTATACTGGAAGTTGTGAAGATCCTCAGGAAACAATACATCCTGCTAAAACCTTACCTAGATGACTTGCTCATCTTAGCAGGGTCAGTGAGACAGCTACTATTTCACCAGCAGGCTGTGTTTCATATTCTATCATTTTACTGTGTGTCACACACTGGGGTGCCGGAAGAGTCTCTGGGGCTCAAGTCTGTGGACTCCCTGGACCACCGCGGGGGATAGCGATGCTAGCCGCAACCCGGGAGTGGAGTCTAAGGGGACTCCTGGTCTTCGCCAGAGCCCGCCGCAAAGCTGGATGGTCTTGCTGCGGCTAGGAGCCACCAAGTCGCTCCACGGGTGCAACTAGGCCCGGATTGGATTTTGGTAATTTACTGTACTGTAGTCCTAGGCTACAATAAACAGCTGTAACAGTTATCACAGGTGTCTGTAATTTAGATTTATTGTTTATCCTGGTTCTTACGACAATCCAACATTTTTAAAATTCAATTGTCAGAGAGACCAAAAAAATTTTGACTGGGGTTACAATAATAAACTATACGGTTCCGACTTACATACAAACAAGAACAAACCTACAGAACCTATCTTGTATGTAACCCGGGGACTGCCTGTATATAATGTAAAAAGATACTATGTAAATTTTAGAATTCGTTCAGTATATTATTATTATTTACCCAATCAAGGAAATATTAATTGATTCAATATCGTCATTTAACATTTTTCCCACAATTAACCAACAGAGAAAGCTCAATGGAGAAAACCAGTGCAGGCTGTCACCTGACTTCTATAAGGGTGGGCTGTCTATTCGGAGATCCGGTGATATCACAGCCCCCCACCCCTCCACCCCTTATCACCTGGGGAAGGAGTTCTTGTTTTGCTGACTACAATGAGCAGCATCCATATTTTGTTGCCTGCACTATAAGTTATAGGATAGTAATAGTGAAGCAGTGATGGATGAATTGTCACTATTCTAATTGTCACTATTCTAATACTTGTAGTGCCAGTAGGAGTTACTGAAGAACTTGTTGTGTTCTTGACTTTTTCTGGTCTGATGAGATTGTCAACTCCACTTCTCAAGCCATTACATTCTAATGGCAAAAGAAGTTATGCAGGGTTTCAGAATTTCTGCCTGTGGGGTTTACTGATGCACACATTGGGGCACATTTACTAAGGGTCCTGCGACCACGATTCCCTCCAGTTTTCCCGAATACTTCCGATTTGCGCCGTTATGCGCTGAATGGCCCCGGATTTTGGCGCACGCGATCGGATTGTGGCGCATCGCCACCACGACAGAAATCGGGGGGCTTGGCCGTCGGACAACCCGCGGAATTTAAAAAATGAATTGTGTCACAAGATCAGCACTTACATGCACCGGGAAGAAGGTGAACTCCGGCTGACCTCGGCGCAGCAGCGACACCTGCTGGATATCAGGCGCATGACCTTAGTGAATCCTGGCAAATCCGAATCCTCGTCGGACAATGCGCCGCGGGATCTCGACTTGACCGGGTAAGTAAATGAGCCCTATTATTTTGCTTTTACTTTTCAAAGGCTGGGTGTCTAGACAAGCTTTCAAATGCTGCTGGATAGATTCTTTTATGTATAAAATGTTACTTATACATGTAAGAGTTAGTTATCATACAATGACTCTCTGCTGTGCTAAATACCTTCACATATTGCCACTTCAAAAGGTCCATTCTTAGGTTAGCGATCGCCTTAGCAGTGAGCTATAATGATAATGTACCTCGTCACCCAATGCTCTTAAAAGGGAAACTGTTACCATTTTTTTATTATAAATATCACAAAATGGACCTTGCACAACCGAATAGCATATAACAAACGCGACACACCATTAATGAATGTACAAACAACAAAAGCAAAGAGAGTATGTCATGAGGCATATAGTATAGTATATATAGTATACTAGAGTATAATATAGTGCAAAAAATGAAAAAATCTTTATTAGTTCACACACATATTTTTCAAACAGGGAAAACTAGATATTAAAATCAATTAAAAATGTACCAAGTACATGAATGAAATACATTGTTGGTTACACAGGTGAGTGTCAACCAACAACACCCCCTCTCACAGAGTATGTAAACACCACTTCAATTGTAAAATGTAAATGTCTGACCAAGTGCTCAAACAATGTCAAAGGTATCAGGTGAGTAGCACTGGTCTATGTGGGCAATTATTCAGCACATGAAAGCAATACAAAAGGTCAAGAGTCTAAGGTGCTACAATACATTATACAACATTATCCAGTCAGCATGATGTTAGTTGGTCTGCAAGGCAGTGGAGTGGTAATGGAGGAGGTGGAAGGTTCCCCACGCGTTCTGTCTCCTATTGGAGACTTCCTCAGGGGTAGAAGTGCCCCCTCGAATGCCAAGCTCCAATAAATACCCCTGTCCTACTTACCCTGGCTAAGTGTGCACATCCCTGGCTAAGGTAGCGTGTAATACTGCAATCATGCGGATACAGGCGCCGGAAGTGGCGTCACATTGTTTATCATATCGCGATACTTGGTTGCCAAGCGATGACTACAAACATCTTTGACCAAAATCTCACTGTACAAAAGGAGCTACGATCATTCAGGTATGTATGTAATAAGGCGCTAAAAAGAGCAAGTGCCAAGTACAACAGTTAGTACAGTAAAAAACATAACATAACATCAACTGAGTTCAACTCCAAAAATTGGGGATGCCCGATGAATAACAAAAAAAAATAAATTATTTTTTGTATGTGAACTAATAAAGATTTTTTGCACTATACTTGCCTCATGACACACTCTCTTTGCTTTTGGTATTTGTACATTTTTTATTATAATAAATTATTTCAAGTATGCATATAATTGAAATCATTTATTATAAATGTTATGCCCTGCCTGGCATAGAATTGTGCATACCCACTTGGGGTAGAGGGGGAAATGATAGCAATTACTGGAAGTGTGCATTAATATTGTCACATATTTTAGAAAAGTCCCACGTTTCTTGCGCCACTATTCTGGCAGTCTTTGCACATAAATACATGTGCAAACTGCTTGTACATGTATTTATGAAGCTTGTGCGCCAGTATTGTATCACGGCTTTGCTGCAACACAATACTGTGCACCTAAAGGGGCATTCCAGTGCACATTTGCACCACACGCCACATTTACATCAGCAAGTCTGACATAATTGTGGTGCACGCCTATATAATGTGCTATCTGTGTGTGCACGTAATCGGAGTTGGCAACATGGAAAAGGAAATGGGTATCGTACATAGTTTTTCGAAACGTTTCTTGATGAACATGCATCTTAAATGACCCGAAACGGGGTATGAAGTGTACAATGTTGTCAAATAAGAAACAGAAAGAAGAAAAAAGAGCATCAAGTACATGCAACATCCCACACCGGGGCCTAGCCTTTTCTCGGGGCCTGGAGTCAGCCGGGGCCCGCAGTACCTGAGTGGCTGGCGGTTGCGGCCTAGGCACGCTAGTGTCACGGTGCTTGGTATGGGGAACCGGAGGGCTGTCCTACAGCCTGGCAGGTCTCCAGCAGGGTGGTGTTGGCAAGAAATGATGAGGGAGAGGCTGCTATAGCGGTTCTCCTGGGGCAACCCTTTGGTGTCTAGAGTATGAGTCTCTGTGTGGTGGACAGGGTGCCTGTGATGGTGACAGTCGTAGTAGCAGGGACCAGACGGAGGCAGAGGTTGAACGAAAACAACTTACAGTTCTTTATTGGAACCGACAGGAACCGCAGCAACGTGCCTTTAATAGAGTAGTGGAGTGCTGAGATGCAGTTGGAGGGAGCCACAGGATGTAGAGCGCCAGCCTGGATTCAGAGGGCAGGCTGGGAGGTAGCTGTGTCCTGGAAGGATGCTTCAGCTTGTGCTGGGTTGCTCCAGGTATCACCCTTAAAGGTAGGATGATACCCCTTTCCTCACTATACTAGCTATTAGTTCCACTCTTCAGGCAGGGGCTAGGCTCTTCCTGCTCTGGTATGCTAGCTGTACAGAGTCTGTACTGGAGTAACTCCAGTCTGCTTCTGCAGACTCCTAGGTCTGACTGCTCTCTACTCTCTTCTGAGAGAACTCACTTCCAGAAGTTTCCTCAACAGGGATCTTGTTACTCCCCTGGTCAGGTGGTGACTGCTCCTCCAATTACATCTCAGCTCACATCTCAGCTCACAGAGACAAAGCATAACACCTGTGATTGGCTGACACATATGACATCACATAAAACAATTAACTCCTGCCTTACCAGGTAGGATCTACCACTGCAATGTTCCCCTGTGTCCTATAAGGACTATGTAGTGTGATGTAGTGACATGCTGTGGGGCTGACTAGACCCTACACAGGCTGCAAGCTACATGGTGGGACGTATTCGTAACCACTCCTCCGCCTTGCATCGGCGAGGGTGTTGCATACACAAAATATGAAATAAAGCAGTATGATAATATGGACTGTACAGTTGCTGAAATCAAATCTACATAGGATACAGTAAGTGTTAAATGACAATTTTATCAGTAACATAAGATGATATCTTGTCTGGCATTAATGCCCTAAGGTGTCCTGGTCTCTAACGAAAAAATCCAAAAGGACTCCCTATTCAATAATTTTCTCTGAAGGTCGCCCCCTCTCTTCGGGCGGTTAACTCTCTCAATAGCCTGCCATGTGAGCCCTATGCATTCTTTGTTATGTGAGTACCTAAAATGACGTGAGACAGCAGACACATTGAATGAGTTTCTCGTAATGTCGGACAAGTGTCGGCGTAGTCTGATCTTTAGTGGACCTGTAGTACAGCCCATGCATTGGACCCTGCATAGGAATTTAGCAAGTTAGACTGGGTTCACACAGGGGTTAATCATTGACATTTACAGTTGATTCATAGTGGATGGCTTTTGATGCATAGTTTTAGGCATTATAATAGTTATTGCTGTGGATTTGTGGATCATTTCCATTTTCATCAGATCTTTCTGCAACAGAATGAGACAACTTACATACAACAGCAGAAATATTTTGTGCGTCCCACACCTTAAATATTTAACTAAAACTCTAACATTCCAGCCTAAGGCTGATTCCTAGTCCATTTAGTCAGGGTACACATATTACCCAATGGCTTAGTTATTGCAAAATCACATGCTGCAGGGCTATCAAATATAAATCATTTTAAACGGATCAGCCCTTATTTGCAGAGGTTGCCAACTGGCATTTATCCCAACGACAGGCTACTAGGGTAGTAATGGCAAACCTTTTAGAGACCAAGGGGCACATTTACTAAGGGCTGTTGGACAGTTTTCTGCCGGACTTTGCATGTTTTTTGTAGTGCAAATTGCTTGCACAGATATTTAAGAAGTGTCTGCACTACACGCAACCCTTTTGTGGTGCAGCTTCACTAGGCATCATGCAACACAAATTAGGGGGTGTTCCTATGCTCAGTCGGTCTGTGTTTGGTGCAGTTTGTATGGTTGTTAGTAAATGTACCCCAGAGTGCCCAAGCTGCAACCCAACAAAAAAATAGCAGATTTGTTGTTGCAGCAGTTTAAATGGCAAATCCAAACAAAAACTTAAAACTTCTTTTTTCATAATTTTGTTAAACGAAAAATGTTTTTCTATTTGTGCAATAAACAGTATTTAAAAACACAGATTCTTATGCAGTCTGTTATCACATCGCTGTTTCGGTATATTTACTATCAATGTACTGTATGACTTTTCCCCCGTAGCAATATTTATTGCTGTTTTTTATGGTGGAATAAAAGAAAGATTTTTTTCACAACGGAGTGCTGCTTCCTTTCCATTTTTTTCATACAGAGAAGAGAGTGCAGCGCAGCCAATATCTGTTATCCTTTCCCATTTGCCTGAAAACAGTGTTCAGCTTGTTCTATGTATTTTCTGTCTTGGATGACGAAAAAAACCTGCTGATTCTCCAAATGCAGCAACGGGGTGATCACAAACAGCACAAAGGTCTGCAAAAAATAAAAAGTGGCGGTCTCGATAGGACAGAACCTAATACCGTGCATTGCAAAAGATAATCCGTAGAATTGAATATGGTATTATTTATTTCTATTTTATTTCATCATCTTGTTCGGCAAATAAGTAATTAGTCATTTTTACATCATCACACACCTATTATCTGTAGGGTCACCTCTTCATCCTCATAGAATGTAAGCTCTTATGCAGTGGCGGACTGGGAATTTAAAATGGCCCTGGAAAAAAATGTAAAAGTGGCCCCATTCTGTGGGCGGGGTCAAAACAAGCCATGTGATATGGGTGGAGTTAGTAAACTCCACACAAACTGTTTATAGATGGTCTAAATCAACATGTACAGCGCAGCGAAAGAGACTCATACCCCCCTCCCCCCTTATACAGGAATAAAGCTTCTTTTTTAAAAGAACACAACTTAATACTGACTTATATGTACAAAAAAATAATACAATACCTTCTCAGTTAAACAATATAACTACTATAATACTGCCCCTATGTACAAGAATATAACTACTATAATACTGCCCCCTATGTATAAGAATATAACTACTATAATACTGCCCCTATGTACAAGAATATAACTACTATAGTGCTGCCCCCTATGTACAAGAAAACTACTATAATACTGCCCCTATGTACAAGAATATAACTACTATAATACTGCCCCCTATGTATAAGAATATAACTACTATAATACTGCCCCTATGTACAAGAATATAACTACTATAGTGCTGCCTCCTATGTACAAGAAAACTACTATAATACTGCCCCTATTTACAAGAATATAACTACTATAGTACTGCCCCCTATGTACAAGAAAACTACTATAATACTGCCCCTATGTACAAGAATATAACTACTATAATACTGCCCCCTATGTACAGGAGTATAACTACGATAATACTGCCCCCTATGTACAGGAATATAACTACTATAATACTGCCCCCTATGTACAGGAATATAACTACTATACCATATACCACTCCCAGTCACCCCTCCAGTAAACAGCCAGCCAGTTCCCAAGTATATTGGCAGCCAGCCCCCCCCCCCCCGTATATAGCCAGATAGCCACCCCAGTATACAGCCAGCCCCCCTGTATATAGACAAAAAGCCTCTCCCCAGTATACAGCCAGCCCACCCTATATATAGCCAACCAGTTCTACCAATATACATCCAGACCCCCCGGCAGTATATGGCCAGTCAGTACCACCAGTATATAGCCAGCCCATCCCCAGCAAATAGCCAGCCTGCCCCCATTTCCCCCAGTATACAGCCTGCCGCCCCCCCCCCTGTATGCAGCCTGCCGCAATCCCCCCCCCCATCACTGTATACAGCCAGCCCCGAACATTAAAATAATAAACGCTGTACTCGCATTTCTGAAGCTCTGCTGATGCGGTCCGGCCGGCTGTGTCAGCTCAGTAAGTACTGGCGGCTCACAGACTATGATGTCAGCCGCTTGCTGGGGATATCAAATTTGTATAGATTTTAGAATGTTTTCATACATTTACAAAAATTAAAACCTGTACAAAAATTTTTCTGGTACTAATAACTTTTTCTTAATTTGTTGAACGGAGCTGTGGGTGGAGACATTTTGTGCGACATTTGATGGTGTTTTCAATGCTACCATTTTTAGGACTGTACAACCTTTTGATAACTTTTTATTGAATTTTCCTATTTGCGCTATTTTCCTTTACCCCCAAAGATCACAAAAACGAGGGTCTGATGGGGTCCCACATACCTCCGTCTGACCCCTCGTGGCGCCATCAGAGTAAAAGAACAGACAGCCATGCATGACCGTTTTGCTCCATTCATCTCTATGGAGCTGACGGAGATTGCTGAGCGCAGCCGTCTGCTCCATTACTCTGATGAGCAGTGTGCAAGTAATTGCAATTATTTCAGTGCTTGTATACCAGAAACTGGCATACAAGCACTTTATAAGTTCCACCATACATTGGGTATCTAGGGGGGGTGGTCATATATGTTTTGCCTCATATGTGACCACTACGTGACCTCTTTGACAATAGGGGGTTATGACATTTTGTCTTGGGATGTGGGTGGTCACATATGTAATGGAGAGGATTGTCAGATATGAGGTCCATGTCATATGTGACAAAACAAAAATATGAAATGGACCTCATATGTGTCAATGCTCTCCATTAGATGGGGCCACCCACAGCCCAAGACAAAATCACATATGGGATTGTGCATATATTTTGGTGTGTTTACATATGTCATGGTGGTGGTCAGATATGAGTTGTGGGAAACTCATATTTGATCACCTCCCCATGACATATGTGAACACAAGTCAAATTAGGTATATACACTCACCGGCCACTTTATTAGGTACACCATGCTAGTAACGGGTTGGACCCCCTTTTGCCTTCAGAACTGCCCCAATTCTTCGTGGCATAGATTCAACAAGGTGCTGGAAGCATCCCTCAGAGATTTTGGTCCATATTGACATGATGGCATCACACAGTTGCCGCAGATTTGTCGGCTGCACATCCATGATGCGAATCTCCCGTTCCACCACATCCCAAAGATGCTCTATTGGATTGAGATCTGGTGACTGTGGAGGCCATTTGAGTACAGTGAACTCATTGTCATGTTCAAGAAACCAGTCTGAGATGATTCCAGCTTTATGACATGGCGCATTATCCTGCTGAAAGTAGCCATCAGATGTTGGGTACATTGTGGTCATAAAGGGATGGACATGGTCAGCAACAATACTCAGGTAGGCTGTGGCGTTGCAACAATGCTCAATTGGTACCAAGGGGCCCAAAGAGTGCCAAGAAAATCTTCTCCACACCCTGACACCACCACCACCAGCCTGAACCGTTGATATAAGGCAGGATGGATCCATGCTTTCATGTTGTTGACGCCAAATTCTGACCCTACCATCCGAATGTCGCCGCAGAAATTGAGACTCATCAGACCAGGCAACGTTTTTCCAATCTTCTACTGTCCAATTTCGATGAGCTTGTGCAAATTGTAGCCTCAGTTTCCTGTTCTTAGCTGAAAGGAGTGGCACCCGGTGTGGTCTTCTGCTGCTGTAGCCCATCTGCCTCAAAGTTTGACGTACTGTGCGTTCAGAGATGCCCTTCTGCCTACCTTGGTTGTAACGGGTGACGATTTGAGTCAATGTTGCCTTTCTATCAACTCGAACCAGTCTGCCCATTCTCCTCTGACCTCTGGCATCAACAAGGCATTTCCGCCCACAGAACTGCCGCTCACTGGATGTTTTTTCTTTTTCAGACCATTCTCTGTAAACCCTAGAGATGGTTGTGCGTGAAAATCCCAGTAGATCAGCAGTTTCTGAAATACTCAGACCAGCCCTTCTGGCACCAACAACCATGCCACATTCAAAGGCACTCAAATCACCTTTCTTCCCCATACTGATGCTCGGTTTGAACTGCAGGAGATTGTCTTGACCATGTCTACATGCCTAAATGCACTGAGTTGCCGCCATGTGATTGGCTGATTAGAAATTAAGTGTTAACGAGCAGTTGGACAGGTGTACCTAATAAAGTGACCGGTGAGTGTATACATACATACCTTTAGAAAATAACTTTAAAAATTGCAATATTCTTGTCCAATGCTCAAGCCATGCAAGACACTCCGTGCCTATGCAAGCTAGCTGTGCTTGGATTGGACGAGATTCGGCAGCGGACGAAGATGTGAAGTGCCATGTGCACCCCGGCATGGCAAAGTACTATATACTCCGGGACAGCAAAGTGGCCACATCGAAGCGTTTCCTCTACTGTGCATGGACCGGGAAGATACTGACTTGCTGGCCCCATCCCTGTGAAGACGTGAGAAGACTCCGTCTATCTGTCCCAGGGGCAGCAACGAATGTTGAAGAGTGCTGTGGACGTGACGTCAGCGGAAGAGAAGACAGAAAAAGATGCGATGTCACGTGACCGACTCCAGACCGAGGGAAACCAAGCACTTCAGGAACGGTAAGTATATTAGAAAGTTAGTCAGGTTTTAGAGTAGTTAGGGGAACCTAGGTCCCGGACAACACCTTTAAGCTCCTTTTCATCTGGAACACAGCCATCTCTATCTGCACAAACACAGACTGGCTGTACTAATACCTAAGCCCCGGCTTAAATACCACCCGTCCCACAACCCAAAAAGAGGACACAAGACACCGTTTTGGAAGAAAAAAGGTGGGGGTCGGCCACAGCTTTATTGCTTAACAGAAATAAACTCACCGACCTGTGATGAAACCCAGACCCTTTACCCAAATTTTTCACCTTGCATGCCGGGCCCCGCCTCCGCGGGGGCATGTCCTAGTTGGTCTGTCAGGTGATTTGGGCTAAAACCGAGAGGGTCAAAATTCCACCACAGGCCACTAGGAGAACAGTGTACCCCTACACTGTGCTCCGACCCCCACACAACAGGAATAAGGCCCTCTCAATGGCATCTTGGAGACCCGATAGAAAAATATCAAGGCCGATCTCATTGAGATGGACACCATCTTCCCTCATAAGGCCCCCCTTGTCCCCTTCTAACTGTCTGTGGCGAATGACGACACCGCATCTGGACCGCACAAAACGGGCAACCCGCATGTTTAACATGTGTCACGCCCTTTCAATGGAATCGGGATTATGGGCGCCATTCCAGATAACTCTGGGCACAACTTCAGACCATAATACAACTAGGGCCGAGAAGCGCTCAATGTCCGATTTTATCACAGAAATCAACTCAGCTAGGCCTTTAGAGCACATATCATTTCCCCCGGCATGTATCACCAGAACCGTGGGACCCGGGGAGGACCTGCTGATCGCCAACACCTCCGGCAGGACTTGAAGCAATTTCAGGCCCTTAACTCCCCTCCATGACAAATTCGCGTTGGTAAAGCCCAGGTTCAGCCCTCCTGGGCACACCGCTGCCCTTCTCACCGCCCAAAAAATATATGAATGGCCGACCAACCACACCTTCGGCCGACTGCCACCTAAAAGAAACAAAGAATTAATCCAACAGCAAATTAGGACAAACATAACGTTTGAAACAGTCCGACTTCCACCTGCCAAGCCACATAATATCGCCGTCCAAGAGCCCCGCCGCGTCTGCTGTTGTCGCCGCGCCAATACGGAAAGAATGGGACCTGGCATGCACTTTGACAAAATCCCCCTCTAGCAGAATGTCTCCTTCACCTAAGCTAGCTCCGCGGCCCGATGCGTCTACCAACTCACTGACCCGCAGAGTGCAAAAGAACGCCAGCACAAAACTGCATTGCAACAACAACGCCTCAAATGGAGAAGAGCATACAACCACGGCCGCCATGCACAATCGCTGCAGCAACGCAAACGAAACCGGCCTACGAGTATCCTTGCGGACCGGCTCTTTCTCCCACCCCCTTAGCAGCAATTTTACCTGGAAATCCTTTGTGACATCCTGAATCCCCCACAATTTAAAGATAAATGAAATCCCAGCCAGCCGTTTTTTAACTGCTGCTATGGACACTCCTTCAGCGCGAAGTCAAGATATATAACGCAACGTATTGACCCTGGCCAATGACACCCGCTCCTCCCGCTCCTCCGTCAGCATGCTATACCACTCGCCCCACGCCTTACCATGGCTGTTCCACGTGCTCCTCGCCAAAGAAGTCTGAAGCAAAGGAGTCAACAGCTCACCACTAGGTCCCACAGGAAAGGGGGGCAGGGGAACCCCTCCGGGTCCGCCAGGGGGTGGAAATCCCTGAAACGCTGGAGCTGAAAACGAGACAACACATCAGCAACCACATTAACCTCACCAGGAACATGCCTGGCCCTGAAAACAATATTGAGCTGTAAACAACGCAACACCAAGTGCCGCAACAGTGCTAAAACCTGCAAAGAACTTGACGTGAGGTTGTTCAAGGCTTGTACTGTACTCTCGTTGTCGGACCAGAATCGAATCCTCTTATTCTCCATCTCCAAACCCCACAGTTCCACCGCAACCACGATAGGAAACGATTCCAACAGCGTCAGATTTTTATTCAGACTCATCTCCAACCACTGCGACGGCCAACGCTCAGCCGACCCCTGTTTGCCGAAAATGGCCCCATAACCAATGGACCCAGCTGCATCCGTATACAACTGTAAATCCGCATTATCCATCTCAGGTTCCAGAAAAGCCGAAACACAGCTGTAATCTGTCAAAAAAGACCTCCAAACCTTCAAATCGTCCTTAAGCACAGACGTCAAACGGATGTGATGATAAGGCTTGGTCATACCAGCAGTAGCCATCAACAGCCTTCTCGCAAACACCCTGCCCATAGGAAAAATCCTACAAGCAAAAGCCAACTGACCCAACAATGACTGTAACCGTTGTAACGTCACCTTGTCGGAAATAAGACAAAAATCAATGTCACCTCTTAAACGCTCCAACTTATCGGCCGGAAGACTGAGAGTCATATCCTTAGAATTCATCAAAATGCCTAAAAGGTTAACTGCTGGGTAGGACCCTCAGTCTTCTCCGCCGACAAGAGGACACCAAAGTATCCTGCCAAATGACGGAACAGATTCAACAGCCGCAAACAGTCAGGTGAATCCTTCGCCCCAACAAATAGGAAATCATCCAAATAATGAATGACCCAGTTCGAACCAGACTCCCAGCGAACAACCGATTCCAAAAAAACTGCTGAACATTTCAAACAATTTGCAAGATATTGAACAACCCATTGGTAGGCACCTGTCCACAAAAAAGGACCCATTCCCTGCAACCCAGCAGGTGAAAACAGGATGGATGCACAGGGAGGAGGCAGAAAGCCGACTCTATGTCTGATTTGGCCATAAGAGCCCCAGGGCCAGCCTTATTGACCAACAGTACCGCCTTGTCAAAGGAGGTGTATGAAACCGCCACCTCCTCCCTGGGGATGCCATCGTTAACCGAGTCACCTGCTGGGTAAGAAAGGTGGTGAATTAACCTGAATTTTCCCAACTCTTTTTTCGGGGCCAAACCCAACAGAGAAACCCGTAGGTTCTCAAATGGTGGTGTCGAAAACGGGCCAGCCATTCTGCCCATTTCCACCTCTTTTAACAACTTCTCTAGAACCAACTGCTCATTATCCCTAACCGATTTCAAATTATCTGACAACTGTAAACCCGTGCACGGCACAAACGGAATAACAAAACCATGCGTGAAGCCATCAAGCAACACCTTTGCCTCCTGCCTCAGATGGTAGCTGTCTAGCCACGGTCGCATCCTTTGCACCGGCATCCTCCCCCTTGCCACCGGCAGTCGGTATAGAGGGGGGTCTTTGGCGCTTGAAGCATCTGAGGGCAGAATGCGCCCCTCCACAAATGGAACAGTCATGTTTGAATTTACAGGATGCAAAGAAGCGACAGTGGCCTTCATTGAAAAGCCAGCAGGATCCCGGACGTTTGGAAGCCACCCCAGACTGAGAGCCCGAGACTGCTCCCGAAAGAAAGGGGGCATGAGGCTTCTGTGACATCATAAATTGTATCCACACGTCAGTCGCCTTAGTCGCCCAACCCACCTCCGGTCTGTCGGCTAACCGGCGTCTAAACTCCTCATCATATCTCCACCAGGCCGAGCCTCCGTGTAGCTTCTGGGCAGTGTATATAGTATCCAAGTATACAAAAAGATCTTGTGCACATGCAGGCTTCTGCCGAACTATAATACTTGCCATCACCGCAAAGGCCTGTAGCCAGTTGCCGAAAGTCCTAGCCACCTTCGGCTTCTTATCCTCACCCTTCACCAAAATTCTCTCCTTATCCACCGTCAGCTGTTCAGGCGAAATCAATGTCCAGATGTCGCTATGGGAGCGCTGGGCTGCGCGGCCGGAGGAGCCGTGGGAGGTACCCATGCGGAAAAGAAGTTTGCTGCCGTCTCCTTGACCGCCTGTCTTGGGAGCGGGTGTAACCACCACTGGACGAGGACAAAGAGCGCCTGGAATATGTCCGGCCCCAACTGGTTCTACCAGAACACCTGCTGTCTCTGCCACGAGACCTAGACCGCCTTCTGCTTGCATAGGATGAGCGGGAAAAGGAACGAGCCGAGCGGGATCGGTGCCTACACCGTTCCTCCGGACTGCACGTACGAGATCCAGCCCTCTAGCGACCCTCGGGCTGCAAGAATACCGAGCATCCTGAGATAACACCCCCCTAGCCGCACAAAATCCAGAAATGTATCTTATAGTGGATGAAATATCCAGTGTATGTGGTCAAAGCTCATAATCCCGGGAGAATCAACAAAAAGTAAACCAGCAATCCTCCAACAGAACAATCTAAAAGCAAGTGCAATGAGGTATATGTACAAGATGGATCCACATATCTACCTGCTGCAACCGGGATGAACGCAAAGGGGAGGTGAAGGGAAGCTGGGGCACACAGCCCCACGCGTATCGCCACCCAACTGGCTTCCTCAGGGGTGTCGTGGTGTTGGCTGTTGTCCTATTTATGTGCTGGCGTCTCTTATGGGGCAAAACGAGCCGCAGCTGATGACTTCCGGTCCAGACCGGAAGTCTAGTATGTCTCTGTCATGTGCGTGTTAGCGCGGTCTCAGAAGTATAAGTGATCGCGCGTGCGCCAGAACTTGGCACACGCAGCGGCGCATGCGCCACAATCTGGCGCACGCTCCCGATCATGTCCCCTGCTGTTCCCCAACGGTATTGCACAATAGTGGCCGGTGAATATGTGAACTAACATCGTGTGGGCAGTAATCCCAAATCACGATGGTATATGGGGTAAAGTGACATCGTGCATGCAGACTCTAGAATGCATCGAGCAGTCTGGAGTCAGGGAAAGGATACATGGATGTTATGTATTAGTGTATCCTGGACTCTTGGATTGCAATTGAAAAATTAGTGTTCAAGTGGGTACACATATGAAAATCCTATTTAACAGTATGATACAATATAATATAATTATACAGCTAAATGACAAACTAATCTAGATGACAATTTAACAAATGCATAATGAATTTAACAATTCATTATGCATTTGTGTGTCAGTGATTGAAGTTGTGCCCAACAAGGGTATTCATACCCACGCATATGCCAAGATATACTTTCATTCTTTCATGGGCCCATGAACCATACATCCACACACCCATTCAACATACATACCAAAGTGCAGGAGGCCTGTGTGACAAGAGGAGCAAAAGGAGCACATGCCAAGCAACATAGAGCCAGAACAACATAATGTAGTACTATAATCAATAGAAACACATGTATCTCAAGTAGAAATAGAAAAGATCATAAAAATACATAATACAACAGTCTTATATCATAAATTTACAATTTCGACCGCTGGTGCATCCGGCATGGGAGTCAGGATTTTTGAAAAGCAAGTCGTCCAGTTGGGCTGTTCAATGGATGTTATTATCCTATATAGTCAAAAGGTCAGGAGGAATCATGGAGTAGATCGATCAGACACGAATCTCAGAGTGGGAAGGGCAAGGTGGAACATAACCCTGTACGGTAAGTATACAATGAATGGAGTTAGGTGAAATGTAAAGTGCAAGGAAAAAAAGGGGGGGCAAGAGCGGGGGGGGAGGGGGGAGGGGGAAGGGGAAACAAGAGCAAGGGGGAAGGGAGAGGCGGGGGGGCGGGAGGTTTAGGAGTGAGTGATCGGGCCTGAGTGCAACTGCCAAGTACACAAGGCGGAAAATAGTGAAAGTGAACAATGGTGACGTGGTCAGTGCCCAATGGTGGTGTGAGAACAATGAGGGGAATATGAAATGGATGTACAAAATAGGGAAAGTGAACATGCACCAAGTGTGATGTGGGCTACTTACTAACCCAAGAGGTGAAAAACTGTGAAGAAGGGGTCACATAAAAACCAGTTGCCATGCCATGTAAGGTGACCCAAAGAGTGCAACGTGTCAAACCAAAGGAAAAAGTGGGGGGATGAGAAGGCCCTGGTATGGGACCTATTAAATGAAAGTGAAGGTGTGTGTTTGCAAGGGGCTAACACCGTGCACCGGCAATGGAATAAGTGAAAACTGATGTCCTACTTACCGCTTGTAAAAACCGCCAAAGAAAAGATCTTCATTCATCCCTGATGGGGCTTGGCACTTGAGACCGAAAATCCATTTAGATTCTGCCCTCAAGAGGGCTGGTGTGATGTCTCCACCACGAATGTTGGATTGTAGTTTCTCAAGCCCACTAATGCGAAGTCCCTGTGGGTCACCCCGATGGTATTGGAGAAAATGTTTGGCCACAGTCGTCAATGTTTTGCCTTGTCTCAAATCATTATTGGCATTGATGATTGTGGAGATGTGCTTCTGTGCCTGTTTTCGCAGTTCTTGCGTAGTTTGCCCCACGTACAAAAGGGAGCAAGGGCACCGTAGGCAGTAGATGACATTTCTGCAACGACAATTTATGAAGGACCACAAGTTGAAGGTTTCTTGACTATGAGGGGTCTGAAACACAGCCCATCGTTGTATAAAGGGGCAAATTGAACAGCCCCCACAGGGGTATGTGCCCTTAAGCCGTTGACCATGTCCAAGTCTGGTGGCCGGTCTTTTGAAATGGCTGTGTGTAAGTGAGTCCCGAAGGTTTCTCGCCCTCCTAGCCACCACTCGCGGTTTTTCCGGGACATGCGGTAAAAGTCTGCGGTCACTCTTCAATATCCCCCAATTTTTACAAAGTATCCGGTAGACATCTTGCCACTGATTATTGAAATTAGTAACCAGGACCGGTTTGTCATCCTTTGGTCTAAGTGTTGGTTGAAAAGTCGTGCTTCGGTCGGTTCGACACGCTCTCTGATATGCCCTTGCTATAGTTTTACGTGGATACCCCCGATTTTGGAATCTCTGTGACAGTTCTTTAGCATGGCTCCTGAATTGTTCAGGTTCGCTGCAATTTCTCTTCAAGCGGAGGAATTGTCCCACCGGGATAGCATTCTTCATATGTTGGGGATGAAAACTTGAATGATGTATAAGGCTATTTGTGGCCGTTTTTTTGCGAAATAGAGTGGTCTGAATCTTGCCTTCCTTCACTGAAATTCGCAAATCCAAAAAATTCACTTCCGAGTTGGAGATAACTGGTGTGAGCTTGATCTGACAGTTGTTGGTATTGAGATCTTGTACAAAGACATTTAGAGCATCCAAAGGACCCTTCCAAAAGAATAGGATATCATCAATAAAGCGATACCATGCCAGAACATGTTCCCTAAAGGTAGGCAAGGGGTACACGTGCTCCCCCTCCCACCACCCCAGAAAGAGGTTCGCGTAGGAGGGGGCGCAACGCGCACCCATTGCCGTCCCGGAGATCTGGCAATAGAACGTTCTATCGAATACAAAGAAGTTTTGTTTGAGGATGAATCCCAAGAGTTCAATCAGAAAGTCTTGGTGTCGAGCATCCCCACCTTCCATGTTTTGGAAGAAATATTTGACCGCATCCAAACCTACCTGATGGATAATATTCGTGTATAATGCCTCCACATCCATTGAGACAATCCACAGATCTTCGGCAGGTAGGACAAGTTCTTCAATTTATGTTATAAGGTGCGATGAGTCACGGATGTAGGATGGTAAACTGGTGACAAAGGTCTGCAAGAAGAAGTCAACATATATGCATGCTTTTTCACATAAACCCCCGATCCCAGCCACAATAGGCCTACCTGGAGGACAGTCTAGGGATTTATGCACCTTTTTTTCCTTGCACTTTACATTTCACCTAACTCCATTCATTGTATACTTACCGTACAGGGTTATGTTCCACCTTGCCCTTCCCACTCTGAGATTCGTGTCTGATCGATCTACTCCATGACTCCTCCTGACCTTTTGACTATATAGGATAATAACATCCATTGAACAGCCCAACTGGACGACTTGCTTTTCAAAAATCCTGACTCCCATGCCGGATGCACTAGCGGTCGAAATTGTAAATTTGTGATATAAGACTGTTGTATTATGTATTTTTATGATCTTTTCTATTTCTACTTGAGATACATGTGTTTCTATTGATTATAGTACTACATTATGTTGTTCTGGCTCTATGTTGCTTGGCATGTGCTCCTTTTGCTCCTCTTGTCACACAGGCCTCCTGCACTTTGGTATGTATGTTGAATGGGTGTGTGGATGTATGGTTAATGGGCCCATGAAAGAATGAATGTATATCTTGGCATATGCGTGGGTATGAATACCCTTGTTGGGCACAACTTCAATCACTGACACACAAATGCATAATGAATTGTTCATCTAGATTAGTTTGTCATTTAGCTGTATAATTATATTATATTGTATCATACTGTTAAATAGGATTTTCATATGTGTACCCACTTGAACACTAATTTTTCAATTGCAATCCAAGAGTCCAGGATACACTAATACATAACATCCATGTATCCTTTCCCTGACTCCAGACTGCTCGATGCATTCTAGAGTCTGCATGCACGATGTCACTTTACCCCATATACCATCGTGATTTGGGATTACTGCCCACACGATGTTAGTTCACATATTCACCGGCCACTATTGTGCAATACCGTTGGGGAACAGCAGGGGACATGATCGGGAGCGTGCGCCAGATTGTGGCGCATGCGCGATCACTTATACTTCTGAGACCGCGCTAACACGCACATGACAGAGACATACTAGACTTCCGGTCTGGACCGGAAGTCATCAGCTGCGGCTCGTTTTGCCCCATGAGAGACGCCAGCACATAAATAGGACAACAGCCAACACCACGACACCCCTGAGGAAGCCAGTTGGGTGGCGATACGCGTGTGCCCCAGCTTCCCCTCACCTCCCCTTTGCGTTCATCCCGGTTGCAGCAGGTAGATATGTGGATCCATCTTGTACATATACCTCATTGCACTTGCTTTTAGATTGTTCTGTTGGAGGATTGCTGGTTTACTTTTTGTTGATTCTCCCGGGATTATGAGCTTTGACCACATACACTGGATATTTCATCCACTATAAGATACATTTCTGGATTTTGTGCGGCTAGGGGGGTGTTATCTCAGGAGGGGGAGCTGGTAGTTTGTAGGGGTGACCAGCACTATCACATGCTAGGTCCCCTTGCTGGATTGTTTGTTTGTGTGTTGTTCACACTTTTAAATGTTTTTATGGTTTTTTTGTGTTGTGGTGTAATTCATATCAATAAAAGTTGTTTATACTTTATTTTTTTGGTCTTGTGGCATACTTCTGTTTTCTTGTGAGTTCTGTATGTGTGTGTGTCACAATAACCGGGAGACTTAGTCACAGGAGAGGTCAGGATGAGTCTGTGGACCCTCTGGACCACAGCGGGAGATGATGGTACTAGCCGACACCCGGAACCGGAGTCTAAGTGGCACCTGGTCTTCACCAGAGCCCACCGCAAAGTGGGATGGTCTTGCTGCAGTGGGGAGCCACCAGGTCGTTCCACGGGTGCGACTAGGCCCACGATCGCAGCCAAGGTAGTATGGCAGGAGATGCAGGATACAGTCCAAGCCTGGGGTGACAGCAGGAGAAATAGCTTGGGAGGATACGGTGAAACCCATGGCAGGAACACAGGAGCTGGCACACAGTACAGGAACGCAGGGACTGACTGGCACACAGAACAGGCAGGCAGACCCTAGGAGCGGGGACGTGCGGCCTGGTCGGAAGGGAAGCAGGTAAGTTCAGGCCAGGGGGGTGCTGCGCCGCACAAGGAGGCACGGGTGTGCCCGCGATCCGCGACAAGGATTGCGGGAGCATCTGTGACAGTGTGTATGTATGTATGTCGGCTAAAGGATACCGAAAAAGAGATTTGTATAAGGCCTACTCAAAAGCTAAAAATAAAGAGGGATTGACACTAATTTTGCATAATAAACCTTTAAATTCAAAAGATGTCATCTGTTGCATTAATACTTATGATGCATATGCAGATGAGATTTACAGATTCCTGAAGAGATAAAGGCCAATTTTAGCAGTTGATCCAGACCTCAATGATAGTTTCACAAAAGATCCCTCAATAACCTATTGCGGGGATGACCTGAGGGACTATTTAGTCCATATTCATAATGCAAAGAATTTTACCAACTTCAATTGGCTGAAATCAAATATAGTAGGCTCTCACTTCTGCAAATCATACAGATTCTGTGCTCCAAATGAAAACTTTCACAAACCATCACTACAAAAAGGATACCCCTATTTTGTAATTTTTCCTAATTTTTTCTATGTGATATTGACCATACATGTTCTATATGGACTACAATAAGTAACAATAAACTATTTGACATCCTTAGAATATTGATAGATATAATCGCCTCAAAACCATATTTTACTGTTTGCATTATACAATAGATACATATTTTGAAGGAACCAGTATTTGAAATTTATTATCTGAAATGGGGTTGAATACACTATAAAGTGCAAATATGTATCAGTATGTTGAGAACGTCCCCTTTAGCCACTATATATCACAAAACAAGTAAGTACGTAACTCTTGCATTAGTTTTCTTACCTTATAAATTGAGATTCTTCACAGTAACACTCTGGAACGTAACTAAGTGATACACGCTCTGAGCTTGCCCCACTTGAAATTAAGTTCTAGTGTGAATTTTTAATTGCAGACCCTAGAGCAGTGGTGGCGAACCTATGGCACGGGTGCCGGAGTTGGCACTCAGAGCCATGTATGTGGGCACCCAGACCTTCACCCCAACACAGAGTTTGGCAGAGAGGACTCAAGGCTTCCTCCTGTGGTTTAAGGCAGCGAGGACTTGCCATACTCAGTGCTATTTTAAAATGACACATCCTTGGCTGCCAGGACTACAGGAGGATCAAGGAGGCATGATCAGAGGTTGATTATCGTTGGAGCTCCTGCTCTGGGTCCCCTGATTCATCAGGAAGAAGAAGGTGAACTCAGATCTGTTACACCTGAGTGGGGAAGAGACACATGCAGGATATCGGGCGCACAATCTTCGTGAACCGCTGCACAGTGCATTATCATCACTTGAAAAAGAAAAGATGATGCATAAAGTGACCAAAAATCAAAGAAAGTACTTTTATTCAATTAGTAAAAAATATACAGCAACAACACAAACTATAAAAACCCTTAAAAAGGTGCCCAGTCGGCACCTAAAGAGCGGACAAGGAAAGGTACAAAGCCATGTCCCTCATATACTCTCCCTGTTTCCTGCTATGAGAAAATACCAAACAGTAAAGTGTGAGGTCCTATCCATGCAGTAAGGCATACATCAAACAAATAAAACCGCAAATGGGTATTGGAGAGTCAGCACAATGGTCCACAATGAGTACAAAATGCTCTGGTAAAAAAGTCACATAATGGGACCTAATGTAAACAATTCTACAAAGATACAAGTAAAGGTACTTACTTTGCAAATGGATAGGAGAAATGCAATCATCAGACAATGCACTTACATACACCAGGAAGAAGAAGGTGAACTCTGTCGGACCTGAGTGGGGAAGCGACACATGTAGGGTATGGGGCGCACAATCTTAGTGAATCGCGGCACAGTGCATTATCGTCAGACAATGCACTTTCTGTGAACTCCTCCTGACAGGTCAGTAAATGTGCCCCACTATGTCCTTGACCAAAGCCCTGACATTATTCCCTTTTCATTTCAATACTTGAATAAGAAAATAACAGCTCCAAATTTACAATTGGGTAACAGAGGCAAAATAGGCTATTTCACTGTAAGAATTTTTATATATGTGGTTATTTTTCTCATAAAGTGTAACAAATTTACTATACTGTGGACTGACTGGTTGTATACATTATACGGCGGACTGACCACTATAATATAGCTTCTGACATGGTATGAGCTTCAGAGCTCTAGATATCTGATCTATATCTGATCTGGAAGAATTATAAATAGATATGAAATAGATAGAAAGATATATAGATGGCAGATAGCCAATAGATAGATATGAGACATATAGATTGATATGATAGGAGATAGATAGAAGACAGCTTCAACTGAGAGAGGCACTTGTGTGTGTGTACTGGTCTCAGAGGAGACCACTTCATACTGGTAACCTGAAAAGTTGTGCTGAAATCCTGAAGATAAAGGGGTGTTCCCATTTCAGCAAATTATTGTTATTGTTTTTATGATAAAAATGTATACAATTTACCAATATACTTTCTATATCAATTCCTTGCAGTTTTCGAGATCTCTGCTTTCTGCCCTGCTATAGGAAGTTTTTATGTTTACTTCACTGGACAGAAATCTGACCATGGTCACACAGGTGACCCATCCCACAGTTCTGATTATTGTCTGTACTATAACGAGCCCTGCAACCGTGTGACCAAAAAATGGTCCAAGAACACAAGATTTTTGGTCGGTTTTTAAGCATGCGTTTACAGTTTACGGTTAAGTAAGCGGCTAATGTGCAAGAATTCGGCAAGGTGGCCAAGTGAGATATCGAAAAGAGGTGTGGGCAGAGGAAGAAACGATGACATGCTGAGGAGACTGCTAGACTAGCTTGAGTAAACGCCCTGACCGACTCGCTAGATTCTCTGCCTGGTTACCAGGCAGAGAGTCAAAGTTCATTTTCTCCACTTTTGACCATCGATCAACTTAGTTAAAAAAAAAAGGGTGCCCTTAGGCATATAAGGCTCTATGGGAACCTGTCTAATGCTAATTTTTTTCAAACAGCGGTGACAGGTTCCCTTTAACTGCCACCTCAAGTGTTGAGAATCTGTGGAGGGTCAGTAAGAGAGTTGAAGAAAAAGAGACAAAGAGACTCCCTTCCAGCCAAGCTGTAGTATGTATCAGAAAGTAAAAACATTTAACTTTTTATTTTATAATCTGGGAACACATTCCTGTTTAATTTTATTCCATGGTATGCATCTGCAATGGAGCACTAGAAAACACACAGGTCAAAAGCTTTTTTTTTTTTTTTTTCCAGTTATTAAGTTAAGCATTTTGTGACTTAAAGGCAAAAGTTAGGCATATTGTTTGGATATTGTAATGAGAGAATTAGGACCCTTAACGTGGGTCGGGAGATTATGTATTTAACAAATAAATATTTACCGCGCTCCTCCTTAGTCCTAGATACTGCTATTAAACCTTAACCCCTTAATGCTCTGCGCCGTAGCTCTACGGGGTAGAGGTACAGGGAGTGAATGAAGAGGGTTCACGGGCTGAGTCCTCTTCATACAAGGGTGGGGGTTGTTGCATATTGCAGCAAACCCCCACCACTAATAACCGCGGTCGGTGCTTGCAAATTCGCCGGCGGCATTTAAAAGACGTGGGCGCTGCCATCTTTATGACAATCGTTGCTCCCCCGAACGTCATCGGGGGGCTGCGATCGGTTGCCATGGTAGCCTCGTGTCTTCGTTTGACCCGAGGCTACGTGGCTTCTGCAGATTCGTTACAATGAGCCAGTGGCTCATTGTAATGAATGAGCTGCAAAAATGCCATATACTGCAATACAGAAGTATTGGAATATACTAGTGAGTGAACCCAGAAATAGTACATCACGTATCCACGTGCTTTTAGTCTGGTTGTCAGTTCAGCCACATGCTTCTTAAAATCTTGCTCGTCAATACAATTCCTTTTTAATCTGAGGAATTGTCCATAAGGCAGTGGTGCCAAACCTATGGCACGCGTGCCAGAGAGGGCACGCAGAGCCCTCTCTGCTGGCACGCGTACCATCTCCCCAATCCCATCATAGTGGGCACCGACACCTGCTGGGTACCTGCGCTCCGATACCTGCGCGGCCCCGTTGAACTCCGATGCCTGCCGGGTCACAGCGCTCTACTGTCTGCGCAGCCCCGGCCCGCTGCCTGCGGGGTCCCAGTGCGCTGATGTCTGCAAAGCCCCGTCCCACTACATGCGGTTCGCGAGGGCCCAGCGCGCCGACATCTACTTGGCCCCGTCCTGCTGCCTGCGGGGTCCGTGCGCCCAATGCCTGCTCCTGTGCTGTGGCGGTGATGTCACCACATCCTCGCTGGTACTTGGTAAGGCCCTCTGTGTTTGTCTGCCTATATTGGGGTGGGGGGTGAGGCCCTATTTCTATCCTGGGGTGGGGGGTCAGGCCCTATTTCTATCCTGGGGTGGGGGGGTGAGGCTCTATTTCTATACTGAGGTGGGGGTGAGGCCCTGGCTCTAAACTGAGGTGGGGGTGAGGCCCTGTCTATATACTGGCTACTGCAGGGACTGGGTATTACCCCTAAACTCACAATGCTGCGGCATTTCTCCTGTATGTTATTTTCTGAGAAAATAAAACTTTTACTTAAAGAGCTACAGCCGCAGTACACAGCCATACACGGAGCTACAGCCACAGTACACAGTCATACATGGAGCTACAGATGCAGTACACAGCCATACATGGAGCTACAGCCACAGTACACAGCCATACACGGAGCTACAGATGCAGTACACAGCCATACACGGAGCTACAGCCGCAGTACACAGCCATACATGGAGCTACAGATGCAGTACACAGCCATACACGGAGCTACAGCCGCAGTACACAGCCATACATGGAGCTACAGCTGCAGTACACAGCCATACATGGAGCTACAGCCGCAGTACACAGCCATACATGGTGCTACAGCCGCAGTACACAGCCATACATGGAGCTACAGCCACAGTACACAGCCAGACACGGAGCTACAGCCACAGTACAGAGTCATACATGGAGCTACAGGCGAAGTACACAGCCATACGCGGAGCTACAGCCGCAGTACACAGCCATACACGGAGCTACAGCCACAGTACACAGCCTTACATGGAGCTACAGCCGCAGTACACAGCCATATATGGAGCTACAGGAGCCCCCCCAAATTTTTCTCTGGTGGGCCCAAGGTACACCAGTTCGACACTGATGGCAGTAATACAGTATTCATCAATATATTAGCTTCTAGTATAGTGTTATTATTGGTAATGTTGGCCTTTCTATAATGGTCTTTTATAACCAGAATTCTGCTATTTATGTGGTTGTAATGGTGGCCTCATGATGTCAAAGTGTTATTTGTCTCTTGTATAGTGGTATTGTGGCGCTATTGGGCTAAATTGCTGTGTTGGCACCTTGTACTAGAAACGTCGCCTTTGGTTTGTAGTTTGGGCACTCGGCCTCTTAAAGGTTCGCCATCACTGCCATAAGGTATCCCTTATGTAAAAATGCTATTTGTTGCCGTTGGTTTTTGATATAATGAAGTTTTGATTTTGTTTTGTTCCATGCTGAGTTTCAAATCCAGGAACTCTACTGTATCTGTCGAAATTTGTGGCACTAGTTTAATATTCAGCTTATTGTCATTCAGTTCTTCAATAAAGTCGATACACTCTTGTTCTGCGCCCTGCCAAAGGAGCACAATATCATCTGTATAGTGATTTTTTTTTATAACTCAAAGTCATCAGGCACAGCACAAAAGTCAGTGTAGGTTAGAAACTAGCCATAGCAATAGGATAGCATCGTTTTGTAAAAAAAAAAAAAACACAAATAAAACAAAAAAAAACAAAAAAATAAAAGAAGTCAGTCTTCCACGCAGTCCACCCATGTCACCGAAATCAGCACTCCTCCAGCTCCTCCACCTCAGCCTCCTTCCCCCCAGTCTGCCCCCTCCCAGGAAAATTTGGCATTTGAACCGGCGTACCCTTCCCAGAGTCACAAACCACTTGTCCGGTTGCTGTTGAGCTCTTTTCCGATGCCCAGGTTTTCCACCGGTCGCAGTCTGTGGGTGATGATGACATTGTTGACGTAGTGGAAGAAGTGTGTAAAGAGGTGTCGGACGATGAGGAGACACGGTTGTCAGACAGTGGTGAAGTTGTTGTCAGGGCAGGAAGTCCGAGGAGGGAGCAGACTGAGGGATCGGAGGATGAAGAGGTGACAGACCCAAGCTGGGTTGATAGGCCGGGTGAACACAGTGCTTCTGAGACGGAGGCAAGTCCTCGACGAGAACAGGTTGGAAGAGGCAGTGGTGGGGCCAGTCGGAGAGGCAGGGCCAGAGCTGGTGCATCAGCGCCAAATGTTTCACGTAGTCAAGCTCCCGTGGCGAGGGCTAGATTTTCGGAAGACTGGAGGTTCTTTAAAGAAACACCGGATGACCGACGGACTGTGGTGTGCAACCTGTGCCACACCAAGATCAGCAGGGGTTCCACCACTACTAGCTTAACTACCACCAGTATGCGCAGTCATATGAATGCTAAACACCCCACTCAATGGCACCAAGCCCGTTCACCTCCGGCCAGGCACAACACTGCTCCTTCCCCTGTGTCATCTGCTGCCTCTGCTAGTCAGCCCCCTGCCCAGGACCCCGGCCCAATCACCTCCTGTGCGAAAACAACATCTTCGCCTCCACGATCCTCTACAGCATCCACCAATGTCTCCATGCGCAGCTTTCAGCTCTCCATACCCCAGACGCTGGAGCGCAAAAGGAAGTCTAGTGCAACCCACCCACACGCCCAAGCCCTCAACGTCCACATCTCCAGATTACTTAGCCTGGAGATGCTGCCCTATAGGCTGGTAGAGACCGAGGCCTTTTGCAACCTCATGGCAACGGCTGCCCCTCGGTATTCGGTCCCCAGCCGCCACTCTTTTTCCCGATATGCCATCCCAGCCCTGCACCAGCACGTGTCAGACAACATCATCCGTGCCCTGACCAACACCATTTCTGACAAGGTCCACCTGACCACGGACACGTGGACGAGTGCTGCTGGGCAGGGCCACTATATATCGCTGACGGCACATTGGGTTAACTTGGTGGAGGCTGGGACCGAGTCTGACCCTGGGGCTGGTCATATACTGCCGACGCCGAGGATTGCGGGGCCTACCTCGGTCCAGGTCTCTCAGGCCTACTATGCCTCCTCCTCCCACCCCTCCTCCACCTCCTCCTCCGAATTACCATCAGTAGGCATGGCGCCATCAGTTGGTAGCTCTAGGCACAGCAGCAGTGCCGTCGCTAAGCGACAGCAGGCGGTGCTCAAACTGCTAAGCCTAGGCGATAAAAGGCACACCGCCCAAGAGATATTACAGGGCATCACGGCGCAGACTGATCTGTGGCTGGGACCGCTGAATCTGAAGCCAGGCATGGTTGTGTGTGACAACGGCCGTAACCTGGTAGCGGCTCTGCAACTCGGCAGACTGACATGCCTGGCCCATGTGTTAAATCTCATAGTTCAGCGATTCCTCAAGACATACCCCAATCCGTCTCATTTGCTCATTTGCCCACTCACCGACTGTTGTGCGACGTGCCCATGAGGTGGAATTCAACATTAACCACGTTATCCAGAGTTTACCAGCAGCGCAGAGCGATTGTAGACTGGCAGATGTCAACTTCCACCAGAACTGGTAGTCAAGTCAGTCAGCTTCTTCAAGTCTACAATGAGGAGTGGACGTGGATGTCTGATATCTCTCAGGTTGCTGAGTAACTTTGAGGAGTCAACACAGATGGTCAGTGGCGATGCCGCCATCATCAGCCTCACCATCCCGTTGCTTGGACTGTTGAAAAACTCTCTGGTCAGCATGAAGTCAGAAGCTTTGCACTCGTCACAAGAGATGGGCGGAGAAGATTCCCTTGTTGATAGCCAAAGCACCCTCAGGTCTGTTTCTCAGCGCATATCGGAGGAGGTGGAGGAGGATGAGGAGGAAGAGGAGGAGAATGTTGGCGAGACAGAAGAGGGGAGCATTGTTCAGTCCTTCACTGTTCAGCGTGTATGGGCAGAAGAAGAGGAGTTGGAGGAGGAAATGGACAGTCACGCCAGTGAGGGGAGTGAATTCTTGCAAGTTGGTACTCTGGCGCATATGGCAGATTTCATGCTAGGCTGCCTATCCCGTGACCCTCGCGTTCAAAGAATTTATTCCAGCACCGATTACTGGGTATTCACTCTCCTGGACCCAAGATACAAGCAAAATCTTTCCACTCTCATCCCTGGAGAGGAAAGGAGTGTGAGAATGCATGAATACCAGCAGGCCCTGGTGCACAAGCTGAAACAGTATTTCCCTTCTGACAGCGCTAGCGGCAGAGGGCGTACTTCTGCGGGACAAGTAGCGAGGGAGAGTAGGTGAGCAGGCAGCTTGTCCAGCACTGGCAGGGGTGCACTTTACAAGGCCTTTGCCAGTTTTATATCACCCCAGCAAGACACTGTCACCTGTCCCCAGTCTCGGCAGAGTAGGGCTGATCTTTACAGAAAGATGGTGAGGGAGTACGTAGCTGACCATACCATCGTCCTAAAAGATCACACAGCTCCCTACAACTACTGGGTTTCAAAGCTGGACATGTGGCACAAACTGTCACTGTACGCCTTGGAAGTTCTTGCCTGCCCTGCCGCTAGCGTGTTGTCCGAGCGGGTTTTCAGTGCAGCTGGTGGCATCATCACCGATAAGCGTACACGCCTGTCGACTGACAGTGCTGACAGGCTGACGCTTATCAAGATGAATAAAGCCTGGATTTTCAGGATTTCCATTCTCCACCAGGTGAAGGAAGCTCAACCTGAATAATTTATGCACTCCTCCTCCTCATTTTCATCCTTCTCCTCCTCTTTGTACACTAAAGCAGAGGAAACAGGCTATTTTTTGCCAGGGCCAACTGGCTTTAGCTATAGTACTCTATGTATTTAATTTTTCTGGAGGGCCACCTACCCGGTCCTCTGTTTTAAACAATTTTTGGGAGTGCCACATACAGGCACTCAATCTATTTAATTTTTCTGGAGGGCCACCTACCTGCTCCTCTGGTTTGAAAACTTTTTTGGACTGCCACATACAGGCACTATCCAAATTAAATTGTCTCCATAGCTGCCTCCACACGTTGTCTCCATTGCTACCTCCACACGTCATCTCCATAGCTGCCTCCAAAAGTCGTCCATATAGCTTGTTAACTTGTTAACTTTGTCGCCACCCTGCTGTGTTATCCACAAAATATACTGGCAAACTTTTATCATTTACCGATATTATTTCAGCGCTTCTTGCGCATCTGTTTACATTCCCCTTACCCGCCATAACCCAAACTTATAAGAACACTACTACACTTGATCTTATACAAAAGGTTCTTAGAAGTGCTGTTTGGGGAGGAGCCGAGAGACAGGGACTTGGACAGGCGAAAGCTCGCCTGGCAGCTCCATCCCAAGATCCAACTAACATAGTTTTAACTGCAGCACCTTTAATCTACTACTACTACCTTACTGCCTCCATACATCGTCCCCTTATCAAACGAGCTGTGTCAGGCAGAATTTTGGGTTGTTTTCAGGCTTCCACATCAAACTTGTTAACTTTGTCGCCACCCTGCTGTGTTATCCACAAAATATACTGGCAAACTTTTATCATTTATTTCAGCGCTTCTTGCGCATCTGTTTACTTTCCCCTCACCCGCTGTTAAGGAGGTCGCACTGGTTTCGGACGCCATCTTGACTACTGTCCGCCATCTTAGATACAGCGGCCACCTTGGGGGGGGGTATGCTTCCCTCTTAGAAGCTATAGGGTTAAATGTTTTAATTCAGCTATTTTTCTCATTTAAACTGTTGTTTGACTTTTCACAATATCCTTGGCATTTCTTACCGTCCTTCGGGCCTCTGTATTCTTGTTATTTATTTTGGTTATGAAGAAGCTTCTAGGAGCCATTGTGTAGATAAGCATGGCTGTAAACAAGGCCTAGTCATTTTTCCCAGAATGTGCTGGTACAAAAACATAATGGCCAATAGAATCTAAGTGTCTTATCAACATCCCAAATGCTGATCTTCATGTGTTAAAATATAGCGGTATTTGTTTGAAATAAACAGTGTGATTTGAGTGCATGGGAAGACCGACTGTGTTTTTCATTCACTCTGTCAGCTCGCTGCCGGCAGCTATCTCATCCTCCCTCAAAGGGTTAATTAGGACTCACCTTACAAAAGTCAAGAGGGCTGTTGGGGCCCTGCATAAAAATCCCTAACATATTTGGCGTCCATCTGGGTGGGTTTAGGAGTAAACAACAACAACACCAAGACAGCCTCCGTGAAGTGTCCCCGCCGGCTCGGTGAACAGAACTGACCAGAGCGCTCTCAGGGTAAGATATTAATTTTTCTTGTCTACCTTGATTTGTCACTTCTGGTTCACTGGTTGGACGGACCGGGTAAGACTGTCTCTGTGTTATATATTTGCCACTGTTGTTCACTGTAACCTAAGCTCAGAGTTTTTGGCAAAGAACCACTTTGTAAGGTGATGGACAGAGACTGAACAGAGACTGGACAGTGACAGAAGCTCAGACAGTCTGTGATGTTAGCTGAAGCTGTGGGACGGGAGGGAGTAACCCTTAGAGGTCCGCACTGCTAAAGTAGGAGATACTTTGTTGTGATTGTCAGATTATCATAGTGTCTATAGTACTGTTTGACTAGTGTCAATAGGGTTGCCCATAGAGGTAGAGAGCTCAATTTGTGCACGTGCAGCGGAGACCCACTCTGATCAAGTGTGCGTTTAGCTTCATTTTGGAGTCTGAACGACTTTGTGGATGACTGTAAGAACTAGTAGTGACTTGGTAAAGAGTCAGTAAGAGAGTTGACTTGGTAAAGAGTCAAGGAGAGAGTAGTTCAGTAAAGAGAATTGATTTGGTTAAGAGTCAATAAGGGAGACTTGGTAAAGAGTCCTCTGAGGAAGTCTGGTATCTAGTTTCTTTGGGGTCGGTCACACAAGGTGTCGGATTCGTTGTATCTGTGGGGGACAGGTTTGGCAGTGTTGCGGTTGTAGACATTTGTGATGGGAAGTAAGCAAAGTAAAGTAAGCCAAGGGTGCGGACCTAGGAAGGCTACTCAGATTGTGTCCCACATGAAGGGAAAGAAATGGACAAAAGGTAGTAGTGAAATTTTAAAGGGTTTGGGTATGTCAGATGATCCCTTGAATGTACATAAGTGGGAAACAGCTTTAGAGGAGAAAAGCGTCTGGCTTAAGGACAGAAAGTGGTATGCACAGGCAGAAGGCTGGCTTGAAGTGAGTAGAGATCTGACATTAAAGGGTTGGACTACGGTTGAAGGAAAGAAGGGATGGTATCAGAAGTTCTCTGAGCAATCACCCCCCCTTAACTGCCTGACAGACAGATACTGTGACGGACAGACCACTCCCCCAACCCCAATCCGACCAGTGTATGCCAAGGGCAGTACTAATTCAAAGGGTCCCGACGGATGGACCTGTTGCAGATGTGGTCTGCAAAACCCGGACTGGTCTGAGACTTGCAGGAACTGTGGAGCTCCTAGACCTCATCATTCCATAAGACCTGTCCGTACTGAAGTGAGATTAGAGAATGCTGCAGTAGCTCCGATAGTAGACGGACAAGGACACGTACTGAGAGAAGGGGAGTCGGCACAATATGGTCGTGTGAATTTCTATAGACCCTGGTCTGCAACAGAGTTAGATGCCAAGCAAAGGCAAGCCCCCGACCCTATAGCAGAGCCTATGAATTTTGTTTCTTACTTGACTAACACCAACACTTCATTTAAGTGTACTTGGCAAGATTTGGAGACCTTATGTAGCATGTGTTTCCCCCGGGGAATGTGGGACCTAGTCAAAGAGAGCATGAGACCGCAATTTCATAGTTTCTACGGTTGAAAAAAGACACTTGTCCATCAAGTTCAACCAAGGAAGGGAAGGGATTGGATGAGGAAGGGATTTAGGGGAAACAATTCTATATAACATAACCATCTATGTTATTTAGGTGTAAAAAGGCATCTAGACCCTTCTTGAAGCTATCCGCTGTCCCTGCTGTGACCAGCGCCTGAGGCAGGCTATTCCACAGATTGACCGTTCTCATAGTAAAAAAGCTCTGTCGCCTCCGGTGATTAAACCTTGATTTCTCCAAACGGAGACAGTGCCCCCTCGTCTTTTGATTTGATCTAATCTGAAACAACTTCCCACCATATTTTTTGTATGGACCATTCATATATTTAAATAAATTAATCATGTCCCCTCGTAGTCGTCTCTTTTCCAGACTAAATAAATCTAGTTGTTTTAATCTTTCCTCATAACTGAGACCCTCCATACCCCTTATCATTTTTGTGGCTCTACGTTGAACCCTCTCCAGCTCCAGGGCATCCTTTTTATGGACCGGTGCCCAGAACTGGACAGCATATTCCAGGTGTGGCCGAACCAGTGCCTTGTATAGTGGTAATATTACATCCCTATCACGAGAGTCCATACCACTTTTGATACATGACAAGATCCTACTGGCTTTAGAGGCAGCTGATTGACATTGCATGCTGTTATTCAATTTGTGATCTACTAGTACCCCCAGGTCCTTCTCAACAAGGGACTCACCCAGATTTACTCCCCCAAGGACATATTTTGCCTTTGGATTATTGGCCCCCAGGTGCATAACCTTACATTTATCCACATTAAACCTCATTTGCCAAGTGGATGACCAAACATTCAGTTTGTCCAAGTCACCCTGCAGCCTATGAACATCCTCCATAGACTGTATTACACTACACAGTTTGGTGTCATCTGCAAAAATAGACACAGTGCTATTAATTCCTACCTCTATATCATTAATAAATATATTAAATAGTAGTGGGCCAAGCACAGAACCCTGGGGTACACCACTCATAACTGGTGACCATTCCGAGTAGGAATCATTGACCACAACTCTCTGGATACGATCCTTCAGCCAGTTTTCAATCCAATTGCAAATGATTTCTGCCAAACCAATAGCCCTAATTTTACCCATCAGGCGTCTATGAGGGACAGTGTCAAATGCCTTTGCAAAGTCCAAGAACACAATATCCACAGCTGCTCCTCCATCCAGGCATCTGCTAACCTCTTCATAAAAGCAGATAAGGTTAGTTTGACAACTTCTATTCTTAGTAAACCCATGCTGGCTGTCACTTATTATACTATTTGATGTCACATACTCCAGTATGTAGTCTTTTACTAACCCTTCCAATACTTTCCCCACAATGGAAGTTAAGCTTACAGGCCTGTAATTGCCAGGCGAAGTTCTAGAGCCCTTTTTATATATTGGCACCACATTTGCCTTGCGCCAGTCACTTGGCACCACACCAGACATTACAGAATCCCTGAAGATTTTAGCCAGCGGTACAGCAATAACAGAACTGAGTTCTTTAAGAACTCTGGGGTGTAACCCGTCTGGTCCAGGAGCTTTGTACACATTGATTTTATTGAGCTTAGATTGGATAATGTCTACATTTAGCCAGCCTAGTATATCGATCCATGACCCGCACTGACACCACCCAAGTCAGAAGTTCTCTCTTCTATTGTATAAACGGAGCTAAAAAACCTATTAAGTATCTCTGCCTTCTCCTGGTCTCCAGTCACCGATGCCCCATTTTCAGAATAAAGGGGTCCAACCTGTTGTGACCCATTTTTTTTTGCATTGATATACCTAAAAAATTTCTTGGGATTTGTTTTGCTATCTTTAGCTACCTGTCTTTCATTTTGTATTTTGGCTGATTTAATTTCTTTTTTACAGATTTTGGTAAGTTTTTTGTAAGTATTGAAAGCCTCAGGTGACCCGTCAGATTTATATTTTTTAAATGCCCTCTTTTTCTCATTAATTGCCCTTTTAACTGTAGCTGTAAGCCACGCGGGGTGTAATCTAGCCCGTCTATACTTGTTACCTATTGGAATAAATTTAGAAGTATAAAAACCCAGGATAGATTTGAATTTCTCCCATTTAACATTAGTATCACCATGTGACAGTATCTGATCCCAGTCTATATCCTGTATTGCAGCCCTGAATTTTTGGAAATTAGCCCTCTTAAAATTCAAAGTTTTCGATTTTCCCACCTGTTTCTGCTTTTTAAAGTTTAAGAGGAAAATAATTATATTATGATCGCTGTTTCCAAGGGGTTCCCTGATACTGACATTTTGGACAGTCTCCTCATTGTTAGAAATCACAAGGTCCAACAATGCGTCACCTCTTGTGGGATCTTCTACAAGCTGCAACATAAAATTATCCTGCAGAAAGTTGATAAAATGTTTCCCCTTCATAGATGAAGACGAGCCCTGACCCCAATTTATATTTGGAAAGTTAAAGTCTCCCATTATCACTACGGTCCCCCTCCTGTGCAGCCCGCTCCATCTGTTTATATAGGTGACCCTCTATTTCCTCAGAGATGTTAGGGGGTCTATAAATTACACCAAAAATAATTTTCTCAAAGCTCTCTTGGCTTTGAATTTCAACCCACAAAGTTTCTGCCTCCTCACACTCTGAGACCACTGACTCATTCACAATCGCTTTTAAGTCTCTTCTGACATACAGACATACACCACCTCCCCTCCTATTTGCCCTGTCTTTCCGAAAGAGTGTAAAACCTTGAATATTAACAACCCAATCATGCGATGCATCGAGCCATGTCTCTGCTACACCAACAACATCTAACTGTTCCTCTAATATCAGAGCCTCAAGCTCGCCCATTTTGCCTGAGATACTTCTGGCATTTGTGAACATACAATTTAATTTTCCACAGTTATTTATCTGATTTAAAGTAATTTTACTGGCACATATATCCTCACCACTGTTCTGCAACTTGTGGATCTCCTTATCCACTGCCTCAGGCCCCCATACACCGCCCACATCACCACCCACCAACATAACCTGCCCCCTCTCTGACCTGTCTACCCCTTCAGTGTCTTCCTTTCCCTCCTCCCCCGATCCTAGTTTAAATACTCCGCCACCCCTGCTAGGATCTTCTCCCCCAGCACAGCAGCCCCCCTTCCACTTAGGTGCAAGTTATCTGCAGAAAACAGCTTGTACCCCAGTGAAAAGTCAGACCAATGCTCTAGGAACCCAAATCCCTCTGCTCTACACCAGGATCTGAGCCATGCATTTAACTCCCTGAGCTCCCGCTGTCTGCTCTGTGTAGCGCATGGCACAGGTAGGATTCCGGAGAATACTACCTTGGAGGTCCTTTCCTTAAGCTTTGAACCTAGTTCTTTAAAATTATTCTTCAGGCTCCTCCACCTACCATCTATTCTGTCATTGGTACCAACATGGACCACGACAGCTGGGTCATCCCCAGCCCCTCCCAGTAATTTATCCACCCTTTCCACCACATGCCGAACCCTGGCACCAGGGAGACAGCAAACCATTCGGTTGAGGCGGTCTTGGCGACAAATTATTCTATCCGTCTTCCTTATTATAGAGTCCCCTACAACCACTAGCTGCCTTGGCTTACCTGCACTCCCATCCACCCTACTACTAGCTGGTCTGCTCCCCCGGCTGTGAGGGAGAGCAGGATCCGCTAGGGCTGCCATTTCTGACACTGACGTCCTTACATCATTGCACAATTTTGCAATTTTGCTTGGATGTTCAGAGTCAGAGTTGGCCTTCCTTTTCTTTGACCCCTTCCTACCCCCTCTATTTACAGTAACCCAGCTACCCACCTGACCCTGCTGGCTTTCCTCTCCACCCTCCACTTCTACCCCGCTTATTGCTTGCTCAGTGAGCAGCATACTCCTCTCAAGATTGTCAATTGCTCGCAGCCGTGCAATATCTTCCTCCAGATCTCTAACACGAGCTTCTAGTAGAAAAATATGGGCACATCTGTCACAGTGGTATTCACCCTCGAACTCTTGCTCCAGCAGTGTATACATGCGGCAGAGTGTGCACTGGAGCATACCACCAATCTTGCTAGCCATATCCTAGTAACAAAACAGTGATAAGTATATAAATCAAGAGATATAAAATGTAGGTTACTTACAGTTCTGTGGACTTCTCTTTTTCAAACTCCGCTTTTTTCAACTCACTTAAGTTCACTAGCCACTTGAAATCACAAGCCAAAACTGAGCGAGCTCAAAAGTGAGTTGCTAGACCTTATCAGGTGTGAACACTAATCCCTCCTCCCAATTAGCAGACCAGGCAAAGAAAGGAAAAAAAAAAATCTATTTAAATTGTGACACTAAGAAAAGTGCTATTACCTATATACTCAGTCCACAATCACCCAAACAACAGATTCACTCTTAACACACACAAAACTCCGCTTTTTTTCAACTCACTTAAGTTCACTAGCCACTTAGAATCACAAGCCAAAACTGAGCGAGCTCAAAAGTGAGTTGCTAGACCTTAACTTATCAGGTGTGAACACTAATCCCTCCTCCCAATTAGCAGACCAGGCAAAGAAAGGAAAAAAAAAATCTATTTAAATTGTGACACTAAGAAAAGTGCTATTACCTATATACTCAGTCCACAATCACCCAAACAACAGATTCACTCTTAACACACACAAAACTCCGCTTTTTTCAACTCACTTAAGTTCACTAGCCACTTAGAATCACAAGCCAAAACTGAGCGAGCTCAAAAGTGAGTTGCTAGACCTTAACTTATCAGGTGTGAACACTAATCCCTCCTCCCAATTAGCAGACCAGGCAAAGAAAGGAAAAAAAAAATCTATTTAAATTGTGACACTAAGAAAAGTGCTATTACCTATATACTCAGTCCACAATCACCCAAACAACAGATTCACTCTTAACACACACAAAACTCCGCTTTTTTCAACTCACTTAAGTTCACTAGCCACTTAGAATCACAAGCCAAAACTGAGCGAGCTCAAAAGTGAGTTGCTAGACCTTAACTTATCAGGTGTGAACACTAATCCCTCCTCCCAATTAGCAGACCAGGCAAAGAAAGGAAAAAAAAAATCTATTTAAATTGTGACACTAAGAAAAGTACTATTACCTATATACTCAGTCCACAATCACCCAAACAACAGATTCACTCTTAACACACACAAAACTCCGCTTTTTTCAACTCACTTAAGTTCACTAGCCACTTAGAATCACAAGCCAAAACTGAGCGAGAATTAGAGTCATTCTTGCATAACTATCTCCCTGAGGACGGTGCACCTTTTGTTGAGACATTGGAGTCTGGCCAGCATTTTATAGAAAGCATGGAACGCTGGGCTAGAGAAAGGTTGCGAGAAAATCCTATATGTCTGGATGAGATAAGACAGAGACCCAGACAGCCAGTGGAAGAGTTCTACGGGGAACTGTATGCAGCTTTTGGACACATGGGATATGATTTGACCAATGACCAGCACATAGCGCACTTTGCCAACTGTTTTGTTAAGGGATTGTTACCAAAGGTGCGTAACGGACTGGAGACTTCTTTACCAGACTGGCGTACAGAGGGACCTACCAAACTCTTACAGAAAGCCAGAGGGACAGAGATCAGACTTGGTCACGAACCGACCACTGCCAGAGTAAGACTGACAACAATCCCGGAAGTACCAGCCGCCAGACCCAAAAGGAGGGCGTGTTTCAACTGTGGGGAGGTGGGACATTACAAGATTGACTGCCCATACCCTAGGAAACAGAAAGAGACTCGATGGGGTGGAAATGAACCAGGATGTCAGCAGGCACTCCCCCTCCAAGACAGCCCACAGATTCCCCAAGACAGCCCCACTCAAGGTGGGGGCCCTGCTCCACGCTAGGAAGCAGGCAACCCCGTGTCCCCCGTGCAGGCTGTTGTCTCTACAACAGGCACAGCCACAGGTGATCAGGTGCTTGATATAAAACTGAACGGGGAGCTAGTTCCTTTTGTTGTAGACACGGGGGCAGCCATTACTGTTATCAACAAAAAACATCTGAAACCTGATCAGATTTCAAAACAGACACTCAGAGCTTCTGGGTTTGATGGACAGAAGGCATCATACCACACAACGGTGCCTCTCTCACTTGACTTTGGTAAGACCATTGACCATACAGTAGTGACAAAGTGTTTGGTACTGGAAGGCAGAGGACAGAACCTTTTAGGGACGGACGTGTTGCAGGCACTGCAGGCCTGTATACAGTATCACCCTGACGGCACTATTACCCTGTCTTCAGGACTTCCTGAAAAGGTGGTGTGTAAAATCCTAGCACTCGCTGTTGACCCGGAAACCGTGGGTCAGATTTATGTGGACAACCGGATTGACACAGAGGTCCCCATAGCCTTTTGGGCCACCTCTAAAACTGATGTGGGGCTACTACCAGTCAGCCCGGTAATGGTAAACCTAATACCAGGAAAGGAGCCTCCTAGACTAAGGCAGTATCCTTTAACCCCCGCCCAACAAGATGCTGTTAATACCCAGGTACGAGACCTTTTGCAGGCAGGGGTGATAAAGCGCACTGAATCCCCAGCAAACACTCCTTTGTTTCCAGTAAAGAAGAAAACTCAAAAAGGGCAGCCAGACACCTACAGAATGGTCCATGACCTAAGGGCTGTCAATGAGTGTACTGAGGCGATTACTCCAGTGGTCCCTAACCCACATACCTTACTGGCAGGAGTTCCCGAGAATGCCACATTCTTTACAGTGGTTGATCTGGCAAATGCATTCTTTTCAGTACCCCTCCACGAAGCTTGCCAGTTTTTGTTTGCTTTCACTAACCAATTTTTCCAGTACACATGGTGTAGGCTCCCTCAAGGGGGGCAAAACTCCCCCACCCAGTATTCCATGGCTCTACAGGAAGTACTGTCAGACTGGTTTCCCCCCCCTGATGTTGTACTTTTGCAGTATGTGGATGACTTACTGGTGTGTGCACCCACCCTGCAGGTTTGTCAAGATGCATCTATTGATCTTATGTGTTTTTTGTTCCAAAAGGGTTGCAAAGCATCCAGAGATAAGCTCCAGTACTGCCAGGAGAAGGTGGTCTTCCTAGGCCACTGCCTCTCAGCCGCAGGCAGACACCTGACAGAGGAAAGAAAGCTGGCAGTCCAGAACATGCCCCTCCCTAGAGGCCTTAAGTCCCTTCTCATGTTTTTGGGACTTGTAAGCTACTGCAGGCCTTGGATAAGGTCTGCTTCCAGCCTGATGCAACCTCTCTATGACTGCATTGCCTCTATCCCATTTGCCCTCACTCCAGAGGCAATTGATGCATTCCACAGCCTTAAGCTGGCAATCCTGTCTGCCCCAGCCCTAGGCACACCACATTACAGCAAACCATTTATCTTGTTCTGTACTGAGTACAAAGGTCATGCCACAGGTGTCTTAGTTCAGGAGCATGGTGGTCTTCCCAGGCCAGTGGCCTACTATTCAGCCCGGCTAGACTCAGTTGTGAGAGGAGCCCCCTCATGTGTTAGAGCAGTGGCTGCAGTCAGCACTCTGCTCAGCAAGGCCAGTGAGTTGATCTTGGACTACCCAGTTACTGTGAAAACCCCACATGACTTGCACAGTGTCCTCACCCAGGTACAGCCCAAACATCTGAGCATGGCCAGACAGCTCAGACTCCAGTGTGCACTCCTGATGCCCCCGAACGTCACACTGAAAAGGTGCACAACTTTGAATCCTGCCACTCTGTTGCCAGCCTTACAGGATTCAGAGAGGGGGGAGGAAGGGTCCCCTCCAGACTCCTTGTTCCTTCACAGCCTTTCAGATGAGGAGCTTTTTGAACTTGAGAATGAGCATGACTGTTTGTCCCTTATCCAACAGGAAACCTGTGGTTTTGCTCATGTCACAGATAAGGAGCTATTTAACCCGGATGTTGAGTTTTTTGTAGATGGCTCCAGGTCGGTGGGAGAAGATGGACGGTTCTACACTGGATATGCAGTGGTCAGTGGCGCACATGAGGTAGTAAAAGCAGAACCACTCCCTCCACACAGGTCAGCGCAGGAGGCGGAGCTGATGGCACTCAAGGAAGCGCTGCAGCTGGCGGAAGGTAAGAGGGCAAATATCTACACGGACAGTAGATACTGCCATGGGGCTTGTCATGACTATGGACCCATATGGAAGGCCAGAGACTTCCTCACCTCTGCAGGGACCCCCATTAAGCATGGCCAATTGATTAAAGAGCTCATGGATGCTCTCTTACTTCCACAAGAGGTGGGGATAATAAAAGTAAAAGCACACACAAAATTGGCAACTCCACAAGCCAAGGGCAATGATGTGGCTGACAGGGCGGCGAAGGCAGCTGCACGGAGGGAACCCAGAGACTGTCCGGTAGTCTTTATGGTGAGTACTGAGCCTAAAGAATTTGATCCACAGGTGTTCCTGTCCCTGGTGGCCCAAGTGTCATCAGAAGAGAGGGAAGTGTGGAGGAGAGCTGGGGCCCAGATGCAAGCCGATGGGACCTGGATACTGGGAGAGAGGGTGTGCCTGCCAAGATCCCTGTACCCAGCAGTAAGTCAAATAGCCCATGGACACACACACACATCCAAAATGGCCATGCTAGCGCTTATAAACCGCCAGTGGTTTGCCCCGGGCATTACTACCCCTGTCACTAGACTAGTTGAGGCCTGTATAGTCTGTGCCCGCCACAACCCGGGTAAGGTGGTAAAGACCCCACAGAAGGTGACACCCAAGCCGCTGTATCCCTTCCAGAGACTGCAGATGGATTTTATCCAGCTACCAAAAAGTGGTACGTACGAGTACGTGCTTGTGTGCATTGATCTCTTTTCAGGGTGGCCGGAAGCTTTTCCCACGACCAAGGCTACTGCCAGAGCCGCAGCCAAGAAGTTGGTGAGTGAGATTTTCTGCAGGTTTGGACTCCCAGAGACCATAGAGTCCGATCGCGGAACCCACTTCACTGGACAGGTAATGACTGAGACCCTGTCCCTCCTGGGTGTAGAACAATCCCTACATACCCCCTACCACCCCCAAGCTAGTGGAAGGGTTGAGAGACTAAACGGCACTCTCAAGTTAAAGATCCAGAAGGCCATGGAGGATACAGGGAAACCATGGCCCGAGTGCCTTCCTGCTGCCCTCTATTCAGTCAGAACCACCCCCAACAGAAAGACAGGATTGTCCCCTTTTGAAGTACTGTTTGGGTGTGCACCGAGGTTAGGCCTGTACTTCCCGCAGACCTTACAGCTGATGGGGGGAAACCAAGTGGACTATGCTATCCAGTTGAGTCGAGCTCTAGAAAAGGTCCACAAAAGTGTTTTTGATTCCCTTCCAGATCCAGATAGTGATCTCAGGACCCATATCCTGAAGCCTGGAGACTACGTGTGCGTGAAAAGACACACCAGAAAGAGTTTGGAGCCTCGCTACGATGGTCCATACCAAGTCCTGCTGACCAACGCCACATCTGTCAAGCTTGAGGGGAAACCAACATGGCTCCATGCTTCACATTGCAAGAAAGTACAACAGCCCTCATCCTAGTGGGCATACATATCCTTTTCTTAATTGTCCAATGCACTCATGACCAACATAAAGTAATTGCAATTACAGGAGAAAAGGGAAACAAAACACTATGGTATAACTCCACTGAAGTGACGGTGGCAAGTTTTGAGCTGAGCTTTTGTGAGATAGCAAAGTGCAAAATTAAGAGGGGATGCCCAGGGGGAAAATGTGAAAATTGGATGGAGGCCCACATGTGTAAAGACGGAACACAGTACATATGTGTAACAGATGACTACTGGGGAAAGACCTGTAAAGACTGGGGTGCAGTAGGGTGGAACACAGGAGGTGACTGGGGATACAAACCCCAGTCGGCCCTTGACAGGAAGGATCACAGGGGACAGTCACTTAAGAGCCGTATGACAATAACGAAAAGACCATGTGATCTGGGGAGAAATCAGATTGTTATCACCATAGAAAACCCAGGGGAGTACGATGAAGGCATGTACATAATAGGCACATATGGGGGAGCAGCAGAGGACTATAGAACTCCATTCTGGATACGTGATATGGAAGGACCATATGGTCGGACGACCAATGTCTTCCTTCAAGAGGTACCAGCATACCGTGGAATAGTGGCCCGAGCAAATCCTAGCTATGAGGACAAATTAGCCATAGAAACAGGATATGAAGCTACTAATGCATGGGTGGAATGGATGAAGTATAGTGCAGCCAGTCAGAACATGAGCAATTGTTTGGTCTGTGGCATGGCTAGATCTTCTCTCCTTGCTGTCCCTTTTCCAGCTGCCCCTGACAGCGCTCCCACTTCTCTTTTTGGTTGTCTTATGACTCTTTTTCAAAACAAAACCTCCGCAGATAACAAGTGTGAACCAGTGACTAAGGAGTACCATGCTGTAAAACCATACAAGCCTCCCTCTGGTGCCCTGGTGAATGCTAACACGGATCTCCTCTGCATCTACAGAGCCGACCAAAATGCTCCTAAAGTTGGTAACTTCACTTATGGTTGGTGCAACAAGACCTATTCTGGTATAACCAGCACAGGATCCCATAAAGTGGCAGTGTCAGATGTGTATTGGTTTTGTGGGGATAAGAAAGTTAAGGCTTACCTTCCCCAGGGGTGGGAGGGCGAGTGTGCAGTGATCAAGTTCATACAACCTTTCCTAGTGGTCCCCTGGGAAACCTTTGACCGGGTGCATGAAGAAAAAGTAGAGAACTATGAGGGGTTCTGGAAACCTACAAGAGCAAAAAGAGAAGCACCCAAGGGGTCCTTAGATAACCGGGTGTACTTAGATGCAACAGGAGTCCCAAGGGGGGTCCCAGATGAGTTTAAAGCTAGAAACCAGATATGGGCAGGCCTAGAGTCCATAATTCCCCAGATAACTGTTAATAAAAATGTTGATTGGATTAACTATATCTATTGTAACCAACAGAGATTTGTGAACTATACCCGAGATGCTTTCAAAGGTGTTGCTGAGCAGTTGGACGCCTCATCCATCATGGCGTTCCAGAACAGGATGGCCCTGGATATGATTCTTGCTGAGAAGGGAGGAGTTTGCAAGATGGTGGGGGCTGCCTGCTGCACGTACATACCTAACAACACTTCTCCGGGGGGGTCAATAACACGCGCCCTTCACAAAATTGAGGCCTTATCTGCAGAGTTAAAGGAGAATTCTGGAGTGGACACATCATTCTTTACTTGGTTGGGGGACTGGAAGAGTTTCTTGACTCAAGTGGGGGTGATATTGGGGATTGTGATTTTGCTCTTGTCACTTATTACGTGTTGTGTGGTCCCCCTCATCAAGTCCACCATGTCCCAGATGGTCGTCCGGGCAGTAAGAACCACCAGAGGAGAAGTGCTCGGAATGGAGAATGATTCCCATTTGGAGAACCAGCCTGATAATAAACCTGTGAACTATGAGAACTCAGTGATGTGATTTGAGTGTGCAGACCTTTAACCCTTTTAGTGACTGGCCTCCAGGGGATCTGGTGAAGAGTTAACAAGTCCAGCAGGTACGGGCTTAGCCTACCTGTATGTACCTGGAGCTGGAGGAGGTCGCTTTAAGAGGTTGTAGGTCTGCAGTCTCAAACAAGGGGGGAATTGTTAAGGAGGTCGCACTGGTTTCGGACGCCATCTTGACTACTGTCCGCCATCTTAGATACAGCGGCCACCTTGGGGGGGGGGTATGCTTCCCTCTTAGAAGCTATAGGGTTAAATGTTTTAATTCAGCTATTTTTCTCATTTAAACTGTTGTTTGACTTTTCACAATATCCTTGGCATTTCTTACCGTCCTTCGGGCCTCTGTATTCTTGTTATTTATTTTGGTTATGAAGAAGCTTCTAGGAGCCATTGTGTAGATAAGCATGGCTGTAAACAAGGCCTAGTCATTTTTCCCAGAATGTGCTGGTACAAAAACATAATGGCCAATAGAATCTAAGTGTCTTATCAACATCCCAAATGCTGATCTTCATGTGTTAAAATATAGCGGTATTTGTTTGAAATAAACAGTGTGATTTGAGTGCATGGGAAGACCGACTGTGTTTTTCATTCACTCTGTCAGCTCGCTGCCGGCAGCTATCTCATCCTCCCTCAAAGGGTTAATTAGGACTCACCTTACAAAAGTCAAGAGGGCTGTTGGGGCCCTGCATAAAAATCCCTAAAACCCGCCATAACCCAAACTTATAAGAACACTACTACACTTGATCTTATACAAAAGGTTCTTAGAAGTTCTGTTTGGGGAGGAGCCGAGAGACAGGGGCATGGACAGGCGAAAGCTCGCCTGGCTGTGGACCGCCAGCTCCATCCCAAGATTAGGCAGCCTCAGAGGCATCCATGCATACTGCCCCTGCTGTTTCCTGTCCATTTTGCCTCCACGATCCTGCACAGCGTCCACCAATGTCTCCATGCGCAACTTTCAACTCTCTATACTCCAGACGCTGGAGCACGAGAGGATATACAGCACATCATCCCATTATCAAACGAGCTGTGTCAGGCAGAATTTTCAGGTGTTTCACCAGATACATAGTGGAACTCGGCCCATCTGTCGCCGCCATGCTGGAGACCTGAAGTTTCAATCATAGAAGCAATATGGATGCCTATACTGTCACTCTTAATCATGGAAGTCGTCTCCATGGCTGCCTCCACATGTCATCCCCTTATCAAACGAGCTGTGTCAGGCTCATTTTTCGGGTGTTTCACCAGATATGTTATGGAACTTGGTCACTATGTCGCCACCATGCTGTGTTATAGACTAAATATACCGTCAACCTTTTGTTGACATAGGAAATCATTTAGTGCTTCTTGCTCACCTCCTTTGGTTCCTCTCTGCCACCCATTGGTTTGAAGCCCGAGTCCATTTAGGGTATGTCGCCATGACACTCTCTGCCGTCCCCTATAGTGTCAGGGTCAATTATTGGATGTTTTAGATGCTATCTAGCCTCATTCGGTCACTCTGTCATGGCCATGTTGTTGCCCATAATTTTGGCATAATGGTGCGATTAAGCAGCCTCAGAGGCATCCATGCATGCTGCCCCTGCTGTTTCCTGTCCATTTCCATTGTGATTACATCCTTTTCTGAGGTTTCAAGGTGTTTGGCCAAGCTTTCCTGTGCAGACCCTTGGTCCCCTTGAAAAATGCTCGAGTCTCCCATTGACTTCAATGGGGCTCGTTATTCGAGACGAGCACTCCAGCATCGGGAATAGTTTGTCTCGAATAACGAGCACCCGAGCATTTTAGTGCTCGCATATCTCTAACAACAATCTATTTGGCTAAAAGTAGGTAAACTCCGGTCCAGAAAAGAAATCTTATAGGGAAACCATCCCAAAGACCTCAAAAATACGTACTATAGAAAAAAGCAATGGACCGCAAAAATAGTACCACACGTCAAAACAATCGTACTACATAGAAACCACAAGAAAAGTGTGACGTGTTATAGGTTACTGGAATGATATATACAATAAGTCGGTAGACAATGCAATTACAATCTTTATTATAGCAAAAATAAATACATGAAAAGATCCAAGCCAAAACATTTAAAAACAATTAAAAGCACCAACATGTGCATAGCTTTCAAGATTGCTACCAGGGAAAATGAGAATGTAGATAAATACTGGTAGCATATAGCAGCCTGACAATAAAGTGCAAGGATAAGCACATTCATTTCAATGCACAATATGTCTAACCATTTACTTTGCCATTGTTTACACTGTACCATACCGTATACAAGAAGTTTAAAAATATAGAGCATAACCTATTTTCTCCCGTATTTCAGTTCCGTCTTTGGGGACGTATAAATATGGGTTAAATACATGCTGCATAAAGATGAAAAACATCACTTATATACAGTCTCATATGGCACAGAAATTCAGAGCTGGAGAAATCAGAAACTAGAGTAGAGCAGCACTGTGATATAATGGATAATGAATCCCCGTGCGGGTGCAAGCCTTGGCGAACCCAACTCTAAGGTAAGCAAAAGTAATCCGAAAAATAGAAAGTGAGGCAGCACTCCTGGAGAAATAAGGTGTTTATTCACTCAGGTGCACCTTCCATAATGGGTGAATAAACACCTTATTTCTCCAAGAGTGCTGCCTCACTTTCTATTTTTTGACCTGGAGAAATCAGATGATCATGTGAATGCAGCCTTATTATGTATTGAACCAATAAAATTCCCTAAAGGAAATAAATCAAGACAACAGTTCCATGTATTAAGAGTCGTAGATTTGGGTGATTAAATGTAACACTGCAAACAACTTGTATCACTTGCGCTGGTGTTTTTCATGGAATACAGGTGAGGAGCATGTTGAGAAACATAAGATGGTAGAAAGTGTGTACTATATACTCTATATCCTTAATCTTATACTGTTCATTAAAATAATTTAATGATGAACTACAATTGTGCTCTTATAATCTATCTATTTAGGAAAGCCAATCATTCCCTAACTGCATGAAACCCTCAGCTCCGACTACCATCCAGACCAGATCTCCCAGACAGATGTCCCTGGCAGGCAGAGGTAACAGGTCTTTCTCTTGTACATGGTGCCATTCCCTGAAGCATGCAATGCAATGACATTGCATGCATTTGGGGACATATTCAGTTCTACCAGGCCACAGAAGGTAAGCATTTCCTCTCTTTTTTGTTTTTATTTTTTTTTGTTCACTGGGAGCCCAGTGATTATAATATTCCAAATATATTGGCTATTATAGGGGCAAAGTTAATATATAACTCACTGAGTGACTGTTATTTTCATATCCTATGAGGGCCTACATGGGGACAGTCTTATAATAGACCAGATATATTATTCAGCATCAGATACTGTTATAAATCTGCTGCAGCATAATGCTGTCTATCATACTCTGCTTTGTTCTGGTCCTGAATATATGTAGTAATCTTGGCTCTTGTAACTTATATATGTAGTAATCTTGGTACTGATCCTGTATCTTTGTAATAATCTTGGCTCCAGTGCCAATTTTACTACTAAAACGTTTTACTAAACTTGTGTCTGGTAACATATCTATGTAGCAATCTTGGTTTTGGTAACATATCTACAAATATGTATTAAGCTTGTTTCAGGTGCTGTCCCCATGCAATACTTTTAGTTATATTATAGTTTCTATGTAACAAGTTTTGTTATATTACTGTTTTTATGCATCAGATAATTTTAAAACTCTAGACCATTGGGAATACCCACAATCTCTTTACAGCCCCGGACTCATCCTAGACTGAAACTTAGTCATGCAATTGTGAAACCATTGGAAACTATTGATTGGCTAAGACGGGCCTACAAAATTTAACAGTCAGGGCCTACAAAATTCCTAGGGGTGGCCCTGACAGTAAGTATTGCTATACTGGTACTGCAATGTACAAAACCATGACAATTAATCAAATCTCTTTAATATGCTTAAAAAATGCATAACTGTAATGTTGAGAATGTAGCAACTAAGGTGCTGCAAAAAACTTTATTTTAGGTTCTTTTGTAAACCACTACATTTCAATGCATGAGTGCAGCAGTATTTTTGCATTGTTTGTGCCTTGTATTTAGACAGCTGTAGTAAATCTAAACTATACACATATTTACAAAAAAAAAATACAAAAGTAAATTAACACAATTTAATTGAATTATAGAGCTTATTCAACTATTTATGAATTGATAAATAGAAATTTAAAAAAAAACTAGATGCTCAAGAAAACAAGAAAAAATAATTATGAAAGAAAATAAATAGGGAAGCCAATCAAGTCAGATAAATCAGCAGCAGTGTATATCTAGGGTCTACCCTTACACTTCATTGTTAAAAACCTTCCTTCTTCTCTTCCTCCCAGGGGCGGACTGGCCATTAACTCCACCGGGAGAAATCCCGGTGGGCCGACCTGTCTGGGTGATCTGGGGCTGGTCCGTGCAGGAGCATGTGACACAGTGCAGGCTAACATTCCATCAGCACAGAGAGCAGCCTCACCTACACTACAGGCCGCCCGTGCACTGTACTGGGGTCAGCAGCAGAGAGTCCGATGGAAGCTGCTGCCCCTGTGATTAGCAGACAGCTGATTACAGCTACACGGAGCTCAGCAGGGCTCCATGAAAGGACAGCGCTGAGGTCAGGCACAGGGCCCTGCTACCCCTCCTTCCATAACCAGGAAGCAGGAGGCTGCTAGACGGGACGGAGAGGGCTGGGGAGGAACACAAGAGCCATGTGTATGGAGATCTCAGCCCTGCCAGGCAGCTGCAGCTGCTTCTCTGCACATTGATTCTCCACACAAAGAACTTTGTTACTCTCATAAATAGTAAGTGCAATGTGTAAAGTATTTTCTTACATTTTATTGACATATTTATGTGAGTTTATATATATATGTAATGTATGGGTATTGTTAAAGATATTACACTGGACTCAGACGCCATCTTACATATTGTCGGACATTTTAAAGATTCAGTATTCATTTCATATAACTTTGTGTAGTGATAACTAAAGTTTGGGTGTTTCCCTCTCTGCAAACAAAGGCTTAGTGCTCACTAGCACCACCTAGTGGAAGGTATCCAGGCGAGCACCTGGGAAGTTTCAGTATTTGCATGTAGCCAATAGTATCAGACTCCTTTGTGTGCTTACATCCAATAATGTTACATTTCCTAGGTGAGAACACCCAATTATAGTTGTTGCTTTCCTAATTACACGCCTTATGTAAAGTGCCTTATGGTTTTCTATAAATGTCCGTCCCTCAATAAATTTATCAGTCTTGTTGCTAACTTCCTGCAAGGACAGGTCTTGTCTTTTCATTCAAGTTAGTCAAATTCCAGCGCTGGACACAGACTCATTTAATTTGAAAGTCACCTTACAATGATTAGGGGTTTGAGCCCCAGATATAAATCTATAAGAATTGGCGTCCCAGGGTGGGCATACTTTTATGGATATCTAACCATCGAGGTGACCTCCGCAAGAGTCCAGGCGGCCAGTGACCAGAACTGACAATGAGCGCTCGTCGGGGTAAGTCAAGTCTATTTTTGTCTACCTTGACTGTAGTTCTGTTTCACTGGCTGAAAGGGACTGGGTAAGGTCATCTCCTTGTGTGATATTATGTACTTTGCCTTACATGTCCATATATAATAGTATGTTCACGATGATTTCGGCAAAGGATCACTTGTACGGTGACCGACAGAGACTGAACGTGACAATGTATGTTGTAGAAAAAGGTCTGCAGTGCCCTCTTGTGGATTGTTGAGATAGTTCAGAAAGTTTGTGATGGTGTTGAGATTTTGTTCATGTAAGCGCGGATAGAATCTGGAAGTTTGCAGATACAAATTCTGGCCAAATTTACGTATCGTTCCTTCGGGATTGATGCGGCCCCGTGATGCGGAAAGGACAGTAGAGACAAGAGGGACACTGACGGGAATTTTACAGTTGAGCGTTAACTCCTTGATTTCTGAAATATTGTGTGAAGGTCTCTAATTTGTACTTACTGATAGTTAGCGGGGTAGTCTGGAGCTGTATGTACGGAGGATATCTATAGCCCTTGAACAAAATCAGGTATTCCACAGATTCCACAAAATGGGTAGTGAGCAAAGTAAGACTGTAGCTGGACACTGCAGACCTAAAAAGGCAACTGACATAGTGTAACACAGGAAAGGTAAAGAGTGGGTAAAAGGAAGTTATGAGGTATTGAAGTTTTTGGGTATGTTAGATGATCCCCTGAGTGTGCAGAGGTAGGAGACAGCACTTGATGAGAATGGTGGCTGGCTCAAAGACAAAAGTGGCACACCCAGGCAGAAGGTTGTTTTGATGTAAGTAGAGAGTTAATGACAAAGGAAAGTGGATGGGGTTGATTACTGGAGACTTAGACCAGTGACTACGGACGGACCAGGGCAGAGGGACAGGAATCCTAGAGAGTTCTCATTAAAAAAAAAAAAAAAAAATCTTTTGGAATGCAACCAGCACCCTCTTAGACTCCACCCCCGTATCTGGGGGTTAGAGAAGATGACACGCCCTACCATCTTTTAGTGGTGGCCATCTTAAGACAGTATATTCTTTTCAAGTCCCTGAAAGTTAATTGCCTATAACTCTACACTGTAGGCTGGTTGTAGGATAGCAGCCGAGTCACCCTTGAGGCGTCCTGGCGGAAGTTTGAAATATAAATAAAATGCCGGCAGGTGAATATTTTCACCAATTTCAAACATTTGCTAAGGGTCTTGAGTGTGCAACGCTGTTTGTTTGTTTATTTTATTTTAAAACTTATTTGATTCTGACAATTGCAGAAAAATTAGTAGAAAAAGTGTTGCAATGTCTCTGGTACCTACTTTCTGGAGTTCAAAGAGTTAATCAGGGGGAGATCTCTGTGCAGCTGGGCTTTGTTTTGTCTTATCTATGTCTGTGAGAAGTGGCCTTGAAGCACACAGAAAGCATCTGTGTTGAGTGGGGGAAACAGAGCTGACAATCTAAAAGACTTAAAGGAATTTGCTTGTGATAAGAATACAAAGAGACACACTCTAGGAAACCTAGACGGCCCCAACAGGGCGGGACAAGGGGGTGGTAATGGACAAGGATGTCAGCAAGAACAGTCCCCCTCTTCTGAAAGCCCCCCCCCAAATAGAGTTAGTGCCTTTCATTGTAGAACTCTTCCCTGTTGGCAAATGTTTTCCTCTCTGTGCCCCTACATAAAGATTACCAGTACCTATTTTCCTTTACCAGTGTAGTAATCCAGTATATCTGATGTAGATTCCCACAAGGGGGGTAAAACTCCCCCAGCCAGTACTCCATACTACACGGCCCTACAGGGAGTAGACTGGCAGACTAGCCCCTTACTGGATGTTCTCCTTTTCAGTATGCGGAGGACCTACTGTTGTTGTTTGCCAGGATGCATTTATTGACCTTATGTGTTTTCTGTTCCAGAATGGTTGTAAAGTTTCCAGAGACAAACTCCAGTACTGCCAGGAGAAGGTGGTCTTCCTAGGCCACTGCTTCTCAGCCACAGGCAGATACCTGACAGAGGAGAGAAGGCTGGCAGTCCAGAATGTGCCCCTGCCCTGAGGCCCTAAGCCTCTTCACATGTTTCTAGGACTGGCCAGCTCCTGCAGCCTGGGATAAGGTCTGCTGCCTCCAGCCTGATGTTGCCCCTTGATAATTGAATTGCCTCTTCTCCATTTGCCCTTAGTCAGGAGGCAATTGATGCATTCTATAGCCTTAAGCTGACAAATTCTGTGTGCACCGGCCCTAGGCACATCCCACTGGATCAAACTTTTGTTTTATTTTGCATTGAGTATCTAGGCCACGCCACAGGTGTCTAGTCCAGGAACGTGGTGGCCTCCCCAGTGGCCCATTATTAGGCTCGGTTAGACTCAGTCGTGAGGCGAACGCCCCTCATGTGTCAGTAGCTGCAGCCAGCAATCTGCTCAGCAAGGCCAGGGAGTTGATCCTAGATCACTCAGTTACAGTGCAAACCCCACATACCTTGCACAGTGTCCTCACCCAAGTACAGCCCAAGCATCTGAGCAAAGGCCAGACAGCTCAGACTCCAGTGTGCACTCCTGATGCCCCAGGACACACTGACAAGGTGCACAGCTCTGAATCCTTCATTCTATCGCCAGTCTTCCAGGATTCAGAGAGGGGGGAGAGAAGGGTGATTAATGCAGATGTTGAGTTTTTTCTCATAGATGGCTCCAGGTCTGAAGGAGAAGACAGACGGTTCTACACTGGATATACAGTGGTCAGTGGCGCACATGAGGTAGTACAAGCAGAACCACTCCCTCCACACAGGTCAGCGCAGGAGGTGAAGTGATGGCACTCAGGGAAGTGCTACAGCTGGTGGAAGGTAAAAGGGCAAACATCTATACTCAAGGTATAGTTCTGGGGGCTAAACACGACTATGAACCCATATGGAAGGCCAGAGATTTCCTCACCTCTGCAGGGAACCCCTTTAAGCATGGCATGCTGGTTATAGAGCTCATGGATGCTCTCCTACTTCCACAAGAGGTGAGGATAGTAAAAGTAAAAGCACACACAATTTGGTAAATCCACAAGCCAAGGGCAAGTATGTGGCTGACGGGATGGTGAAGGCAGCTGCACAGATGGACCCAGAGACTGTCCTGAAGTCTCAGCGGTGAGTTATGAGCTAAAAGTTTGATCCACAGGTGTTCCTGTCCCTGGTGGCCCGAGAGTCATCAGAAGTGAAGGGAGTGTGGAGGAAAGCTGGGGCCCAGATGCCGATGGGACCTGGATGCTGGGAGAGAGGGTGTGCCTGCCCAGAGCCCTGCCCCCGACAGTAAGTCGAGTAGCCTGCGGAAACATACACATCCAAAATGGCCATGCTAGTGCTCATAAACCATCAATGGTTTGCCCCGGGCATTACTACCCCTGTCACTAGACTAGTGAAAGCCTGTATAGTCTGTACCCGCCACAACCCGGGTAAGGTGGTAAAGACCCCACAGAAGGTGACACCCAAGCCGCTGTATCCCTTCCAAAGACTGCAGATGGATTTTATCCAGCTACCAAAAGTGGCACGTAGGAGTACGTGCCTGTGTGCATTGATCTCTTTCCAGGGTGGCCAGAAGCTTCTCCCATGACCAAGGCTACTGCCAGAGCTGAGGCAAAGAAGTTGGTGAGTGAGATTTTTCTGCAGGTTTAGACTTCCAGAGACCATACAGTCCGGTCGCAGAGTAGCTGGTTGCAGTATGGGTCTTGCCTGTGCCTGCTGGCTCTCAGACCTGGATGTTGAGGCCTTGTCTTTCTCAAACCTCTGCTGGTTTCTGTAGGTCTCTCCCACCGATCCCATTTGGTCAATAGTGGCCTCCATCTCCTGCACAACATCAGCGAGCTGTTTGGCCAGTGAGTCCAGCTTCTTGTCTAGCAGGGCCTGTTTCCCCGGGTTTGCGGTCTTTAGCATATATGTGCAGTCTATCTGTTTCTGCATATACAGTTTGTGTTTCTTCAGTGTCTCCATTTTTCTCACCAGTGCTGGTATCTGAGCGGCCAGCTGGAGCTCAGGTGATGGCTCTGGGGGCTGCAGTTTGCTGCGGGGGGCTTGCTCAGGGTTGCTTGCAGTACTGGATCCTCTGGGTGCACTGCCACCGCTTTTCCCTTGCACTGGACCCTGCGTTTTTGGCGCAGAGCACTGTGATCCCTGGAGTTTTGCGGTCATTGCTGCTGCACGGGCCTCACAATCTCCTGGTGGGTGACTGGATCCCAGATGTCTTGCAGATTCACCTGTAGCACCTTTGGGCCTTCCCTCATGGCTGCTTCTGGTCACAGCCTGCAGGCCCCCAGACCTGGTGCGCTCAGAAGGTAACACAACACTCTGCTGCAGGTTCTCCTGGATTGTCTGTCTCTCCAGTGATGTCCTCCTCTGCCTGCCCGGGGTGGAGGTGGATTGTCCACCTGAGGCCTGGGATGGAGGCTGCTGCACACTCTCACTGTTTCTTTCTTTTTGTCTTTCCACCATTGTTTCTTTACATACAGACACAGATTGCTTCACCAGACTCTTACTTTTTGCTGTTTCTTGTTCCACAACAACTTTCACCAGATTTCTTGGACTGCAGACATTTGCTGAATCTTTGGGATTAAAATCCCTTGCTGAATGTGTCTGGGTATTAGTTCCCAGTTTAGGCCTTGAAGCCTGGGCCTTGGTTGGGGAATCTCCCCGCCCAGGGTGGCCCCGCCCTGGGCTAGCTCCAGACATTGCAAAGTCTCACGAGCACCACTTGCACACGTCCTCACAGCTAGGAGGCAGTATTATAGTAGTTATATTCTTGTACATAGGGGGCAGTATTATAGTAGTTATATTCCTGTACATAGGGGCAGTATTATAGTAGTTATATTCTTGTACATAGGGGGCAGTATTATAGTAGTTATATTCCTGTACATAGGGGGCAGTATTATAGTAGTTATATTCCTGTACATAGGGGGCAGTATTATAGTAGTTATATTCTTGTACATAGGGGGCAGTATTATAGTAGTTATATTCCTGTACATAGGAGGCAGTATTATAGTAGTTATATTCTTGTACATAGGGGGGCAGTATTATAGTAGTTATATTCCTGTACATAGGGGGCAGTATTATAGTAGTTATATTCTTGTACATAGGAGGCAGTGTTATAGTAGTTATATTCTTGTACATAGGGGGCAGTATTATAGTAGTTATATTCTTGTACATAGGGACAGTATTATAGTAGGTATATTCCTGTACATAGGGGGCAGTATTATAGTAGTTATATTCTTGTACATAGGGGGCAGTATTATAGTAGTTATATTCCTGTACATAGGAGGCAGTATTATAGTAATTATATTCTTGTACATAGGGGGGCAGTATTATAGTAGTTATATTCCTGTACATAGGGGGCAGTATTATAGTAGTTATATTCTTGTACATAGGGGGCAATATTATAGTAGTTATATTCCTGTACATAGGAGGCAGTAATATAGTAGTTATATTCTTGTACATAGGGGGCAGTATTATAGTAGTTATATTCCTGTACATAGGGGGCAGTATTATAGTAGTTATATTACTGTACATTGGGGCAGTATTATAGTAGTTATATTCTAGTACATAGGGGGCAGTTTTATAGTAGTTATATTCTTGCACATAGGGGGCAGTATTATAGAAGTTATATTCTTGTACATAGGAGGCAGTATTATAGTAGTTATATTCTTGTACATAAGGACATACGACAGCACAGGTAACCAAGGATGCTTACCCACAAGCTCTATAGCATTTCTATCTTGTAGCGCAGGCAGTGGTTTCATCACTGCACCCGCCAGCAAGCCGATGCCATGTGCAATCGTGGGTATCCCAGGGCGCATGCATGATCTTAAAAGCAAAGCATCCTTGGAAACCCACGATTGATTGTAGGAGGATATAGTGCTGAAACTGCTATGAAGATTTACCCGGCTCATTACAAAACATTGTTTGAATTAAGTCAATCCACTAACAATGTGACTTGTAACATTTTGCAAATTCCACCCACATCACATGACCCCGCCTACTTCATTTGACTCCACCCACAACATAGGGCCACTCTTAGAATTTTTTCCAGGGCCTCTTTAATTTCCCAGTTCGCCCCTGCCTCCTCCCCATTCCTTTCTCTCAGGTGATTTATCAAATAGTTGTGCATTAGATTAGTGCTAAGTTAGAATAAACAGGGCCGGATGTATAACTTTTCTGCGTTAAGTGTAGTTGCTGCGCCTATATTCTGGCGCATTGTTGCGCCTGAATTATCACAAGTTACAACAATTTGTGATGAATTAAGTTCCTGCCTCTTATTAACCCATTAACGCTCTGCGCCGTAGCTCTACGGCGCAGAGGTATAATGGATGTATGAAGAGGGCTCACAGGCTGAGTCCTCTTCATACAGAGGTGGGGGTTTTTGCATTTTGCACAAAACCCCCACCGCTAATAACCGCTGTCGGTTGCACCGATCACGGCTATTAACCCTTTCAACGCCGCCGGCAAAGTCATCTTTTTCCGATCGCCGCGCCCCCGAACGTCATCGGGGGGCAGCGATCGGTTACCATGGTAGCCTCGGTTCTTCTTTTGACACGAGGCTACATGGCTTATGCAGGTTCGTTACAATGAGCCAGTGGCTCATTGTAATGTATGACCTGCAAAAATGCCATATATTGCAATACTGTAGTATTGCAGTATATGGTAGGAGCGATCTGACCATCTAGGGTTAATGTACCCTAGATGGTCTAAAAAACAGTGAAAAAAATTAAAAAAATTAATAAAATATTAAAAGTTCAAATCACCCCTCTTTCCCTAGAATGGATATAAAACATAATAAACAGTAAAAATCACAAACATATTAGGTATCGCCGCATCCCAAAATGCCCTATCAAAATATAAAAACGGTTACGGGCGGCGGTGACCTCCGAGGCGGGAAATGGCGCCCAAATATCCGAAATGCGACTTTTACACCTTTTTACATAACATAAAAAATGAAATAAAAAATGATCAAAATATCGCACAGACCTCAAAATGGTAGCAATGAAAACGTCGCCTCATTTCGCAAAAAATGACCCCTCACACATCTCCGTGCACCAAAGTATGAAAAAGTTATTAGCGTCAGAAGATGGCAAAAAAATTTTTTCTTTTTTTGTACACATTCGTTTAATTTTTGAAAATGTATTAAAACACAATAAAACCTATATAAATTTGGTATCTCCGCGATCTCACTGAACCAAAGAATAAAGTAGGCATGTTATTTGGAGCGAAGAGTGAAAGTCGTAAAAACTGAGCCCACAAGAACGTGACACATGTGCGTTTTTTTTTCAATTTTTCCACATTTGGAATTTTTTTTCAGCTTCGCAGTACACGGCATGTTAAAATAAATAACATCAAGGGAAAGTAAAATTTGTTACGCACAAAATAAGCCCTCACACAAGTCTGTACACGTAAAAATGAAAAAGTTATGGATTTTTGAAGTTGGAGAGCGAGAAATGAGCCGAAAAACCCTGCGTCCTTAAGGGGTTAATCACTTTACTTTAGGCGAAATTAGGCGCAGTTTAGGTGCAGTATAGGCGCAATGTTAGATTCGGACACTTACATGCGATCCTCCTGCAAACTCCTCTCTGCTTTTCTCACCCCAGCATGAGAATGACCCCCACAGCAGAGTCCAGGTGTGTGACACCCTGCATCCAGTGATCTCCTCAGCAGTGGCTTCTCCTGGAGGGGATCCCCCAGCGCTGATCTCCTGCTTCCCCCTGTACTTCTGGCCAGTATCCTCCTCAGACACTAGTGTGATCATCCTGCTACACAGGGGACACTTTTGTGTAGTATCTGCAAAATCCTGCAAACTTGTCTTCTCTCCTGCTCTGAGTTTTGTAAATAGAAGGTCATGAACTGTAAACAGAGGCTGCAGGTAGAGTCTGTAGTGTCTGCTGAGTGACTGCTGAGTGTCTGCTGAGCTCTGCTGCAGGGAATAAGCTGCTCTGCACAAGAGCTCAGTGCTGCTTCTCAGTTTTTGCTGGATTGGTAGGATAAATGAGGGAAACATGGTTATTTTTGCTGCATGGCTAGTTTGATGTTTAGTTGCAAAAGTGGCGCAAAAACAGTGCGACACTATAAATAGGCGCAAAAATAACAGAAAAACAAGTGACACATCTGACCCATAGTCTTCTGCTGGTATTGTAAGGAAATTTACCATCTGATTCTTATTGTATATACTCTAGTATAAGTCGACCCAAGTATAAGCCGAGGCCTCTAATTTTACCATAAATAACTGAGAAAACGTATCGACTTGAGTATGATTAAAAAGGACTGCCCTTATCACTAAATGGTTCCTTTCCATGGCTGCAATGTTAAGAAATGAGTTTGTATACTTATATGCAACTCACCTGATGTGTGTCCAATCACAATACATGAGTCCTGCATATTCAATCTTCCTTGCACTGCTCTGCCTCCCTTTTCCTGATTGATATGGACTCACTGCTACCACTATGCAGACAGTATGGAACTAGTACTTAGGGACTGTCTGACAATATGCAATTATTCACTTAAACAGTTCCCTTTACGTTTCAGTGGGATTTTAGGAAACATTACAATAGAAGACAATTCAGGTCCAGCTTCAAAGAACAGTATCAACAAGGTTTTATTTCAACTTCATGATAACATCCAAAGTTGTACAAAAACTAACATGCTGGTCAATGCATTATTCGCACTATGTGCCCTTCGGGAAGGTTCACGTTGACATTTTTTTTAAAATGTCAGTGATTTTCCACTGAAGCCATATGGACACATACAGAATGGTTTTCTCTTCCTGGATTCAAAGATTTTTCACTGATACTTTACTGAACCATTTTTTCCATTGGGATTTCACACTTCAGTTTATCTCCACTGATCAGTGGGTAGTGGTAAAAATTATTGAACCTATTATTGAAAGAATGGTTCAGTAGGGATCACTGAAAGTTTAAAATCACTCTACCCTTACTCATGACTAGGTCACTAGTGTGTAAGTCACTCCTTATAAGCAAATGCATTTCCCAGTGACACCCACTTAGGCGGAGCCAAAGTGGAATCAAAATATACAGACTGATATTGTAAAAATTCTTAAAAATACAATAAAAAAATAGACATTATTAGCCTGATGTCATACCCCACTATATATCCAAAACAAGGTTATTATTGTGGCATTCTCCACAAGCTTTCACGGTAAAATAATCTTGTGTTTTCATCATCATCCAGTCACATGTTCACATGAGAGGGTATGCTACATCCCCCACGGGCTTATGTTATCCACATGATCCATTATGTGACTGATTGTCTTGAATACAATGGTAGGAGTACCTGTCCTGGTTAATGCAAGGTTCAGTTGGTTCTCTGGTGACCGGGTCAATAAACAGAGCCATGTTTAAAAGTTACAGGGGCAGATTTATCAAGTGTCTGAAAGTCAGAATATTTCTAGTTGCCCATGGCAACCAATCACAGCTCCCCATTAAAATATTCATGAGCACTGGTAGAATAAAAGCTGAGCTCTGAAATATTCTGACTTTCAGACAGCTTGATAAATCTGTCCCACAGAGTTTAAAAGTTTAATATTCCATGCCGTGTACTGGGAAGTGGGAAAAAACTTCCAAATGTAGTGAAATAGGTGAAAAACTGTATTTGCACCGTTTTCTTGTGGTCTTGGATTTTACAGCTTTCTTTGAGCTCCCAAATAACATGTCTTCTTTATTCTTTGGGTCGGTACGATCACGGCGATACCAAATTTATATAGGTTTTATAATGTTTTCATACATTTACAAAAATTAAAACTTACTGTATAAAAAAAATCTTCATTTTGCATCTTCTGGCTTTAATAACTTTTTCATACTTCAGTGTACGAAGCTGTGTGTGGGGTAATGTCTTTCAACAGGACTGTGCAGCCTTTTGATCACTTTTTACAGAATTTTTTATATTTTGCAAAATGGCAAAAAAGTCTCATTTTTGACTTTGGGCGCTATTTCCAATTACAGGGTTACAGAGTTTTCCATGCCAGGAATAACCATTATTATATTTTGGGATGCAGCGATATTTATGATTTTTAGTGTTTATTTATATTAGTTCTAGGGAACGGGGGTGTATTTTTAGGGTTTTTTTCTTTACATTTTATTTATTTATTTTACTATTTTTTTTTTATACCACCTAGTGTACTTTAACCCTGGGTTGTCTGATTAATCCTACCATATACTACCATACTACAGTATGGCAGTATATCGGGATTTTACAGATCATGTATTACAATGTTCAAATCACACATTGTAATTAGAGATGAGCGAACATACTCGTCCGAGCTTGATGCTCGTTCGAGCATTAGCGTACTCGAAACTGCTCGTTGCTCGGACGAATACTTCGCCCGCTCGAGAAAATGGCATCTCCCGCCGTTTTGCTTTTTGGCGGCCAGAAACAGAGCCAATCACAAGCCAAGAGACTCTGCACTCCACCCAGCATGACGTGGTACCCTTACACGTCGATAGCAGTGGTTGGCTGGCCAGATCAGGTGACCCTGGAATAGACTAGCCCCTGCCTGCGCTGCTCGGATCATTCTGTGTCTGGATGCCGCTAGGGAGAGAGCTGCTGCTGGTCAGGGAAAGCGTTAGGGTGTTCTATTAGAATAGTGTTAGGCAGGAGTGATTCAACAAGAACCCAACAGCCCTTCTTAGGGCTACAATAACGTTATACATTTTTTTTTTTTATTTGCAGCTAGTACCATATTGTGAGGAATTTGCAGGGGGACTTGCTACCGTTGTGTTTAGCTCTTAGTGACACACATATCCATCTCAAACACCAAAGTGGGACAATTTATTAGGGGTTTGATTTCAATTAGGCACAGTCTGCCATTTACTTTTTATTTTACGTTTATTTTTTCATAACTCAGCGTCATCTCATCTGGCATAGCAGTGTGCTTTCATACTTGGCTAGAAAATAGCCATAGGAGAATCCAAACGGCTTACTTAGGCCTACAATAGCGTTATATATTTTATTTCTGGTTGATCTGCTGGTGGCTGGCCTTGCTGTAGTGCATCTAATACCATATTGTGAGGAATTTGCAGTGAGACTTGCGACCGTTGTGTTTAGCGCTTAGTGACGCACATATCCATCGCAAAGACCGAAGTGGGACAATTTATTAGGGGTTGGATTTCAATTAGGCACAGTCTGCCATTTACTTTTTATTTTACGTTTATTTTTTCATAACTCAGCGTCATCTCATCTGGCATAGCAGTGTGCTTTCATACTTGGCTAGAAAATAGCCATAGGAGAATCCAAACGGCTTACTTAGGCCTACAATAGCGTTATATATTTTATTTCTGGTTGATCTGCTGGTGGCTGGCCTTGCTGTAGTGCATCTACTACCATATTGTGAGGAATTTGCAGTGAGACTTGTGACCGTTGTGTTTAGCGCTTAGTGACGCACATATTCATCGCAAAGACCGAAGTGGGACAATTTATTAGGGGTTGGATTTCAATTAGGCACAGTCTGCCATTTACTTTTTATTTTACGTTTATTTTTTCATAACTCAGCGTCATCTCATCTGGCATAGCAGTGTGCTTTCATACTTGGCTAGAAAATAGCCATAGGAGAATCCAAACGGCTTACTTAGGCCTACAATAGCGTTATATATTTTATTTCTGGTTGATCTGCTGGTGGCTGGCCTTGCTGTAGTGCATCTACTACCATATTGTGAGGAATTTGCAGTGAGACTTGTGACCGTTGTGTTTAACGCTTAGTGACGCACATATCCATCGCAAAGACCGAAGTGGGACAATTTATTAGGGGTTGGATTTCAATTAGGCACAGTCTGCCATTTACTTTTTATTTTACGTTTATTTTTTCATAACTCAGCGTCATCTCATCTGGCATAGCAGTGTGCTTTCATACTTGGCTAGAAAATAGCCATAGGAGAATCCAAACGGCTTACTTAGGCCTACAATAGCGTTATATATTTTATTTCTGGTTGATCTGCTGGTGGCTGGCCTTGCTGTACTGCATGTACTACCATATTGTGAGGAATTTGCAGTGAGACTTGTGACCGTTGTGTTTAGCGCTTAGTGACGCACATATCCATCGCAAAGACCGAAGTGGGACAATTTATTAGGGGTTGGATTTCAATTAGGCACAGTCTGCCATTTACTTTTTATTTTACGTTTATTTTTTCATAACTCAGCGTCATCTCATCTGGCATAGCAGTATGCTTTCATACTTGGCTAGAAAATAGCTATAGGAGAATCCAAACGGCTTACTTAGGCCTACAATAGCGTTATATATTTTATTTCTGGTTGATCTGCTGGTGGCTGGCCTTGCTGTAGTGCATCTACTACCATATTGTGAGGAATTTGCAGTGAGACTTGTGACCGTTGTGTTTAGCGCTTAGTGACGCACATATCCATCGCAAAGACCGAAGTGGGACAATTTATTAGGGGTTGGATTTCAATTAGGCACAGTCTGCCATTTACTTTTTATTTTACGTTTATTTTTTCATAACTCAGCGTCATCTCATCTGGCATAGCAGTGTGCTTTCATAGTTGGCTAGAAAATAGCCATAGCAATAGGATAGCATCGTTTGGTTTTAAAAACTAAAAAACACAAAAAAAAACCCCAAAAAAAAAGTAAAAAAAAAAATTAAAGTTATAACTTTCATTTTCAAAATGTTTAACCCGAGGGCTAGGGGTAAAGGACGAGGGCAGGGACGTGGGCGTGGGTGTCCAACTACTGCAGGGGTCAGAGGCCGTGGTCCTGGGCGGGGTGAGACACCACCTGCTGATGAGGGAGCAGGGGAACGCCGCAGAGCTACACTCCCTAGGTTCATGTCTGAAGTTACTGGGACTCGTGGTAGAGCACTGTTGAGTCTTCCACGCAGTCCACCCATGTCACCGAAATCGGCACTCCTCCAGCTCCTGCACCTCAGCCTCCTCCCCCCCAGTCTGTCCCCTCCCAGGAAAATTTGGCATTTGAACCGGCATACTCTGAGGAACTGTTTTCTGGACCCTTCCCACAGTCACAAACCACTTGTCCGGTTGCTGCTGAGCAATTTTCCGATGCCCAGGTTTTCCACCAGTCGCTGTCTGTGGGTGATGATGACCTTCTTGACGTAGTGGAAGAAGTGTGTAAAGAGGTGTCCGACGATGAGGAGACACGGTTGTCAGACAGTGGTGAAGTTGTTGTCAGGGCAGGAAGTCCGAGGGGGGAGCAGACTGAGGGATCGGAGGATGATGAGGTGACAGACCCAAGCTGGGTTGAGAGGCCGGGTGAACACAGTGCTTCTGAGACGGAGGAGAGTCCTCGACCAGAACAGGTTGGAAGAGGCAGTGGTGGGGCCAGACGAAGAGGCAGGGCCAGAGCAGGTGCATCAGCGCCAAATGTGTCACGTAGTGAAGCTCCCGTGGCGAGTGCTCCCGCGGCGAGGGCTAGATTTTCAGAAGTCTGGAGGTTCTTTAAGGAAACACCGGATGACCGACGGACTGTGGTGTGCAACTTTTGCCAAACCAGGATCAGCAGGGGTTCCACCACTACTAGCTTAACTACCACCAGTATGCGCAGGCATATGAATGCTAAACACCCCACTCAGTGGCACCAAGCCCGTTCACCTCCGGCCGTGCACACCACTGCTCCTTCCCCTGTGTCAGCTGATAGTCAGCCCCCTGCCCAGGACCCTGGCACAAAAACCCCATCGTCGCCTCCACGATCCTCCACAGCATCCACCAGCGTTCAGCTCTCCATACCCCAGACGCTGGAGCGGAAAAGGAAATATAGTGCAACCCACCCGCACGCCCAAGCCCTTAATGTCCACATCTCCAGATTGCTTAGCCTGGAGATGCTGCCCTATAGGCTAGTAGAGACCGAGGCCTTTCGCAACCTCATGGCAACGGCCGCCCCTCGGTATTCGGTCCCCAGCCGCCACTACTTTTCCCGATGTGCCGTCCCAGCCCTGCACCAGCACATGTCAGACAACATCATCCGTGCCCTGACCAACGCCGTTTCTGACAAGGTCCACCTGACCACGGACACGTGGACGAGTGCTGCCGGGCAGGGCCACTATATATCGCTGACGGCACATTGGGTTAACTTGGTGGAGGCTGGGACCGAGTCTGACCCTGCGGCTGGTCATATACTGCCGACGCCGAGGATTGCGGGGCCTACCTCGGTCCAGGTCTTTCAGGCCTACTATGCCTCCTCCTCCTCCCACCCCTCCTCCACCTCCTCCTCCGAACTACCATCCGTGGGCATGGCGCCATCAGTCGCTAGCTCTAGGCACAGCAGCAGTGCCGTCGCTAAGCGACAGCAGGCGGTGCTCAAACTGCTGAGCCTAGGCGATAAAAGGCACACCGCCCAAGAACTATTACAGGGCATCACGGCGCAGACTGATCTGTAGCTGGCACCGCTGAACCTGAAGCCAGGCATGGTTGTGTGTGACAACGGCCGTAACCTGGTGGCGGCTCTGCAACTCGGCAGACTGACACATGTGCCATGCCTGGCCCATGTGTTAAATCTGATAGTTCAGCGTTTCCTCAAGACATACCCCAATCTGTCTGATTTGCTCACGAAGGTGCGCCGCATCTGTGCGAATTTTCAGGAAGTCCAGCACAGATGCTGCCACTCTCAGGGCAGCGCAGCGCCGCCTCCAACTGCCCGCTCACCGACTGTTGTGCGACGTGCCCACGAGGTGGAATTCAACATTAACCATGTTATCCAGAGTTTACCAGCAGCGCAGAGCGATTGTAGACTGCCAGATGTTAACTTCCACCAGAACTGGTAGTCAGGTCAGTCAGCTTCCTCAAGTCTACAATGAGGAGTGGACGTGGATGTCTGATATCTGTCAGGTGCTGAGTAACTTCGAGGAGTCAACACAGATGGTCAGTGGCGATGCCGCCATCATCAGCCTCACCATCCCGCTGCTTGGTCTGTTGAAAAACTCTCTGATCAGCATGAAGTCGGAAGCTTTGCGCTCGTCACAAGAGACGGGGGAAGAAGATTCCCTTGTTGATAGCCAAAGCACCCTCAGGTCTGTTTCTCAGCGCATATCGGAGGAGGTGGAGGAGGATGAGGAGGAAGAGGAGGAGAATGTTGGCGAGACAGAAGAGGGGACCATTGTTCAGTCCTTCACTGTTCAGCGTGTATGGGCAGAAGAAGAGGAGTTGGAGGAGTAGGAAATGGACAGTCAGGCCAGTGAGGGGAGTGAATTCTTGCGCGTTCGTACTCTGGCGCATATGGCAGATTTCATGCTAGGCTGCCTATCCCGTGACCCTCGCGTTCAAAGAATTTATTCCAGCACCGATTACTGGGTATTCACTCTCCTGGACCCACGGTACAAGCAAAATCTTTCCACTCTCATCCCTGGAGAGGAAAGGAGTGTGAGAATGCATGAATACCAGCAGGCCCTGGTGCACAAGCTGAAACAGTATTTCCCTTCTGACAGCGCTAGCGGCAGAGTGCGTAGTTCTGCGGGACAAGTAGCGAGGGAGAGTAGGCGAGCAGGCAGCTTGTCCAGCACTGTCAAGGGTACGCTTTACAAGGCTTTTGCCAGCTTTATGTCACCCCAGCAAGACACTGTCACCTGTCCCCAGTCTCGGCAGAGTAGGGCTGATCTTTACAGAAAGATGGTGAGGGAGTACGTAGCTGACCATACCATCGTCCTAAATGATCACACAGCTCCCTACAACTACTGGGTTTCAAAGCTGGACATGTGGCACGAACTGGCGCTGTACGCCTTGGAGGTTCTTGCCTGCCCTGCCGCTAGCGTGTTGTCCGAGCGGGTTTTCAGTGCAGCTGGTGGCATCATCACCGATAAGCGTACACGCCTGTCGACTGACAGCGCTGACAGGCTGACGCTTATTAAGATGAATAAAGCCTGGATTTCTCATAATTTCCAATCTCCACCAGGTGAAGGAAGCTCAACCTGAATAATTTATGCACTCCTCCTCCTCATTTTCCTCCTTCTCCTCCTCTTTGTACACTAAAGCAGAGGAAACTGGCTATTTTTTGACAGGGCCCACTGGCTCTAGCTATAGTACTTTATGCATTTAATTTTTCTGGAGGGCCACCTACCCGGTCCTCTGTTTTAAACAATTTTTGGGACTGCCACATACAGGCACTCAATCTATTCAATTTTTCTGGAGGGCCACCTACCTGCTCCTCTGGTTTGAAAACTTTTTTGGACTGCCACATACAGGCACTATCCAAATTAAATTGTCTCCATAGCAGCCTCCACACGTTGTCTCCATTGCTACCTCCAAAAGTCGTCCATATAGCTGCATCCATACATCGTCCCCTTATCAAACGAGGTGTGTCAGGCATAAATTTGGGTTGTTTTCATGGATTCCACATCAAAGTTGTTAACTTTGTCGCCACCCTGCTGTGTTATCCACAAAATATACTGGCAAACTTTTACCATTAACCGATATTATTTCAGCGCTTCTTGCGCATCTGTTGATTACACTGCTGTGTAATCCACAAAATATACTGGCAAACTTTTACCATTTACGGATATTATTTCAGCGCTTCTTGCGCATCTGTTGACATTCCCCTCACCCGCCATATCCCAAACTTATAAGAACGCTACTACACTTAACTTGGTGGAGGCTGGGACCGAGTCTGACCCTGGGGCTGGTCATATACTGCCGACGCCGAGGATTGCGGGGCCTACCTCGGTCCAGGTCTCAAAGGCCTACTATACCTCCTCCTCCTCCTCCCACCCCTCCTCCACCTCCTCCTCCTCCGAATTACCATCCGTGGGCATGGCGCCATCAGTCCGTAGCTCTAGGCACAGCAGCAGTGCCGTCCCTAAGCGACAGCAGGCGGTGCTCAAACTGCTGAGCCTAGGCGATAAAAGGCACACCGCCCAAGAGCTATTACAGGGCATTCCACATCAAACTTGTTAACTTTGTCGCCACCCTGCTGTGTAATCCACAAAATATACTGGCAAACTTTTATCATTTACCGATATCATTTCAGCGCTTCTTGCGCATCTGTTTACATTCCCCTCACCCGCCATATCCCAAACTTATAAGAACGCTACTACACTTCATCTTATACAAAAGGTTCTTAGAAGTGCTGTTTGGGGAGTAGCCTAGAGACAGGGGCTTGGATTGGCGAAAGCTCGCCTGGCAGCGGAGCGCCAGCTCCATCCCAAGATCCAACTAACATAGTTTTAACTGCAGCACCTTTAATCTACTACTAGTTCACTGCCTCCATAATAATAATAATAATAATAATCTTTATTTATATAGCGCCATCATATTCCGTAGCGCTTTACAAATCATAGGAAACAAATACAAATGTAATATAACAGAGCACAACATTTGTATGGAACAACAGGAGTGAGTTCCCTGCTCGCCAGAGCTTACGGTTTATGAAGATGATGGGGTAACACGAGGTAAAAGAATATTTAATGGTCAAGCCATTCTTCTTAGGGAATAGAACAAAATATAATAAATGGAATTGCTGTCGCTTGAACCACTCAGCCGTCATCTTATATACCAGGTCCAGGGTGAATGGGACTGCAGAGAAGTCTGGTGCCTGTTGGTTGCTGGATAACAGATGGGAGGACGACACAGGACGGGTTAGTAGAAGAGTTAAAACTTCATGCAGTTAATGAGTGTTATAGGCTTGCCTAAAGAAATGGGTTTTAAGAGCACGTTTGAAACTTTGGAGGTTAGGTATTAGTCTGATAGTCCGGGGCAGAGCATTCCATAGAATTGGTGCAGCTCTAGAGAAGTCTTGGAGACGCGAGTGGGAGGTCCGCACTAGGGTAGAGGTTAATCTAAGATCACTGGCGGATCTAAGAGCACGGGTTGGGCGATAGACTGAGATAAGAGAGGAGAGGTAGGGGGGTGCAGCATTATACAGAGCTTTATGGATGAGGGTTATTATTTTAAACTGTATTCGAAAGGAGACTGGCAGCCAGTGCAGCGACTGGCATGAACTGTAGGCATACATGGTCCCCTTATCAAACGAGCTGTGTCAGGCAGAATTTTGGGTTGTTTTCATGGCTTCCACAACAAACTTGTTAACTTTGTCGCCACCCTGCTGTGTAATCCACAAAATATACTGGCAAACTTTTATCATTTACCAATATTATTTCAGCGCTTCTTGCGCATCTGTTTACATTCCCCTCACCCGCCATATCCTAAACTTATAAGAACGCTACTACACTTGATCTTATACAAAAGGTTCTTAGAAGTGCTGTTTGGGGAGTAGCCTAGAGACAGGGGCTTGGATTGGCGAAAGCTCGCCTGGCAGCGGAGCGCAAGCTCCATGCCAAGATCCAACTAACTTAGTTTTAACTGCAGCACCTTTAATCTACTACTAGTTCACTGCCTCCATACATGATCCCCTTATCAAACGAGCTGTGTCAGGCAGAATTTTGGATTGTTTTCATGGCTTCCATGTTAACTTTGTCGCCACCCTGCTGTGTAATCCACAAAATATACTGGCAAACTTTTATCATGTACCGATATTATTTGAGCGCTTCTTGCTCACCTCCTTTGGTTCCTCTCTGCCACCCATTGGTTTGAAGCCTGAGTCCATTTAGGGTATGTCGCCATGCCACTCTCTAGCCTGCCGCTGCTGCCGCTGCCTCTGCATGCCGTCCCCTATAGTGTCAGGGTCAATTATTGGATGTTTTAGATGCTATCTAGCTTCATTCTGTCACTCTGTCATGGCCATGCTGTTGCCCATAATTTTGGCATAATGGTGCGTTTAAGCAGCCTCAGAGGCATCCATGCATGCTGCCCCTGCTGTTTCCTGTCCATTTCCGTGGTGTTTCCATCCTTTTCTGAGGTTTCCAGGTGTTTGGCCAAGCTTCCCTGTGCAGAGCCTTGGTCCCCTTGAAAAATGCTCGAGTCTCCCATTGACTTCAATGGGGCTCGTTATTCGAGACGAGCACTCGAGCATCGGGAAAAGTTTGTCTCGAATAACGAGTACCCGAGCATTTTAGTGCTCGCTCATCTCTAATTGTAATACATTGTGTAAAAATAGACATCTGCCATAGCAACAGATCGCATCTCTCTGATGACGCCATGGGGAGTGACAATCTCAGCCAACATGGCGGCGCCCACGCGCCACCAGATTTTTCATGCCGCTGCCAGCTTTCCCGGCAGCGATCGGCTGCAATATGCAGCAGAGACTTGCCGACTATGGAGCTGGCTTCTGAGCCCTCTCCAATTACCCGCAGTCGGTGCATGATGTACTATTGTGTCACGCAGCGGTAAGGAGTTAATGTTCAACTGTGGATCAGCCACCAGTTCCAAAATCAGTTTGGATAGCTAGGTAAATATCTATGAATAAAAGCAAATAAGAAATAAGTACATGAACTGTATTAAAAAAACAAACTGTGAATTCCTGTTTCTTCACTTCTCCCTCAGGAATTCTCTTCAGCTGGGTGAGCAGTGTCTGCATCAGTGAGGAGGGCAGGGTATCTTAACGGTATACTTCAGCTGCCTTCCTGCATGACTGGAACAGAAGTCTTTTTTAAGAGAATGCTGGTTATAATTCCATGGAGAGAGGCATTAATGGAAAATGGATAAAGGCATTAAAAGGTACTATGGTTTGTGGGGTGGGGGTTTCACTGGTTATAGATTATCTTTAATCAGCTCCTCAAAGCTAGTAAAGGTGAACCCTGTAATAACGGTGAATAAAATATACAGTAGTTTTAAACATTGAAACTTCTGAATCCCTACTACGCAGTAATGGACATTGGAGATCCCATAGGTTTTTGTTCCTACAACCTTTCCTGCCAGCCATAACATATAGTCTCTTCCATTTGTGGTTTTCCATTGTTCTTATATGGCCTCTTTGGTATACATTGTAAATTGTTGCATTTTATTACTCTAAAGGGGTTTGAAAGAAAATTCTCATATTTCAATCCCCTAGGTATGTTTCCACAATAAAGGTCATTTTTAGCCCCCTTACTTTACAATTTTACTCAGTTTTATTGCTGTTTTAGCTCCTATATGATATCAGTTGTGATGTGCCTCCCTTCCCCAGGATAAAGAAATTATCTGCCTGCAGCTTGTAGCTCTCCTTAGGATGTGATGTGTTGTTTGCCAGCAGAAAGTCATCTTTGTGTTTCTGAGCTTGTCCTGAAATGCAAGTGTGAGGGCTAAAGGCAGAGAGCAGAGAACAGCACAGCTTTGCAGTGTCAGACAAGATGACTGCCACCCTGAATTCAAAAGATACAAGGTCAGAAACCAGGGGCAACTGAAATTGAAACTGATAGAGACAGGTTGGACTTATATCTGTGAAATGCTGTATTTTTGTTAGTAACACCGAATTAGAGATTGTGTTATTTTGTTATCCTAAGTATATTTAAGAAACTTGTCTTCGTGGGAATACCCCTTTACTGCCTTGAGTAATCCCTGTAGTTATCTAGAAATTGCACAGCCAAAAATGTTCTAATGATGTCTTTGGAGACTTTACGTGAGTAATTGAGTACAGTGTAGATACTTTTATAATGGGGTGTAGACACAGTATAAATGTATAGAAATGTCATCCTCAGTTTCAGGTTTAGCTCATGGCTTCGGGGGAAAGGTAGGGTATCTTCACAGTCAAATTCCTGAAATAGATGACGGTTAAACATTAAAGATCAACGTCAAGACTTTAAATGAGGGAATTCAATTAGCCATATTCACCCCAAGCTAGTACCTCCCTCTTCGGTTTGACCCAAATAGCTTTAGGCATTTTAACACTACCCTATTGCATTCCTCCAAACCATCCTGTGTGGTTGCTATTGCCTTTCTCGCTTAATAGGAGTATTTCTTCTATAAGATCAACACACCGTCTCTGCATCAAGTGTTAGCACACAACACTCCATCCAGTGTCCATGAAGAAGAGGAAAAACTGTTAAAGGAATGAAATCCCTCCTCTTGCTTGCCTTGTGTGCTCTGCTGAAATATGCAGGTAATGTATGTTAATGTTAACTGCAATATTATCATCAATGCATAAATCTAAACCTTTTTGGTTTCATTAGTTCATCTCAAAATATTTTCTTACTGTTCAAGATTTGCTGTAAAATACTTTTTATAAAAAAAGGTTTTTATTTGTGGGTTTCCACATATACATCTTGTTAGAAAAAAAATGCTTTTCATGTGATAAAATTTCAATTATTCCGGTATTACAATATTTATTGTGGTACTTTAAGTTTCTATAATGGTTGTCACAGAAAGTGTTGATTGGTCATTTCACCGGAACCTATTATATGGACACTAGCTTTGACTATTGCTTTGTTAAGCTCAAGACAACTGTGAATCAACCTTCAGTGAAGACAATAAGCAGCTCCAAAATCTAAAAGTAAGATCCTTAATGCATGTGCCAAACTTTATTAGAATCAGTGTCAGATTAAGGCTATCAAGGTTGTATGCAGATTCTGCCCCCACCCATTGGTTACAGTTTTACATACATACTGTACATACAGAGGCCTACCCCTGAAACCTCACACACTAGAAGTTTAGTTAGTGACAAAAGTGGCATCTAGCAACTTACAGCTGTGTTTCATCCAGATCTTCATGACAACTTCTCCTGGCCATAACATATCACTGATGAATCTGCCCTCGATGTCTGCAGCTCCATGCAGCAAATATGTTCACCGCAACTCTAAAATAGCGGTAATTTAAAGTATAGATTCACCTGGATAACAACACCCAACTGAGCACATTGTTCCCAACATAAACACATAAGAATATACTGTATGGCCCACTTAATGTATAACAATGATCTTGAACTAATTACATGCAACACAGCACAATTATAATTTTTTTATGTTTACCGTAATTTTATTTTTTCTTACAAGAAAATTATACATGGCAAAGAAACACAATGGGGCAGATTTATAAAAAGTGTCTTAAGGCTAGACAGCACAAAATTAGATGAGACAGTCTTATTCTGCACCAGATTTATTACAGTGTCTAATGCTGGATGATAAATCTGTCCTAATATAAGACAGTCTAGTCGTACTCTGCACCTCCTATTAGTTGGTATATTTTACACCAGAAAAGGACGCAATTCTGTCAGGTTAGCAGTATTTCTGGCGCACAGACCTTTTTGGTGTGAGACCACGCCCCCTTTTCTTAGGCCACGCCCCTTTGCCAGGCTAGTCCTAGGAGAGCCAGAAACTGTCTAAAACCCTTTATAAATGTGGTGCAGTTTTTCTAGTGCAAAATATGACAGAATTCTGCCATGGACAGATTAATAAATCTCCCCTAATGTTTTGAACTTTTGATTTTCAGGCTCCATATAGCAGGGGTTGGGAGTTTTTTTGGATGCCATAAACATCACATTTTAAAATGTAATTCTTTGAGAGCCATCGGGGGCGTAATTACAGTGGTAGCAGCCATAGTTACGGTTGGGAGTTTTTTTGGATGCCATAAACATCACATTTTAAAATGTAATTCTTTGAGAGCCATCGGGGGCGTAACTACAGTGGTTGCAGCCATAGTTACGGAGCAGAGGGGGCCCGCAGTGTCAAGGGGTCCCATCATCCAACTTGACACACTAAAGAGTGGAGGATGTGCATGATTAAATGTACAGCATAATATGTATGTAACATATATGTGATGTATAGATGCTGTATCTGTGATGTGTATTTGCTGTATGTATATACAGTGTATGGTATCTTTACTGTGAGTGTCTATATATACTGTATGTTTGTATATGGCACTGTATTGTGTGTATATATGCTCTGTGTTTGTATATGGCACTGTATTTGTGTGTATATTCTCTATATGTGTGTGCTTGAGTGTATAAATGTGTAATTGTAACTTGCAGGTGTTAGTATCCAAATATGTATATTTTTTAAGTGGGAAGGGGGGCCCCATGGAGAAGCCTGCTATGGGTTCCTGTCTCTCCTAGTTATGCCACAGCATGCACACAATATGCAGATGCCATACAGTGTGTTTTTCTAAACATAAATTTGGTATAAAACTTTTTGACATATGCTTTGTTCTGCAGAGTCATGTCATGTAACTGCATTGTTACTGTTTCATTATTATTAATTCATATTATTTTATTAGTAATTTGTAAATCCACTTTTGGCTTTCAAACTGACTGGATCCTTCTGGGTATGTTCTCAGAATCAGAGTCCAAAAATATGCGGAATGTTTGCAAGTCAAATTTATGTAATAGATAGCTAAGATGATTGTCTAAAACATTATGGACGTCTCATGTAATGGTTGATGAGATATGAAATTATCAAAAAGTAAATATTCAAAACATGGTTAGCCTATTGCTCAACAATGCATATATTTATGCAATGGGGGATTTATTGCCCCTCCCTCCATATATAGAGACGGCTGGCGTAGAATTGCCCTATACCCTGCATCGGGTGCTAATAAATGTCCTTTTTAATTGGGAACATTGATCCTGGGAGAACTGACAACTGAGGAGTATATTGTACCCCCATTCCTTAATAAACAAGATTACAGGTACTTTCTCCCAAAATGGATCAAATTAGAGCGTGGTGCCCCATTATTCTCACACCTTCAGCACTTAGCTGATGTCCCAGAATGCATACTTCAGCAGTCTAAAAGACAATTATAATATCAGCATAATATTTTTTACGCCCATCCAATCCGATTATATACAGCCCCCTAATTTACTTTAGCTAGGATGCTGTGTGAGAGATTGGTCAGTTCATATACTGTTGCAAGTAGTACTTTCATGCATATTAGCTGTTTTACTGCCAGAAGGGCTTGCACTGCATGTTGCAGCAATGCACAGTGATGGGAATATACATACAGTACACTCTGCCATTGCAGAATTATGCATGAGAAATTCACTCATCTCTAGTGATAACCATTGTACATTTATAAATTATCAATCAAGGCAACAAAGACCTTTTAGCTACTTACCATAAACATACCTCAAAGACATGATTACAATTATGTACATTAAGTTGATGTTTTATTAAGGTACAGTATTCAAAAGCCAAACTGCTTTTCATTTCAGCAGAATATACATTGCTTTCTCCTTATCGTATTTAATGTATTTTTTCTTTTACTCTTTACAGGAGCAGGCTGCTACAGTAAGTCATTTTCATATTTATATGTTTGTTTATACTTCCCATAGCCATATAAATTCCATATTTGTAAATAATTTGAAAATACTTAAAGGAAACCTACCACTTAGAATGGCAGGGGTAAGCAGTAAGTACCGAGCATCAGCTCAGGTTGAGCTGGTGCCGGTACTTACTTTCGTTAGTGTTATAAACCGCGGTACTGCGGTTTTAACACTTTTTAAACTCTAGAGCAGAAGAGGCTTCGGCGCTGTGCGTGACCGTGCACGCGCGATGTCTCCGTCATTTCCTATGTAGGCGCGCGCACGATTGTGCGCACGCACGCAGCGCCGAAGCCTGTTCTACTCTACAGTTTAAAAAGTGTTAAAACTGCGATACCGCGGTTTAACACTAACGAAAGTAAGTACCGGCACCAGCTCACCCTGAGCCGGTTCTCGGTATTTACTGCTTACACCGACCATTCTAAGTGGCAGGTTTCCTTTAAAGCGAACTTAACATTCTCACAAATACAGCTAGTGGCAGGTTCCCATAGAGCCCTAGTAACTATCGGACCCACTTCTTTTAGCTAAAAAGTGTTTAAATATTATATGCCACTTGACTGCAGTAATTTCTTAGACCATAATCACACAGACTAACTACAGTATTATAATAAACTGATATTTTTCTGTAGTGTGGTATTGTATGCCACTTGATTGTAACGATTTCTTAGACTGTGTTCATATAGACTGACTATTGCATAGGAATACCCTGATATCCTGTAGACTAAGTGGCATTATATACAACTTGTTTGAATTGTTTTCTTGGACCATGTTCACAGAGACTGATTGATAATAATTATTATTTTTAAAATTCATCAAATTCTGTATTGCTTTATAGATTTTGGGTAAAATCTAATATATAAATTATTATTATATACAGTATGATAATAATAATAATAATCATTATTTATATAGAACTATTAAATTCTGTAGTGCTTTACAGATTCTGGGGAACATCTAATATATAAAGGTTTGTGTGTGTGCATGCGCACGCGTGCGTCCGCTAAAGGAATCTTTACCGTCGTGTTTACAATCACCAAATTTTGCACAGTTGTTTCCTGTGACTCAGGGAACGTCTTAGACCATGTTTTGAGCCAAAACTTTCACACCGCGCTTTCCAAAATCCACTTATTAACCACAATGTACAGGTCTACTGTTGCTGTGGCAGTTGGAAGCTGAGCCGTGATTGGTTGCTGTTCTGCTACAGGTCATTAGTATGAGCTCAGAGCTTTGAGTGGCTACACAGGCAATGAGTATAAGACACTTATGTGTGAGGTAAGCTGGATAGGGATACAGAGATAGAGGCAGATTTATCAGAAGTGTCTGAGATAAAACTGTTCCAGTTGGAGTGAGAGTGCCCGAGACCGACAGTCACTGGAGTGCCCGAGACCGACAGTCCGGAGTGAGAGTGCCCGAAACCGACAGTTGCTGGAGTGAGAGCGCCCGAGACCGACAGTCGCTGGAATGAGAGTGCCCGAGACAGACAGTCGCTGGAATGAGAGCGCCCGAGACTGTCGGAGACAGTCTGAGACAGTCTATAGATACATATAAAATATTTTATTTACTATCCCAGGCAATGCAGGGAGCTAAAGCTAGTATACAAATAAAATAAGACATTAGAGAGTAACAACACTCATAAAACAATAGGAGGTCTATGAGGATGAGGGGGTGACACAAGAGGTATAAGAGCTTGTATAATGATCCAGGCATTTTAATTGGGATGGAATAAAAATAGTTTTATTAATAAAAACATTACAATAAAGAAATAAACTGATATTTTTCTATAATGTGGACAAAATGTTTTTATATTCCAGTTGACTGTATTCGTTTTCTGGACTGTGTTCACATATAAAAAATTACCTAAGAGAGGTGTTCTATGTAAGAAAGGTGTTTTGTATACTAAATCGCAATACAAAAGGTACCTGACATGTTTATGATTTTTACTGTTTTTCTATTTTTATATGGGTTCTAGGGATAGGGGGGTGATTTGAACTTTTTATGGGTTTTTTTTACTATTTTTCAGATCCCCCTACCATATACTGCCATACTAATGAATATAGAGAGGGCTCTGCTTGTGAGCCATCTCTATACACCACACCTGATGTGTCAGCAACAGGTTAATCTCAACATGTGTAAAGTTGTGACAGGTAGAAATGTACAATCTGCTCCGTTTTGGGGTGACAATTACCGTATATACTCGAGTATAAGCTGAGTTTTTCAGCACAAAAAGTGTGCTGAAAAACTTCGCCTCTGCTTATACTCAAGTCATGAAAAAAAAACAAACACTGTACTCACCTTCCATGACATCAGCCGCTGGGCATACACAATGATGTCAGTGAACGTCTGACATCACCATCCCTGCGACGGACCGTGCAGGGACACAGAGCCGAAGCCAGAGCCGATGCCAGAGCATTGCGGTATAGAAGAGGACCTGCCAGGGGGGCGTCAGAAGGTGAGTACAGTGTTTTTTTTTCCTAAAGGAATTGTACTTCAGCCAAAGGCTGGGCAGGCTGTATACTACGGGTGGGGCCTGGGCAGACTGTATACTACGGGCAGGGGCTGCAAACGCTATATACTATGAGCAGGGGCTGGGCAGGCTGTATACTACAGGCAGGGGCTGGGCAGGCTGTATACTACTGGGGCTGGCTGTATACTGGGAGGCTGTGACCAATGCATTTCCCACACTCGGCTAATACTTGAGTCAATAGGTTTTTCCATTTTTTTGTGTTAAAATTAGGGGGTCTCGGCTTATTCTCGAGTATACACAGTATTATTGATTTAAAATTAACTACCAATGGATCTGTAATGACCCACCCAGAAAGGCATTACAAACTTAACCCACTTCCTTTAAGTTCCTATATCATACTCAGAGCCTGCTTACTTTACTTGGTCATTTACAGGATCACTAACTATCTTCAAGGATGCATTTCTCCTGCTCACATCTGGAATTGCAGTTTTGTTTCCTATCTGCCTGAAGGAAAGGGTTAAAGTTAGAGATATTTAGAATGTCTGTTTTATACAATGTTAATCCTGATCTGCACCAAGCTCAGCAATTGATTGAATGCCTGGAACCCCTCCCAGAGTGGAAATTAATACTCCCTCTGACTGAAGTACCAGAGAGTTGTGTGAGTCTTTTTCCAGAATATAGTTCAGTCGCCTCCAGAGTGATATCACAGCACAAGGTTTGCAGAGACTATCAGCCTGCTACTGCTGTCTCCCTATAGAGGGCTTTCCCTCTACTAGACCTGCAGCTAGCTTCTCCATTATAGAGCCTGCCTAAAGTTGCTTTCCAGCAGCCTACTACATCTCCAACCCCAAGTTACTGCATCTGGGCTGTGAGCCACTACCAGAATACATGAAACCACCAGCTACATTGGACCTGATAGATAGGACCTTTGTACATTAGCCTGTTAAATGAAGCTGTATTGGATTCTTGGAATAAAGAGACTGCTAGTGTTAATGATCATAACATCTGCCTGCTTGTGATACCTGGCTGCTGCTAACTTCACAAGCCTTCCCTGTAACTTCTACCTGGGGATCCCTTTATCGCACATACACCAGGAGTGCCCTAATGGGAACCCTCAATCATATTACGGCCTCAACCTCTTCTTACGTCCCCTCGCTGGCCCTGCCCAGCGTGGAAGAGGTCTGTACACCTGGAACCAAGCTACTCAAGACCCGTCGATTTCTAGGACACTCTTCAGTCAGCCACTCAGGTACCAGGGGAAACCAGCTGCCCCCAGACCATAAGGTCAGTCCACATTGGGTGGATGTTGCAGATCTTCAAAAAGATTTATTAAGGAAAAAATGAAGCATTATAAACTAGTGACACTTAATTATACTTCCAGTCAATATGGTCATAGTAATCTTCTTATTTATGTTATTAATGCTCTTAATAAAAATAAATTTTTATATAATTATTCTAATGAGCCTAAAGGACTATGGTGTGTGTTTCCAGAGCCACTTAGTGCTGCAAATTCACAAGCTGTCCAAATGAGGAGAACCCTCCCCCTGCCTGTGTAATCTAGTAGCATCTGGAAGTGTAGGGAGAGGAGAGACCTGCTCTGTACAGTGTAATAGACTGTGAAGCTACAGCACTAAGGGGCTCTGGAAACACCCATCATAACCCCTCAGACTCATTATCAGAATTAATTTTAAAAATTCATTTTAGAAGTAAAGAGGCCATGGATAATAAATATAAGATTACCAAAGTCACAGTGCCTGGATCTATCACGGTTTATCATGCTTGATTTTGATGGTAGATTTTCTATAAGGGTTCAATACAAGGAAATATAAGTAAAGAGTAAAAACTAAGGAACACGCACACACATAGCCCACACACTGTCTATTCAAATACCACCACCACTATAAACTTAACCAATACGACAATTGCATGCAGTCGATAGATGGCATCCTTGACTTCATAGATATCTTCTTAGGAGATCACACAGACTTGCAGGACAAGTAATTTGAGTGTTTGCTTTCCCCAAATCTGGGAGAATCCCCAGAGGGCAAGGACATGCAGCTACCCTCTGTTATCTTCCAGTTAGAGCTGGGAGAAGGCATTTTGGTGCCCTAGGCATACAAGCAAAATTTTGGATGTGTGGCTGTAATTATGTAATTACATAGGAAGCCGTACAGGAGCCAGAAGAGCAGGATCTTTATAGTGAGGAGAACCTAATGATCCAAATCACTATAAAGAGACGGACGTTCCATCTGTGGGGATTTGGCCCAGTAGAGACCGTGGTAGCGGGGTGCTGGGATGCAGTTCAAGACAGGGACACCAGGGTACAGTCCAAACAGGTCTCGCCTGCGTTTATTGCAGCAAAATTAAACCAGCCTTTACATTCAGGTATTTGAATAAACAAAAGAAAACCTACCCGTCAGGGTGCTAACTATACAAATAGTCCACTAGCTCACACTAAACAAAGATCACGTGGCTGCTCCAGACACACAGGTCAGAGCTGTGTCCTCTCAGCCTCCTTCCACAGAGAGACAACCCACTCAACTCTGCTGAGTCATTTTATCCAGGCTAATTAGGCTGTTCCCATCACCTGTGTCCAAGGTGCTGGACAAAAAAAACCCACCTCAGCACTAAGGCCTTGCATAGAAGCAAAACCTAGGGGAAACATACCGCCCATCCACAGTTAACCCCTTCAGTGTCTCACACATCGTTAGGTGGCAATGTCTGAAAATGCAGCCATTTCACTGTCTTACCTCCATTCCACTGTGCCTGCCCAACCTGCACTTTGAGTGAGCCACATAGTGACTTCACATGGACCTCTTCACAAAAGTGGATGCAGCCGCTTCGGGAAACATGCTCTATCAGCAAAATAGATATGCCTGGAGAGTCAGTACGCAGGCTGAAAGTCTTCACACTCAGCCCTGTGAGTCTGACTCCCCTGGGTAAGTAACCATCTTGATCTCCAAAATGACGTCAGGAAAGCAAGAAACTGTGTAGAGAGAGCAGCAATGACTAGGGAAAAAGGGAAGGAAAAACTCTCCCTTACTCTAAGGCTAAGCTAGTCCCTGCGGGGAGGAAAAGGTACTAAAGTATACAGGGTCTGGTGTGCTAAAATTGAACCCCCAAAAAGATTGCTGCAAGTTAAACTTTTGGGAACTAGCAATCTCAGCATACACACAACTGACACTGAACAGGAAGGAGGGCAATAGGGAGGAGAGGAATAATGGGTAACAACCAAAGCAGGTCCACAAGGCACTCACTATTAATTAAACAGGACAACGGGGAACAGACAGCAAAGTGGTGAGTGAATACAAGAGAACAAACTTCACAGACAAAGTAACTAGCAACTAGAAAGTATAGATGTTCCAACAGAACAGAGCCAGAGATAAGCTGCAGATACAACAATACCAAATACTGAATGACAAAACCAGCCTTAAATGGATTCTGACTACTCCTGATAGGATAATACAAAATAACACAACTCAAACCTAAAAATACCAGCAGGTAATACAGAAACACGAGCAACAAAAAGACGGGAATAAAACACTCAGGCTACATAGCTCAATGGTAAAGAACCAACTAGAAAGGCTAGAAAATGCCGGTTCAAATCCTGACAGTCAGTTTCATACCAGGTCTGCCACTAATAAAATCACTGTACAAACTACCCACAGGAACTTCACTTCTCCCATTATACCTTGTTTTTATCATTCATTGATTCTTGTCAGCCAACTTTATCATATGTGACTCTCTCAGCTGGTATACTTGTATTTATTTTATGATTATCGAGGTTGTATACTCATTTATTTTCTGATTATTATTTATGTGCTACTCTTGGTCATACACTTTTATAGTGTATATATCTGTATTTAGTAAATAACTTTATGACATTTCAAAGACACTATATAATCTATTCCCCAATGAAATATTCTTTTTATATGCCTGAATTTCCTAAACTGATTCTTCTATGTTAGGTCACACGCTTTATTTTTCATTTCTTATCTTATGTACATACACTCACCGGCCAATTTATTAGGTACACCTGTCCAACTGCTCGTTAACACTTAATTTCTAATCAGCCAATCACATGGCGGCAACTCAGTGCATTTAGGCATGTAGACATTGTCAAGACAATCTCCTGCAGTTCAAACCGAGCATCAGTATGGGGAAGAAAGGTGATTTGAGTGCCTTTGAACGTGGCATGGTTGTTGGTGCCAGAAGGGCTGGTCTGAGTATTTCAGAAACTGCTGATCTACTGGGATTTTCACGCACAACCATCTCTAGGGTTTACAGAGAATGGTCCGAAAAAGAAAAAACATCCAGTGAGTGGCAGTTCTGTGGGCGGAAATGCCTTGTTGATGCCAGAGGTCAGAGGAGAATGGGCAGACTGGTTCGAGCTGATAGAAAGGCCACAGTGACTCAAATCGCCACCCGTTACAACCAAGGTAGGCAAAAGAGCATCTCTGAACGCACAGTACGTCGAACTTTGAGGCAGATGGGCTACAGCAGCAGAAGACCACACCGGGTGCCACTCCTTTCAGCTAAGAACAGGAAACTGAGGCTACAATTTGCACAAGCTCATTGAAATTGGACAGTAGAAGATTGGAAAAACGTCCAGGCACTTTTCTCTTCTCTATTTCTGTCTGAAGCAATAAGGTTACTTGAGGACATCTAATGTTACATTAAAACTCAGTGTGCTGAACCTATAATAAATATCATCAAATTTTACTCTCTTACATATGCCTGATGTGTTTTCTCTGTAGTATTTGTTTTATTTAGAAACTCAAGAGTAATACTTTATATATCTGGGATGTGTAGTAGATTATCTGGAGCACCAGATGGCAATAAAATAGTTCCTTATTAGTAAAGTATGCTCTTGTTAGAGAATATTGGTAAACAATAAGAACTGCTGAGTTGTAGGCTTATTGTACATATAAAGATGACACGTTATATAGAAGCAAAGCAGAGGGGAATGATTGAATCAGAGCAGAAATTGATGGAGAACCAAGGTCATGTATGTGCTGGATACAGATGGTGTCCAAAGTCTAACATCATCCGTAGCTGGTTAATTACAGAAACCATAGAGGTTCAAAAAGAGTATGCATTGCGGTCGTCATATGTTTTTCCTTGATGAAGCCACCTTGAGTGATGGAATACGTGGGGTGTGTATCATCCCGGCTTGCCTTAGGTCCTTGGATAGTGATGTAGCACTGTGATATGATCTGACTTGCACGTCACATGGGGATGTTTGTCCTGTTCACTTGAGATCGCAAATGCCTCCGTGTAGGAAATTGGTTACTCACAAGATTTTTCCTCCTTATGATAGTAATTGTCCTTACATTGGGATTCTCTTCCACAATTACTATTAGTGCTACTACACTTGTGTAGTATTTTCTGCTGCATAGAGCCGGCAGCGATCGCACAATACATGCACTGCTGCAGGTGATTCTTACAGGTCCCTGACTGACAAAGGCGTGGATGGGGTGTGTCGGTCGGCCCCCTCATGAATACGGCCAACTGCCAGGAGACCTGTACGACGATCCGACCTCTTATTTGGTAAGAGGTAGGATCGATTAACCTCTTAACGCTCAGCGTCCGATATATCGGACGCTGAGCTCAGTGACTTAACGCTCAGCGTCCGATATATCGGACGCTGAGCCGATGCCGGTTCAGCTCAAGATTTGAGCCGAACCAACATCGGGAAACACGGGGTGCCGGCTGTGACTGATAGCCGGCACCCCAGTGTAACACCCGCGATCGGAGTTGTCTCTGATCGCGGGTGATTAACCTGTTAAATGCTGCGGTCATCGCGACCGCGGCATCTAACATGCATCTGGGGGGTCTTTCCCCCACGATCGGCCCCCCCGAATCATTTTCGGGGGGCACCGATCATTGCTACGGTATCACTGGGGTCCGATCTGGACCCCAGTGTTACCTGCAGGAACTGCCGGTAAGATGGCGTCTATGACGTCATCTTACTGGCAGAGTGCCACCCTATGCAAGTGTATAGGCTGACACTGATAATGCCCTGCAATACATAAGTATTGCAGGGTATTATTATGAACAAGCAATCAGATGATTGCTTGTTCATTTCCCATGGTGGAAAAAGTGAAAAAGTAAAAAAAAAAATTATTCAATAAAAAAATAAAGTAATAAATCACCAAAAATGCCCAAAAGCCCCAAAACATATAAAGAGACATATAACTGAAAAAAAAGTCTAAATCATCACACAAACCCCACATATATAGTATCACCGCGTCCGTAACAACCCGTAGAATAAAAATAAATAATTATTGAACCCGCACGATGAACACCGTAAAAGAAAACTGTTATAAACCCTCCAAAAATTATGATTTTTACCTATTCAATCCCACAAAAAATGCTATAAAAAGTGATCAAAAAAACATATGTACTCTAGAATGATACTGGTGCAAAGTACAACGTGTCCCGCAAAAAACAAGCCATCAACCAGCTCCGTAGCCAAAAACATAACAAAGTTATGCCACTTGGAAGATGGCAATACAAAAATGATATTCATGTCTGGTATCCCCGTTATCGTATCGACCCATAGAATGAAGATAATATGATTATTAGTCTATATGGTGAACACCACAAAAAAAAAAAAGTAAAAAAACCAGTAGAGAATTGATGCTTTTCTACTCCTGCTCTCAAAAAGAAGTTCCTAAATTTTCAACAATAGGTGATACCAACCCCAAAATGGTAACATTGGAAAAAACATCTCATCCCGCAAAAAAAATGGCATCACATGGCCCTAATAACGCAAAAGCGAAAATTTTACAGCCTTCAAAAGAGGCCAATGAGGAAAGTAAAATCCTGGCAGCTGTAGGGTGCTCCTTCCCTTCTGCGCCTCACTGTGTGCCCATAAAACAAGTCACGGCCACATGTGGGGGGTCTCTGTACTTGGGAGAAATTATAGAACAAATTGTATGGTGGGTTTTGTATTTTTATCTTTTGGAAATGTGTAAATTTTAGGGCTAAATGAACGTATAACCGGCACAATTTGACTATTCTAAATTTCGCCTCCATTTTGATGTAATTACTATGAAGATCTCAAGGGGTTAACAATCTTCGTAAAATCTGTTTCTGATAGCTTGAGGGGTGCAGATTTGAAATTGGGTTGGTTATATAGGGGGTTTTGATGCTAAATATGTAAATTTTCATTCAAAACTGTATTTATCCCCAAAATAGTCAATTCTGAAAATCCGGAAAAGCGCTATTCGATTTGTAAGCCGCGTGACATCAAAATAAATTATCCAGACATTTCAAAAATGGTGAAAATGTAAAGTAGACAAAAGGGAAATGTTATTCAGCAATTTATTTAGGTGGTACATCTATCTGCCTGAAAACGCAATGATTTCAAATTTCAAAAATGGCAAATTTTTCAGAAAATTCATCATATTTTCTTTTTTTTTGTAAATAAACGCAAAACTTATCAGCCAAAATTTACCACTAAAATGAAGTACAACATGTGGGGAAAAAACAATCTCAGAATCGTTTTGATAAGTAACAGTGTTCAAAAGTTATAACCATATAAAGCGACGCATGTCAGAATCCAAAAAATGGGACTGAGCCTTAAGCTGTAAAATGGCTGCGTCCTTAAGGGGTTAAAACTATGTTTGCACACGCAAATTGTAAATAATAATAAAAATGTAATAAATATAAAGGGGCTTGGGACAGGATTAGGGAGAACATATTTGGTGGAGGGTATATTCCAGGGGTGATAGGTCGTCTTTAACAGAGCTGTATGAGGGCTTGATACTCCCTAGTGATGGTATTTCATATTCAATGCCAATTAATGGGAAGCTGGAAAAGAAAATCCAAATGCAATGAAATTGTTAAAAAAACACACTTGCACTATTTCTTGGGGACAGAGTTTCTACAGCTTTCACTGTGCACTCTAAATGACACCTTTACTTTATTCTTTGGGTCGGTACGATCAAGAATATACCAAACATATATACAGTACAATCTATCAATCTTTGCCTCTTAAATGTTAGTTGCTAAGTGGTGTAGAAGCCCTGAAATAATCACAAAGGCTAACATATTGCTAGCACTTACGATTATTTTCCCCTTTCTGCCACCTACTTGCCGTTGGGGCTTGGATGGGTTTGAAGGGACATGGCCAGATCAGTGTAAAAATGTTTTTTAAATTGCCCTGGAATAGTATTGTCAGTATTGACAATGTAATATTTATATTTTTACAGATGGTTCTGATCCTATCCTGTGCAGTGATCCTTCCTGTGGTGGGTCATGTACTTTTGAAAACGGGTGCTACTGCGCTGGTGATATAAAATTGTGTGTACCAACTGCAACTGAATGCCCAATGGAAGATAACTCGTGTTGTGACAACCTTGTAAGCTGGTCCTGGGATGAAAGTTTAAAATGTTGTTCAGGTAAATAAAAAATTTTTTTTAACTATTGTATTTGCGCATTATACAAATGTACTAGAATATCAATTCATTTCTATTTTTCTGTTGCAGAAGCAGATTTGTGTAATCCAGAATGTTTCTCTGATGAGGTTTGTGAGGTTGTAAACAATAAGATAACTTGTTCTTGTAATGCCTCCACGTATAAAGGATTAGGTAAGTTTTATTATTCCTCACTATTCCATAGATTTACTGTATAATACTCAGGCCACACAGAGTTAATGTTACTGTTGTCTCTGCAGTGTAGGCAACTTAGAATCAGGTGTTTGTTACAACTAACCACAGATTTCTCTGCAGTCCCCATCCTTGGTTGCAGCCAATGTATTTCAAAGTTAAAAATTTGCATACAACACCTGCTGCAATAACTGACATGCATAAAAACTGCAGATCTAGTCTCTTTCTTTTCAGTTTGTGCGCAGCAGGTTGAGTGTTTAACCCTTTCATGACGTACAGCTATATTGGTCTTAATTCTACATACCCCAAGCAGCACGTGCATTGACGTCATGACAGATGGCAGTGGCAGACTTCAAATGGCTATATCTTCGGGACCTTTTGAGGTTCATTATAAAGAGGTGAATCTACCCTTTAATACTTTGTCAGGATTATGTTTCTATGGGCCACAGTTCCGAAGATATAAGAGTTTGAAATCTGCCCCTCTAGCCGGTCAGCTGAAGGCAGCATAGAGAAGGAGTTGCAGGAAGACAGAGGCTGCAGAGTACATGCTCGCTGTGTGATGCAGTGAGGTTACATCAGGCAGAGGGAGGGTGAGACAGTCCAACAGCCTGTGAATCTGTTACACGGAGTCGCTCTGGGAACCACCCCAGTTCATTAGTGTCATTTTAAAAGTAAATTTTAGAAGAAAGGAGGCCATGAATAATAAAGGTAAGATGCCAAGAAGTCACAGTTCCTGGATCTATGAGTAAGTCCCCCTGGTTTATCCTTGATTGATTTTGATGGTAGATTTTTTTTCTTTTAAAGAAGAGCATAACAGGTATCGATGACCCTTGGTCATGAAAGGGTTAAATGCTATCTGATATCTTAAAAATTAAATTTATTGTAGCTTTTCTATTGGAGAATATGGAGAATATTATAATCATAGGATTATACTAAATGTATCCCTATACTTAGGCCTCTTGCATACAATGGTTTTTAGAGAATGTTATTTTGTTATCCAGAGTATATTTAATAAACGTTTCTTCATGTGTATACCCCTTTAATACATAGACAGTATATACTGCCAGACCAAAATTAATAAAGAGTATATACAAGCAAAAGAAAAACATTCTGAAAAAAGCCAACATCGCTCACCCGATAGGCGCTTCCGGCACCAGCTTCCACTTCTACGACTTGGATCTCCACGTGACCAGCGTGTTCAATAGGGAAGAATCCAAAAAAATACAGCGATCCAGCGCGGGATAGTGAAAAAATCTTAAGCACTTTTATTGGCTTCAATGGTAACAGATATGCAATCACATACGCTCAAGCACTGCGTCCACAGCGAGGGCTTGTGGTTCCTTGCCTACACGTCTCGGGTGCGTTATGCACTCTTACTCATGGCTGAGTAAGAGTGCACAAAACAGTAAAGGATAAGGAATATTATCCCCTTAACGACTTGGCCATTTTGCACCTTTCTAAAACGGCCCTTTTTAAAAATTCTGACATGTGTCACTTTATGTGGTAATAACTTTGGAACACTTTAACATATTGGGGCACAGTCAGTAACATATTGGGGCACAGTAAGTAATTGTAAGTAATTGTTGGATAATGCACTCTTCACTAAGATCGTGCGCCCGATATCCTGCATATGTCGCTTCCCTGCTCAAGTCCGATGGAGTTCACCTTCTTCTTCTTCGTGCATTGAAGTGCTTGATCTTGCGACACAATTTGAAAGTTAAATCCTGTGCCCTGTGCGAATCTGTCGTCCGTCGCCCCCCCTTTTCTGTTGCATGAAAGCCAGCTCAGCTGCGCCAAAATCCGAACGAGTGCAACATAATCCCAGCACAAACACCTGTCAAAGACGCGCAAATCCTGAAATAGGTGCAAAGTCCAACGAAAGTGAGATCCGCAATCCTTAGTAAATAAGCCCCATTGAGGTGATTTTAAAATTTGATTTTTGTTTGTGACACATTGTAGGCAATATGTTTAGTATTTATTTATGAATAAATTTAATTTGATTAAATTTGGTTAAAAAACAATATTTGGTGAAAATTTGGAAAAAATTTTTTCCACTTTTTGGAAAGTTAGCTATATCACGTAAATAACTTGATAACAAACATTTTCCATATGTCTGCTTTAACTTAGTATCATTTTTCAAACATCTTTTTCTTTTATTAGAATGTTAGGAGGCTTATAATTTTAGGTGTCATATTTTCAGATTTTCACTAAATACATCAAAACCTATTTTTGGAGGGACATGGTTCATTAGAAGTGACTTTTTAAGGCCCTTCACAAGGAAAAAGCATCTCACAATTTTTGGTGCAATTTCTCCTGAGTCTGCCAATACCCATTTTGTCATTATACACTGCTGTATTGGTACAGGGTGGTGCTTGGAAGAGAAACAGGGCTATTTTGTTTTTGGAGGACAAATAAAGCGGAAATACTTTTCATGTGTCAGGAACTCAGGATGCATTAGAGAACATCTAATCCAGAGGTACTGGGGCCCTTTCCTTTTCTGTCCAAATATTAGTGTCTTAATCACCACCTCTTGAAAATGGAGAAATAGTATGCAAGAATGTGGGCGGGGACTCTCTTAGCAGACACTTCATGATTCCTCTGTGCTGAAAAAGTGGTTAGATCATCAGGGTACAGGTTTATCTACACTTTTATTTAGCTTCTGAAAACTGGTATCTGACACATAAAGAGAGATGAGACATAATGAGATCCATCAGATGGATATAACGCACAATAACACACTTCAGGTCTGCTATATCTCTAGCAGTCTCTGTAAGGAGAACTCTTACATCCCAACCCTAGTCATAAGCCTCTCACTCAGCCAAACCAGTACACTACGCTTTACTGAAGAGACCCAACCAGGTCGAAACAGTGCTGTCTACAGTTGGGAGTCTGTTCCTTCTGAAATAGATATACTGGTTTGGTTTTAATCCCGAATCATGTCATAAGGCCTCTCGTAGGTCATGCTTGATGTCAAGGGAGCTAAAAGAGGCATGGTTTTCCTTATCCCATCCTGGAAAACTTATTTGCTTATTTTCCCACATCACTGCTACATTAGAGTTATAAAACCCACAGTCAGCTCTGCTAAGGCTACATTGACACACATGTATGGGGGACGTATATACTGCCGACGAATATACGGCCGATGTACGTCCCCCATACACTTCTATGAGCTCACGGCACCTAACCGCTCCGTAGCTCGTAGAAAGATAGGACATGTCCTATCTCATTACGTGATACGGCGCCGTGCGCTGTATATTCCTGTGGAGAGGGCCGGGGGAGAGCAGCGCTCATTTCCGCAGCACCGATGTATGCCCGCCGTACTATGGTACGCCGGGCATACATCGTGTGCATGTAGTCTAATATAGTATATTTAAGAATCTTGTCTTTGTGGGAATCCTTTTTTACGCAAGAAAAAAGAAACCTTATCATGTTTATCTCTCCAATAGCTAAATTGTTAAAACAACACTACAGATGATAAAAATTTGCATTACTTTTACTTATCTATTTTGCTTATGCTAGACCTATTTCTAATCATAAAAAGTCGACTCTATGATTAAACCCTAATGATCCCAGTGCCATAGATATCAAAATCCAATGTGCCTCTCTTTGCATCAACATTTTATTATTTATTAATATCTCCTCCACTATTCATGGAGGGTGGGGGTACAACTTCAATTCCTGTAAAGGTTAAAATTTCAGGATTGCCCTTATGAAATTCTTAAACATGTATTAATCTAGGAACTTCATTTCCACTGGTTACAGATTTCATGTTCTCTAATCCTGACATTCATATTTCTGATTCTTTCCAATATAGAAATGTCTACATAGGCATATTAAGATATAGACCAAGTATTGTGTCTTACATCTTACAAAGTGTTTGAGGGAGATTTATCACTGAAAAAGTGTAAAAAGTTGCAAAAAAAATAGCAAAGGGTTTTTTTGGGTTTTTTTTTTTTGAGTCAAAAAATTCCAAGGGCCTTTTCCAGCCACTCAAATCTGCACTGCAAATCTAGATTTATGATTGGAGATTTTTTAAATTAATCGCAAAAAGTTGCATGGTCACTCCACACCCCTCCTTGCATATGTGCTGTTGCAATTATTTTACTAACCTTGCAATTATTTGTTAAAAATCTCAGAAAGATTTATTAAAGGGCCATCACCACTTTAATAAATCTGAAAAGCAGCGGAGCTTCAAAAGCAGACATAGAACAAAGAGAACATAAAACAAACAGGCAAAGAGCCTGCCTAATGATAAATCCCCCCTTTGATTCTATAGTCTTTGACTCTACAGTGTCAGCCTGATACAGAACAAGATAGAACATCCTAATTAGCAGGCCGTTGCAGCATTATCTCATCTATCTCAACCTGTTGCACTAAGCAGTTAAAGACCACCTTATCATGTTTTAATGATTCTGCATGAGAAGAAGATTGCCCCATCTAGCATACTGCTGCTGCCGGTACTATCATAGCCTAGCCGCAGCACAAACACCTAGGATAAGAAAAGCTCACATCCTAGATATTTAATCCCTTAGACACTGCCTCTGTCACCCATGAGCACACCATAGCTGCAAGTGCAGGGTGCTGATATTGTTGCATGCCAGCCCGGACTCAACTGAAGGATCCCAGGGTTGTCTTTACTAACTTTCTAATAAAATGCCTGTTAATAACTGACCGTAAAATGTCCTCCACTATATAGTGCAATATACAAGAAATCAAGTGATATCATGTCAGTGCCCCTTGAATAAAGTTTAATGCAAAAAAAAAAGTCTAAAAGCAAAAGTTAGATGCAAGACATTCAAAAGTCCCCTGCCCCTTAAAATATTAAAAAAAGGAAATATCGTGGCTGGCGGTACATGGAGTAAGACGTGCCTCACCTCGCTCCATGCACCCAGGCTAACTAACAGCACACAGCGCCAACACGATAGCCAGAATTGTCACCCACAACATCACTGGGGTGATATCCTAGAACCCAGGATGATGGGAAAATCCGAGAAGAAAGCAGCACCAGTTAAACTTCGCCTCGGCCTCAAGATGGCGCCGGAAGACGTAGAGATGCAGCAAGAGCAGCAGGATGTCTCCCCCAACCCATTGACATGCTCCTCTCCAGGATCTCAGAGCAATACAGGTATCGGGAATAGATACCAGACCCTCTCCTCCACAATGGGAGAAGATATAACAGTGAGTACTCCCCATATTAAGATATAGACCAAGTATTGTGTCTTACATCTTACAAAGTGTTTGAGGGAGATTTATCACTGAAAAAGTGTAAAAAGTTGCAAAAAAAATAGCAAAGGGTTTTTTTGGGTTTTTTTTTTTTGAGTCAAAAAATTCCAAGGGCCTTTTCCAGCCACTCAAATCTGCACTGCAAATCTAGATTTATGATTGGAGATTTTTTAAATTAATCGCAAAAAGTTGCATGGTCACTCCACACCCCTCCTTGCATATGTGCTGTTGCAATTATTTTACTAACCTTGCAATTATTTGTTAAAAATCTCAGAAAGATTTATTAAAGGGCCATCACCACTTTAATAAATCTGAAAAGCAGCGGAGCTTCAAAAGCAGACATAGAACAAAGAGAACATAAAACAAACAGGCAAAGAGCCTGCCTAATGATAAATCCCCCCTTTGATTCTATAGTCTTTGACTCTACAGTGTCAGCCTGATACAGAACAAGATAGAACATCCTAATTAGCAGGCCGTTGCAGCATTATCTCATCTATCTCAACCTGTTGCACTAAGCAGTTAAAGACCACCTTATCATGTTTTAATGATTCTGCATGAGAAGAAGATTGCCCCATCTAGCATACTGCTGCTGCCGGTACTATCATAGCCTAGCCGCAGCACAAACACCTAGGATAAGAAAAGCTCACATCCTAGATATTTAATCCCTTAGACACTGCCTCTGTCACCCATGAGCACACCATAGCTGCAAGTGCAGGGTGCTGATATTGTTGCATGCCAGCCCGGACTCAACTGAAGGATCCCAGGGTTGTCTTTACTAACTTTCTAATAAAATGCCTGTTAATAACTGACCGTAAAATGTCCTCCACTATATAGTGCAATATACAAGAAATCAAGTGATATCATGTCAGTGCCCCTTGAATAAAGTTTAATGCAAAAAAAAAAGTCTAAAAGCAAAAGTTAGATGCAAGACATTCAAAAGTCCCCTGCCCCTTAAAATATTAAAAAAAGGAAATATCGTGGCTGGCGGTACATGGAGTAAGACGTGCCTCACCTCGCTCCATGCACCCAGGCTAACTAACAGCACACAGCGCCAACACGATAGCCAGAATTGTCACCCACAACATCACTGGGGTGATATCCTAGAACCCAGGATGATGGGAAAATCCGAGAAGAAAGCAGCACCAGTTAAACTTCGCCTCGGCCTCAAGATGGCGCCGGAAGACGTAGAGATGCAGCAAGAGCAGCAGGATGTCTCCCCCAACCCATTGACATGCTCCTCTCCAGGATCTCAGAGCAATACAGGTATCGGGAATAGATACCAGACCCTCTCCTCCACAATGGGAGAAGATATAACAGTGAGTACTCCCCATTTTCACTTATCCAGTTATTAGATGTAACTAAGTATCTGAGCAGCTGCTCAAAACATTATTGGGAGACCTGAACTCTTCCATTCAAAAGGAGATTCATGGAGCACTACATGCGTTCCGTACTGAGTGTACGAGGTTAGGAGAAAGAACTGCACATGTTGAAACTAAGATGGCCGGAATTTACAGCAGCCCATTATGATCTAGTAGACGTTAACAACAACCTAGAGGAAGAAGTGCGGGAACTGCGTCTTAAGCTGACGGACATGGAACACCGTTCACGCAGAAATAATGTGCGGTTTAGGGGGATCCCCAAGTCAGTGAAGCCGGAGCAACTGGAAGAGTTTCTCACTGATTTTTTTTTGTTGCATTATTACCAGAGATACTCCTCACGCAGATCTACTAATAGATAGGGTGCATAGACTACCCAAAGCTAAAGCACTACCACCAACCTAGAGACGTTATAGCCCATCTCCATTTTTTCCATTTTAAAGACTGTGTGATGAGGGCGGCTAGATATATTGAAGGATTGCCTAAAAGATTTTGGGACTTGTCTCTCTTTACGAATCTCTCAGCCATCACACTGGAGCGTAGGAGAGACTTTCAAGATGCGGCAAAGATACTACAAGATAACAAAATACCTTACAAGTGGGGGTTTTCCTGTAAAATTAATCATCAATAAAGATGGCCAAAAAGTTACAGCTACATCTCCAGAGAATTTGTAACAGCTTTTAATGCAATGGGAGATTTTGCCGAAAGGAGAGACAAGAGGAAAAGCGACAACTCACCCAACGAAACACCTGGACAAGGAGTGGGAAAATAAAGAAAAGGACTGAGCAGCCATATGGGTATCTATGGAATGTGTTCTTTTTCAGGGTGCCTTACCTTGGCTATTGTTGGTTACATGAATGGCTCGGGTACCGTGCCATGTCAGGTATGAAAATGTTTGATACGGCATTCTTAACCCCAAATACATCCCTTGATGGAATGGGTACCACACATGTAATATACAGTATGGTTGTTATGTTAATGTTTTTTATTTTGAGTTCACTAAATAGGACAGCAGGTTTTAAGGGATATAACAAATTCAGGCTACCCATTAGCACTTATAACAATATCTGTGAGCTAAGCTTAATACACAGCATAAAGTGTAACAAACATAATGGGGATACAAGTTATGTCTATTAATGCCAAAGGGCTAAATAGTCCATTTAAGCGATCCCAAATATGGAAAGAGTCACACGCAGCCAAAACAGATATATTATGCGTTCAGGGAACGCATTTGAATCAGGAGGATATCTTTAGACTCCATCAAAAGCAGTACCCTTATATATTTTTTGCCCCAGCTATTAATAAGAAGGGAGGAGTGTGTATAGCTGTTAAGAACTCGGTGGCCTTCTCACTTCTTAAGGCTGAATTGGACCCTCAGGGTCGCTTCGTCATTTTGGTGTGTTCTATCAGTAATAAAGTACTCGAGTATAATCCTAGTTTTTCAGCACAAAAAATGTGCTTAAAACCCAAACTCGCCTTATACTCGGGTAAAAAAATATATCAAAACTCACTTTTACGGATTCCCCTGCTGCTGGCTATATACTGGAGCAGGGGGTTGGCTATACACTGGGGGATATGGGCTGGCAGGCTATATACTGAGGGGCAGGTGCTGGCTATATACTATGGGGCAGGGTCCGGCGGGCTAAATAATGGGGAGGCTGTGACCAATGCATTTCCCACTCTTGGTTTATACTTGAGTCAATAGGTTTTGCCAGGTTTTTGTGGTAAAATTAGGGGCCTCGGCTTATACTTGGGTTGGCTTACACTCGAGTATATACGGTATATATAGTAGTGACAATGCACTTTCGGGATGTCCAAGGGAATGGTAGGTCAGATTATAAATAAAATAGTCTGAGGTAATGGATGTGTAAATGGATTAATACTGATTATATTATAGTATTATGCTTCCCCATATATTTAACATCTTGTCAAAGTTAACACCATATTCTGTTACTTGTAAAACTAGAAAGGCAAATGGAATAATCCCATCAGCAGGAAGAGAAGTCTTTTCTACAGACATGTTATTAACCCCTTCCCGACATTTGACGTAATAGTACTGCATGTCGGGAGGTGTGTTCCCGCAAAATGCAGTACTATTACGTCAAACTTCTGGCCCCGGCTCCTGAGCGGAGCCGGGGCCAGAAGCTGCGGGTATCAGCTAAATATTATAGCAGACACCTGCCTCTAACACCCGCGATCTGAGAATTCTCTGTTAACCCCTGACCGCGGAGTGTTAGGGGCATTTAAAGTGAATAGGACCCCCCGCTGCGCTTACTGGGGGGGGGGTCCGCTGCTCCGATCGCAGCCCCGAGACTGCCGGTGCCCGGGGCTGCGCGATCCTCCTCCGGGAGCCGGGTCCTGCCTTCTGACAGGACCCGGCTGTAACACATTGAGCATGCACAGCATTACATTACATCTGTATTACATTACATCTGTATTACACAGTGTAAGGTGAAGAAGAGCTTGAACAAGCGATCAGTGGATCGCTTGTTCAAGCTAACCTGTAAAAGTAAATAAAAAAAAGTTAAAAACATTACATAAAAACATTTTTTAATAAAAAGAATTAAATAAAGTTAAAGTCCTCTAAACACAAATATTCCCTATACACATGCAATAAAGTGAAAAAAACACAAAATCGCCCAAAAAACCCACATATTTGGTATCGCGTCCGTAACAATCCGTACAATAACTCAGAAACATTATTGGACCCGCTTGTTGAACGCCGTAAAAATAAAACCCGAAAAACATGCCAAAAATTTACATTTTTCATAAAATCGCTACACAAAAGATGGTGATGCAAACATAAATGAGATTTCCTCTATATTAGTTTTTATCCAGTAAAATTATAAAAATAAATGAAAAGCTATATAAATGAGGTATCACTGTAATCGTAGTGATCTGTAGAATAAAGATAATTTAGTATTTTTAGTGTATGGTGTACGACCCCCAAAAAATACAAAAAGAAAGTAAACCAAAATTGACAATTTTCTTTTCACCCACACATTCAAGAGTTAATAAAATCTCATCAATGACCCACTAAAATGAAGTATTTGTAAAGTGCATCTCATGTCGCAAAAAATAAGCCCTTATATGTCCAAATTGCCAAAAAAATAAAGATTGTATAGCCAATAAAATGTGACAATGCATAATCTGCTCTGAATGGCGCAGATTCCCTTCGATGCCCTGGCGTGTGCCCATACAGCAGGTTACCACCACATATGGGGTATTATTATACACGGAACAGATTGGGTATTAAATTTTGTGGAGCGTTTTGGTATTTTATCCACTGAGAATTTGTACATTTTTTTAAAAACACATTCATTTAGCCAAAAAAATTTTACTTTCAAAATTGCAACCGATTTTGTTTTAACCCCTGTAAAACAATTAAAGGGTTAACAAACTTCATAAAATTTGTTTTACGTACGTTGAGGGGTGTAGTTTCTATAATGGGATAATTTATGGGGTTTTGCTTTAATTTAGGCCTCTCAAAGTGATTTGAAACCTGAGCAGGTCCCTCAATAGCAGGATTTTGCGTTTTTTATGAAAATGTGAAAAATCTCACCTAACGTTCAAAGCCCCATAACATCCTACAAAAATAAGAGTATGCATAAAACACCATGTCCACATAAAATAGACATTTGGTGTATGTTAGTTATTAAGTATTTTTGCGGTTATGACTATGTATGGAAAAAGTAGAACATTTTGAAGTTCGAAAATCAAGAATTTTTCCAAATTTTTACCAAATATCTCATTTTCTCATAAATAAATGCAAAACATACCACCAAAATTTTTCAACTAGCATGAAGTACAAAGTGTCACGAGAAAACTATTTTAAAATCACCTGGATATGTTAAAGCGTTCCGAAGTTATAACCACTTATAGTGACACAGGGCAGATTTGAAAAAATGGGCCGTGTCAGGAAGGTGAAAAGGGGCTTTGGTGTTAAGGGGTTAAAATGTCCATTGTTATATCAGTATATAAGCTAAAGTATTTTCACCAGAACATAACTGTGGATGTAATATTCTCTTCCAGGACAATGGGGCACATTTATTTACAAGGGCACTGGAGTTCACTTAAAGTGCATTGTCTGTCTATAATGCTGCGTGCGGCGATTCACTAAGATTGTGCGCAAGAAATTATATTGTGTCGCTACCCCGCAATGGTCCGACAGATTTCACCATCTTTTTTGTGGTGCATCTTTAACATTGGGCGTGCAACACAATTTCAAAGTTAAATACGGCGCTCAGTCGGACCATCTCACGGCATCCCCCTTAAATAGTTTCGCATGGAAGCCAGCGCAGCTGTGCCAGAAAATGGTCACTAACACAATCCCAGAACACACACACTTCTTAAATACCTGTGCAAGCCATTGTAGCCATGAAGAACGTGAGCAGTCCAACTAAAGTGTGTCGCACAGCGGAGCAAAGACCTTGGTAAATGTGCCCCATTATGTATTGATAACTTATTTATAAATTCACATCTTTACTATTTTTATTTACTACAGAGATTTCAGATTTGAAACCTTCAATGATTTGTGATAGTGATGGGATCACAGTCTCGCTCAGTAAGTGCCAACTAACGCAACTTGGCTACAACTACAGCAGCTTCCACATTATTGATGACTCCATTCTGTGCACATACACATATTCAGATGTTATCAACAATTTTCGAGTAGAAAGTATTAAATTAAGAACGACCATGGGTTGGTGTGGAAACATTGTTAGTAAGGTACGATTATTATATTGTTTGTATTTTCATAAATATTATATTTTTTCTCATTATTAATGATTTCTCTCATCAAGGACCTCTCTTTCAATTGAAGTCCAATTGACTACACCACCATTTTAGGAGAAGAACAATAGAAAGTTGATACAAAAGAAAAACCTTAGAATCGGTAGCAGCTAAAATAGACAGCATGTACAGAAGGCTACCTTGTACTTCCATTTTTTCTGTAATAAAAACTAAAGCATTATAGAAGGTCAGGGCTGTTTTTAGTCAATGTGTGGCCCTCGGCAATGCTCACAAGAATGAAAAATGGCCATGTGCCCTTGTTTACCAAAACAGCATGTGTCGGCACTTAATGCAATACTTGTTAATAGATCAATGCACTTGTCCGTTTTTTTAATGGACCGCGCCACTGTTCTTTTACAAGGTAGGACATATTCTAGTCTAAACCATATGTGTGTACAAAAAAGGCATTGGTTTGGTGAAAAAACGTATGACACTCAGAGGGCATTCAAGTTTCTTCTGTGAAATATGGATGGTTGCACTCTTGATACACTTTTGAAACTCATCCATTTTATAATGGAGAGTAAAATAAAAAACAGATGCCAGATGGATGCATCTTGTCCATTAAAAATGGGAAAAATAGGGCACATTTACTTACCCAGTCCTGTCGCGATCCCGCAGTGTGTTGTCCGACGAGGATTCGGGTCTGCCGCGATTCACTAACATTGTGCACCCAAGTTCCTGCATCCGTTACTTCTGCGCCGAGGTCCGCCGGAGTTCACCCTCTTCTTCCCGGTGCATGTGAGTGCTTGATCTTGCGACACATTTCCTTTTTTAAATTCCGCGGTTTGTCCTAATCCGTCAGGTTGTGTGACGGCCATGCCTACGATTTTTGTCGCATGTAAGCCGGCGACAATGCGCCACAATCCGATCGCATTCGCCAAAACCCGGGGCATTTCGGTGCAAAACGGAAATAATTGTGAAACCCGACAAAAGTGCGGCGTTAGGACCCTTAGTGAATGAGGCCCAATGATACAATAAAGCCATAAAAATTTATGTTAATGCAGAATTGGCTTGGTTGTGGGAATTAAACCTAAATCACTTTAAGGGGGAGTTTTTCCAACAAAGCAGTTAAATTTAGTCAGTTTAGAAGGTGGTGTGTGTTAAAAGTTGCAGTCCTTCACCCCTTAAGGACCAGGCCATTTTCATTTTTTATGGTCATGAATGTCTGATGAGGTAAAAGACAGGAGGCTTCACTTTAAATGTAAAGGAAGCAGTGCAAAACTTTTAATAGATGCTTATTTGTAAATTACCTTATTTGATCATTCCTACCATATGCTGCAATACTACAGTATTCCAGTGTATGGAGAATTTGCTAGGGATCTATAACGCCTCCGACTTTGATGGCAGCAGGTGAATGGTTAATACCCGGGGTCGGTGCCTTTAAAAATTAGGGACACCGACACAAAGATAATTTCCGCCACTCCCCTATTTGTAATATGGAAACAGCACTTCAATAACACTCCTTTCCTAATATGCCAGCTTTGCTGCAACAGTTCAGTTGTATGAAATGTGAATGGTTATATAATATCAGCTTAGATACAGTGAGGCAGATTTACTTACCTGGTCCTGTCACGATCACGCGGTGCGTTGTCTGACAAGGATTTGGGTCTGCCACGATTCACTAAGGTTGTGCGTCCAATTTCATGCATGTGTTGCTTCCGCGCTGAGATCCGCCGGAGTTCACCTTCTTCTTCCCGGTGCAGGTGAGTGCTTGATCTTGTGACACAATTTAGTTTTTAAATTCCACCGGTTGTCTGACGGCACGCCCCCGATTTCTGTCGCACGCAAGCCGGTGCCGATGCACCACAATCCGATCGTGTGCACCCAAAACCTGGGGCAATTCGGCGCAAAAATGAAATATTTGGGAAACCAGATGGATTCGCGGTCCGCGGACCCTTAGTAAATGAGCCCCAGTGACTTAATTCTATGGTAGAACATGTATAATATTGTACACATACAACCTATACACTTTGTAATACACCAGTATTATATCCAGAAATGTCTTCTCCGAATGTAGTGAAAACAGAGTAAAAGAAGAGATTGTAGCACTTTCGGGCAGTGCTGTGCCAAGATCGTGTTTTAACCACGAGACACCTAAAAACAAACGTCAAGATTGACAGTTTGCCTGCATGTAAATCCGTGATCAAAATGTGGTACAGTTGTCCAAATGGTATCAATGGAAATGTAACCTTATCCTGCAAAGAATGACACTTTGCCTAGCTCCACACTCCAAAGTATGAAAAAGTTATGGGTATCAGAATATAGCAATGCAAGAGTATTTTTAGGGTCATAGGTAGTGGACCCACTGAACTATCGCGAGCGCTGACAACTGGTAGCGGAGTCTAAGTTGCACCCGGTTTTCCTCAAAGCCCGCCGCAAAGCGGGTTGGATTTGCTGCGGCAGGATACCACCAGGCCGCTCCACAGATGCGACTTTGCTCGTTGTGGTGGCCATGGCAAGGTATAAAATCGGCAGGCAGAGACAGTTGTGGTCAGGCAGAAGGTCAGGACTGGTGGCACAGGATCGGAGTTGGAGACAGAATCAAGATCACAACAGGAAATCACTATAAACACATGAACAACAACTGGAAAGGTTTCTGCGAGGCACAAGGCACAAAGATCCGGAAGGGGACACAGGTCGGCTATTAATTAATCGTCGTCATGCTGGCCCTTTAAATCTTACAGAGCCGGTGCACGTGCGCCCTAGGGGGCAAGGACACGTGCGCTGGAACACGGGGACCACTGCTGGAGCGAGGGAAGGTGAGTGAGGCTGCGGCCAGGCTCCAGAGACACAGAACATGGGTCACAGGAGTACCCGTGACAGTTTTTTTGTAACCTTTTTTAAAGGTATTCAGACACAGAAAATATATAAAGTTGGTATGAACATGATTGTACTGACCCAAAGAATAAAGAAAGTGTGTTATCTGGACTGACTGGTGAAAGCTTTAAAAGCAAAGCCCATGAAAGAAATATCCCAACTAAATTTTTTTACCAATTCCACTTTATTCCAGCTTCCCAGTACATGGCAACATGGCACATAATAGTAGTTGTGATTTTACTAGAAAGCAAAATTTGGCCTGCAGTTACAGAGACCTTATACAGCTTTGTACATGGAATAATCAAAAAGATATGACTTGAGGGGAGTGAAAAAAGCCCTGCCATCTGACCTGATAGACTAAAGAATGGAGGATGTGCACCATTATATACATATTTTACTGTAAATTGTACAGCATAATATGTATATAACATATAGGTGATGTATATATGCAGTATCTGTAATGTGTATATGCTATATGTGTGTAAATATGCTGTACATTTGTATATGGCACTGTATGTATATGGGCTATTGGGCACATTTACTAAGGGCGGTGCGCCAGTTTTCTGGCGGACTTTGCACATTGTTTTAAGCGCAAACTCTGACCGAAATGTGTTGCACACCCTATGTTAACTGTGCACCAAAAAAAGTGGTGCACTCTGTTGGGGCAGTGCAGTGGGAGCCCGATTTATGAAGAACGTGCGCCAGAAATCCTGAATCTGGCCCCCTGTACTATACATAGAAAAACTGCACACATTACAGCTTGCACTGTTTTTAGTAAATGTGTGCATGAGTTAATAAATGTGTGATTGTAACTCGCATGTGTGAGTATACAAATATGTATATTTTTTAAGTGGAAAGGGAGGCCCCATTCAGAAGCCTGCTATGGGGCCCTGCCTCTCCCAGTTACGTTCCTAATTCTAAATAAATCTAACTAGAGATGAGCGAGCACTAAAATGCTCGGGTGCTCGTTATTTGAGACAAACTTTTCCTGATGCTCGAGTGCTCGTCTCGAATAACGAGCCCCATTGAAGTCAATGGGAGACCCGAGCATTTTTCAAAGGGACCATGGTTCGGGAATAAAATGTGTTATTTAATTGAAATAGAACGTCTTCTGATAAGTTAGCAGATGTATGCAAACATCTGCAATCTATTCTTCACTGTTCCGCGCGTATATTATCTCCCGACAAGAACAGTGAAGAATAAAATAAAAACAGTGAACACAGTGAACACAGGATCATTTAAGTGAAAAACACAGTGAAGAATAGATTGCAGATGTTCTGCACATCTGCTTACTTGTCGTGAGATACGCTGTCCCGGGATCCGCTCCTCTGCTTCCACTGAAGTCTCCCCGATGCCGTCTTATAGATGTTTATGTACTGGATGAAAAGCGAGACCAGAAGGTAGATGAAGAAGAGGAACTTGAAAAGAAGACTCCCGTCCAGCGGCAGGTCAGGGATGCGGCAGTGACGCACCGGCTCGGGGGTGATCAGGGCGGTTATCGGAGGGGCGGAGAGGCCAACAGCTCTGCCATTCCTGTTTCTTAACCCTGTGCCATTGCCACACGTCCCGCCAATCAGAGTCTACAGTGAGGGCAAATCGGATCGGCTCAGTTGCTGCCGGCTTGGACCCCTTCTTCCGCCGGGCATGACAAGGTACCGGTACACATCCAACAGTCAGCGCCAGTCCGACACATACAACACAGCGAGCAGGAAGATTCAGCTGCATGCAGCGGCTCAGTCATTAGTGGCGGCGGGTGCGGGGCTGTCTGCCGCATGTCGAGCCCATGCAGGGTGCACGTCTTGGGGGAGGGTTGCAGGGGAGCTGGACACCCCTCTTCCTGCAGCCTCGGTCTCCCCAGATTTCTGCTTCCCTTTACTCTCCGCAGCTGCCCAGGAGCTATATATTGTTCTTCACATTTTGTTTGCACCGTTCCACGCCCTTCCGACAAGTAAGCAGATGTGCCGAACATCTGTAATCTATTCTTCACTGTGTTCTTCACTGTGTTTTTCACTTAAATTATCCTGTGTTCACTGTTTTTATTCTATTCTTCATTGTTCTTCACTGTGTTTTATTAATTAAATGCTCGATCTCGAGCAGGGGAAATACTCGTCCGAGCAACGAGCCGTTTCGAGTACCTTAATACTCGAACGAGCATCAAGCTCGGACGAGTATACTCGCTCATCTCTAAATCTAATCATCAAACAAAAATGACATAATAGTTTTAATGGAGGAAACAATTGCAAAATCACTAAAATATAGCCATAAATCAAAAAGACAAATAGAAAAAGCTAGGGCTAATAGCAGGGCCGTCGTGTTTGAATCTAGCTAGTTTTATATTTGATTTATGTCTATGTATTACAGGCAGTCCCCTAGTACAAGATAGGTTCTGTAGGTTTGTTCTTAAGTTTAATTTGTATGCAAGTCAGAACTGTATATTTTATCATTGTAAGTCCAGACAAATTTTTTTGGGTCTCTGTGACAATTGTATTTTAAAAATGTTGGATTGTCATAAGAACCAGGATTAACAATAAAACTTAATTGCAGATACCTTTAGTATGTTTATTGTAATCTAGGGCTAAAGTACAGTTAATTACCAATTACCAGAGGTCTGTCTGTAACTAGGGGTCGTCTGTAAGTCAAGTGTTCTTAAGTAGGGGACCGCCTGTATAGCGAGATTGTACAGTGATTATGAAATTGTTTATTAATTTAATTTTGGTTTTGCCTATTGAGTTGTTGGTCCTCTGATCTTCCTCTACTTTAGCAATTCCCTTTGATTACCCATAGATACCAAGGGACTTCTAAATCCTGCACCCATCTATCTTGATCCTATAGTCTGACAGTGAGCACTACCCATCCAATTTTCACATTATTATTGCGTTTTAGCAAATGCAATGGAAACGCAGTGTTACCTCAGCATGTGATCCTGGTTGGAACCTTTGAAATGCATTTAAAATGCATCAAAAACCACAAGTGTGAATGCGGCCTAAGGGTGGAGACATGTCTGGCAGTGTCATAAATCTCAGTGTACAAGTAAGGCCTCATTCAGATGGCTGTGTGCTGAAACAGCTGCTATCCAGTCTCTATCTCTTGTGGTGCAGCTGGCAGGCCCAGGCATAGTGTGGTGGGACTTGGTGTGCCCTATGGGGGCCATGACCAGGACACCGTTTTTGAGGGTAGTTCACAGCCTCTGCAAATGGTCGTTTGCATAAGGCCTTGGGTTGAAGGATTAGTGTTCAAATTATGAGACATAAATGGAGAGTAGAGTGTTTTTACAGCAGCATATGGGTGCTCTCACCACTGTGACTACAACCTCTGTAGTTACCCCACTGGCTCTATAATATCATTACATACTAGAGAATTAGAAGGGACTACGGTGTATGATATTTATTGAAACCATGACCCCATACAATACCAGGTGGGCCTTCAGGATTTTGGATGTTTGACATGGTGTTTTTTTTCCATATAAGCTTAAAATGGTAACTTTAATCTGTGTTCTATAAAATAAAGGCATATATGTCATATTATATTCTCTTACACAGGTTAATTCATCAAAAATCTTTATCACCAATACTCTCTACATTGATCCGAATATGGGACCACTCATTACTAGAAATCCATTTGTTTATAACTTTACATGTGAATACAATCTGACAATGCAAACCAGCTTAAACTTTTCACCCTACCCTGTCCTAAGGTAAGAAGCTTATACAAAGCACACTGAAATAAATGTTCTTCCTTTATGTATAGTATTGGTGGTAATGCATTTGATAAATCGGCCACATCACGTTTGTTGGCATTGACCTGAAAAATCCATGTACGTATGACAATTTCTAAGTGTACCATGTCCCAAATTTATAAACAAAGTATGCCAAAAAGAAGAGTAAGTTATGACTTTCTAGACACTTTTGTCTGTGCACTAGATGTGCACTAGAAAGGGCATGGCTTCAAAATAGTGGAGTGTTAGACAGATGTAGCAATGAGAAAAGCACAAATTTGTAGCACAAAACTGGCATAGGCAAACTAAGAGGTGGTTCAAAGATGATTTTAAACTATGCTACATTTATCATCAAGCATGAGACACTTTGATAAATCTCTTGCAGTCTAACTGTGCAATGTCTTATCTTACACATTTAATAAGTCTCCCTCGATAATGGAGCCTGGAGCCCCTCAGGTTCATTTGAATAATTTTTGCATAGTTTTTTTTTTGTAAAAACATGGGAATAAAAAGCTAAGAGAAGAGCAGATTCTGCCAGTGGGAGCACATGCCAGCACAAAAGTGTGTGTGTGTTTTACAATCCTTCATCCTGGTAGTAAATATCCTTGAAATTGAATAAAGTCAATACACATATAAGATGTTACAAGAAAAGCATAGATGCTCATAATAAGGATAGTCAGACCACACATATTGGCGGGCATTCATCAATTGTGGCGCAGGGTTGTTGTTTTTTTTTAGAGCACAATTTGTGTGGTAAATTAGACTGGGATTTTAGATTGTGGCACAAGGGCTTAATGAATTGGTGCACAACCATAAAGTATCTGAACTGACTCCACATTCATGAAGGTGAAATGGAACTTGGCAGACCAAGTTTTAGCTTGTCTATTTGTGCAACAAAAATTGCACCCAAAAAAGTGTTGGGAACCTAGAAGCGCAAGAAAAGTGACTAGATTGAGATGAGCAACTAAAAAAAGTTGTGAGCTATATTGTGATGCTTCATAAATATGGCGTACAGCAAGTACAAAATAAAATCCGCAAAAAAACTGGCCGCAATTGTGTCCAATTGTGCACTGTAAGAGCAGTTAAACTCTGGAACTACGGAACTCTCTGCCACAGAATGTTCTGATGGTTGAGATGGTGCTGGATGCCTTTCTAGAAAGCATAAATGTCACGTGGGAACTAATTATTTGATAGAACGCTGATGCATGCATTCATTTTTACTGCCATGTTTGGACACATATTTTAAATATTGGCAAATAAGCATCAACCTTGGTTGGACCCGATAAATTATTTTTTTGTACCACAAACCCTCTTTAATATCTATCAACCATATTCTTTTCTTTTGACTAGATCAACTTAGATTCTGAACCATCTGGTCATATTGTAAGATTATTTGTTTGGAAACTACCGTACTTATCTCTTTCTCCATAGCTAAATGTGAAAGTACATGGAAGAAATAAAGCTGATGGCTTAAAAGATGTGGAAATTGTAGGCTAAAAGCTATCTTTACTAATAAAATGATGTTCCCAATATACAGTTCATGAAACTTGGCTACAGTATATAAAGAACATTTTCTTCTTTTATTTTACAGCTCAGTTATTTTACCCTCACAAGGTGAAAGTGGATCATACACTATCACTCTTGCTGCTTATTCAGAGGCAACATTCACAGTTCCAATACAAGTTGGTGAAAAACTAAAATTTGGATCAAATGTTTATTTGGGATTGTTTTCTCCCGATATGGATGGAAATTTATTTGCATTAAAAGTGGAGAAGTGCTTTGCATCACCCACCAGTAACCCAAATGACCTTTATAATGTTGTGTTTGTAAGCGGAGGGTAAGTCAAGTTGTTTGTGCGCATCATAGGTAACGATGATGATAATGTCATGGCACATTATCCATAAATGTGTGCATAATAATATGGCCCTGGGCTATTGAACATGACATGAACTATATATATATTATATATATATATATATATATATATATACACACATGCAAAAATGATAAAAATCATTACATTGATTATGAACAATGTAATTTGATCTGTATTAACAGCAACTCCACAAATGGCAATATCCTGACTACAGTCATAGAAAATGGAAATTCTACTGAGGCCAGAATCCAAACCAATGCATTTTTCATTCAAGGATACACAAAAGTGTATATATTTTGTGATGCGAGGCTGTGCAACAAAACAAGTGAAGTTAAAGTGGTAAGTATGAGGGCTACTAATTATAGCACAAAACTCTCATAACCAGGGGGGGCAATTTTAATCATATATATATATATATATATATATATATATATATATATATATATACACAGTGTGTGTGTATGTATATACACTCACCGGCCACTTTATTAGGTACACCATGCTAGTAATGGGTTGGACCCCCTTTTGCCTTCAGAACTGCCTCAATTCTTCGTGGCATAGATTCTACAAGGTGCTGGAAGCATTCCTCAGAGATTTTGGTCCATATTGACATGATGGCATCACACAGTTGCCGCAGATTTGTCGGCTGCACATCCATGATGCGAATCTCCCGTTCCACCACATCCCAAAGATGCTCTATTGGATTGAGATCTGGTGACTGTGGAGGCCATTTGAGTACAGTGAACTCATTGTCATGTTCAAGAAACCAGTCTGAGATTATTCCAGCTTTATGACATGGCGCATTATCCTGCTGAAAGTAGCCATCAGATGTTGGGTACATTGTGGTCATAAAAGGATGGACATGGTCAGCAACAATAATCAGGTAGGCTGTGGCATTGCAACGATGCTCAATTGGTACCAAGGGGCCCAAAGAGTGCCAAGAAAATATTCCCCACACCATGACACCACCACCAGCCTGAACTGTTGATACAAGGCAGGATGGATCTATGCTTTCATGTTGTTGATGCCAAATTCTGACCCTACCATCCGAATGTCGCAGCAGAAATCGAGACTCATCAGACCAGGCAACGTTTTTCCAATCTTCTACTGTCCAATTTCGATGAGCTTGTGCAAATCTTAGCCTCAGTTTCCTGTTCTTAGCTGAAAGGAGTGGCACCCAGTGTGGTCTTCTGCTGCTGTAGCCCATCTGCCTCAAAGTTCGAAGTACTGTGCGTTCAGAGATGCTCTTCTGCCTACCTTGGTTGTAACGGGTGGCGATTTGAGTCACTGTTGCCTTTCTATCAGCTCGAACCAGTCTGCCCATTCTCCTCTGACCTCTGGCATCAACAAGGCATTTCCGCCCACAGAACTGCCGCTCCCTGGATGTTTTTTCTTTTTCGGACCATTCTCTGTAAACCCTAGAGATGGTTGTGCGTGAAAATCCCAGTAGATCAGCAGTTTCTGAAATACTCAGACCAGCCCTTCTGGCACCAACAACCATGCCACGTTCAAAGGCACTCAAATCACCTTTCTTCCCCATACTGATGCTCGGTTTGAACTGCAGGAGATTGTCTTGATCGTGTCTACATGCCTAAATGCACCGAGTTGCCGCCATGTGATTGGCTGATTAGAAATGAAGTGTTAACGAGCAGTTGGACAGGTGTACCTAATAAAGTGACCGGTGAGTGTATATCACATCAGTTGGAGCATAATCAATGAGATGGATTTGGAGGGTTCATAGCTGTTGCTTCATCTAGCTTTCATTTATATTCCGCATACATGCCAACTCTATACAAGTATCTGCATAAATAAAACAAAATGCATGTCCACCTGAGCTCTAGCTAAGGCCTTATGTGCATTTGTATGCATTGTGCGGCGCATATACCCCAGCATGGACGTGCCCAATAGAAGGCAATGGGACCCTGATTTAGCCACATGTACCTAAAACTGTAGCTTCCCTTTCTGGTTTAAGGATAACAGTAGCAAGTTACCTTTTGTTAGTTCAGCATCTCACTGTCTGAGAGAACCTTATATAGAGCAGCTACAGATAATATAGGCCCTGTCACAGCTACATTCACTCATGAGCTGTTGGTCTGTACTTATGCAGCCCAATTCTAAGAAGTATAGGTGAAGTCACTGCCTTACACATTCTCGTCCTATGCTCAGATCGGTGGGTCTACCTTGTTGAGTACCTGGTCGATGTTCTACATAAAACTTGCCTTGTAACGCCGAAAAGCACCAAGTAACTCTTGCATTTTACCCTTTAATTTGGACCATCCAATTTTAAGGGGGTGTGAGACAAGACCCCAGTAGATACAATACATTAAAGACTCTTTCTCACTCACTTACTTAAAAGCACTCACTTTCCTTATGATAGCATAATTACTTTATGTAGATGTCAGATTCTTGCTGAGGTACAGGTGTTCTTCCCCATTAAACTCTTCCCCAACATTAGAAGCATCTGTCTGTAGTATAAAATCTTTTATAAAGTCTGTATGTTGGTGACAGAAGTCTGTATGGTGGACCAAGCAGATTCATAGCAATACCCCATGGCCATGGAGTGCTAATTTGACTCACTGGGCCAAGACTAGAAAAACTTGTCTACCACTCTATAGATGCCCACCAGAAAATGTTTCTCTATATGTTCTCTTTAGTTTATTCAACCCCTGGATGTCCCAACTAACAGATGAGTTCCAGTACTCAGTTCTAGACATAATACTGGGGTACAACACACTGTTCTATTATGTCACCCTGTATGTACTGCAAAGTGAGGATACATTATTAATCACTTTTCCAGACATTAGCTGTATTTGGATCCTTCACTTGTTTTGTACTAAAGTTTTCACTAGAAACTTGTAACTGAGAAGGACCTTCTGGCTCCAATGATGCTTTTTGTATTTTCCCCAAAATCCCAGAGGAAAATCATGACCAATCACAGCACTTTAATAGTTAGAAGTTTTTAGCCACACCCAATAATAATAGTTTTCACTATTAGTGCAGTAGTTCTAACACCATGGATATAAATCACACCCAATTGGTGGATCTGGAGTCCGTCAGGGTCCACAAGACTGACATGTACTGTTTTAAAATCACAAGACTCAATTAAGAAGAATCTAGAAATGACCTATAGTTGTAAACCACTCCACTATGGATAGCCGGTCATCCACAGTGTTTGGGTCAGAGAACGCAACACAATGCTATATCTTCACAGGCAGGGTACTGACAACACAGATAACAAATTCCAAAACTTTGGCCTCAGCAAGATCTTCTGGTGCCAACAAACTGAGCTGGAAGAGAGTATATATCTGCAATCTGGCTGGATTAAACTACTTAGCCGACACCTGGGACCGGAGTCTAAGTGGCACCTGGTCTTCACCAGAGCCCGCCGCAAAGCGGGATGGACTTGCTGTAGAGGAGTAACACCAGGTCATTCCACAGGTGCGACTAGGTAGTAATGCAGGAGACAGTCTGTAGCCGGGGTGACAGCAGGGGAGCTTTCTCTTCAGGGGATGGCTTGAAGATCCGGCAAGGGTCACAGGAAGGGGCAGGAATTTATTACAGGCCAGCGCCAATTATCGGCCGCAGGAGCAGCGGAGGCTGTCGCTGGAGCCAGGGAATGTGAGAAGCGATGGGCTCCAGGGGCACATGGAGGAACACGGGTGTGCCCGCAATCCAAGACAGGGATTGTGGGAGCACCCGTGACAAGGGATGGTGTGGCGGAGATGAACAATGAATGAGGAGACCGAGACCTGAGATTCTACCTCGTTGAATCTTTTATTGTTCTATTTCAGCCCATCTGTTCTATGATACAAGTGACCACAAGTGTTTCAACCACTCTTAGATAACAGCTAGTCATTACTTTGAAGGATATTGTGGGGCTTTTGCAGTCCCATATAGATTTGGCCATTTGTCCATGGTATGTGTTCAGTATACTCTTAGAGATACTTAGTGGAAGTTGACCCAGTTTCTGCCTGGATTAAGTTGTTGGATACATGGTAATACAGAGGAAATCATGGATAATTCAATTACAGCAAGGTTTTTAGGATTTTTGGGTTCTGCTGGTGTTCATAATTTTAACCTTATGGCAATTCCATTATTTTAGTTGTTGAGCTCCTCTAATGGAGAACAATAGAATGAGGCCCAGTTCATATCTCCGTTATTGCATCAGTTATTGTAGGCCAAAACTAAGTAATTACAAAGAGAAAAAAAATGGAAATGTTTTGAAGATCTACACAACACTCTAAGTGGGCTAAATAGGTTTCAGCAATCCATCTCACTAATATAACAAAGATACCTGGCACTCCTTATTGATGCAAAATAAAGAATACAGCATATAGAAATCCAAAACCTGTTAACAGTGCAACATTTCATCAGACACTAGCATGACAATTCATTAACAAACAGGATAAGAATAATATACATACATAGAAGGAGGATGTAGATATGTTGTCATAAATGACATTGATACATTTGCCTAGGTCTGTTAAAATCACAAATAGAATGGATGATGTGGATAGTGTAAGACCTGTGAGGAAAGAACAGGAAAATGTTAACATTTTATAAAGATAATGGGGCTCATTTAGGAAGGGTCCGTCGGAAGCACTTTCGTCGGGTTTCCCGCTGATTTTCCGGCGAATTGCCCTGGAATTTTGGTGCACGCGATTGGATTGTGGCGTGTGGGCGTTTGCTTGCACGCGACAGAAATTGGGGGCGGACCGTCAGATAACCGGACGGATTCGGAAAAAACGCAGAATTTAAAAACGCAATTGTGTCGCAAGATCAAGCACTCACATGCACCGAGAAGAAGCAGGTGAACTCCAGCGGACCTCGGCGGGGAAGCGACGGATGCAGGAACTGGGGTGCTCGATCTTCAGGAATCACGCCGGACCCAAATCCTCGTCGGACAACAGCCACGGGTTCGCGACAGGACCGGGTAAGTAAATCTGCCCCAATATCTTTTAAGATAATACAATGTAACGTTACCACATGAAATGCTATAAAAAGCAGTAGTAGAGATAATCACTTGCGTATGGTAACAGTAGTAAATGGCTAAGGTGAACTCTACCCAAAAGGTAATGGCACCATTTATATACAACGGTGCAAAACTGCAATGCTGCAACATGGTATACCAAGGGTTAATACTTACCGAATTGCAGAAGGTAGAGGGGAGTATAAGTACAGTGCTCAGAGACCACTTTTAAATGAAACTTTGTTCGGACTCGATGACCCCTCAAAGACAGCTTGATAAGTCTGCCTCAATTTATCCAAAAGGCCACTCGCAACAGCTGTCTGTCACCACCACTGTGGGTCTGGGTGGATTCATATGTTCCAACACTTTAATCCAATGATACAATGTTTTGCTTGATCAAAGTGATGTGGTATTGGTAACAAAAGTTTTTTGCACCCAATATTGGATTTATGTTTGGATATGTGCTTCAGTATATGCCAAGTGGTTTTACCAATATATACAAGACTGCAAGGACACTTGATAAACCACAAATTAAGATTCACATGTAAAGTAATCTTTGATGGGATAAGAGACACCAGTCACAGGTAGTAAATTTTATTTTCCTTTTGAACATTTCCATATTAAGAACAGTTCAAACATGGAAAAGTCCCATGTGGTAGAACTCTCTCCAACAAATTTGATGGGTGTTTGAAACAAGGATGAAAATGTTGTTGAGTTTGTCCAAGGATGGATTTGTGTAGTTTATAGAGAGATGGTATGGATGGGTAAATGGAATTCATAAATCACTGATTTTGGCCTGTTTTGTTCTATGGCAATTGATGTGTGAAAAAGGCATTGCACTTGACTTGCACGCGTCTCAGAGTGTAATGCGTTTTTGATGCATTTCCATAGACGTGTATGGTGCGTTTTTCACGTGCTTGACTTCCAAAAGTAGAGCCATGCTGTGATTTAAACGTGCTTTAAAAAAAAAAACTAGCGTGTGTGCGTGAAAAAAAATGCAAGTCTGCACTCTGACCCATTGTAATCAATGGGCTTTTTCAATACAAGTTCTGCACATCAAAAGCACGCGCAGCACATGCGTGTGAAAAATGCAAGTGTGGAAGGGGCCTTAGGAGGTTTGGTGTATAGTTCAGTAGAAAGATTAACTTCTGCCTTTAATTATCTCTGCTACTGTTTTTATACCATTTCATGCTGTACTGCCTCATTGTAGAATTTAATAGAATCTTTATAACATATTAACACGTCTCATTTTTTTAATGACTTCAGGCATTACTCCATCCACATCATTTATTTGATTTTTGCAGATGTAGCTAAATATATCATTGCCACTTATCACAAGATATCTACAGCCTCCAATATATAATCACTTTTGTTGATCTTTAAGTGTATACATCCATACTAACTCTCTTTCTTTCTCGCTCTCTCTCTCTCTCTCTCTCTCTCTCTCGCTCACATCAATAAGAAGCGCCAAATATATTTGTTATTCCAAAATAATGGTGGAAATACTTGAATCTGTTATTTGTGATTAACCACACCTGGTTTTGGCTTGAAATAACTGATGCAAAAAACTGACGTAACAGTTATGTGAACTGGCCCTAACCTGATGCAAAAGTGTACGACATTAATCTTGATACTCTTTTCCATTTACAGTGTGAACTTACACAAAAAGCTGATTCATCACGACTGAAAATACAACTAAATTTAGGTAAATGCTTGCGGTGCCTCCAAATAAAATACATGCAGTGCTTTCAACTAAAATATTTTCAGTACTCACAAAAACGTATATATAGTGCTTCTAAATATAATACATTCAGTGCCTCCAAATGAAATACATGCCGTGCCCCCAAATGCAAAATATGCAGTTCCTTCAACTAAAATACAAGCAGTGCTTTCAACTAAAATATATGCAGTGCCCCCTGAAAAATATATGCAGTGCTTCCAACTACAGTACAATGACTCAATTCAGTGCCTCAATGTAAAAGCGTAAAGTGTTTCCAAATTATATATTTGCAGTGCTTCCAAATGATATATTTACAGTGCCTCCAAATGATATATACACAGTGGGGGCTATTTATCAGAGCTTCTGCGCCCGGACACTGGTGTAGAAGCCCTGAAATAATCACAAATGCTACCTTATTGCTAGCACTTACAAGTGTTTTCCCTTTTCGGCCACCTCCACGCCAGGGGTGTATGGAGGGGCGAGGTATAGCGGGCGGTAGGGGAGTAGGCCGGCATGGGCCGTTCCCGCATGCCATACCTCAAAATGTAATATTTGCAGTGCAATAAAATACATGGAGTATCTCTAAATGAAAATATATAACACTATCAAATTATATACATACAGTGCCTTAAAATGTACAATATATGCAACACCTTAATGTATACATTCAGTGCTTCCAGATGCAGTGCATCCAAATAGTAAATTCTACACATTACACCATATGGGACTTTATGGTGCACAAGTAGGATACTACTCTGTCACATATGTAGAAGGATAACTTGGGACTCTTGAATTCATTTAAGCTCTTTTTTTATTATAATAAAGTGCTAGCAATCCACAAAAATTTTAGTTTTTTTGGCAAAAGTGCGTCTATAAATTCCACTCAATCTCCCCAAATGAGATATAGATAGTAGGGGGTTATTTATCATTAGACCAGCTCCTTGGGACCAGTGAATACCAAAGTAAAAAATCCAGTACAGAATTGGTGCTTTTCTGCTCCTGCCCTCAAAAAAAAGTTCATAAATTTTCAAAAAATGGGGATATAAACCCCAAAATTGTAACACTGGAAAAAGCATCTCATCCTGCAAAAAATGCCGTCAAATGACCCCAATAGCGAAAAAGCTAAAATTTTATAGCCTACCAAAGGAGCCAATGAGAACTATAATCCTCGCTGTGCGCCCAAAAAACAATGGCCACATGTGGCGTCTCTGTACTCGGGAGGAATTGCATAACAAATTGTAAGAGGAGTTCTCTTTTGGAAATGTGTAAATTTTAAGGCTAAATAAACGTATAACCGACAAAATTTGACCATTCTAAATGTCACCTCCATTTTGATTTAATTACTATGAAGATCTCAAGGGGTTAACAACCTTTCTAAAAGTTGTTTCTGATAGTTTGAGGGGTGCAGATTTGAAAATGGGTTGATAAATGGGTGTTTAAAATGTTAAATATTTAAAATTTAATTCAAAACAGTCCCCAAAAAATGTAATTCAAAATTATCCCCAAAATAGTAAATTCTGAAAATACTGAAAACTGATATCTGATTTGGAAGCCACGTGACCTCAAAATAAATTATCCAAATGCTGAATTATAAAAAAAATAAATTATAAAAATGCTGAAAATGTAAAGTAGACATATGGTAAATGTTGTTCAGCAACTTATTTAGGTGGTAAATCTATCTGCCTGAAAGCAGATTTTGAAATTCGAAAATGGCAAATTTTTCAAAAAATTAATGATTTTTTAATTTTTCTTGTAAATAAACTCAAAACTTATCACCCAACATTTACCACTAAAATGTACAACATGTGAGGGAAAAAACAATCTCAGAATCGCTTTGATAAGTAACAGTGTTCAAAAGTTATAACCATATAAAGTGATGCATGTCACAATATAAAAAATGGGGCTGAGCCTTAAGCTATAAACTGGCTACGCCCTTAAGGGGTTAAAGGAAATCTAGGATCAAGAATTGTAAACCATAAACACTTTCATACTGGTGTGTGCCCCCTCTGGCAGGATCTGCTCTTTAAAAGGCTTTAAAAATTATGCAAATAAATCTGAGGGGCTTAAGGCTCAATTGACAGCTATGGAAAAATTTGCACCAACGTGTAAGTATGCTTGCTTCACAGTCCTGGATCCTAGTGGTAGATTTCTTTTAACACGTTGTATAAATGATAAACTTTACATGAAATTTTCAACTAAGGTAAGTCTTCAAGAGATACCATCTCTGAAATAATGCAGGATTCTGTTACCACAGCTACTTTTTGTCAACTAGTAGTGTTGTTAAAAATTGTTAAATCAAAAAATATTTTCCCCAAACTCTCCTGACATGTATAGTCTGTTCTAGCTCTGTCAACCATGCAATGGGCCCAAAATTCAGTCCATTCTTAGCAGATCATAAAATAGGCATTTTATGCAGACAATTACGAGAGCGCCACTACTTACATCCTGTGTTATCAATGCAGCGCCTACATCATTCTGTATAAGCCGGCATGGAAGAGCCCTGGAGGATAGACAGCCAAGGGAGTGCCAGTGAGCAAGTACTTTTTTTTATTTTATCCTACTTCATAGATGGATGAGGTGGGGGTGTATATAAATAAATTAGGGGTAGGGTTAAATATAAATTAACAAAGGCTGTATATAAATTGAATGGGGGCCTGAATTGGGGTAGCTTTATATGTATATAATTAACAAGAGGATGCTCTTTATAAATTAATTAATTAGTAATGGGGAATAGTATATATATATATATATATATATATATATATATATATATATATATTAGGGGGTGTTGTATAAATATGTATATATTGATTAGGAGATGCTATATCAGGCATGGAATAGGGGATGTGTGGGCGTGCCAGGCAGGCGGAAAGTGTCGGAACGCAGATGCTGTGCCCCTGTAACCACACATGGGCACAGCTTTAAGACCTGGAGCGCCGGAGAAAGTAAGTACAATTTTTTTTTCACAGCCCTCCCCAGCCCACCTGTAGAGTTAAGAAAGTAGGACAACCACTTTAAGTTTTACTTTGTAATTATAGAGGACATAAAACAGCAGGATGCCCAATATCAATTCATCCTGGGTCCCATGGCATCCTTAATTTAGCGCTGTACATTTCGCATGACTTCCCACCTTCGGAATACAGGGAAGTCCTACCTGATTTGCATTAACACCACACACACAGTAGAAGTTCTTCACCCTGCCGTGTCTCGCTGCCGTTCCCGCCAACCAGTGGTATGTGCATAGAGCCTGCACTGCAATCATCTTTTGTTTTCGTCTCCCCTGGCATCAGAAAAGCTCCTAGGATCACACATGAAGAATCACACTCCCAGGTAAATGTCTGAATTGCTATTTATTCTATATATCTATCTATATATATATATATATATATATATATATATATATATTTTTTTTTTTTTTTTTTTTTAATAATGTTACAATATGCTAATTGTATATTTTCCCACTTTTTTGCAGCCCTTAAACAAGAAAACCTCAAACCTTTTCACATTTATCAACAGCAAGCTACAATTTCCTATAATACTATGATGTGTTTGATTTGTTATATTTGTTTTATGTTATTGGACTTTCAAAAAGTGGACTGAAATTGTGCCTAAATTTCAGTTCATTTTTTCTCATCTTTTGGGTCATATGACTAAATAGGGACCTTCCTGTTATATACTCTTGTAGTGGGTAAGGTAACAACCATTTTGCGTCATGACCCCCTTCCATTGGCATACAAATCTGTATTGTAACCCTGCCTACTCAAAGAAACTGGATCCCTACTCTTTTGTTTCTCTCCATGCCTTCTAATGCCATACGGATTGCTATTGTTTCTGCCGGCTACAGGTATGTGTCTGCATCCACCATCACCATGCAGCAGCACACTAGAAAGTAAATTTATGTAGAGCTACATACATATTTATTCAGCCAACCCACATATATAACCATACAGTATAGTATTCCCTTTCCCTTCTGGCCATCGTGGTGTCCTTTCCACTTTCAAGTTTAGAATATTCCATGCTCTCAGGTGAGGGTAGCCACATGGCTCTCTTCTCATTACAAGTTGTCAATATGTTCCAGTACTCATTCCTGTTCCCCAAAAATATCCAATACAGTTAACAGTGTTGAAGGTCATAAGACAATTAAAGTGGAACTTTCAATTTGACTAATACAATTCTGATAACAAAACAAGCAAATACTACAAGAGTATAGGAGGAAAATCCCAGTAAATTTGATTTAATAGAAAATGGATGGGTCTTACCAGTCTCTTGTATACAAGTCAGGATCACAGGAACAAAGCAAGGGGAGATAGGCATATAGTCAGGATACAAGATACTGGATGGAGGTGTGCATAATTAATAGCAGAGAGAACCTTTGTAATGAACACAGAGCCCAAGGCTAAGTAACATCTTTTAAAAAGTCTATTTTTTTTCAGGAATCACAGCGTGTCAAGACTAATGAAGATACGTGATCTGGATGAGGACAGGTAAGCATATTTAGTTCAAATCGCTACCACGCAAGTGGTAGATTTCCTTTTAATCCTCACTTTCAATATGTATAGCGCTGTATTACCATAAGTGACTGAACTATATGATTCAATGCCACATTTGCACTGAATATTTCATAGGACATTAAAAAATTCTGTTGTGCTTCTTTTTTATTTATTTTCTCTTTCTCTCTCAACCCTTTTTCAGCTTGGTATCTGCAAGTTATTTTGTCCAGTGCTAGAAAGGTTTCAGGGCATTCAAAATTGGTAAGCATTATTTCTTTTTCAGTTTGTTTCTGTCTCTTGTTCACTCTTCCAGGAATAAGCATAATTAATATTTTAATGGGTCATTAAAATAAGCTAATATCTAATTAGTAGTGGTGCTGGTAGTGGAAGAAAGCTTCCATGCCAAATGCCAGATAGAAAATTTTTATGGGAGAGAGTGTGTATTTTACTTGGGGCTGTATGTTAGAGAGAAGAGATGGTTTTTACATAGAAGGAACTGGATGATGATGTACATGAAGACAATCAGCACATGGCAGGTCTTACTGACATAGGGGGGATTTATCACCTACTGGCACATGGCACACCAGTAAAGTATGTGACACATCCAGTATGGCCAGTGTTGTGGTAAGACATCATCTCAGTGGGACAATGTGCAGTGATGTTATACACGCAAAGATATTGTACAAAAATACATGTAGGACACTGAAAGGGAATCTGTCATTCCAATTTACCCACCCAAAATAAATACATCATAAACAACTATAACTAAAAAGTATAAATGGTTGCTTTCTATGGCTGAAATGTTACAAAATCAGTTTGTAAATTTATATGCAACTCACCTGAGGTGAGTCCAATGATAATAATTGAGTCCTGTCTTCAATGCCTTGCCTCACTAGTCCTGACAGGTTTTATTGCTACCAGTACTGTCTGCCAATATTCAACTACAGACATGTACAGCTCCGTAGGAAATGCTGTGTCAAATTTTTCTCTCAGTGCCTTGCTGTAGTGTTGAGAGCACTGTTTTATCATTCAGCACTTCATGTCATGTGACCAGGGTGATGTCATCTAAGGTCCTTTACCCTTCTACATTTACAAAATCTATCCCATGTATGTATCTGATCACATGAAATCACAGCATGCCTCAATGGAGACATGGGGAGAACTAAAAGTCCATGGAGGCATGCTGTGATTTCATGTGATCAGATACTTACATTGGGTAGATTTTGCAAATGTTATGGGTAAAGGACCTTAAATGACATCACACTGGTCACATGACATGAAGTGCTGAATGGTGGGAAGAGACTTGCTGCAGTATGCCAGGTAAGAGAACAAAGTTGGTTTTATGGGGATGTGAGGGAAAAATTTTTTTAGCTAAATGAAGAGTGGCATTTTCACTAGCTGTGAAAAATGTGGTGACATGCCACAGGTTCTCTTGAAGGCTTTTAATTAACACTCAATGCCATACATGTGCAGCACTAAGCGGATGCCGGTTCAGAGCTGAACTGGCATTGGTAGCCGTGGCGTCTCAGCTGTAACAGCTGAGAGCCTGGTGTAACACCTGCAGTTGGAATAAGACTGTTTTAACCAGTTAAATGCCATGGCCCATACAACAGCTGTATTCAAACTGTCTCCTGGGGGGGTGGGATCAGCCAATATAGGACCCTGTAGATGACCATAGTCAGTGCCTGTAAAATCCTGCCACAGGTTGGATCTTACAGTCTCTGCATCAGCCTATGTGTCTACATAGACTTAATACTCGCAATATATCATCCGATTGCTTGTTCATGTCGTTTGTTCATATTGAGACTAATAAAAAAGTAAAAATATGCTTTATAATAAAAAAAATAAATCAATGCATGACTAAAAATGCCCCAATACCCCCTCTACATGTAAAAGTGACATATCATAGAAAAAAAACACCACAAAAATCCACATATTTGGTATCAATGCATCCTCAATGAACCATACAATAAAATGCAATGATTATGGAATCTGCACGAAGAGCCCTGTAAAAAAGAACCACCAAAAATGTATGATTTATACCTATCTTTATTATAAAAAATGCAATAAAAAGGTGACAAAAACCGTATCCACTCCAAAATTTAGTGGTGTAAAAATTACAAAACAGGGAAATTAACCCTGTTTTTCTTTTTGTCTATGTTTGGCGTTGTTTTGTCGCAGTTGTGGTATGAATGCTGTTTTGCAAATTTCCATTGCGCCAAATGAAAATAAGACAAGGTAAAGTCACTTTCACATAGCCCCTGCTTGTCAAATTCATTATTTGCAAAGACTGGTTTTCACAAAACTGAATTCATGATTTGCAATTTGGTGCAAATCTAGAAAGAAGGTGATGGACAAATTATACATTTTTTCAACACATTGGGGCATATTTACCAAGCTCTGAGCGCCAGTTTTCTGTTGGAATTTGTACATTCTTTCTAGTGCTAACTGCTTGCACAGAAGGGTCCGTGCCACATTTGTGTCACATGCAACCCTTTTGTGTCGCGGCTGCACAAAATTTCTGCACTGAAGGGGCTCAGTTGGTGGACAGTGTGGCAGATTTAACATGCAAAGTCTGACAGAATTGTGTCGCATTTTAAAGATGCACCAAAAAAAAAGCGGTGTACTCTGTCGGAGCTGCACAGAGGGCGCCAGATTCATGAAGAATGGGCGCCAAAAATTACGTTATATTCTAAAACCTAAAGTTTAAGAAAAAATAACAAAAAAATCTGACTAATAGAACAATTTGGAATATGCTACTATACCTAGAACAAAAGAATAAATTACAGAATTGATGTTTTTTCTTCCCCCACAACAAAAAAAGTTAATAAATTTGCATCAATAAGACTTAGCCACCCTAAAACAAGAAGACTTTCTCCTGCTGGCCAGCCAACTGCCTTCCTAGCCTCAGAGGAAAAAGTTTACCACCAGCCTGCTATTTTCTGCTGTTGGAACCATAAGTTGTTTAATAACCTTTGCTCATTTCTGGCCTGCTGCTACCATCACAAGATATCTCCCTCATATCATCTGCCGTGCAGTGCCTTAAGTAGAAACTCGCATTGAGTTTGAGTTGGGAATGTTGCACAGGCTCTAGGAACAGACAGGTAACACAGACAAGACTGTGGGGCCTGAGACTAACCCTCTTCCCAGCTGTCCCTGCCTACTTGCCTCACTTATCCTTGTAATGGACAACAAGTCAACATTCCCTCCCTGTTCAAAAGTGCAAATCACAGATGAAGATAATACAAACACAGAGTTTGGAAATAATGGAATATAAGGAGCTTTATCCAAACATCAGCAGCAGACCAGACCACACACCAAGGTAGTGCTATGAGTGGAGGAAGTCTGTCAGCAGGTTAGCTATTGATGAATCAGAGAATAGCTGCAGGAGAGTGATGCTGGTGGTGCAAATCAATCTAGGTAGTCAGCAAACAAAAACCAGCAGTTTCTGTATCTTTCTTTCATTCTTATTTCTGTTTTTTCTTTGCCTTAATCTGTCTTTTTTCTTTTTATTTATCTTCCTTTTGGTGTCTAATTAAATCTTTCTTATGTTTTGTCTTTTTTCATTTTACTTTCTATCTATCATTTTTCCTGTCATCATAACCATGGATAATCTATTGTATATTGATGAACATTGCACATGGCAAAAGATGCAAGACCATCACCTTATATATTCTAACTTCCCATATATTGTGTTGCAGATCTGAATTGTACTGAATTGAAGATCAGCATGCCAGGGCGTTATGATGCTGCCTGTCAAAGCTTTTGCAGGACAATGGATCCATATGTTGTCAGATTTTCAAAGGACTTAAACAAAAATCATCTGATCTTGAGAAAACTGGAATGAAAGGAATCAGTATCCAAAATATTTAGCACAAACAAAATTCAAAAAAGGAGAAAAAAAAGGATAAATGCCAACACTTCAAAATCATAATGCTGAACTGTTTGAAGATCAATGACATCTTAGAAGCAATTAACATTAGTCCACCAAAACACTGGTTATATACAGCCTATAGACATAATGGGAGAGATTTATCATACCCAAATGCTCACGCGCTGGCTCTTCATGAAATCCCTGCCCCTCCCACCTCTTGAAGTGTCTGCCGGCCAGGTATGTCTTACCTACCTTGTGAAAGTTTACTTGCTGCAGCAAATGCACAGGTGCAAGGTGTCCCTGCTCACTCCCCCGCTGGCCGTGCCCACTTCACACCCCTCTACATTGCCTTGGCATGAATAATCACAATTACTGTCAGATACTAGTAATTGCGGACATTTCAGGGCTCGCATGCCAGAAAACTGGTATACAAGCCCTGATTTATTGCCTCCCTTATGGCTATAGTATTGCTATTGTACACCATTTATTCATCCACCATTGAAGGGATGCAAGACTATACATATGCCTTTATATGGAATAAAGATTGTAGAATGGAAAAAAGCATTGATGAACAACATACACATTTTGTCCATACATCCTGGATCGACTAGGCTCTTCTGATCCAAACCCATTGTTTTCTATAAATACAGTGAGAAGATTCACGATCAGTATGAAACTAATACATTTTTTACTTCAATGAAGCACAACTGTAGTATGGAAAAGAGAAGTGACTAATTTAGGTAACAATCCAAACACACATATCTGAACATATCAAAATCCATAGTAAATCCAACCTTAGTACATACATACCTAGTCACTATGGCCAACCAAAGTGTCCTGTACATGGAGTTTTAAATATCCTCATCTGTTTGTATAGACCTTTAGCACTACAAACTTAGCCTAAGAATTGTACTTAAAGGGAATACAGCTAGTGACAGGTTCCCATAGAATATTATTAAGTAAGTGACACCTTTTTTTTTTAGTTAAAAATAGTTTCTCTTACATTCCCATAAATCAACTTTATGTTATCCTAACTGGCATCAGAGGGGGCATGTCCTGCTCCACCGGCCACTCCTATGCCCCATGCCTCTTCTGAGCTTGTTATGTGACCAGGGTGATGTCATCTAAGGTCCTTTCCCAGTAAGATTTGCATCATCTACCTCACGTATGTATCTGATCACATGAAATAACCTCTCCATGATCCATGGAAGCATGCTGTAATTTCATGTGATCATGTCATGTGACCAACGTTATGTCATCCAACATCCTTTACTCGTAGGATCTATCCCAGGTATGTATGGGATCAGATACATACCTGGGATATATCCTATGGGTAAGGGACCTTAGATGACATCAACCTGGTCACATGACATGAAGTGTCCAATAAAGTAACAGAGCTCTCTCTAAATGTTCCACACACCAGCATGTCCTAGCAGTGAGGTCTGTCAATTAGCAACAAGGAGGCAGGGCAAGCCAAGCTAAATTTAATTTGCAGGACTGATGTGTGTCATTAGACTCAAGCTGACTACCAGTTCTGGTGGAAGTTGACATCTGGCAGTCTACAATCGCTCTGCGATGCTGGTAAACTCTGGATAACATGATTAATGTGGAATTCCACCTCATGGGCACGTCGCACAACAGTCGGTGAGTGGGTAGTTGGAGGCAGCGCTGCCCTGAGAGTGGCAGCATCTGTGGTCAACTTTCTGAAATGCGCACAGATGCAGCGCATCTTCGTGAGCAAATCAGACAGATTGGGGTCTTGAGGAATCGCTGAACTATCAGATTTAACACATGGGCCAGGCATGGCACATATGTCAGTCTGCCGAGTTGCAGAGCCCCCACCAGGTTACGGCCGTTGTCACACACAACCATGCCTGGCTTCAGGTTCAGCGGTGCCAGCCACAGAACGGTCTGCGCCGTGATGCCCTGTAATAGCTCTTGGGTGGTGTGCCTTTTATCGCCTAGGCTCAGCAGTTTGAGCACCGCCTGCTGTTGCTTAGCGACGGCACTGCTGCTGTGCCTAGAGCTACCGACTGATGACGACATGCCCACGGATGGTAATTCGGAGGAGGTGGAAGAGGGGTGGGAGGAGGCATAGTAGGCCTCAGAGACCGTGACCGAGGTAGGCCCCGCAATCCTCAGCGTCGGCAGTGTATGACCTGTCCCAGGGTCAGACTCTGTCCCAGCCTCCACCAAGTTAACCCAATGTGCCGTCAGCGATATATAGTGGCCCTGCCTGGCAGCACTCGTCCACGTGTCCATGGTTAGGTGGACCTTGTCAGAAACGGCATTGGTCATGGCACGGATGATGTTGTCTGACACGTTCTGGTGCAGGGCTGGGACGGCACATCAGGAAAAGTAGTGGTGGCTGGGGACCGAATACCGAGGGGCGCCCGCCGCCATGAGCTTGCGAAAGGCCTCGGTCTCTATCAGCCTATAGGGCAGCATCTCCAGGCTCAGTAATTTGGAGATGTGGACGTTGAGGGCTTGGGCGTGTGGGTGGAACTGTATTTCCTCTTGCGCTCCAGCATCTGGGGTAAAGACAGCTGGACGCTGCGCATGGAGACATTGGTGGACGCCGTGGAGGCGAAGGTGTGGTTTTCAAGCGGGAGGTGTTTGTGCCGAGGTCCTGGGCAGGGGGCTGACTAGCAGAGGCAGCAAATGACACAGGGGAAGGAGCAGTGGTGGGCCCGGCCGGAGGTGAACAGCCTTGGTTCCATTGAGTGGGGTGTTTAGCAGTAAGATGCCAGCGCATACTGGTGGTGGTTAAGCTGGTAGTGGTGGAACCCCTGCTGATCCTGGTGTGGCACAGGTTGCACACCACAGTCCGTCAGTCATCCGCTTTTTTTTTAAAGAACCTCCAGACTTCAGAAAATCTAGCCCTCGCCACAGGAGCTTCACTACGTAAAACATTTGGCGCTGATGCACCAGTTCTGGCCCTGCCTCTCCATCTGGCCCCACCAATGCCTCTTCCAACCTGTTCTGGTATAGGACTTGCCTCCGTCTCAAAAGCACTGTGTTCACCCGGCCTATCAACCCAGCTTGAGTCTGTCACCTCATCATCCTCCGATCCCTCAGTCTGCTCCCCCCTTGGACTTCCTGCCCTGACAACAACTTCACCACTGTCTGACAACCGTGTCTCCTCATCGTCCGACACCTCTTTACACACTTCTTCCACTACGTCAACAATGTCTTTATGACCCACAGACTGCGACCGTTGTAAAACCTGGGCATCGGGAAAGAGCTCAGCAGCAACATGTGGTTTGTGACTCTGGGAAGGGTCCAGAAAACAGTTCCTCAGAGTATGCTGGATGAAATTCCAAATGTTCCTGGGAGGGGGCAGACTGGGGGGAAGGAGGTTGAGCTGGAGGAGTGCTGATTTCGGTGACATGGGTGGACTGCGTGGAAGACTGACTGGTGGACAAATGGCTAGAAGCATCGTCCGCAATCCACGACATCACCTGTTCGCACTGTTGTGGCCTCAACAGTGCTCTACCACGAGTCCCAGTAAGTTGAGATATGAAGCTAGGGAGTGTAGCTCTGCGGCGTTCCCCTGCTCCCTCATCAGCAGGTAGTGTCTCACCCTGCCCAGGCCCACGGCCTCTGACCCCTGCAGTAATTGGACGCCCACGCCCTCTACCCTTAGCCCTCGGGTTCAACATTTTCCAAATTAAAGTCTATTTTATAGACAAAAACAGAAATATAACCTGTAATTTTTTTTTTTTTTTTATAGAACAAAACGTGCAGAAGAAATCAGACAGCAGAAGATGATTGCAATGGCTAGTTTCTAACCAACACTGACAGCACACAAAAGGATTTTGTGCTGTGACTGTCACTTTAACTTTTGAAAAGTTAAAAGTAATGTAGCCCTAACAAGAGCTGTTGGGTTCTTGGAGACTCACTCCTGCCTAACAGTAATCTACTAGAACACCCTAACGCTATCCCTGACCAACAGCAGCTCTATCCCTAACGGCATCCAGACAGAGAATGATCCAGCAGTGACTGTGGCATTTTTAAGGATGCAGTGTGGAAATGTGCTGTACAGAGCTGAAGACATCTGTCCGCAAATTCAGCATTGAGAAGTCATGGCCATGAGAGGTGGTCATCTTTCTGATGGAGCAGGTACTAGATGTTACTAATGTCTGTGTCACCAACTGCAGGGTCGCATCTGCCATGAGGCGAGATGAAAATCTTGCTTCAGGCGGCAGAATGTGGAGCCCTTTAAAGAGCGGCAAAATATGGCACTCTGATGTGGGCGAATCGCCCACCAGATAAATAAATCGCACCTGTCTCTTTAAGACAAGATTTATACGTGGAGCGATGCAGCGCCTTTCCGGCTGCTGGCGTCGCTTCATTCTATGCAGCGACACAGGTGGTGGATGATGATGTCACCCCGCCTGTGTCACTAAGAAGAGCCGTGTTAGAAATGGAAACACCATTTTTAAAAAATCAGATCGGGTGAATATGGGGGGGGGGGTGCAGCAGCAGTTCATAATACAATTCATGCAGTTTTGCGCCGACAACTTCGGATAAATGTGCTGGTGCGTTATCGTGGTGAAACAGCACCTTCTTTTTCACCGAATGCGGCTGTGTCTCCTTCAATTTTTTGTCGAAGCTGTTCAATAACTCACTGTAGTATTGTCTAGTGATCTTTCTCCTTTTTTCTAAAAATTCCATGTGGATGACGTCATTCCCATTCCAAAAAATCGTCGCCATGACCTTTTCGGCTGATGGGACCGCCTTCATTGGATTCACCGGGAGAAATCCATTGTTTTGATTGTTGCTTAGTTTCTGGTGTGTAATGATGAATCGCCAATCCGGTCAACATACCTATGGCCTCTGATACTTCGAGCACTTCCGTTCGCCAATCAGCGAGTATCATGTCGTGGACTTTTTGAATGATTTCCTCGGTAACCACGGTAACCACGTCTGTCTTGGTTGCTCCTCATAAAAAACGGATGTTCGCCCACTTTTCAAAGTTTCAATTCATTGAACCAATATCTGTGATCATAGATGGCGAAGTGTCCATAAACAGCATCCAACTTTGCTTTTATCTCCTCGCATTTTTTCCCATCCAAAAACAAAAAGCAAATTACCAAACAATCTTTTTCCATCTTAGCGAAAATTACGAAACACGTCTTACTCAAATGGCTGCCAAATCCAGACTAACCTATCAATCAGTCTGCAATTTGTTTTGCCGTCGTTTCATAGAGGATCGCCGCTCCCCGTGACGTCATTGGGGAGCGGCGATCCATTGCCATGGTAGCTTCGGGTCTCTCATATCAAAATATGATAATGGTTTTTCACTGCGTTTAACCCCGTATGGAAAATCGCGCCCAAAGTCGAAAATGGCACTTTTTTGCCATTTTAAAAAAAGTGAAAAATTCTGTAAAAAGTGATCACAAGGTTGCACAGTCCTAAAAATGATAGCATTGTAAAAGTCATCAAAATCTGCAAAAAACGGCACCACCCACACCTCCATAAACCAAAGTATGAAAAAGTTATTAGCGCCAGAAGATGGCAAAATCCCCCCAAAAATTTTTGTACAGGAGGTTTTAATTTTTTTTAAATGTATGAAAACATTATTAAACCTATATAAATTTATCATAAAGTTATAAAGTTATCCCCGTAATCGCACAGACCCAAAGAATAAAGTAGACATGTCATTTGGGGCGCACAGTGAAATCTGTAAAATCCAAGCCCACAAGAATACGGCACAAATGCGGTTTTTTTACCAATTTCAGTGCATTTGGAATTTTTTTACCGCTTCCCAGTACACGGCATGGAATATTAAATACCAACATTTTGAAGTGTAATTTGTTACGCAGAAAAAAAAAGCCATCACACAGCTCTGTACATGGAAAAATAAAAAAGTTACAGATTTTTGAATGTGGGGAGTGAAAAATGAAAACGCAAAAACGAAAAAGGGCGGCAGCGGGAAGGGGTTAACATTGTCATGTGACCGCAATTCTGTTTTTCATTGTGTGCGGTTCTCAGACAAAGGTGGAAAATGCAAGCTCAATACTATACACACACAGAATTGGGGGATATTTACTAACAGAAAAAAATGTATGTAGTTATGGCATCCCTTTCTTTGTATGGAGACACAGTCATGACGATCTATTGCTATTTACGGTAGGGTCAAGCAACAATAGAGTCATTGCTGCTGTAGGTTCAGCTTTGACATAATCACATCAGAGCGACCCAGCTGCTGACATCACATAGTGTTGTAGGGACATCTAGTGGTTTAGTGTTCGTACTGCACCTGAAATTGCTATCAGCATTTAAAAAAGCATAGAGTGGGACAAAAAAAAAATATGAGGCACTATAAGAATTATTTTTTTTCATATTTGAGTTTGTTTTTATTTCTAACAGATGAAAGTACAAATACAATACAGGTAGTAAGAAACACAGTACAATACAAACACATATGGGCAAGCAATTTCGGCCTGAACATAAACCTATCCCTAACATGGATCACTTTAAAAACAACAAATAGCAAATTGGTGAGCTGGGAGCTCACCGGAAGGTCAAGGGGAAGTGGCAACCCGGTGAGAGGAGGGGGTCTGGAGGGAGGTGGGGGTGGGAGAGCCACATCCCCCACTGGGCCTAGCCTTTTCTTGGGGCCTGGAGGCAGCTGGGGCCCAGAATACTGGAGTGGCTGGTGGTTGTGGCGTAGGCATGCTAGTGTCACGGTGCTTGGTATGGGGACCGGAGGGCTGTCCCACAGACTCAGGCAACGTTGTGCAAAAATAACTTACAGTTCTTTATCCGAACAACAGCAGGCAACGTGCCAAACGATCTTGTACAGATATCGGATTATTGGATAGTCTGAATTACTGGAGAGTGGTCATGGAGAGTGAACCTCAGGAGTTTGTTCACCAGCCTGGTTGCAGATGCAGGCTGGGAGGTAGCTGTGTCCAATGCTGGAAGCTGCAGCTTTAATCCTAGGAGGTAGCTCTGTGTGAGACACTGAAGGTGTATCTCACACTGTCTCTGGTCACTCAGTGTGTCTTGTGAAAGATGTGCTCTCTAGGAGAGCTGGGTTCCAAGAGCCTTTGTCACTTTCTGTCCAGGGGTTTTGTTATACTCTGGTCAGGTGGTCTCACTCTCCAATCACACTCCTCGCACAGCAGCCTCCGCGCATTACAAAAATTCTGCGCTGCGTCCACACAGCTTAGGGAAGTGAATCCTCAATACGAGCCGCTGCGCACAGCGCAGCTAACCAACATTTTCAGTGCTTCCCCCACCTCCTGCCTAACCTCCCAGCCAGCCAGTATCATCCACCTACAGTCCGTCCATCGGCCGGTCCCAAACTGGCGCCGCCTGAGGCGAAAATCTCAACTCGCCTCATGGGTGGTGCGCCCTTGTACAACCCTCCAGCAATTAATAAATATAGCTCTGTAGCAATTAATAAATATATCCCCCAGCGATTAATAATATCCCTCCCTGTAACGCATGCCATTTTTTAAAGATGTAAGAATAAAAGAAGATTTTTAAAGAAAGTGGTGCCAACCTTTTCTTCTCTCATCTAAATTATGATTAATAAATATTCAAGATGTGTTCGGGATGTCCATGCAGCCGGAAGATATGTTGGAAGAACAAACTGGCAAGACGTGGAGCAGATGGAAGACTGGGAAGGGGAACAAAATGGGACACCTTGGAAAACCGGTCCATCACCACGCAGATGACAGTTTTGCCAGAAGAGAGATGAAGGTCAGTGACAAAGTCCATAACCATGTGAGACCATGGGCGACTGGGTATCGGCAATGGAACTAACAGTCCAGCCGGTTAGAGGCAAGAGGGCTTGTTATGGGCACAGGAGGAGCCGAATCCCACGAAATCCTGAACATCTTAGACCAGGTCTGGCCACCAGTAGTAGCGGGAGATGAGGGCCACAGAACGATGCACCCCTGAGTGCCCAGCCAACCGCAAGAATGTCCCCAAAATGGAATCCTCTTCTGGAATGCAGGTCGAACATATGTATTGCTGGAAGGTAGCTGCCGAAGATCCACCAGAGCCGCAACAACTAGTTGTTCAGGAGAGATGATGTGCCGAAGGGCCACCTCTTCTCCAATGACATCCGAAGCACAGGAAAGGGCATATGCCTTGATATTATTTTCCGCAGGACGGAAATGGATCAGTAGGTTGAAGAGTGAAAAGAACAGTGACCAATAGGCTTGCCTGGGATTAAGGCTCTGAGCCATCTGGATATACACAAGGTTCTTGTGGTCCGTGAACATGCAAACCGGAAGAAGAGCTCCCTCCAGTAGATTTTGCCATTCCTCCAGGGCAAGTTTGATGGCTAACAGTTCTCTATCTCCAATAGAATAATTTCTCTCTGTGGGAGAAAAAGTCTTGGAAAAGAAACCGCTTGTAAGAGTTTGGCCCTTAGGGCCTTTCTGATTGAGCATTGCCACAGCAACTATGGAGGATGCGTCCACCTCTAGATGAAAGGGCTTCTCTGTGTCAGGCCTAGTGAGAACAAGAGCCGAGGCAAAGGCGGACTGAACCCATGAGAAGGCCTCTTCAGCTGCCGAGGGCCAGAGGTGGGGATTGACACCCTTTTTGGAGAGCGCCACGATGGGAGACACCAGAGTGAAGAAATGTGGGATAAACTGCTGGTAATAGTTCGCAAAACCCAGGAATCTCTGTATAGCTCGTAGTCCTTCTGGGTGCGGCCTCTGAAGAACTGCAGACAGTTTAGCAGGGTCCATCTTGACATATGAGTGGTGGGTACACCAAGATGTCGTCCAGGTAGACCATGACACACGTATACAGGAGATCCCTGAAAATGTAATTAACACACAGCTATAGCATTAGAGTCCAAATGGCATCACTAGGTACTCAAAATCTCCATCTCTGGTGTTAAACGCTGTCTTCCATTCATCTCACTTGAGGATCCGGGTGAGGTTGTAGGCCCCTCGAAGGTGCAGCTTGGAGAAGACCTTGGAACCACGCAAACAGTTAAAGAGCTCTGTAATCAACGACAGGGGATAGCAGTTCTTAACCGTGACCATGCTAAGCCCGCGATAGTCTATGCAGGGACGCAGGGTACCGTCCTTCTTGGATAAGAAGAAAAAATCTGCGGCAGCCGTAGAGGAGGATTTGCGTATGAAGCCTCTCTGCAGGTTTTCCTTAATATACTCAGACATAGCGGCAGTCTCGGTAACTGAGCAAGGATACACACGACCTCTAGGGGGAGAGGCACCGGGCAGTAGATCCACATCCACATCAACATAGTCCTGGTCACAAATAGGCAGACCCTCCAGGGACTTGGGAATCATGGAGGACATCAAGACAGGAAGAGAGACCGCCATGCAACGAGACTGACATTCTGATCCCCAACGCAGGATCTCCCCTGTCTTCCAATTAAGAACTGGAACATGGAGTTGTAGCCACGGAAGACCCAGGAGGATAGATGATGTGGAGCATGGCAACACATAGAAGGACAAACTATCATTGTGAAGAGTTCCCACTTGAAGACAGATGGGTTCACTGCGGTCCCGGACTGGATCGGAGAGAATCTGTCCACTGACTGAGGAAATGACAAGAGGCTGCTTGAGAGGAACCACCGGAATGTTATGCCAAGAGACCAGAGTGGCATCCACAATGTACAAGAAAGCTGAGACTTGCATAGGAGTGCGGGTACCGACACTGAGGAACACAGGAACTGTAAGGCATGAAGAAGCTTTTTTCACACCTAGGGACGCTTCTCCCAAGAACCCTAGGTGCTGGCGTTTCCCAGATGTTGGGGGCAGACAGGACAAGCCCCAATGAAGTGCTTAGGACTGGCACAGTACAAGCAGAGATCTTCCTGAAAACGTCTGGTATGTTCCTGGATGGAGAGTCGGGCTCTGTCCACTTGAATAGGCTCCTCTGCAGGCAGTGCTAACGGAGGCTGGAGCAGCCTTTGGAAGACAGGAGCCAAGCGAGGTAGACGTCGAAGCCAAGCTTGCGGATGCTCATGACGCAACTCCTCAGCATGCTCCATGAAGCACACGTTGATCCGAGTGGCCAGGGTGATGAGACCACTCAGAGTAGTCGGCAGATCGCGCACGACCAATGGGTCCTTGACTTGAGACAGGGCTGCATCATTGCAGGAGAGCTCGGAAGCCAAGGCATGGAACTGGACAGCTTACTCACCCACGGACGCGTCCCCTTGGTGCAGTTTCAGCAGCAGCACTTCAGCTGAGGAGGCTCGTGCGGGTTCCTCAAACACGGACCGGAATTCCGCCAGGAACGCGGTATGGGTAGCCGTGACTGGATCGCCTCTGTCCCAAAGAGGAGTTGCAGGCCAGGGCTTTGCCCAGAGAGAAGACTGAGAATGAATGCCACTTTGGAGCGTTCAAAGACAAACTGGGAAGGCATCAGTTCAATGTGAAAAGAGCACTGCGTGATAAAACCCCTGCACAGCTTGGAGTCTCCATCATACTTGTCAGGCATGGAGAGTCTGAGCCTTGGTTCAGCAGCCACTAGACAAGCCATAGTAGCAGGAGAAATCGTAGGAGCTGTCGCTGGAGCTTGAGTGGCAAGCAGCTGTTGCAGCATGACGGTGACTTGGCCAAGCTGTTTTCCTTGCGAGGCAATCTGCTGGGACTGCTGGTAGAAAACACAAGTAAAATCAGCCAGTCTTGGAAACGGCACCTTGGCGTGGTCCATGGCCGGATCTTACTGTCAGGGCTCGGGGTCAGTGAACCCCCTGGACCACCGTGGGAGATGACACTAGCCGACCCCTGGGCTCGAAATCTAAGGGGCACTTGGTCTTCACCAGAGCCTGCCGCAAAGCAGGATGGTCTTGCTGCAGCGTGGTGCCACCAGGTCATTCCACAGGTGTGACCAGCCTGCGGTGGCAGCCATGGTTGAGGTACAGATGAGGTTCAGAATGCAGGCTCAGAGTCAGAAACAGGCAGATAGTCAATGCTGGCGACAATGGAGCGAAGTCAGAGGTGAGGTCTGGGGTCACAAATGGAGATCAAGGCAGAACAGGAATGGGAACAAGAACAATCGCAAGGGAAGCTTTCTCCAAGACTGTGAGCTCAAAGATCTGGCAGGAAATGTTGGGAGCAGCCAGCTTAAATAGGAAACCCTGAAGTGCCAGCGCCAATCAGAGGTGTGCTGGCCCTTTAAATCTTCGAGAGACACCGTGTGTGCCCTAGGAAGTGGGAACGCGCGCCGACCAGCCAGCCCGGAAGCAGGAGCGCGGAGAGGTCAGCGAGGGCTGGGGGACGGGGCACCGAGGAGAGGGGCCCGGGTGTGCCTGTGATCCGAGACGTTGATTGCAGGGACACCCGTGGTAAAGGTACCCTTCCGACAATACATAAAAAAATTGATAGACCTGCTCCAATTAACCATACCACAGCAACTTTTCTCACAGAAGTAAAAGGCTGGGGTGCCCCCTGTGTTCTATAATTTTTGTATTATCCATTAATACAACAAATGGGGATCCATTGAAATCTTCTATAATAAGGGAAAACCTTTAAAGGCCAGAATCATCAACTCTGTATGGCACATTGAGCCCCCTCTCATTCCCCACTACTCACTATGCAGGCAGCAGATCTAGCACTGCAATCTGTTCCTACCAGTTTCCTAGAATATCCATCCAGAATATTAATCTGAAAACATGGCATACACAGGGGATAAATACCATGGCTGTTTTAGTGAAAGAGGGGAAACTTGTGCAATTCACCAAACTGGAGGAAGACTTCTATTTACCCCACGGGGAGGTTTACAATTACCTCAAAGTGCGCAACTTCCCACACAATAAAATAGAAAATGCCCGTACTGTAAGTAGACAAGTAGTTAAGAGACTTCAAACTTCAGAAACCTGGAGGAAAGGGATAACTTTTTTCTATAACTGCCTAGGCAATAAAAAAAACATGCAGGCACATGAGATGGTATTACAGTCCCTCTAGACTATTTAAGATGTTTCGTTCCACACCCCAGAAAAGCACGCAAGTGCACACGCTCTGGTCCTGCCCAATGGTTCAGAGGTTGTGGTGTCAAACCTACAATATTCTCACACATATAGGTATTTCCTCCACAGCATTTACTCAGTCATAGCTTTACTCCTATTTTTTGCAAAGAATGTGGGCACTAAAATAGAAACTGTCTCAGATTGTTAACAAGAATTTGTAAACAAGTTGTTAACAACATGTAAACAATTTGTTAACAAACCCCAAATTTGTAAACAACGTGTTAACAAACCCAATCTGTAAACAACTTGTTAATACAAACCCAATCTGTAAACAATCTGTTAACACAAACCCAATTTGTAAACTTGTCAATAAAAATCTGTAAACAATTTGTGAACAATAAATTGTAAACAACTTGTTAACAAAAACAATTTAATTCAATTTGCTTGTCTCGATATAATATTCAATTACAATAGTTGAAGACCAATGTTTAAGACATTTAAAAACATATTCATGCATAAGAAAATAGCGATTATATGTAGACAAAAGACGCGATTATACATAGACAAAGAAGTAAAACATGAAATCCTTTTTTAAGATACTTTCATAAAATTCCCAAAAGGGAAAGAAAACAAGGTTCGCAGATATTTGATAGATGAAATCTATATTTGTTGATTAACATATATGTGTTGAGGTTTACGACCAAGGGGTAAGTATTCCAGGAGGTTTGTGTTTTCAGGTCATAGGGCCCTATGCCTGTAATACACGTTTTTGTATAAAAAAAATTAAAACTAAAATGAAAATTAAAAATAAAAATAAAAAATAGACAATAAAATTTGTTTCTTTGAGCAGCTTTCAATCTTTTAAGACAATTTTAGCCTTCATTTGGTACCTTTATGGTTTGTAATATGCGACTGTTTGTTATATTATTTGGCACTCACGGTTAGTTGAACTGGAAAGGTTGGAAATTGATAAGTGCCACTACAATATCCCCAATCATAGCTTTACTCCTGATGGAACTAGATAGGCAGGCGCGCAAAATGAGGGCTTTAACAGCATTTATACTCATCTCTACCAAGCTTGTCATTACCAGGCATTGGAAAGAAAAGGCAAGCCACAAGATAGGCGGGGTCATACTGCAAATAAACAGAACATGCCAGTACAAGAAAGCTATCTCCTTGCAATCCAACACGTACAACAAATTTGAATCACAATCATATTTTAAGGTATAGAGCGTATGTGAAAGAACCTAAGGCCATAGAGAAATGTATGTTCAAGTTAGGATTAGTAGTTGACATTTCCTGAGCTTACAGGGACCTAGACTCTGTACGAATTTCTAATTTCTAAAAAGGAAAACCGCCCTGGTTTCCTTCAGACCGAACACACGGGCAATGGGACAAATAAGCAGCAATACTAAGCAATTGTGGATGATTAGTAGTAGAGCATACATCTAATCAATGTTCATTTGGCTTTGCTTACATCTGGCCTACGAGCCAGGTACATTTTTTTTTTTTTCCTGTTCATAGTTATTGTGGGAAATTCAATAAAAACATTTTTTAAAAAGAAAAAAAAAAAGAAAACGAGATTACACATCAGCAACCACATGGAGTTTCCCAGGAACATGCCTGGCCCTGAAAACTAGGATTAGTAGTTGACATTTCCTGAGCTTACAGGGACCTAGACTCTGTACGAATTTCTAATTTCTAAAAAGGAAAACCGCCCTGGTTTCCTTCAGACCGAACACACGGGCAATGGGACAAATAAGCAGCAATACTAAGCAATTGTGGATGATTAGTAGTAGAGCATACATCTAATCAATGTTCATTTGGCTTTGCTTACATCTGGCCTACGAGCCAGGTACATTTTTTTTTTTTTCCTGTTCATAGTTATTGTGGGAAATTCAATAAAAACATTTTTTAAAAAGAAAAAAAAAAAGAAAACGAGATTACACATCAGCAACCACATGGAGTTTCCCAGGAACATGCCTGGCCCTGAAAACTATATTCGGTTACAAACAGCGTAGTGCCAAAACCTGCAAAGACCTGGACTTGAGGCTTTTCAAGACCTGAACTGTATTTTCGTTGACAGACCAAAAACGTATCCTTTTATTCATCATCTCATTTCATAAAAGTTTTACAGAAACTACAATTGGAAAAAGCTCAAACAGCAACCGGTTCTTTGTCAACCCCCAATCTAACCATTGCAAGGACTAGCGTTCGACAGAGCATTTTTTGCCAAAAATAGCACCATAACCTACCGACCCCATCGCATCCATGTGCAATTGCAAGTCAGCAACTTTGGGTTCCAGGAATGCTGACACACAGCTACAGTAAAAGCAGCAATTTGGTAACAGTTACACTATAATTTATTAGGTAATCTAGAACTTCTATTCTTTTGTAATCCAACACTGGACAAACAAACAAACAATTACCACTGTGGAAAACTATCAAAAACAATGGCTGGCTCAGCCAAATGGGCTACTTATCAGTTACTAGGAAGGGGTAAACAATATTGTAGCTACCCCAGTATCTCACAGTGTATAGAAAAGAGTAAGAGCGTTCTTCCATCACAATGGTCTTACTCTTACCATTCAGTGATACAGGGCAGGGATGAAAACGTCTGATCCTGTCTTCAACATGGAACAGAGGGTGCTAGGCCTTAATGCACTTTCCCTAATATCCAAGTAACTCCCGCCCTTACAAGGACAGTCCCAGAAGACTAAGCGTAAATCCACACATATTGCACCTCCCTGATGCGTTTCAACCAGAAATCTCATCAGAGGCAGAGTCAAAGAAACAAATGGTGCCTTATAGACAAGAAATACAAAATATAAATACATCCACAATGTATATGTATTTTTTCATTGTATCTACTAACTTTTAGCAAAATTGTTATTGCTCCGGCTCCCGCAGACCAGGAAATGATAGAAATGCTGGGACAGAGGTTGTGGAGGAGGAGGTGCTCAGTGAATATGTAATTTTATGCTCTCCCCATCAGCTACTGTCCTGTAGGTATAGTATATTTATGTAAAGTGTACACAGTGTGATGTACTGTTTATATTCATGTCTACATTGTATATTGTGTATACTGTAAATGTATTCTGTGCTGAACTATGTATACTATGCATGTGTTAATGTATATATAGGGTATGCTGCATGTATTCATGTCTATATTGTGTGTCCAGCATGTATTAATGTTTATATAGTGTGTACTGTAAATATTTATATGAAGGAGTACTTATGTGGCCCATTTTCTAGAAGCCCATTCAATTGTACAGAGTGGCCTTCTTGGATGGGACAAAATACATCATTCGACACATCTAGATCACATAAATGGTACCAGCTGATGGTGAATATATACTAAGGATATATGTGGTAATTTCAGATACATGATTACATGATATTAGTACATAGTACATCAATTAGTTTCTAAATACATCAATAAGAAATAAATACAAGAATCAATAAAAAATGAAAATTAGAATGAAGTGACCATAAAAAATGTGGGAGGAGATATCCCGAGAGTTAGGGCGGAAACCCTAAATCTCGATATCATTGAAAATGTGCTCAAAAATAAATGAAAATGATGCAAAGATTTATTGTTCCAAAAAATATATATCCTTTTTACAGACTTTTTCATCCTTATTTTTATAAATATGAAATTGTGGCAAGTGTAAATAATTAGAAAGTGAAGTAAGAAATAAAAAAAGGGGAAGAGGTTTGAATTATACAAACCAAATAAAGTGCTAGCGCCAAAAATGCTGAAAAAATGTGCCAAGACAATGTGTAAAAAGATTTTTATATACACAGTGTGAAGTGTATCGCGAATGTTTGAAAAAAATTCAAAAATTAAAAATATAAAAAATATTGTAAAAAATAGCGCATACCTACCATACAATAATTACCCAAGTATAAAGATACCATAAAAATCGCTGTACCAAAACCACATATCAGAATACTAAACACTACCCGGTTATATATGCAATATCCCTGCCAATGTGCATGGCAGAGGAGTAGTTGTGAATAAGCCCCTTGTACCATTCAGTACACCAAGAGGGAATATGCAGCGGTAGATGCTGCCTGAATAGGCAAGGGTTAACCTGTTTACTGATGTCATCCAATGATGTTTCACCTTTGTAACTGGAGTGTGATTGGAGAGTGAGACCACCTGACCAGGAGGAGAAGTGACGGTTGGAGAGTGCCAACAGTCAGTGCAGTCAGTTAGAGGAGTGAGTGCTGACAGAGAGTTAGTGCTGAGCTCTCACCTCATGAGCAGCTCTTTAGGCTCAGCTCCTGACTGAGGAGCAGCTCTTAGCAACAAGCTTTAGGCCCAGCTCTGAGAGAGAAGGCCAGAGCCTCTACAGAGCACACAGTGAGAGGTACTGTGTCAGTCCACCATCATCTCAACCAATCCAGGAAAAAGCTGCAGCTTCCAGTGTTGGACACAGCTACATCCCAGCCTGCCCCTGCATCCAGGCTGGTGACACAACTCCTGAGGTTCACTCTCCACGATCACTCTCAGTAAGACTACCATCTGTAAGGAATCGTTTGGCACGTTGCCTGCTGTTGGTTCAAATAAAGAACTGTAAGTTGTTTTTGTTCAACCTCTGCCTCCGTCTGGTCCCTGCTACTACAACTACCACCATCACGGGCACCCTGTCCACCACACAGAGACTTATACTCTAGACACCAAAGGGTTGCCCCAGGGAGATCCGCTATAGCAGCCTCTCCCTCATCATTTCTTGCCAACACCACCCTGCTGGAGACCTGCCAGGCTGTAGGACAGCCCTCCGGTTCCCCATACCAAGCACAGTGACACCAGCGTGCTTAGGCCGCAACCGCCAGCCACTCAGGTACTGCGGGACCCGGCTGACTCCAGGCCCCGAGAAAAGGCTAGGCCCCGGTGGGGGATGTTACAAGTGGCGTCACAAACACAGGATCATTACTTCTGTGCCTTATTCTGGCACTAGAGACTATCCTTTATTGAAAAACTATTGTGCTGCCTAACCCTGCTACCATTCGGGTATAGGCCCAAGTGATTTAGTGCTATATTTCACATTGACTTTATTACTGCTGCCAAGCGCTGTCAAGCATCGCTCCAGCAATCAGGGGGTTAATCCCTGCCAACGGACTCTGTAAGCTCAACTACAGTTGGTGCAGAGCGGTTGAAGCATTTACCTCACAAGGCTGTGGCGCAGCAAGTATTTCCAGCCCGCCAAATCCTCACTGGCGGGAACTCCAGAGTCGTCACTAGGCTCCGCCCCCTGTGCGAGTGGCGTGAAGCACCGTGGAGGAGGAGCTGGAGCGTGTGCGGCCGGCAACAAAGAGGGTTAATCGGCCATCTTGGATTTCGGCGCAGGCCGCGCCTGAAGCCTGCCAGCAGCGTGCGCCTCATCCGGAGTTCCGGCGCACGTGTCCTGCGACTGGAGGAAAACACAGCTGAGCATCACCGAGCCCCTGCTGCCTGCCGGACATCGGGAACGTCCTTCATGCACCGGAGCTGTCCTGTCACCGCGGCTGATCCTGAGTGAGTACCGCTGGGGAAGTTAAAGGGGGGTAGAGATTGTTTCCGACGCTATGTTATTGGCTCACCTCCCAGGGAATAGTGACTGTGTCTTAAAGTGCCCACGTCCCATTCTAGCCATCGCCCATAGCAACGGACATTGTGTAACCCTACAGACTTCCCTCAGCTAGGCCAGTCATGTCCGCCCAGGACGAAGATACGGGACTGGAGCAGGTCCCGTCCCCTGGTCCCTCCTCAGGGTACCGGAGCATGTTAAGCCCTCCAGAGAGTCCTTTCACCCCTGCTACAGTCAGGGTCCCTGGTACCCCCACCATGATGCCTATGACTATGCCATACTATCCAGGGGCCCCCTGGTTACCCCACTACGAGGGAGAATCACACAATCTCCCTGAATTCAGGGACAAGTTGTTAGCCACCTTCGCCCTGTACCCGTTCACAGAGGAACAGAAAGTGGGCATCCTAACCGGGCAGTTGAAAGGACCCGCTCTCCGGGAAGTCAAGTCTTGGCCCCAAGAACAGTGTCAGAATGTGGTCCAAATTCTTGATAGGCTGCGCAACACCTTTGACAAGTGTACTGCCTCAGAGTTGAAGCAGCAATTCTTCGGGAAAAGACAGAAGCCCCAAGAGTCCCTCCGAGACTTTGCCCTCTCCCTACAGGAGACATGGAAGGCCATAACCCGTCTTGATCCCAAAGACGCTGAAACCTCTGATCAAACCCTGAGGGAACAATTCATTAATGGACTTGTTGATAGAAATCAAAGGTGTCAAATAAAAGATCATCTCTTCTCAACATGCCCAGGCCTCCTTTCTTGAGTTTAAGGAAATTGCCATTGACATATTAGGGGATCGACCGCCTACTGGACCGCAGAAAGAGCCTGAATCCGTGGAAATGGAGGACTCTGCTCTAGCTTGCCATCCAACGCAGTCGACATCACATACTCCTGCGGCTACGGAAGTTGCTGGCTTAGCAGGACAGATCCCAAATCTGGCGGACACCCTGCATAAAATACTCGATCGGTTGACCCAGTTGGAAGTGACTGTCTCCGCTATGAGGAAGAAACCTCCAGAGAACTCTGTACGGTCAGCTACCCCTCGTGACTCTCCGGCCAAACAGCGCCCAAGAGAAGTGAAGTCGTTAAGCACCTGGAGTGAGAAGAAACCCCGCCAGCGGTGCAGCTACTGCCATAAATATGGGCATGAAGAGGATGGATGTCGTCAGTTAAACGACAAACCCTTGGAGCTAAGGGACGACCTCCAAGGGAAGAACCTGTAAGTCCCCGAGATGCTAACTGGGTGCCCAGGTTCGTGGGGACTCGCCCCATGGTTCATGTAACCATCAACGGAGTTACCCTACCGGCCTTAATTGATACCGGCTCTCAAGTGACCACCCTCCGAAGTGCTGCCTTCGAGAAATGCCGAGGAGGAGCATCCTTAGTCCAGCCTCCCAAGGCTTACGTGAACATTATTGCTACGGACGGAAAACCCGTACCCATCCGTGGCTACTGGGAGCCCACGCTAACCATTGGAGACACTGAGTTAACCAGACAGGGCGTAGTGGTGACACGAGTGCCCGAAAACGGTAACTTCTCCCTGGTACTGGGTACCAATGTCCTCCGCAACTGCTACCCTGAAGTGCTGAAGGCTCTCCACGACTCCCTGCCAACAGTGCCCAACGGTTCCCGGAAGGTAATTCAGGAGACTATGCAGGTTCTAGCGGCGCAACAGAAGTTTGCTGGCCCTAATGGTGAAATCTGCAGAGCCCGGATCAAGGATCCCCAACCTGTCCGCCTTCAACCTGGGACTGAGACGTTAGTATGGTGTCGAGGCTGCATGGGCGTCCAAGGTCAAGACTACCAGGCGATAGTAGAACCTCTACCAGCTGATGAAGACCTGCCCGTTCTAGCCGCCCGGAGCCTAGTCACTGTATCCCGAGGACAAGTACCCATTCGACTACTAAATGTGGGAGACTCCACAGTGGATCTGAGAAAGTACCAGGCCGTAGCCACTCTCTTCAGCGTCCATCCTGAAGACTTGGTGGAAACCTCTCTGTCTGCCTCCCAACAGTTGGAACTGAAGCAAAGTGCTGAAGGTGAGCCTGCCGAGCAATCCTGGTGGCTTGAGCTCAATATTGGAGACGACGATTTTACTCCTGCAGACCAAGTACAAGGTGTCCTGGATGTCGTTATGAAGCACCACCAGGCCTTCAGCAAACACCCACTGGATTATGGGCAGACTACCCTGATCCAACATACCATCCCTACTGGCTCTCATCCTCCTATCAAAGAAGGATACCGGCCCATACCTCCAGCCCGCTACCAAGAGGTGAAAAAGCTGGTACAAGAGATGAAGACAGCCAACGTTATCCGGGAGAGTCACAGCCCATGGGCTGCCCCGCTGGTCCTTGTGAAAAAGAAGGATGGAACCCTTCGATTCTGTGTTGACTATAGGAAGATCAACAATATCACCCACAAGGATGCCTATCCTCTGCCTCGAATCGAGGAATCTCTCGCAGCCCTAGGGTCAGCTGCCTACTTCTCTACCCTGGACCTGACCAGTGGCTACTGGCAAGTGGCCATGGCGCCGGAAGACAGAGAGAAGACAGCTTTCACCACCCCAATGGGCCTGTTCGAGTTCAACAACATGCCGTTCGGGCTATGCAACGCCCCAGGCACATTTCAACGGCTGATGGAAAGATGTTTGGGTCATCGAAACTTCGAGACCGTCCTGCTATACTTGGATGAAATCATCATCTACTCCAAGACTTATGAAGACCACCTCCACCATCTGGCTGAAGTCTTCCAAATCCTGACCCAACATGGGTTGAAGGTCAAGCCATCCAAGTGCCACCTGCTACAACCTAGCGTCAAGTACCTGGGACATGTGGTGAGCGCTCATGGAATTGAGCCGGATCCAGAGAAGATTGCAGCTGTCCACGACTGGCCTACCCCATCAACCATACGGGACATCAAAAGCTTCCTGGGATTTGCCAGTTATTACAGGCGTTTCATCCCGAAGTTTGCCCAGCTGGCGGCTCCCCTGCAAGAACTTCTAAGGGGCCTGCCAAAAGAGAGCCAACGTTCCCGAGTATCCATTGAGTGGACAGCCGAACGAGAAGCTGCCTTCCAGATGCTCAAGCAACGGTTGACTGAGCCTCCGGTGTTGGGATATCCAGACTACAGTCTGCCTTTCACCCTATACACTGATGCCAGCAAGCAAGGCCTAGGGGCTGTACTATCCCAGCTCCAAAACGGAACTGAAAGGGTCATAGCCTACGCCAGCCGTTCCCTCCGAGAACCGGAGCAAAACGACCAGAACTACAGTTCCTTCAAGTGGGAGTTTCTGGCGTTAGTCTGGGCTGTGACCGAAAAGTTCAAGGACTACCTGGTTCACTGTCTTCACAGACAATAATCCCTTGGCGCATCTGAACACCGCTCGTCTTGGAGCACTGGAACAGCGGTGGGCCTCCAGACTTGCCAACTTCAACTTTACCATCAAGTACCGGGCTGGTAAGACCAATGACAACGCCGACACTCTGTCCCGTCTCCCTGACCAGTGGGAGGGACCCTCCACGGATGCTCAGTGGGAAGATGTGGAGATGCCAGCGTTCTATGCCCAGTTTGTGCGTCAAGATGCCCAGAGAGTTTACTCCTTACCGTCAGAGGCAGCGCCAGCTACTGCTCAAGAAGAGTCAGAGCCCCCTGTGGAAAAGGACCTCTGGATAAGTCTTCAGGCTGATAGCCGCGCCATAGGAGAAGTAATGGACTATCTCTCTAGTGGGCGAGTGCCTGAAAGAATCAGCCGCAGAAGAGCTGATGGAGAACTGTCTCAATTGTGGCGCCAGAGAAAGACTCTGAACATGCACCAGGGTCTGCTACAGAGAAGAACTCTGGACCCTATCACTTATGACCAGCTGTACCAGATTGTGATTCCCAGGAGGGACGCCAAGATAGTACTGGATATGTACCATGACCAGTCCGGACACTTTGGCGCTCAGAAGACTGAAGCCACCCTCCGAAGGCGCTTCTACTGGGTCAACATGAAGCCCGACATCGAAGCCTGGTGTCGGGAATGCCCAGCCTGCGCCATTGCTCGAGGAGAGCGACACAATCAAAGGGCCCCTCTACATCCCATTGTGAGCCAACGGCCCTTAGAGATCCTGGCATTGGATCATGTGAAGTTAGAGCCCAGCAGATCTGGTCACAGTTATGTTCTCACGATCATCGACCACTATACCAAATTTGTGGTTGCAGTACCTGTCAGAGATCTATCTGCAAGGACCACCGCAGCGGCCCTGTGGAAGAGCTTCATCCTCCCCTATGGCTGTCCGGACCAGATCCTTACGGACCAAGGAACAGCATTTGAGTCCCAAGTCTTCCAGGAGCTGTGCACTCTATATGGCTGCAAAAAGCTGAGGACCACAGCCTATCATCCCCAAGGCAACGGGCTTTGTGAGAAGATGAATCAGACTCTAATCAACATGCTGAGGACTCTGACCCCTGCAAAAAGGGCTGACTGGCCAAAACTGTTGCCCGAATTAGTGTACCTGTACAACAATACCACTCATTTCTCCACAGGACACACCCCGTATTATCTGATGTTCGGGAGACACGGCCATCTCCCTGCTGATATGAACTGGGACATGGAGTCCCCTGATTCCCAGTCTTTACTCCCCCAGACTGACTGGGTTCACGAACACCAGAGGCGCCTGGCGGATGCCAGAGAAGTTGTGGATCTGCGGTTGGAAGAGGCCCGAGAGAAACAAAAAAGGGACTTCGATCGTAATGCCTGTGCTGAGCCTCTTGCCCCAGGAGATCGAGTGTGGCTGCGCAACAACCATCCCACCAGTAAGCTAGATGGGCGTTGGGAGCGTGAGCCATACCTAGTTAGGGACAGTCTCTCCCCTGAAGTCTACGAGATTTCAAGAGGAGACCGTCCACTACTCCGGGTACATAGGAACCGGCTGAAGAGATGTCTTCGTCCTTTTTCCCCTATGTCCACACCTCTCACCTCGACCCCCAACTTACAGACCTCCTTGTGTTAACCTACCCCCAGTTTCTTAGAACTTGTGACTGTGCCTCAACTCTGTTTTGTTGTTTCCACTCCAGTAAGAGGTACCCCAGGGAGACCATCATCCCCACCGCAGTCTCCAATACTGCTGCCTGTGGAGGATGATCCGGCTCCAGTGTCTGCAACCCCTGAAGCATCAGAGGCAGCTGGCTGCTGAGACTCCGACTCCAGCGCCTGACTCAGAGGAGGACGATGAGGAGGTTGTTATCTTCTCCCAGCCGGAACTTCGGAGGTCTCAAAGGGAGACAAAAGGTAAAGCTCCTGCGTACCTGCAGGAGTATCAACTGGTGTCACACAGACGGAGGAGGCAGGTACGCTTTTCTGACATCGAAGTACTTACCACCGAAGAAGATACTGAGTAACCCCTGATGGGCTGAAAGCCTTACCAGGTACTGTGCTTATTGTACATATTGTAAATATTATTACTGCTATCCCATTTGGGCTGAGCGCCCGCTATTCCACAAGAGCCAGAGACTTTCCTGGGACTCTCACTCCTATTTATTTATTTCAGTCAAGAGACATACCTTGAACTACCCACTGTCAAGTGCTACAATAGCACCCCTACAAAGGACTCTGTCCCTCTACACATAGAGGAGACCCTTTGCATCTTTATTGCACTTTTCCCACTTCAAGGGCTGTACCCAGAAGATGGACTTTGCTATTAAAGACCTTCTGAGAGACTTTTGCCAACCTCAAGGAAAAGTTGCTACTTTATTTATTTTTATATTGCACTTAATGCCTTCCTTTTAGGTATGGACATTCTACATGCACTTTTATGCCTTTCCTTTTCAGGTAAAGAGACATTCTATGCTGCTACCCTGAGTAGCCTAACTATCTGTAACGTTTGTAATGTTATAAGATGTGTACCCATTGGGCTCCTAAGCCAATGTGAGTTTACAACATGTTTGCACACTGTCAATATATGTCAGTAGTTTGCACTAACCTTTTATAGGCTTTTCAGATTATAGTGTGGCTGTGTCGGACCGTCTAATCTGTAAACCTTGACCGCTATCTAATGCCTCAAACCAAAGCTTTGCAAGTGGGGGTAGTCCGTAAACTGCGGGTCCTTAGGGGACCGGGGGTGTTAAAGATATAGCACCTGGATGCCACTCACACAAGGGTAAGAATGTCAGTCGGCAGGTACTTGTACATTGTACAATGTTTTATTGTGTCACATATGCCAATGTAATGCATATATACACTATATATTTGTCGCCAGGGAAGAAGTGTTTATATAACAAATATACAGGCCCCGGTGCAAGGAGTGGATTACAGTACATGACACCACACCTTTCCTACTGTACAGTTTGGTTTAATGGCGTCAGCAACCAACTGTCACACATGTCCTTGTCTTAGTCCGACACCAACCCAGGTGCCTGTCTCCAGGACCATGGGCGGTTTGTCCCTACAGATCATGTAGCCTGCACTTCATAGAAGTGCCCCTATTTACCACCTACACCCCTACATGCTGTCCTGTGTGTGGACTCATCTGGTCCATAGCCAAGCCGTGGGCGGCTCTTTCAATTGCCCCGGGGGTATGCAATATCCCTGCCAATGTGCATGGCAGAGGAGTAGTTGTGAATAAGCCCTTTGCACCATTCAGTACACCAAGAGGTAATATGCAGCGGTAGATGCTGCTTGAATAGGCAAGGGTTAACCTGTTTACTGATGTCATCCAATGATGTTTCACCTTTGTAACTGGAGTGTGATTGGAGAGTGAGACCACCTGACCAGGAGGAGAAGTGACGGTTGGAGAGTGCCAACAGTCAGTGCAGTCAGTTAGAGGAGTGAGTGCTGACAGAGAGTTAGTGCTGAGCTCTCACCTCATGAGCAGCTCTTTAGGCTCAGCTCCTGACTGAGGAGCAGCTCTTAGCAACAAGCTTTAGGCCCAGCTCTGAGAGAGAAGGCCAGAGCCTCTACAGAGCACACAGTGAGAGGTACTGTGTCAGTCCACCATCATCTCAACCAATCCAGGAAAAAGCTGCAGCTTCCAGTGTTGGACACAGCTACATCCCAGCCTGCCCCTGCATCCAGGCTAGTGACACAACTCCTGAGGTTCACTCTCCACGATCACTCTCAGTAAGACCACCATCTGTAAGGAATCGTTTGGCACGTTGCCTGCTGTTGGTTCAAATAAAGAACTGTAAGTTGTTTTTGTTCAACCTCTGCCTCCGTCTGGTCCCTGCTACTACAACTACCATCATCACGGGCACCCTGTCCACCACACAGAGACTTATACTCTAGACACCAAAGGGTTGCCCCAGGGAGATCCACTATAGCAGCCTCTCCCTCATCATTTCTTGCCAACACCACCCTGCTGGAGACCTGCCAGGCTGTAGGACAGCCCTCCGGTTCCCCATACCAAGCACCATGACACCAGCGTGCTTAGGCCGCAGCCACTCAGGTACTGCGGGACGCGGCTGACTCCAGGCCCCGAGAAAAGGCTAGGCCCCGGTGGGGGATGTTACATATATAACACAATACATCAAGGCAACAAACTACAAATACAGAAAGTATCGTCAACATCATCAAACACCAATATCCATTGGCCCCAAAACGTCCCTTATTGAATCAACTCCAAATTCAAGAGGGCCCTGATGTTAGATGTCATTAAGCGTCAGGTCCCCCCGCATTGTATGTATCCAAGAGACACACCTTACGGGTCAGAAAGTCCTCTCTCTGAAGAGGGCATGAGTGGCTAGAGGATATCATTCCTCCTACTCTGTCTATGCTAGGGGAGTATCTATATCTAAAGCGCTTCCCATAGAAATCATACAAGTAACGCCGGATCACTTCGGCCGGTATGTGGTCATACACTGTGCTCTATGGGGCTTTACTTTCACTATAGCGTCTATGTCCTCCCTCCCTTTGACCCAGCTGTGTTGCACCTAATATCCAGTAAACTGGCTGCTATGCCTCCCAGTCCAATACTCTGCATCGGAGACTTCAATGCGGTCCCTAATCCCTTTTTAGATCCCACAAGCGGCCTGGACACAGGCTCCATCCATCTGAATGAGTTGCTCACTTCTCTAGACCTTGCAGATGCTTGGCGCAGTAAGCACCCTCAAGGGAGAGAATACTCCTTCTATTCCTCTGTGCATAAGAGCTTCTCTCAGATTGATTTGGCCTTTGTCTCCCCAGACATGTTACCGCACGTCGATCAAGTATCCTATTGCCCGCGCAGTGCATCAGACCACTCTGCCTTGCTCATCAGTTTCCTTATAGGCCCCCCTAGTGACTCCCGCCTATGGCTCCTGCACCCGGCCTGGCTCCTATCCCCAGCGGTCCAGAGTACTGTTAGGACAGCGCATAGTGAGTTCTGGGACATACATTCAACCCATCCTGATCCCCTCTTAGTCTGGGACTCGTACAAGTCCTAGGTGTGGGGAGCATTTATATCAGGGGTAGCAGACCATAGAAAGTCATTGAATATGCAGGAGGAGAGGCTGACCGCTGCATTAGTGACAGCAGAAAAGGAATATCTAGAGAAGCCTACTTCGGGAGTAAAAAGACTTGGGCACAGGCGCAGAGGAATCATCTAGCTGCAGTGTAGGAGCGCACCAGCAAACGCTTGCTAGCCAGGGAAGCGTCCATCTTTGAATTTGGAGATAAAATGAGAAGCTGCTTGCGTATCTCTCGCGGGCCGAATGCCCTTGTGCTTCCGTTCCTTCTATCCTTGACGGTAACGGAACTCTGATCACAGAACCCCGGGCCATAAACATGGTATTTCACGACTTCTACTCTTCTCTTCACAGCTCCAGATTGTCTGCCTCTTCCGTCGAGATTTCCAGTTTTCTTTATAGTCTTCCACTTTGGAAGCTCATACCTGTGCACTCTTCGGAGCTTGATGCCCCGCTCTCGGCGGAGGAGGTGGAACTGGCCATCCAATCGTTACCCCCGGCAAGACACCTGGACTTGACGGGCTGGGAGGTGAGTGGTATAGGGATAACTGTGAGACTCTGGTCCCTCATCTCCTTAGCCTGTATTCTGCTGCACTTGACAGTGGTTCCCTCCCTGACTCCATGCGAGAGGCCCTTATTGTAGTTCTTCCCAAGCCTGGTAAGGACCCGCTGCTCCCCGACTCATACCGTCTTATTTCCCTCCTAAATTAAGATGTTAAAATACTAGCAAAAATACTGGCAACAAGGCTCCACAAAGTAATATTATCCTTGGTTCACCCGGACCAGACAGGCTTTATGCCTGGGAGGGGAACTGACATAAACATACAAAGACTACACCTAAACATAGCAGAGGCAGAGAGGTCATCAGACCCTGGGTTTATATTATCCTTAGATAACTGCAAGGCATTTGATTCTGTGGAGTGGCCCTATTTGTGGACCTTCTTGCCCAGGCTGAGTATTGGCCCTTGCTTCGCAGCATTAGTTAGATTACTGTATAACGACCCTAAGGCTAGGGTAAGGACCAATCTTAAAATCTCACCCACTCTCCCTATGGCCAGGGGCACTAGACAGGGTTGCCCGCGATCTCCCCTCCTCTTCGCACTTGCCATTGAACCCCTCGCTGAACCCCTCGCTATCCCTTTATGCTGATGATACACTGGTATACCTTGGGGATAAGGGCCCCTCTCTGAAATCCCTTCTGTCCCTGATAAAACGTTATGGGGGGTTCTCGGGTCTCTGGGTTAACTGGGACAAATCGGCCCTCTTTCCCCTATCAGATGTAGGGGTACACTCCCTCCCCGTCCCAGTCCAGGTGGTGTCCACTTTTAAATATCTAGGAGTCCAGGTATCATGTAAGGTTCAGGCCTACACGGAGTTAAACATTACATAACTGCATTACATTACATAACATAACTGATAACTGCGACGGAATCTCGCTTAAAAGCCTGGTCCACTCTCCCCTTGTCCCTGTACAGGCGTATTAACATATTCAAAATGATCTTCCTACCTTTTCCACACTTGTCCTATATTACTCCCCAAGAGCCTTTTTAAACGCATAAACTGCATTCTCAGGTCCTTCTACTGGCAGGGTGGCGCCCCGCGCTTCAGTTTAGCGCTGCTTCGAGCTCCCAAGTCTAGGGGTGGACTGGCTGCCCCTGAGCTGTATCTTTACTACCTGGCTTCCCAGCTAGAATACGCCCAGTGGTGGACAGACATAGACATGGGTAATGTGGCTACTGCACTGGTTGGGGCCCTGGTAGGTTCCTATGAAGCCCTTACAAACCTGCTGTACAGATATAAATCCCCATCTGATACCCCACTTCCCCTACGTACGGTAGCGGTGTGCTGGCGTAGAGCACAAACCCTAGTACAGTGATGGCTAACCTATGGCACTGGTGCCAGAGGTGGCACTCAGAGCCCTTTCTGTGGGCACTCAGGCCATCACCAGAGAGGACTCCAGGTATCTTCCTGCAGTCCCAGACAGCCCAGGACTTGCTGTGCACAGAGCTATATTAAAGTGACAGCTCAACCTGGCACTATTTTCTGCTTTATTGGTGTCCTCAGGTGCTGGTATCAATGAAAACTGTGACAGAGAAGGGAGTATAAATCACAAATTAAATTTCTGTGTTGGCACTTTGTGATAAATAAGCGGGTCTTTGTTGTAGTTTGGGCACTCGGCCTCTAAAAGGTTCGCCATCACTGCCCTAGTAGAAGCGAGCAGCTCTCTCCTCTCTCGCCTAGGACTCCATTGTGGCTAAAACCATGGCTCTCTCACTTCCTCTCCCTCCCATGCTGGACAATGTGGGGGGCGGCTGGGGTGAAATTTGTAGGCCAGCTTTTATCTTCGGATGCAGAATTACTCAGCTTTAACAAGATAAGGGAGAGACATACTGTTCCCGATACGGCTAGCTTCCACTACACACAACTGCGACACGCATTCAAAGCCCAATGCGGGTCCTTTAAGCTGACAGTGAAATTCTCCAAACTAGAGACTCTGATGAGTACCCCGGACCTCCCTAAGCCACTCACTCAGTGCTATGCTCTTCTACAAGAGCAAAAATCCAGACCATTTGGTCAAATCCTGACCTGTCGGTTGATGACTGGAGGGAGGTCGAACTGTCCTACTTCACATCTGTAGTGAGTGCGAGGGACTTCCTGATCCAGTCTAAATTCCTCCATTGAGTATATTTCACCCCTGCTAGACTGTTCCGCATGAGAGTAATGCCCAATGATCTTTGCTTTCGCTGTCAGGCTGAAGCCGGATCCTTCCTGCATTGTGTCTGGTTCTGCCCTAGGGTTCATGTCTTCTGGTCTGAAGTGCTGGAGTTCCTAAATCTACACTTCGAATTCCCACGCTTAGTGTCTCCCTCTGTGTGTCTCCTTGGCATCATAAATGAAGTTGTGAATGGCCACTATGACAAAATTTGGTACAGTTTTCAATTTGCTCAGTTCCTCAGAGTCCATTGCGGTGTTGGCATTTTTGATGTCCCTAATGTGCTCCAATATCCTGACTCTCAGGGTTGATCTATTCGTTGCCTGGGCTCTGCGATGACCACCTTTGATATTGTCCATTTTGTATCCTCTTACCTGAAACCGTTCAACGAGTTCCTGAGATTGACGTTCAAATGCTTCCGGTGTAGAGCATATTCTTTTTGTTCTTAAAAATTGTCCCGTCGGCATTGCTCTAATCACTTGTGGAGGATGAGATGACTTGGCATTAAGGAGGGCATTAACCGCTGTCTCTTTTCTGTAAATTTCAGTATTGATAAATCCATCACATCCTTTAGAGACCTTTAAATCCAAAAAGTCTATCCACTCGGAGAGAAATCTCGATGTAATCCTAATATTCAACTGGTCATCATTGAGGAAGAGAATAAACCGCTGAAGCTCCTCCACCTCACCCTGCCAGATGAACATGATATCATCAATAAAATGCATCCAAATAAGTACATGTCCACATTCATCATCTGGCAGGGTGAGGTGTTGTTCCCAGAATCCCAAAAACAGGTTGGCATATGAGGGTGCACACGCCGCCCCCCTTTTTCGTTTTTGCGGTTTCATTTTTCACTCCCCTCCTTCAAAAATCCATAACTTTTTAATTTTTCCATGTAGAGAGCTGTGTGGGGACTTGTTTTCTGCATAACAAATTGTACTTCATAGTGACGGTATTTTATATTCTATTTTGTATTTTAAATTCCAAATGCAGTGAAATTATATTTGATGACTTTTACTGTGCGCTGCAAATGATATGTCTACTTTATTCTTCAGGTGGGTACTATCACAGGTATACCAAATTAACATAGGTTTTATATTGTTTTTATACATGTACAAAAAAAATTCTTCATTTTGCCATCTTCTGGTGCTAATAACTTTTTCATATTTCAAAGTACGGAGCTGTGTGGTTGTTTTATTTTTTTTGTACTTTTGATGACATTTTCAATGCTACAATTTTGAGGACTGTACAGCCTTTTTATCACTTCTATCAGCTGTCTCAGGGTGTCAAGTTGTGCCCCTGTTTACACAACCTCGGGTTTTATTGTTAATAAAATGAGTGAGCTCAAATACATCACACCAAAACAGAAGTATGGTATAATATCTCTCTCTGTGGACAACTGATGCCATGCAAGGCTAGGCAGATGTGAAATACTTTATTTTGTATATCACAAACAATTATATAGTAACTTTCAATGGGGCTTGGGTTGTTAGGGATAAAGAAGTAATGTTCATAATTCATTGGTTATCACATGAGCATCGCAGAAACAAAGGCTTTGCTTTCCTCGGATTAGGTAGTATCCGTAAACCTCTGGTGGCATATGAAAACATCTGCCCAGGGAGTTTTGCATTCTTCGGAGTAGTGATCTGTGATCAGCTTTCATCCATAGTCTGGCATCTTCTTAGTTTCAGCATTTAGCAACCATATAAAATAAAGCATTTTCATGAATCATACAGCAATACTTCACAGTCCCCCCTAAAATGTTTTCATTTTATCTCTCCCTCACACCTTGGTTAATCCCATAGGAGTTAGTCAGCAGTGGGGAAGGGGTTTTCTTTACCAGTTTGAGACAGGCAGAGCCTTACACTTCACCACCCTTTGTAATTGGACTTGTGTGCTGATTAGACTACTCCTATCCTTTGCCTTTTTAGATGTGCCTATACACCACTTGGATTTTAAGTGGGGGGACTAAGACTCTAATGTAGCCTGTTGCGCTCGCCTTTAGGGGAGAAGGGGCCCTTCGGAGTTCAATGTACTTTGGGTCTTTCCTCCTGGTTGTCCTTTTCCGACAGGCCTTACGACTTCACTGGCCTTAGAAATTAACCTCTCCACACAACTTATGACCAAGATGAAATGATAACCAGAATAATAGAAATAAAGTTTATTAATCTCTATCAAAATCAGGCATAAAAGTAACAAAAATTGACTTTAGTGAATCCAAATTATTGAGTACTTGATCCAAATCTAGGAACCAAACCAAATGATATCTCTTTCTGCTGGCCTGTATTTCTTTTTGCTGGCCTATATCTTACTGGAAGGGTTAATGGCTAATGGTAGACTCTTGGTCCATGGTTTCCTGGTCTCCCCCATTGCCTTTTGGATCTTTAGTTTCAGAGTCCCAATCAACCTCTAAACCTTCCTGGTACTTTATGGATGGTGCAGGATGTGATTTGATTTGATGCATTATGAACCAAACATACCTTGAGATTGCTGTAGCTACACCGATGAAGAATCATATCTTTTTTAATCCCAGAGCTGAGTGGTTTTGCTGAAAAAACAATTATAAAATTCAGGATTATGAGTCTCTGTCACTACTTTGCTTTGCTTGGCGCTTCTGTTCTTTGACTGCTCAGTAGAATGATGTAATCACTGACAGGCAGAGTTAATCAATCACTGCACCATCCCCCAGCTGCTGTGTATGAGTGATCTAGCTCAGGTTGATTAGTCCTGTCTTGAACAGCGCAGACAGCTTGTGTAATGTGTTTATATACTGAAAGAAGCATGCTATCCAGCTTTCCCAAGGTCCTGAATGTCATAATTGTTTTTTCAGCAAAACCACTCAGCTCAGAGATAAAACAAGATATGCTGTTGCATCAGTGTAGCTACAGCATTCTCAAGATATGTTTGGTTCATAATGCATGAAATCAAATGGTAGATTTCCTTTAACAATAGTTTCTTATTATAGTTTGAGTAGCCTCTCAATAAGTACCTTAATTAGGTCTGTACTTTTCACTAGGCGCCTGCTGCTGGTGTGATGAACGCTCTGGCTTTCCACATAAGACTATTAATATTAACATGCTCTGTTCCAAATGTACCTTGAATCTACGTACATTCTATCTGGCTTACCCTAAGCTAAGGGAAATACTTCCAATACATTGGTTTCTTTTCCACTTCTTGGGCTAATATGTAATGGAAGTGCTTTTGTTTCTTACTTACTTACTTGGCACCTTGTTGAGTTGTCCATTGACATCATCTTTTAATAAAATTTACCTTCATAATAATACCTGAAACCATCCACAAACAGTACAAGGTCAAGGTACTGAATCTTTGACGTGAGAAAATCCCACTGTCTCCTGGGCCATATGGGCCACACATTCATGGTCATCTATGAGAGGAAGAAAGTTAATTCAATTCAACCAAAAACCTGGATCTTCTCCCCCCTAGCTTCAAAGGCAATAAGTCAACTGGATACATGTAAGCTGCTCAAAATAAAACGAAAGCACATTGGGGATTATTTACTAAGGGTTGCAGGTGCACTTTTGTCGTACTGTACACCGTTTTTGGTGCTTTCACAGGTATTGAAGAAGCATGTGCGGTGGGATTGTGGCTCACGCGTCCCTTTTTGTGGCGCAGTTGCACTGGCTTCCATGCAACACAAATTAGGGGGCGTGCCATCGGACAGTCCGACTGATTCGGACTGAACGTGGGATTTAACTTTCAAATTGTGTTGCAAGCCCTAGCACTTAGATGTACCACTAAAAAGATTGTGAACTCTGTCGGGCCTGAGCGGGGAAGCAACACATTCATGATATTGAACACACGATCTTATAGAATCGTGGCACGGTGCATTATAGTTCTGTGAACTCTGGTGACCCTATAAGTAAATATGCCCCATTGTGAACATTAGTACCAGGCTTCTTAAGTGTATGAGCTCCACTTATGAGCACACAGTTAAAATATTATATTGTCTTGATCATCCCCCCAACTCTCCAGCCCCCCTCCTTATCACTATCCCTTGTTAGTTTAAGAAAATGTCATAATAAGTAGGTATGGTGGTACAAGTCTTAATTCATGGCTATTAGTTAAGAGAGATAAGTATACATTGTACCTAAAAATTCAACAGAGTTGATTCCTGCGTGCATCGAGCTCCCCTGATTGCATAATTTGTAATTCTGTTTTTTCTCAATAAAAATGTTAAAATTAAAAAAAAAAAAATTATTATATGGTAAATAAACAGCGATACGTGGTGATACCTAACATTTTAATGAGTTTATTTGTTTATTTTTATATCAGTTCTAGGAAAAGGGGTGATTTGAAATTTTTTTTAAATACGAATTTATTTTTTCTACTATTTTTTAGACCCCCCCAGAGTACTTTAACCTGTGGAGTCTGATTGTTCCTACCATGTACTGCCATACTACTGTATTGCTGTATATGGAGAATGTGCTATATATCTTTACAAGATGGGAAGGAATAGGAACAGCTATATCTTTAGCCTTGTGGGTGTCACGAACCCCGCACGCCAGTCCAAACACGGGATGCACCTACTCTTTGGAGTGCGAGAATTTAGCCCTTAAGCTCCGCCCAATTGCACAAAATGGCATCCTTACGCTAAATTTACTCCACGCACTCAGCACCCAGTCCAACTCACTGCCACCACCCACGAGTTACTTATACTAAGAAGACTGTAGGCACCTCAACCACACAGACAATGCACACTGATGATTCACACGGAACATGCAATCACTACATGTACTATGTTAAATGACCTGGTAATCCCTTCAGAAACTTAGATTCTTTAAGACTACAAGCAGGGGCTTATTAAAGTTAAAGGGGTATTCCAGGAATAAGCATAATTCATATACAAATGGGTACTCAAAATATAAGCTAATATGTAATTAGTTGTTAAAATTTAGCTCCCATTAGCAGAAAATGCTGGTAATATAGACTGTAATCAAGAATTAAAATGCTACTGGCCCTTTAATCAGTCCGTTAATTTCCTCCGCGCGGTCCGTTGCGGAGCAGACACAGGACAGAAGATGGCTGCTGGTCACATGTTCACATCACATGTCCTGCACCAGCCTGGGCAGGTCATGTGATCACCACTACGTTTGGCTGTAGTCGGTTGGTTGAAGTTCATTCAGTATGGCTAGTGTTGTGGTGATGTGCAGGGATGGCAGTTACACATCATTACTATGGTAACAGAGCAGGAAAGTCTGTAATATCATCACTGGGAGCAGAGCATAAGAGGGACGAGGAGTTACTGAGAACTAAAGGATCTTGGGACTTGTAGTTTCCAGTGGCGGCCATCTTAGTGATAACTCCACCTACTTTAGAGAGGCCATACATTTTGTAAATCATAAAATCGAACTATTTAAGCTCCATTTTGTGACTAATGACATTGAGTATTGTTGAATTCATTTATTTATATCATCATGGGTTTTTGTGTCAGACGTTCATATTCCTGGAATACCCCCTTTAACACTTGAATATACATTTTAAAATACAATACACTCAAAACAAAATAAAATAAAAAGAAATTACAAACAATATACATACAATACATACAAACAGTTATTGGAAATAGGAAACAAAATACCCTTATTATCAGATAGTGAGTGGCACCTTGTACACAGCATGGAAAGATGTGACCAGCCTTCTAATGAATAGAGTCCTCAGTGGGTTTTTGACCCTTACCCCTGGCTGTGATGTCACTGTGAGGGGGAGGTCTGCATCTTCCTCCTCCCTCCAGAGAGGTACTTTCTGAGTCGGAGGTTTTATTAAAACCCCAGAACTTTTGATTGGAAAATGGCACAACTCTGCCATTGCTTCCAATCATCAGGGTACCTCGATACCTTTCACCCCATACCAAACTTGAGGTGTCTAGGCCTATCATAAGGGGTGTTCTGCGATTGGCTTGGTTCCCATGCAACTAGGTTTTTGATATGCCCCCTGAGAAAGCGGAGGTAATGCGAAATGCGCGTTGGGGAATTTGACCACGACTGGGGCGTAGGAGTTTTTAATGGGTTTGTGCAATAAGTTGATTTTTGGATACTAGGTTTAACTAAATATGGACATTGTTCCTTTTTTACCATCTTTGTGATATAATGATATTGCTATCCCTAGAAACGAGTACCCACTCATTAAGTTTACATGTACTGTGCACTTATATAATTAGAGGTATACTCCTAGATTTAGTACAAACAATACGTTCCAGCTTGAATCCCACAGATCAAGGAGTTGATTAAAAACTTTTTCTTTATTCAAGCTTCATTAAAAGACATATGGACACACCGCGGTTCTAACGCGTTTCGGACGCTGTATACGTCCTTTAGTCATGATCCACTACAGCGTCCGAAACGCGTTGGCACCGCGGTGTGTCCATTTGATCCATGACTAAGGATGCAGACAGCGTCCGAAACGCGTTGGTACCACGGTGTGCCCATATGTCTTTTAATGAAGCTTGAATAAAGAAAAAGTTTTTAATCAACTCCTTGATCTGTGGGATTCGAGCTGGAACGTACTGTTTGTACTGTGTGATACCCTCAAAATGGAATGAGGATCCGCGCTCTCCCCTTACAAGGTAAAAAAACACGTGGTTGGAGCTGAAGACTGCCTTAATTGGTGTGTGTTGTAATACTCCTAGATTTACCCTTAGTCTAATGGGTTATGGTTATTTGGAGTTCTATTCTTGACCTGCTTTTATGCAATGTTTGTGATATATGCTCTTTTATAGAATTATTTAAATAAAAGTTAATTTGTTGTTGGTTTTGGCTATCATAAAGGGTATTTGGCAATTGGCTTTGTTACCATGCAGCTATGCTTTTGATACTCGGGTCATGAGGTTATCTCGATCCTATAACTCTCCCCTGTAACCGAGGACCCATAATTATGAAATATTTCCCAGTTATGGACACCTTTGATATTTCTTTGACAGGTTCTAATTTTTTGGACGGAAAGCAACACATAGGTCTACTATTCCTTTAATCCAGGGGTCCCCAAACTTTTTACATAGGGGGCCATTTACCGCCCCCCTCAGACCATTGGAGGGCCGGACTAAAGTTTAAAAATAAAAAAAATAAGAACTTCCTTGAAAACTCAGCGTTAGCGGTACAGGTGACTGCATCCGTAATACACTGGGTCCACCCATAGTAATTATTTAATATACTGCACCCCCTTGTTAACTATTTTATATATTGGCCCGATTAACCCCTCTCCACTAATTATTGAATATACTGCCCCCCCCCATCAATTACTAGACTGCCACTTATAATTAATTATTTCCCATGCTGCCCCCCAATTAATCATTTCCTATGCTGCCCCTTCACCATTATTTCCTATGCTGCCCCTTATAATCAATTATTTCCTACGCTGCCCCTCCACCATTAATTATTTCGTATTCTCCCCCTCATAATTAACTATTCCCTATACTGCCCCCACTATTCTTTCATATTCTGCCCCTCATAATTAATTATTCCCTATGCTGCCCTCACCATTATTTTCTATGCTACCCCTCCACCATTAATTATTCCCTATGCTGCCCCTCCACCATTAATTATTTTCTATAATGGCCCCATAATTAATTATTTCATATATTGGGCCCCCGCCTGCCACAATCTTTTTACGGCTGTTGAAAAAAAAAAAAATACTCACCTCTGGCTCCTACATCTTCTTTCTTCTGGCTGCTGACGGACAGGAAGGGGTGCGCGGCAGCGTGATGACGCCATCACGCGGCCCCGCATCCAGGTTCAAGGTTCACCTACAATAATAGTGCTCGAGCGGCCGTTTCCGGCCGCACGAGCACTATACAGTGACGGGCAGGAGCTTCCTGTCCGGACGGACGGAGGCCCCTGCCCGACCGCCGAAGGCCACGGTCTAATCATTGCAGCTATTGGAGCGCCACCCCGGGGTCCCAAGTAATAAATCCGGACCCGGGGGTTCAATGTGTGCTCCAAGTGCTCAATGCGACGGGGGCCGGATAGAAACGGTCCGCGGGCCGCATGTGGCCCGCGGGCCGTAGTTTGGGGGCCCCTGCTTCAATCTCTTCTTCCCCAGAGATGATCTAGCAGAGGTGTGTATATTTACACTTGTTGCAGACCAGGCTTCCTCCTAATCTTTGGTCACAGAGAGACCTCCTGGGGTGTCAGATTAGCCCATAACATCCTGGCTGGTTGTAAACTTAAAGGGGTATTCTCGTCTGGGCATTCACATTCAGTTTCATTAATCTTCCATTTATAAACATTTCTTCAATTGAATGTTATTAAAAAAATGTTCCTGTGTGAAGATAATTTCTCATAAATGTAGTCATTCTGCCCCTTAGAAATGAGATGGCTTCCTCGGTTACGACCACGTCACACTCTGGCAGCAGTGGCCAGACATGCGCTATTGAGTGCTGTCTGACCACCAGGATTCAGCAATCATTACCACAGGATGGCTGTGGGTCATGTAGTAAATCCCTGCCATTTCATATACAAAAACCTTTTGTTTCTTTGTGCAATCCCTCCAGCAGACGTGGTCGTATCCGAGGAAGCCATCTCGTTTCTAAGGGACTATATGACTACATTTATGAGAAATTATCTTCACACAGGAACATATTTTTTAATAACATCTAATTGAAGAAATGTTTATATATGACAGATTTATCAAACTGAATGTGAATGCCCAAACGGGAATACCCCTTTAATTTAATATTTGTACTTCCAAATGGAGCCTCATAGCTGGAATTTCCTTTAGTCAGTAATAAATTTAAGAAGACGCAATGAAAAAAATGCACAGCTGGTGCAATATTATCACACACAAGTGGGCACACAAGTCATGAACATGAGCCCATAGAATGTAATAGTGTTGTAAAATAGCTGGAAAATAGCACCCTACCTGTGCTGTAGTGAAGACATCCCTGCTCCCTCTCACTTCCCCTAATATTTGTTTTAACCAGTAGTCTCCAGGAGGGCCGAGGGAAGGGCCTTGTACAGTTTCTCTCTGTTTGGGCTACCATGCATGCAGAGACATGGATGATCAAATAGATCAATAGATAGGATAAACTGACTAAAATATCAAATAATGGGATACATTGGGAAAATAGGGGTTGTGTAACAATAAATCAGTTAAAAAATTTTTAGGGCTGAGGGCAGGGCCTTGTACAGTTACGTGGGATGATCAAATAGATTGATAGATAGGATAAACTGACTAAAAATAACAAATAATGGGATACATCGGGAAAATAGGGGTTGTGTAACAATAAATCAGTTAAAATATTTTTTAGTTATTTTAATTTTTTCACAAGTTAACTGTGTAATCAGCTTGGTTTGTTGTTATGAATTTATTTAGTAGGATTAATTCTGGTACTTTATTGCTCTCTTAATGTAGTAAACATCAGATCATTTGGGGGCCAATTGTCTTTATGCAGTCCAGGAGGCCCTTAATCCGCCACTGCTGCTCTGAGGCACTGTGAGGCCCTGAACAATTCTTTTTCCACTTTCCACTTTCCCAACATTAATTCCTGCAATTTCAGGTAGCAACCATGAGGGAGTACTCAATGCAAATAAATCTTTACTGCTTCAATTCACAGTTTAATGGAACATGAATGAATTCCTAAGCTCCACAATAGTAGTAAGGTGGCCGTTTTAATAAGAACTGGGCTTCTTGCTTTGGTTTTAACCTTTAACCGTCACATGACAGAATAGTATGATATGATGTCAAAGAGCCCTTTCATACATAGGGGCATGCACATGCGCTACTTTTCTGGAGGACTTTGCACATTCTTCATGTGCAAACTGCTTGCAAATCTATTTAAGAAGTGTCTGAGACATGTGTGGCACACACTGCACTATTCTTCATGCAACACAAAATTCTGCACTGAAACGGGCGTTCCGGTGCTCAGTCGGATCATGCGGCAGTTTTATCACACCAACGGAAAGGTGTCGCACACACTATGTTAAAGGTGCACAAGACAAAAAGTTTGTGCACCCTGCCGGGGTGTTATCCCATTAGATTCGGAAAATACCCAAAAGTCCGAATCCTAGTGCTCTCAGTTTTTTTCATGCACCTATTGACTTCAAAAAGTGTTTTTCTAGCTGGAATCTTAACAGAGTAGGACATGCTGCATTTTTCAGGCTCCATTTTGATATAAATTTATTTTTACTATTTTTCAGAACCCCTAGGGTACTTAAACCCTAGGTTGTCTGATCGATCCTTCCATATACTGCCATACTCCTCATTCATTACAATGTACTAATCGCACATTATAATGAATGATTTAAAACGAGACAGCCTCGGGTCTTTGAAAGACCCAAGACTGACATGGCAACTTTTCACCGCCCCCGATGACATCACGGGGAGCGACGATCTACACCAAAATGGCGGCGCACATCCGCTGCCATCTTTTTGAAGCTGCCGGCAAAGCTGCGATATGCAATATGCAGCAAAGACTTACCAGCTCCCACTCCATGCACCCACAGTCAATGTGTGACGTAATATTAATCCCATGATCTTCCATGATCCCTCAGTACTCAGCAACAGCTCCTCCCTCTTGTGTTCTGCTTCCAGTGATGATCTAACAGACTGGGGGACATTCATATAAAGTGTTTTTACCTCCATTGGTTTGGTTTTGGACCAAACACTTAGGAGATAATATTTTTTGACTCTGGGACCATTGTGTGTCCTGAGCTCCTCAAATGTGTGCAGCAGTCAGAGAATTTGCTGAATAGGCTGCCAAGGAGCCGTACCACTGGGCACTGTAATAAGAGCCAGAGGATGGAGCCAACTTCGTCCACTGGTTTATCAGTACCATCGCTGTCTAGCGGAATGACTCGGCCCAAGCACAAGAAGGAGCCATCACCTACAGCTCCCTCCATTCTAGACATTCTACAACAAATTCAGGCAGTGAGTAGACCCGCTATGCCTCCAACACCACCTCCATGAGCACAGCCAAATTCTTCCCAGGCCTCTCCAATGCGGAACGACCCTCAGCCTCCAGCGTCTGAGTCTTCCTCAGAACCATTCAGGAAGCTCTCCTCTGCGGTGGAGACCAAACTTCAAGACATCGAAAACAGAATAAATGACTTGAAACACAGGATGGCTGAAACGAATGACTCCCTTAAGGATTTGAAGAACATGTGAGCCACATAGAAACTCTACAACTAGGTCTCCTCTCCTTGAGCTTCCACTCTAATGCTAAACTATTGACCTCAGTATTTATTGCTTTACACAGCTTAGTATCATCTGCAAATATTGAAACTTGACTGTGTAAACCCACTACAAGCTCATTAATAAAAAATATCAAAAAGAAGTTGCCCCAATCCTGACCCCTGTGGCACTCCACTGGTAACATCAACCTAATCTGAGAATGTGCCATTAATAATGACCCTCTGTTTTCTATCACTAAGCCTATTACTTACCCAAATACACAAATTTTCCCCAAGTCCCAGCAGTCTCATTTTATGTACCAACCTTTTATGCCGATCTCTCTCTCTCTCTCATAAACCCATGTTGATACTGGGTTATAAAGTTATGTACAGTGAGATACTCCAGGAAAGCATCTCTAATAAACCCCTCAAATATTTTCGTCACCACATAAATTAAACTCAAGAGGTCTGTAGTTTCCGGGATCTCTTTTTCATCCTTTTTTGTATATTGGTACCACATTTGCTATGCACCAGTCCTGTGGAACATAACCAGTCGTCAGTGAATCTTAAAGTATTACAAATAACAGTCTGTCTATCACAGTACATAGTTCATGCAGAACCCGGGGGTGTACGCCATCTGGCCCCTGTGATTTATCTATCTTAGTGGTTGGGAGGTGGCCCCGTACCTCTTCCTGGGTTAAACTGTTGACATTCCAAAGAGAATTTACATTATTCCTCATTGTGTCTTCCACCAGGGTATTTACCTGGGTAAAGACAGTCGAGAAGGCGACATTCAGTTGATTGGCCCTTTCCTCATCTCCTTCCACCATGACCCCCATGTTAACAAGGACCACACTCTCCGTTTTTAGTTTCTTATCATTTATATACTTGAAAAATAATTTGGGATTATATTTGCTCTCCATGGCAATATTTCTCTCAGTGCCTATTTTTGCGGCCTTTATCTGCTTTTTACAGGATTTCTTTTTCTCTCTATAATCCTGTAACGCCTCATCACTGCCTTCGCATCTTAGCACCTTAAACACCTTGTCTTTCTAACTTATTGCTTTCCTTATAAGACTAGTAAGCCACATTGGCTTTTTCTTGTTCTTCTTATGATTTTTCCCATATGGTATGTGTTTCTCACAAGTCTTTTTTAGAATACTTGTGAAAAAGTCCCATTTTTTGGGGGGGGAGGGGCTTTTGTCTTTGAGAACATTGTCCCAGTTTATGCCTGTAAGGTCTTCCCTTAGTTGCTGAAAATTTGCTCTCCTGAAGTTTAGAGTGTTGGTTGCCCCTCCACTATTACTCTTAGTAAAGTGTAATACAAATTCAATGATATTATGATCACTACTACCCAGGTTCCCCCCAACCTGTAATTTTGATACCCTGTCAGGTCTGTTGGTTAGGATAAGGTCCAGCAGTGCCCCCCTTGTTGGCTCCAGGACTAGTCGACTTTTGAAGGACCTGCAGGTTACTGTCCCCAGTCAATATCAGGGTAATTGTAGTCCCCCATGATAAGTACTTCACCATGCTTTGAAGCCATTTCACTTATCAGCATTTCCTCTGCTTTCTCATTATATTTGGAGCCTTATAACAAACCCCTAGTAATATTTTATTATTCTTTTTCCCTCCCCTTATCTCCACCCATAGGGTCTCCACATTTTCATTTGCATCACCAATGTCATCTCGTAGGACAGGCTTGAGACAAGAATTCACATATAAACAAACCCCCCTCCCTTTTTATTTATACAATCATTTCTAAAAAGACTATAACCATCTATAGTAACAGCCCAGTCATAGCTACTGTCCAGCCATGTCTCGCTGACACCCATTATATCATATTTGTGCTCCAACATTAAGAGTTCCAGTTCCTCCATTTTGTTTGTGAGGCTTCTGGCATTTGTGTACATGCTTGATATAGAGAAAGCATTTGATACAGTTTTATGGCCATACCTGTTCAAATTCCTGGACTGCTATGGATTTCCACCTACTTTTGTAGTCGCCCTTAAACAATTATATGACCAGCCAGTAGCCTACCTCAAGTTCCCCATGCTTAATCCCGCTCCCATTCAGATTGGTAGAGTTACACATTAGGGCTGCCCCTTATCACCAGCACTTTTTGCCCTAGAAATGGAGTCCCTAGCTGCAGTGATTTGGGCTAACCCCGACATTCAGGGCTTTACAGCATCACACGACACATACAAAGTGAGCCTCTCGCTGAAGACCTGCTCCTACCTATCACTAGTTCCCACACGTCCCTCCCAAACTTAATGCAACTCCTCAACAGCTTTAACAATGTATCTGGACATAGGGTAAGTATGGATAAAATGGAAGTTCTCTGTTTAAACGTCTCATCAAGAACACCGGAAGCCCTAGAAGGTTCCTTTGGCTTTAAAATTCAAAAACACTACATTACATATCTGGAGTGCGGCAACATATAGATCAACACTATCTCGATGGAATTAGCTTGTAGATTTAGTCTCCTCAAAGTCGGCAGGAGATGTGTGTATGTGTTAGCTCATGTTGGAATGCAGGGGGGGGGCGGCAAGAGTGCAGAGAACTTCTACTCCACTCCATTCTCCATGGAGGCTGCTGTTCATTTCATGTAATCACATACGTGGGATACAGTTTGCTATTGTTAGAAGGCTGAAAGACCTGCGATGATGTCACTCTGGTCACATATCATGAATGTAACACAAGACGCCGTGTAAAAAAAATTGACACAATATTTCCCATCTGTACATAGAGCTTTATATGTCTGTAGTTGAAAGTTAGCAGATGGTCCGTAAATACAAGGAGGCAAGGCTGTCAAAGAGACACAAGTACAAAGAGACACAGAGCTGTCAGTCAAAATAATGGGGTGTGGTTCACTGGAAGCCTGGGAAGAGTCAGAGCCAGAAGCCATGTGTCAAAAAAAGCGAATTTTCTGTTCTCTAGCGTACAAGTGGTGTGGGAAGAAATTTAATTTGCCTTGTTGCTGAAAAAATGCAAGACATTTTCATTAGAATAAGTCCTTTATGAAAAGACTGACAGTGTTTTGATAATTGTGAGCATACATTTTTGCCTAGGGCAATTTGTGTACTTGAATAAAAACAATAAATGTCCTGCTACACCAAAGTTCTCCAGGCAATAAAATGTTTTTGGTTATTTATTAGAGCATAAATGTTATATAAAACATAAAACTTAAACAATGAAAGTTTGTGGGGCCCTCACGATATAAAGCTAAAAGACAAACAAATTATAATATATATGACCAATAAATTGTAAACAGGAGCAAAAAATTATTACACAATAAATTGTCAACAATTAGATTGTATCTCTAAATCTTAGTTCAGTTCATACATTCACTGTATGTGGTAAACTTCTCCATAATAAAAATTAAATCAATAAAGATAAAATGTCCAAAATTGGTGTTAAAGCTGAAAGAACAAGATACTTATTTAAATTCCAAAAAACAGATGTAATCTTCTCTTAATCATAAAAATATGTCATACGATACCCAGTCTTTGAAGCAAGCATTGTCGCACTCCGATGTGGCGTGTCTGCCTCAGTATATACTTTACTGCTCGCGTCTCAGGACAAGGCTCAGAGTATATACTGAGGCCGACACGCCACATTGGAGTGCGACAATGCTTGCTTCAAAGATTGGGTATCGTATGACATATTATTATGATTAAGGGAAGATTACATCTGTTTGGAATTTAAATAAGTCTCTAGTTCTTTCAGCTTTAAAACTAATCTGGGACATTTTATTTTTTATTATTTCTTTTTTATTATTATGGAGAAGTTTACCATGATACATACAGTGAATGTATGAACTGAACTAAGGTTGGTTACGTACAAGATTGGTTCTGTAGGTTTGTTCTTAAGTTGAATTTGTATGTCAGTTGGAACCGTATAGTTTATCATTGTAGACCCAGCCAAATTTTTTTTGGTCTCTGTGACAATTGGATTTTAAAAATGTTGGATTGTCATAACAACCAGGATTAATAATAAAGCTTCATTGCAGACACCTGTGATAACTATTATAGATGATTATTGTAGCCTTAGGCTAAAGTACAGTAAATTACTAATTACCAGAGGTCCGTTTGTAACTAGGGGTTGTCTGTAAGTAAGGTGTTCTTAAGTAGGGGACTTACTGTAATCTCATTGGTAATCTCAGGGTCGGGTGTATCCGCTGTCAGTGGCTGAAACCATGACTATGTCGGGTTATGTGAATCTGCAGAAGGGGTTCAAACTTAATTCTTTTTCTTCTGTCGGTGCTGGATACTTCTTTGTGGTCAAGAAGGATGGTTCACTCTCCCCATGCATTGATTATCGTGGTCTTAGTAAAGTTACAGTAAAGAACTGATCCCCATTACCTCTGTTCATGGAACTCCTCGACCACCTACGTGGAGCACAGCGTTTTCACCAAGTTGGACCTTCGGAGGGTATATAATCTTATCCGCATCCATGAGGGCAATGAATGGAATACATCAATACTCGTGATGGGCACTTTGAGCATCTGGTCATGCCCTTTGGACCCTGTGCACCTGCTGTATTTCAAGAGTTAGTCAATGACATTTTCAGAGACTTGCTTTATACCTGTGTCGTGGTCTACTTGGACGATATCCTGGTGTTCTATATGGACCTTGAATCCCATCAGGTCCAAGTACAACAAGTTCTCAGGTGCTTAAGGGCTAATTGCCTATATGCCAAGTTCGAGAAGTGCCAGTTCCACCAAAAGAGTCTTCTCGTTTTCGGCTGTATCATCTCTGACAAAGGTCTACAGGTGGACCCCACAAAGTTCTCCGCGGTGGGCCTCGCCCAGTAGGACTTCGTCCTATCCAGGTATTCCTGAGCTTTACCAACTACTACCGGAAGTTTATACCTCATTTTTCATCCCTTGTGTCTCGCATTGTGGCGATGACCAAGAAAACCGCAAATCCTAAGCTGTGGCCTCCGGCGGTTGAAGAAGCTTTCTCCAAGCTGAATTCTGCCTTTACCTCTGCTCCCATTCTCCCCCGGCCAGATACTGAGAAACCGTTCCTGCTAGAGGTTGACACCTCCTCGGTTGGTGCTGGAGCCGTTCTCACCCAGAAGGGGCCCAAAGGTCGAAACCTCACGTATGGCTTCTTTTCTAAGACCTTCTCAGCCGCAGAGAGGAATTATTCCATAGGTGATTGGGAGCTTCTGGCCGTTACGCTTGCTTTGGAAGAATGGCATTATCTGCCGGAAGCAGCTCGTCATCTGGTCTGTAATTACAGAGATCACAAGAATCTCCTATACCTCCTCACTGCTCAGCATCTCAATCCACGACAGGCTTGTTGGTCCCTCTTCTTCTCGTGCTTTAAATTCCGTCCAGCAGAGAAGAATGTCAAGGCCGATGCTTTCTCTTGTGCCTCAGACGTAATTGGGGAAGAACCAACTCCTCAACATATTGTTCCTCCTGAACGGCTAGTTGTTGCTGCTCCTTTGTACCTACGGCAGCTTCCTCCTAGCACGACCTATGTGCGACTGGCTCTGTGGAAGAGGATACTGACTTGGGGAAATTGATCTTGTGTGGCTGGGCACCCTGGGGGGCAGATATTTATCACTGTCTAATAGTGGCCAAATCTGGTCATGGATGTACAATACTTAGTGAGTTCCTGCACTTCCTTAAGCTAAAGGCGGCTCCTGCTATTGCCTGGTATTACCCAGTTGCCCCATGACTCATGACTCACATAACCATGGACTTTGTTATGGATCTTCCACCATCGTCTAATAATACAGTCATCTGGGTGGTCGCAGACTGGTTTTCCAAAATGTCCCACTTCATTCCTTTGCCTGATCTACCATCATCTCTTCATCTTGCCAGCCTGTTCTTCCTCCACTTTTTCTGGCTTCATAGACTACCTCTACATAATGGGGCACATTCGCACACCGCATTTCCATTGGGGGCGTGGACTTCGAACAACCCGATTGATTTGGACTAAGCGCGGTAATTCAAATTGTGTCGCAAGACATGCACTCACATACACCGGGAAGAAGAAAGTGAACTCTGGCATACCTGAGCGGGGAAGCGACACATGCAGGATATCGGCCACTCCAAGTAAAGCTGGATTTCTCCAATGCGTACCATCCGCAGTGTAATGGACAAGTGGAGAGAGTTAATCAGACTCTGGGCTGCTATCTATGCCATTTTGTCTCCACCCGACAGGACAACTGGTCCACCCTGTTGCCTTGGATGGAATTTTCCTACAATTCCCTGGACTCTGAATCTGCCACCTTTGCTCCTTTCTTCATTGTCTATGGACAACATCCACGACCACCTATTCCTCTTTCTGTGCCTTCTGACGTTCTTGCTGTGGAAGAGTTGATTTAGGATCTGAAGTCCATCTGGGAACAGACTCGTCTTTCCCTACTTCTGGCATCTGCTCGAACCAAAACCCAGGCCAACATAAAATGTTGGGGTAAAAATTCCCAGCTACAAACTCGGTCCTCGTTTCTTAGGTCTATCCGAGGTACTGAAGCGCATCAACCCTGTGGTTAAAGGAAACCTACTAGTTAGAATGGCAGGGGTAAGCAGTAAGTACCGAGCACCAGCTCAGGGTGAGCTGGTGCCGGTACTTACTTTCATTAGTGTGATTAAGCGCTGTATCGCGGTTTTAACACTTTTTAAACTTTAGAGCAGAAGAGGCTTCGGCACCTCGCGTGACCGTGCGCGCACGTCTCCGGCATTTCCTATGTAGGCACGCGCACAATCGTGCGCACGCAGCGTCGAAGCCTCTTCTGCTCTAAAGTTTAAAAAGTGTTAAAACCGCGATACAGCGGTTAATCACACTAACAAAAGTAAGTACCGGCACCAGCTCACCCTCACCCTGCTAGGTACTTACTGCTTACCCCTGCCATTCTAACTGGTAGGTTTCCTTTAATAAGGTTTGTCTTCCTCCCACCATGCGCATCCACGTCTCTCTTCTTAAACCTGTCATCCTGAACCATTTCTCCCGGCAAGTACGTCCTCCTACTTGTGAAGCTGATTCCACCAATGTCTTTGAGGTAAAAGAGATCCTTAACAGTAAGTCGGGTAGAGGGAAGTGGTGGAAGAAGTTTGGGTAAGAAGAGATGTCCTGGGAGCCTGAAGTCAATATTCTAGACCAGTGGTGGCGAACCTATGGCACTGGTGCCAGAGATGGCACTTGGAGGCATCTCTGTGGGCACACAGGCTGTCTCCCAGGCACAGAGTTTGCCAGACATGGCATCTTCCTGCAGTCTCAGGTAGTCCAATTAGTGCCCTGCTATTGTAAAGTGACCAATCCTGTGCTGCTTGGTCCTGTCCAAAGAGTGAAAAGGTGTCGAATTGGAGCTCAAAGATTCTGATAGCAATAAGTTTGTTACTGCCTAAATTGCTGTGTTGGCACTTTTGGGAAAGCTAGTTGTTTTTGAGTCTCACTTTGGGCACTCGATCTCTAAAAGGTTCACCATCACTGTTCTAGACTGTGCTATTCTTCAGAGATATCTTCAGGCCAAGAAGAGGGGGAGGGCAAAGGTAGGGGGTACTGTCACGGGTGCCATGTCTCAGATCACAGCCGCACCTGTGTTCCTCTGTGTGCCTCCCAAATGCCAGCAGCAGTCTCACTCGCCTCTCCCTGCCTACTAGTGCACGCACGCTGGCTCTTTGAGATTTAAAGGGCCAGCGCACCGTTAATTGGTGCGGCTGACAGTCTGACCTGATAAGTAGCCAGCCCCTTCATTTGACCCCTCCCGGTTCTTTTTGGCCTTATGCCATTGAGAAAGCATTCCCTGACTGTCTGTGTGACAGGTTCGCAGGGGAGAACACTGGGACTTCTGGTCCTTCCTCCGATGCTTCTGGTGGTGCTGGCAGCGTTCTCCGACCTCCTGTGCGACTCCACGCAGACTCCACCTCTCATCCGCTACCAGCGGTCTCTGGCGTGCGCTCCGGGAAGTGGCTGGTAAGAACTTGCGCTGTTAAGAGGTTGTGTTCTGGACTGCTGGGAGTTGTGGTACCACTGCATGATGTCTGCGATTGTGCTTTGTTGTTCTGAACCATGAGGGGTTAATTCCCAGAAGTTGTCCAGCTTCAATCAGGTTCTGGAGGTAGGATTCTGGATGCATAAATTGCAGCCTAACTAGTCAGTGTTGGAAATCCCTTCATCGCATGGTCTCTGCTATAGGTTTGACCTGCTCTTGTTCTGTATTGTTGTGATCTCTGCTAGTCTTTGACTTTGACCCTTTTGCTTACTGATTTTGCTCTTGACCTACCCTCTCGTTGTGACTCTGTGTCTGTGGAGTAATCTGGTGGTATCTCGCCACAGCAAGTCCAACCCGCTTTGCGGCAGGCTCTGGCTCATCGCTCACAGTGGTACAGTAGGTCCACTACTCCCTATTCTGACAATAATATAAACTTTTAATTGCAGGTTTCTACTTTACTCATTCTCCAAAATGTAATAGATCATCATTAGAGATGAGCGAGCACTAAAATGCTCGAGTGCTCGTTACTCGAGTCGAACTTTTTACGATGCTCGAGTGTTCGTTTTGAATAACGAACCCCATTGAAGTCAATCGGAGACTCGAGCATTTTTCAAGGGGACCAAGGCTCTGCACAGGGAAGCTTGGCCAAAAACCTGGAAACCTCAGAAAATGATGGAAACACCACGGAAATGGACAGGAAACAGCAGGGGCAGAATGCATGGATGCCTATGAGGCTGCCTAATCGCACCATTATGCCAAAATTATGGGCAACAGCATGGCGATGACAGAGTGACCGAGTGAGGCGAGATAGCATCTAAAACACTCAATAATTGACTCTGACACTATAGGGGACGGCATGCAGAGGCAGCGGCAGCAGCGGCAGCAGCGGCAGGCTAGAGAGTGGCATGGCTACATACCCCAAATGGACTCAGACTTCAAAGTAATTAAAAAAATTCCTTTTGGCGAGGATAACGTGTAGCACTGTATGTATCAGTATTTGGCCTGGTTATGGTGGCAGAGAGGAACCAAAGGAGGTGAGCAAGAAGCGCTGAAATGATTTCCTATGTGAACAAAAGGTTGACGGTAGATTTAGTCGATAACACAGCATGGCGGCGACAGAGTGACCAAGTTCCATAACATATCTGGTGAAACACCCGAAAAAGGAGCCTGACACAGCTCGTTTGCTAAGGGGACGACATGTGGAGGCAGCTATGGAGATGACTTTTAAAGGCAGCTATGGAGACGACATGTGGAGGCTGCTATGGAGACGACATGAGGAGGCTGCTATGGAGATAACGTGTGGAGGCAATGGGGACAGTTATGGCACCCGAGGTGAATGTAAGGAGGTGAGAAAAGAGGAGTGAAAAGATAGATTTTAGAGGTAAAAGGTAATAGGCTGTAGGTTGAAGGTTGCTGCAGCTCAAACGATGTTAGTTGGATCTTGGGATGGAGCTGGCGGACTGCTGCCAGGCGAGCTTTCGCCTATCCAAGCCCCTGCCTCTCGGCTCCTCCCCACCCAAAACGGACCTGGGGGCCAGAAGCATTTACTTTAAAAAAAATTATCATTTTCAAAGCAGGCGGGGGCTACAAACAGCATTTCTAAAAAACCTTTTGTGTAAGATCAAGTGTAGTACTGTTCTTATAAGTAATTGGCCTGGTTATGGCAGGGGAGGGGAACGTAAACAGATGTGCAAGTAGCGCTGAAATAATATTGGTCGAAGATAAAAGTTTGGTGGTATATTTTGTGGATAACACAGCAGGGTGGCGACAAAGTTAACAAGTTTGATGTAGAACCCGTTAAAACAACCCAAAATTCTGCCTGACACAGCTCGTTTGCTAAGGGGACGATGTATGGAGGCAGCTATGTGGACGACTTTTGGAGGCAGCTATGGAGACGACGAGTGGAGGCAGCAATGGAGACAACGTGTGGAGGCAGCTATACAGACGACATGTGGAGGCTGCTATAAAGACGACGTGTGGAGGCTGCTATGGAGACAATTAAATTTGGATAGTGCCTGTATGTGGCAGTCCAAAAAGTTTTCAAAACAAAGGAGCGGGTAGGTGGCCCTCCAGAAAAATTAAATAGATACAGTACTATAGCTAGAGTCAGTTGGCCCTGGCAAAAAATAGCCAGTTGCCTCTGCTTTAGTGTACAAAGAGGAGGAGAAGGAGGAGAAGGAGGAGAATGAGGAGGAGGAGTGCACACATGAGAATTATTCAGGTTGAGCTGCTTTCACCTGGTGGAGAATGGAAATCATGAGAAATCCATGCTTGATTCATCTTGATAAGCGTCAGCCTGTCAGCGCTGTCAGTCGACAGGCGTGTACGCTTATCGGTGATGATGCCACCAGCTGCACTGAAAACACGCTCTGACAACACGCTAGCGGCAGGGCAGGCAAGAACCTCCAAGGCGTACAGCGCCAGTTCGTGCCACATGTCCAGCTTTGAAACCCAGTAGTTGTAGGGAGCTGTGTGATCATTTAGGACGATGGTATGGTCAGCTACGTACTCCCTCACCATCTTTCTGTAAAGATCACCCCTACTCTGCCGAGACTGGGGACAGGTGACAGTATCTTGCTGGGGTGACATAAAACTGGCAAAGGCCTTGTAAAGCGTACCCCTGCCAGTGCTGAATAAGCTGCCTGCACGCCTACTCTCCCTCGCTACTTGTCCCGCAGAAGTATGCCCTCTGCCGCTAGATCTGTCAGAAAGGAAATACTGTTTCAGCTTTTGCACCAGGGGCTGCTGGTATTCATGCTCTCTCACACTCCTTTCCTCTACAGGGATGAGAGTGGAAAGATTTTGCTTGTACTGTGGGTCCAGGAGAGTGAATACCCAGTAATCGGTGCTGAAAAAGATTCTTTGAACGCGAGGGTCACGGGATAGGCAGCCTAGCATGAAATCTGCCATATGCGCCAGAGTCCCAACGCGCAAGAATTCACTCCCCTCACTGGCCTGACTCTCCATTTCCTCCTCCAACTCCTCTTCTTCTGCCCATACACGCTGAACAGTTAAGGACTGAGCAATGGTCCCCTCTTCTGTCTCGCCAACATTCTCCTCCTGTTCCTCCACCTCCTCCGATATGCGCTCAGAAACAGACCGGTTGGGTGCTCTGGCTATCAACAAGGGAATCTTCTTCCCCCGTCTCTTCTGGCAAGCGCATAGCTTCCGACTTCATGCTGACCAGAGAGTTTTTCAACAGGCCATGCAGCGGGATGGTGAGGCTGATGATGGCGGAATCGCCACTGACCAACTGAGTTGACTCCTCAAAGTTACTCAACACCTGACAGATATCAGACATCCACGTCCACTCCTCATTGTAGACTTGAGGAAGTTGACTGACCTGACTACCAGTTCTGGTGGAAGTTGACATCTGGCAGTCTACAATCGCTCTGCACTGATGGTAAACTCTGGATAATATGGTTAATGGGGAATTCCACCTCGTGGGCACATCGCACAACAGTCGGTGAGTGGGCAATTGGAGGCGGCACTGCGCTGCCCTGAGAGTGGCAGCATCTGTGGTCGACTTTCTGAAATGCGCACAAATGCGGCGCACCTTCGTGAGCAAATCAGACAGATTGAGGTATGTCTTGAGGAAACGCTGAACTATGACATTTAACACATGGGCAAGGCATGGCTCATGTGTCAGTCTGCCAAGTTGCAGAGCCGCCACCAGGTTACGGCCGTTGTCACACACAACCATGCCTGGCTTCAGGTTCAGCGGGGCCAGTCACAGAACGGTCTGCGCCATGATGCCCTCTAATAGCTCTTGGGCGGTGTGCCTTTTATTGCCTAGGCTCAGCAGTTTGAGCACCGCCTGCTGTTGCTTAGCGACGGCACTGCTGCTGTGCCTAGAGCTACCGACTGATGGCGCCATGCCCACCGATGGTAATTCGGAGGAGGAGGTGGAGGAGGGGTGGGAGTAGGAGGAGGCATAGAAGGCGATATATAGTTGCCCTGGCCGGCAGCACTCGTCCACGTTTTCGTGGTTAGGTTGGACCTTGTCAGAAACAGCGTTGGTCAGGGCACGGATGATGTTGTCTAACACGTGCTGGTGCAGGGCTGGGATGGCACATCGGGAAAAGTAGTGGCGGCTGGGGACCGAATACCAAGGAGCAGCCGCCGCCATGAGCTTGCAAAAGGCCTCGGTCTCTACCAGCCTATAGGGCAGCATCTCCAGGCTCAGTAATTTGGAGATGTGCACGTTGAGGGCTTGGGCGTGTGGGTGGAAATGTATTTCCTCTTGCACTCCAGCGTCTGTGGTATAGACAGCTAAACGCTGCGCATGGAGACATTGGACACTGGGGAGGATCATGGAGGCGAAGGTGTAGTTTTCAAGCGGGAGGTGTGTGGGCCGGGGTCCTGGGCAGGGGGCTGACTAGCAGAGGCAGCAAATGACACAGGGGAAGGAGCCGTGGTGGGCCCGGCCGAAGGTGAACGGACTTGGTTTCATTGAGTGGGGTGTTTAGCACTCATATGCCTGCGCATACTGGTGGTGGTTAAGCTAGTAGTGGTGGAACCCCTGCTGATCCTGGTGTGGCACAGGTTGCACACCACAGTCCATCGGTCATCCCCTGTTTCTTTAAAGAACCTCCAGACTTCAGAAAATCTAGCCCTCGCCACGGGAGCTTCACTACGTGAAACATTTGGTGCTAATGCACCAGCTCTGGTCCTGCCTCTCTGTTTGGCCCCACCACTGCCTCTTCCAACCTGTTCTCGTATAGGACTCGCCTCTGTCTCACAAGCACTGTCTTCACCCGGCCTATCAACCCAGCTTGGGTCTGTCACCTCATCATCCTCCGATTCCTCAGTCTGCTCCCCCCAAGGACTTCCTGCCCTGACAACAACTTCACCACTGTCTGACAACTGTGTCTCCTCATCATCCGACACCTCTTTTTACACTTCTTCTACTACGTCAAGAATGTCATCATGAACCACAGACTGCGACCGGTGGAAAAATGGGCATCGGGAAAGAGCTCAGCAGCAACCTGAGAAGTGGTTTGTGACTCTGGGAAGGTTCCAGAAAACAGTTCCTCAAATGCCAAATTTTCCTGGGAGGGGACAGACTGGGGGGAAGGAGGTTGAGGTGGAGGAGCTGGAGGAGTGCTCACTTGAATAACATGGGTGGACTGCGTGGAAGACTGACTGGTGGACAAATTAGTTGAAGCATTGTCCACAATCCACGACATCGCCTGTTCGCACTGTTCTGGCCTCAACAGTGCTCTACCACGAGTCTTAGTAACTTGAGACATGAAGCAACGCCGAATGTGCATGAGACTTTATGAAATTTTATAAGGCCTGTTTTTTAATGAAAAAGTTTGTGAGTATAATATTAAAGAAACCTTTTTTTCCACAAAAAGAAATTGTGCTGCACTATTTCTTGTATCTGTCTCCACACGGGTGCTCTGTGGACCAAAGTGGAACGGAAAGTGCTGCAGTGTAGTTCCCGAGTCGGAAGGACCGGAGGGCTGCACAGCCACACGCCGTACACCGCAAGCGCAACAGCGGGATCCACAAGAGCGCCACACAGAGGGATTGCACGGAGACTTTATTCTATTCATTTTCACCTAATGTAAGGTACGGTTTACCCTGTATACTGCATCCTTTTATGCATCTATACATATTCTTCTTCTCTGAATGACGTAGATGCAGAGGAAAAACCAATAGACTGTTTTTATCGGACCATAAGGAATATTGGACCTCTATTCCACTTACATTTTCCTCTTTGCGCCGTCATAATTAGCTGACAACTGGTTAATCTTTTCCAATAATTATTATTTTTTACTTAATGAAGCTAGGGAGTGTAGCTCTGCGGCGTTCCCGTGCTCCCTCATCAGCAGGTGGTGTCTCACCCCGCCCTGGACCACAGCCTCTGACCCCTGCAGTAATTGGATGCCCACGCCTTCGTCCTCTACCCCTAGCCCTGGGGTTCAACATTTTTAAAATTAACAGAAATATAAACTGTAAATTTTTTTTGTTTTTTTTGTGTGTGTTTTTTTTTTATAGAACAAAACGTGCAGAAGAAATCAGACAGCAACCACAGAAGATGATTGCTGTGGCAAGTTTGTAACCTACACTGACAGCACACAAAAGGATTTTGTGCTGTGACTGATTCTGTCACTTTAACTTTTGAAAAACTGTAATGTAGCCCTAACAAGGGCTTTTGGGTTCTTGGAGAATCACTCCTGCCTAACAGTATTTTACTAGAACACCTTAACGCTATCCTTGACCAGCAGCAGCTCTATCCCTAATGGCATCAAGACAGAGAATGATCAGAGAAGCGCAGGCAGGGGCTAGTATATTCCAGGGTCACCTGATCAGGCCAGCCAACCACTGCTATCGACATGTAAGTGTACCACGTGATGCTGGGTGTACTGTAGAGTCTCCTGGCTTGTGATTGGCTCTGTTTCTGGCCGCCAAAAATCTAAACGCGCGAGATGACATTTTCTCGAGTGGGCGAAATACTCGTCCGAGCACCGGACCCAAAACAGGTTCTACCATTTGGGGATGAGTAATAGACCTACCTTACAATACAAATTACAATAAAAATCTAAAATACTGGAACAACAGTGGGATCCACAAGAGCGCCACACAGAGGGAGTTCACGGAGACTTTACTCTATTCATTTTCACCTAATGTAAGGTACGGTTTAACCTGTATACTGCATCCTTTTATGCATCTATACATATTCTTCTTCTCTGAATGACGTAGATGCAGAGAAGAAACCAATAGACTGTTTTTATCGGACCATAAGGAATATTGGACCTCTATTCCACTTACATTTTCCTCTTTGCGCCGTCATAATTAGCTGACAACTGGTTAATCTTTTCCAATAATTATTATTTTTTACTTAATGAAGCTAGGGAGTGTAGCTCTGCGGCGTTCCCTTGCTCCCTCATCAGCAGGTGGTGTCTCACCCCGCCCTGGACCACAGCCTCTAACCCCTGCAGTAATTGGACGCCCACGCCTTTGTCCTCTACCCCTAGCCCTGGGGTTCAACATTTTCAAAATTAACAGAAATATAAACTGTAAAACTTTTTTGGTTTTTTTGTGTGTGTTTTTTTTTTTATAGAACAAAACGTGCAGAAGAAATCAGACAGCAACCACAGAAGATGATTGCTATGGCAAGTTTGTAACCTACACTGATAGCACACAAAAGGATTTTGTGCTGTGACTGAGCCTGTCACTTTAACTTTTGAAAAACGCTAATGTAACCCTAACAAGGTCTTTTGGGTTCTTGGAGAATCACTTCTGCCTAACAGTATTTTACTAGAACACCCTAACGCTATCCTTGACCAGCAGCAGCTCTATCCCTAATGGCATCAAGACAGAGAATGATCCGAGCAGCGCGGGCAGGGGCTAGTATATTCCAGGGTCACCTGATCAGGCCAGCCAACCACTGCTATCGACATGTAAGTGTACCACGTGATGCTGGGTGTACTGCAGAGTCTCCTGGCTTGTGATTGGCTCTGTTTCGGGCCGCCAAAAATCTAAACGCCGCGAGATGACATTTTCTCGAGCAAGCGAAATACTCGTCCGAGCACCGGACCCAAAACAGGTTCTACCATTTGGGGATGAGTAATAGACCTACCTTACAATACAAATTAAAATAAAAATCTAAAATTCTGGAACAAAAAGGACCAAATATGTACAAAAACAATACACGAACCAGAAAAAAAACCCACCTTAAATTCAGTCTTTCCTAGATCTTTTGTCCACTCCCCATACAGAGGTTTGTTTAAATTCTCATCAGGTAAAGCCCTGGGAGAAACCCATTACCTGACCATGCAGGGTAAATCCCCAGGGGAGGGAGGTTTAATTATTTATGTTAAATATTTAACAGTTTTACTTGCATGAGTTATACTTTGCGTCCCCAGTTTCTCAGTCGCAAAAAAGTTAACCCTCATTGACATAGACTACAGGCTGTTCAATGGCTTCCAAAGTTACCTATGTGCCCAAACTGTTATTCCAGAGTTACCAACCTGAAGACCTTTCACCCTAAAGAATGAAGAATAATGGCAAAATCATATCTACTGGGAAACAATACATCCTTAATTTGTCATAGTCTCATTCACCTGTCATCCTTAAATGTCACAGATTTGGCCTATTATTTAAGCATTTCAAGACATCCATTTACACTGATGTTATTTCTTTTAATATTAGTAGAAGAAATACCGTAACGTCTTGACCATTTTTTAGTGCACCTTCACTTCAATGCCCTTTTTGTATTTTACCCACTGAAAATGTGTACATTTTTTGAAAAACACATTCACTTAACCAAAAAAAAAAAATTATAATTTCATAATTGCACATGCCCCTGTAAAACAATTAAAGGGTTAACAAACTTCATAACAGTTGTTTCACGTTGAGTTGAGTGGTTTAGTTTATATAATGGGGTAATTTATGGAATTTTACTATTATTTAGGCCTCTCAAAGTGACTTGAATGCTGAGCAGGTCCCTCAAAGCAGCGTTTTTTATGAAATTGTGAAAAATCGCACCTAAAGTTCATAGTCCCATAACATCCTATAAAAATGAGATGGCGCATAAAAAACAACATGTCAACATAAAGCAGACATTCAGTAAATGTTAGTTATTGCCTCCTTTAGTCCACTATTCCTTCTGTATGCTCAGCGGAGGCAATAGATTGCTATGGGGGAGCAGATGCGTTGTATTTAGAGATGGGCAAATATTTCAAAAATTTGATTCTCCGAGTTTGCCAAATTTTCTGACAAAATTTGTTTTGACCAGAATCGATTAATGGCTAATCACATTAAAAAACAGGTATTTCCTGGGTGCAGAGAGCCTGTAGGGTGTTGTAGAATGTTGGGCCATGCTCAAATATGCATAGGGAGTGTGGTTTGGTCTCCAAACAATGCTGTGTTTTAGTATGACACGCACATGACAGCCACCGCTCTTAGAATCGATTCACTCTTCAATTCCATGGGCACTTATAGGGGCCAACTTGACCAAATAAGTGAAGCGGGAATGCAGCCTGACAAGGTAACATCTGTGCCAGCTCGAAAGGACCGAGCTGAGGGCCAAGATCCCACTGTAACATCAAAGAGTGCACTCTTTTTACACTGACATCAGATGATTCCATAGATTACAACAGAACCTGTTCTGTTAAACTCAGACATATGTGGAAACCCCCCAAAAGAGTAGAGAGGGTGTCGGCAGTAATTTTGCATTGACATCACTGATCATTTTGCCCTTCTTTTCATCCGCCAGTGTCCGCTTTCAATCGATCAATAATCTATCAGTATTGCTAAAGCCAAAAACAAACAGGAGTTGATCCAAAACAGAGATGACCAGTAAATGGGATATTTGCATGTCTTCTGTGTTCTGTATCCACTACTGCTTTGGGATATCAATACTGAGGCTTTTCATTCCTTCTGACAGATGAAATGAAGGGGAAAACAAAACATAAAGGCAACGTCATAGAGTGGTGGAAGGTGAAAACAGCATTATGGAAATCACAGGGTGTTCCAGGGAGACAGCGGTCAGTTGGCAGCAGCATGAGTAGGCCGCAGAGTTGCACAATGAAAAATTATGGAGGTGGCAGCAACATCGTAGGCCACGGAGTGGCAGAATGACAAGGTGTGGAGGTGGCAGCATCAGAGAGTGGCACAATGACAAATTCTGGAGCTGGCAGCAACATGGTAGGCCACACAATGGCACAATGACAAAGAGCGGAGGTGGCGGCCGCAGCAGCAGCAGGAAGTCAGAGAGTGGCACAATCACAGTGTGTGTAGGTGGGCGGCAGCAGTAGCAGCAGCATGACGCCAGAGAGTGGAACAATGACAAATTCTGGTGGTGGCAGCAGCATGGTAGTCCACAGTGTGGCACAATGAGTGGGGAGATGGTGGCACCAAAAAAGAATTGAAATTTGGGGTATACAGATCCCCCAGAACGGATACCCTGGACTTTGAGCAAAAATCACTCCACTGAGTACAAGCAGCTAGACGCTAGAGACAGCACATGCAGTGTGAAATGACGAGATTGCAAATGGCCGTCTGTTTTTATAGGGCTGTGACATCACATAAGCTGAATAGCTGAATAGCTTACAGGTCTGCACATGTGATCGAGGGTGTTCCTTGTAACACGTTGTGCTCGCGACCATTTTGCTAATAAAGAGGGGGGATTTGTTACCACGAATCACTGTAAACTTCGGATTCGTGCAGTGCCGAAGTTTTCCTGGAATTCTAAACGAATTCCACTTCGTTAGAATTGATTCGCCCAGCTCTAGTTGTATTACATTTCTCCCCACAGCCCCACCAAGCACATACTTTGCTCACCAGGAGGGAGGACACGGTGATGTTATTGTCCATGTAACACATGACAGTGACACCCTTTTCATTGACAGCAGCAAATTGCTGGCTTCTGCTGAAGTGCACTCCTTTCCCCACATTTAGGGGGGAGGGGGTTTCCTGGGCGACATATCCGAAAGTATAAGCATACAGTGGGATATGTCTATGCCATACATTGTAAGGACACGTCAGAATCCTCCAGACATATCCTTACAGCTTATGGAACAAAACGTGATGTGAACCCTGCCTTAATGTTAAATAGAACTTTGGATTCTGTTCCTTATAGCATAGATATTGGTTATTATCCTGCATCGTGTCATTAGCCTCCATGAAACATGATGTTACACAAGGGCTGCCTTACAAGGGGAAATGTTTTCCTTATACCATCCTAGAATAGCTTGCAAGAGGCACACATAGCTGTCCTTCAGCAGATTAGCTTAATGGAGAAGCAGCATATCAACAAACTATAGTGATCAGACCCCCTTAGGGATAAAATACCCCAGGGGGGCTGAAATAATAGTAAAAAACATTTTAAAAAATATGAGAAAAAAGTTTCAAATTCACTCACCTCCCTTATAAAGCATGTAAAAATAAATAAACTCAGAGACATATTAGGTATCCATCGTCCCAAAACACCTAATTTAGCAAAATATAAAAATAATTATCCCATGCTGTGACCACTGTAGTGTATAAAAACACCTATAAGTCCAAAATGACATTTAGTATAACTTCACAGCCAAAACTTCACTTCATCGGTTTGCTTTGAATCTTCAATAAAAACATAATTCATTTTCTTTAGTGTGGCTGGAAGTTGTGGCACAAATGTAGCCCAAGCCCTTCTGGCTCTTTAGCATAATTCTGAATTGATTTAGAAGGAAGGAGGCAATAGGAAGTTGTGGCACAAATGTAGCCCAAGCCCTTCTGGCTCTTTAGCATAATTCTGAATTGATTTAGAAGGAAGGAGGCAATAGATAATCAATATAATTATATTACAGTGGTACCTGGATATATGAATGAGTTTCCCTAGTTTATCATGCTTCATTTTGATGGTATATTTATTTTACAGAATCAAACAATATATATTTAGGATCTCTGCAATTATATAAACCCAGACTGGCTCAACTACATTTTTTCTTCTTTTGTCAATTCCACCATATTTGGAATTTTTGTTCAGGTCATGCCACAGAATATTAAAGGGTTCCACTAGAAATTTTTCCAACATACAAGGCTTCAAATGTCTTTGTAAATTGAAAAATGTAAAAGAAAATGTAAAAGGCTTGTGGAAAGATAGGAGTGAAAAACAGAAAACAAAAAAAACTGTTTTTTTTCATGACACATGGTTATTTAATAATTAACAAGTATTAAAGGGTGTTGCTTTCATTTTTAGTTTAATTTGGGGTTAGAGTTACATTAAATGATTTTATTTTTTGAAATATATTTAACCCCTTACTGACATGTGACGTAATACTACATCACATGCCGGATGTTCGGGTGCATGGAGAGGGCTCACGGGCTGAGCCCTCTCAATAGCCGGTAAGTTTTCGCTGCGTATTGCAGCAAAGGCTTGCTGTTAACACCCACAATTGGTGCCAGCACCGATCGTGGGTGTTTTCCCGCCAATCGCCGCCGCCGACTTAAAAAAGATGGCAGCAGCCATTTTGCCGAGGTTCGTCGCTCCTTTTGACATCATCAGGGACCACCGATTCATTGCCATGACAGCCTCGGGTCTTCCTGTTCTGTAGTATGGCAGTATATGGTAGGATCGATCAGACAACCTAGGGTTAGAGTACCCTAGGGAGTCTGAAAAATAGTAAAAATAAAAAAAGTTAAAAAAAAATTATAATAAAAAAACATCAAAATTCAAATCACCCCCCTTTCCCTAGAACTGATATAAATATAAATAAACAGTAAAAATCATGAACACATTAGGTATCAACGCATCCGAAAATGCCTGATCTATCAAAATATAATAACCATTTTTACTGCGTTTAACCCCGTAACGGAAAATAGCGCCCAAGGTCGAAAATGGCACTTTTTTACCATTTTAAAAAATATTAAAAATTCTATAAAAAGTGATCAAAAGGTCATACAGTCCTAAAAATGATAACATTTTAAATGTCATCAAAAGTCGCAAAAAACTACACCTCCCAAAGCTCTGTTTACCAAAGTATTAAAAAGTTATTAGCACCAGAAGATGGCAAAATCCAAATCTTTTTTTGTACAGGAGGTTTCAATTTTTGTAAATGTATGAAAACATTATAAAACCTGTACAAATTTGGTATCCCCGTAATGGTACCGACCCAAACAATAAAGTAGACATGTCATTTGGGGCGTACAATGCATTTGGAATTTTTTTTCCCGCTTCCCAGTACACGGCATGGAATATTAAATACCACCAAAGTTATAGATTTTTGAAGGTGGGGAGTGAAAAATGAAAACGCTAAAATGAAAAAGGGCATTGGTGAGAAGGGTTTAAAGGGGGTGGCCACTTTTCAACAAAGGTGTTCTACTATGTCTCTGCATGTAAATGTATATGTACGTTTGCAGGGGTGTACCAAGCCTGTCTGCTGCCTGAGGCGAGCCATAGAGAGACGCCGCCCCCCCCCCCCCGCCCATATATGTAATATTTCAGTGAGTGTCAGGACCAGATCCATCATATTGGTTTGGTGTGAAAATAAAGCAATGCAAAAATGCATACAGAGTACCGCCCTGTAGTATTTAATGCATACAGCATGCCGCCATGTAGTGTAAAATGCATACAGAGTACCGCCCTGTAGTATTTAATGCATACAGCATGCCGCCATGTAGTATAAAATGCATACAGCATACCACCATGTAGTATAAAATGCATACAGCATACCGCCATGTAGTATTAAATGCATAGAGCGTACCACCATGTAGTATAAAATGCATACAGAATATTGCCATGTGGTATAAAATACATACAGCGTCCCCCCATGTAGTATAAAATGCATACAGCACCCCCCCCCCATGTAGTATAAAATACATACATCATATTGCTATGTAGTGTAAAATGCATACAGCGTATACGGCATGTAGTAAAAAATACATACAGAATATTGCCATGTAGTGTAAAATACATACAGCGTACCACCATGTAGTATAAAATGTATACAGCATATCGCCATGTAGTATAACATGCATACAGAATATCGCCATGTACTATATAATGCATACAGCACATCGCCATGTAGTATAAAATGAATACAGAATATCGCCATGTGGTATAAAATGCATACAGCATATCGCCATGTAGTATAACATGCATACAGAATATCGCCATGTACTATATAATGCATACAGCTTATCGCCATGTAGTATAACATGCATACAGAATATCGCCATGTAGTATAAAATGAATACAGCATATCGCCATGTAGTATAAAATGCATACAGCATATCGCCACATAGTATAAAATGCATGTAGCGTATAGCCATGTAGAATAAACCGCATACAACGTGCCACCATGTAGTATAAAATGCATACGGAATACATATAAACACGTACATATACACATACACATCACATACATATACACATCACATACATATACACATACAAATCACATACATATACACATTACATACACAAATCACATACATATACACATTACATACACAAATCACATACATGTACACAAACATATACACATACATATATACATTACATACACACATGACATACATATACACATACATATACACATATACACACATACATAGACACATCACATACATATACACACATACATAGACACATCACATACATATACATATATATATATATACATTACATACACACATCACATACATATACACACATACATAGACACATCACATACATATACACATATATATATATATATATATATATATATATATATATATATATACATTACATACACACATCACATACATATAAACAGATAAACTTACTTTATTTTCTTTTATTTTCCAGGAAGGTTCTCCAGGAGCGGGGGAGGGGGGGCTTGGGCGTACAAGGGGGGGGGGATCCGAGCGGAGGGGGGGGGATCCGAGCGGAGGAGGGGGGGATCCGAGCGGAGGAGGCCGGGAGCGGAGCGGAGCGGAGGAGGCCGGGAGCGGGGCAGAGTGGAGGAGAGGGGGAGGACTGAGCGGAGGAGGGGGGGAGGACTGAGCGGAGGAGGGGGGGGAGGACGGAGCGGAGCATAGCGGAGGAAGCGGAGATGAAAGGGACAGAAGGAGCGGAGCAGAGTGGAGGAGAAGGGGGAGCCGAGCGGAGGAGGGGGGGAGCCAAGCGGAGGAGGCCGGGAGCGGAGCAGAGTGGAGGAGAGGGGGAGGACGGAGCAGAGGGGGGGGGAGGACGGAGCGGAGGAAGCGGAGATGAAAGGGACAGAAGGAGCAGAGCAGAGTGGAGGAGAAGGGGGAGCCGAGCGGAGGAGGGGGGGAGCCGAGCGGAGGAGGCCGGGAGCGGAGCAGAGTGGAGGAGAGGGGGAGGACGGAGCAGAGGGGGGGGGGAGGACGGAGCGGAGGAAGCGGAGATGAAAGGGACAGAAGGAGCAGAGCAGAGTGGAGGAGAAGGGGGAGCCGAGCGGAGGAGGGGGAGAGCGGATATGAACGGGACAGAGGGAGCGGAACGGAGCAGAGTGGAGAAGAGGGGGGGAGCGGAGCGGAACAGAGCAGAGGGGGTGTCAGCCTGGGATGGTGGTCAGGTGGACGGCAGGACAGGCCGGCGGGCGGCAGCAAGGTCCGGTGGGCGGCAGCACGGGTGGGGGTTCCAGCGGCAGCATAGGCAGACTGGCGTGTGGTAGCATGGACGGCCGGGCGCACAATGCCGCCCCTCGTCCAGCAGGTGGCGCGCCGCCTGAGGCGAGATTCTCAACTCGCCTCATGGCAGGTGCGCCCCTGTACGTTTGTCTCAGAGCTTAAGCCTGTTTCTCCCTCCATCCTAATTGCATCATCCACTGTGCCTCCCCACAGGAAGAGGAGAGGGGGATAAGGATGAGTCATAACATACCTGCTTTAGCTCCTCCTATTCATCAGTACTCAGATGTGTAAACAAAGATCCACAGAGAGCCTGCAGACATCTGTAAAGTAAGTAGCAGGACTTCTGAATAACTTACATAATGACATAGTTAATACGGTTAAATAAAGACATATGCCCATCAGGTTCAATTTAAGAAGGGATTGGATTAGGAAAAGATTAGGGGAAACAATTCAATACAACATAACTGTCAATGTTAATTAGATGTAAAAAGTCATCTAGAACCTTCTTGAAACTTTATGCTGTCCCTGCTGTGACCAGCACCTGAAGCACAATAAACATTCAGGGATTATTATTAAGTCAGTAAAGGCATATGGGCAACTTATGAGAAAGAGTGGCCAATCCCTTTAACAAAGGACTCTGAGTGGCATATAGTACTTTTTTGCCTCTACACTGGCACATGCACTGGCATTAGTTAGAGGTTTGTGATTAGAAATCCTTATTTCATATACCTGACATGCATAACTGTGTGAATAAACCCTAAGGCTGCAATAATTTCCCATTTTATTTGAATATTTATTTGCATATTCTATAACATATTGCATAACATTGAGGGGTTTTTTGTTTCCTGTATTGCTTGTAATTTATTTAGCTACATTTCCTGCAAATATCTTTTTCCTCGCCCTATATTTATTAGCCCCAGGCTTGCAGACAGTTATTCAACACCATTTCTTTTTAAAATTATAAATACTTTGTAAATTTTAATCACCTGCTAGCACAATAGCATAAATGTACAAATCTAGATAATTCCTACTTTTTTAATATAATCTTTAATTTTTCTATTAGTATATCATGTAATACACATCACATGTATTACTCCATTAAAGAGGTTGTCCAGTTATAATGACCATGATTTACCTATTAACATCAACCAGTCTAACAACCCCCGGAAAACACAACATAAACATAGGTAGCGGAAAGAAAGACTGCGTGAATGCCAATATGGATGTGGCGCAGTAAGGTAAGTGCTTGCGGTATTTTTATAGTGGTTTTTTCGTAACACAAAGGGTTGCTTAAAAATTAACATTAAAGGATTTAAAATTTTTAGTTACACATATTGCATATTTGGTTTTGCTGTGTCCGTAACAACCAGTACAATAAAATCATTACTGAACCCATACAGTGAGCACCATAAAAAAGTTTTAAAAAATTGCCAAAAATTTTGATATTTTCACTATAATCCTCACAAAAACAGGATAAAAAGTGATCAAAACATAACATTTACCCCGACATGAAACCAATAAATGCACAACTTGTCCCAAAAACAATACAACAGCTCTGTCAATAAAAAAGTTATGCCTTTTATCAGACAGCAATGTAAAAACAAGTGTTTTTTTCTCCCCAATTTAGTTTTGTATCCTGTAAAACATAAAAATATATATAAATGAGATATTGTTGTAATTGTGGCAACTCATAGAATAAAGGTAACCCATAGAATCTATACTATACAATGTATGAAACAAAACACAAAAAATTTTATTGACAAAATGTGAAAATTCCAAATGGAACCTGTTGTTTTTATCCATGTGAGACAAGTAAAAGTTTAACAAGCTCACTAAAGTCTGTTTTAAATAGTTTGAGGGGTGAAATTTAAAAAATGAGTGGTTTGTGGGGAGTTTCTAATAAATAGAAGTTTTAGAACCCCGTAAAAATGAATTGGCCTGTAAAATAATTGTATCTAATGAATGTCTTTGATAGTTTGGAAAATTCCAAAATATATCAATGAAAATAAACCAGTAACATGAAGTATGACATGTTGAGGAAACAAAAACATCTGAAAATCACCTGGGTGAATTAAAGCATTCTAAAGTTATAACCGCATATAGGGAACATTGCTGATTTCAGAAAAAGGGCTTAGTTGCGAAGCTCCAAAATGGCTTAGTCCAGGAGGGGCTAATATGTATAGTCTTGGTTACATGGGGCAACTACAGCAATGTTTTTCATAGTGTTGTGGAGGATTTTTTCTATTTTATTGTGAAATAATAAAGTGTATTTTTATTTATTTATTTAACTGTGCCATATATTAGTGTGTGCCACATACAAGCGGAAATGACCCCCTGTGAGGGCTAATGCCCGCTCAGAGCTGAGCAGACCCAGCATTTCTAATTTACACTTTCAGACCCAGCGATTAGGTGAATTCCGGGTCTTTAGACAAAGTGGCAATACCAGCTCCTTGATTCACTGGATAGCACTACTTCATCACTATACAGCGAGAAAAGGAGAAGGTATTAGTGGTAATAAACCACTGGAAGATGTTGCTGCAGACTTGAGCATCGCTCCAGCTGACTTCTGAAGTTGGTGGACAGTCGGCATTGAAAGAGTTATGGCCTCCAGGAGTCTCTAATGACCTGGCCAAATGTAGCTTAGGCACAAATTTGCATCCAGCACTTTTCTACCTAAGTGTCCATAGGAGATGTTAATCATTTGGGTAGTCATAATAATGATTTCAAGTATATCTTCAGATGTTCCATTATAATTATGATAGGTCAACTAAAATTTGATACCTGTTTCTATTAAAATGCAATCAATAGTATGACTCTTCTTCACTGGAATAGACAATATTAAATAAAGGTTAATAGGGATTTGGTTATGTTTAGCTTTAAGCAGGAGCATAAAAAATATCTTATCGAAATAGTCCCTGAGCGTTTCTTTGGGTCTCCACGCCCTCAGTGATCCTTAAAGTACAGTCATGGCCAAAAGTTTTTAGAATGACACAAATATTATATTTTCACATGGTCTGTTTTTTATGTGTGTTTGTCAGATGTTTTTATCACATACAGAAATACAAGTGCAATCACATTATGCGCACCTTGTCTTTTCCGAACAAGCTGCTTTCCAGATGTTCCAAACAATCGAAAAGGGGATTCATCAGAGTTTCTTTAGAGATAACCATGGTTAACAGAAGAGAAACAATGATGGCAAGCACCAGCCTCCTTTTAAAGTGTCCAGTGGTGTGATTCTTACTTAATCATGACAGATTGATCTTAACCTTTGTTAATGGAGCACTGAAACAATGTTAGCTGCTCCTTTTAAGGCAGGACTGCAATGAAATTGAAATGTGTTTTGGGGGAAAAGTTCATTTTCTAGGCAAATATTGAATTTGCAATTAATTGCTGTTAAGCTGATCACTCTTTATAACATTCTGGAGCATATGTAAAGTGCCATTATAAAACCTGATGCAGTAGACTTTGTAAAAATTAACATTTGTATCATTCTCAAAACTTTTGGCCATGACTGTACAAATGAAATGCTCCCCACACTGTCTGAAGAAGGGGCCACGCCCTGAAAAGTCACATGATGTGCTGGATGCTGTCCTCTTTAATGGAGTAACTACATGGTGTGCTCAGTCTGTCTCCCTGAAATTCACGCTGGAGTAGATGGACTTTCACACTTGGGTAATTATATTTCAATATCAAATAACAGCGTGTTGAGCATTTAATTTGTACTTTAAGGATTAGCTTTAAGCAGGAACAATTTGGATTGGAATTCTTGATTGGTTCACCAACCAGCTATTGGTAGTCAAAGATTTTTCATTCCTTGTATGGTCACCCACGTTCCGCTCACAGGTTCCATATAGTGGGACACTGGGGCAGATTTACTTACCTGGTCCATTCGCGATCCAGCTGTAGCCCAACTGCCTCAAAGTTCGGCGTACTGTGCGTTCAGAGATGCTCTTCTGCCTACCTTGGTTGTAACGGGTGGCGCGTTCTCTGCAGTGGATTCGGGTCCGGCCGAGATTCATTAAGGCAGTTCCTCCGACGTCTACCAAGTGGCGCTGCTGCGCTGAAGAGCATCGGAACGCACTCAAGTTCACCGGCCTATTCCTAGTGAAGGTAAGTGCAAGCTCCGCAACACTTTTTTTTTTTAAATGCGGTGGTTTTTTTGAATCCGTCGGGTTTTCGTTCGGCCACGCCACCCGATTTCCGTTGCGTGCATGCCAGCGCTGATGCGCCACAATCCGATCGCGTGCGCCAAAATCCCGGGGCAATACAGGGAAAATCGGCGCCAATCGGAAATATTCGGGTAACACGTCGGGAAAACGCGAATTGGGCACTTAGTAAATGACCCCCATTGTATCCTTTTTTATCTGCCTCTGATTCACATCATAACATTTTTAATTAATATTTGTTAGCCAAAATTATAAATCATTAAAAGATGTAGAAATATAATTTAAAAAATGAAATATTTTTATGTTAATTCAGGAGTCAAAATAATGGTGACAATTACAGCATATTGTAAGAACACAGTTACTTAACAGGAATTTGCATGCATTTTTTTTACAAATTACCTTTGTATCTGAACTATGTAACTACAATAAGGTACTAGAATCGGCACATAAATTAGTGGTAAAAATAGTATGATTAAACACAATGGGGCACATTTACTTACCCGTCTCTGTGCGATCCCCGTGGTGCATTGTCCGACGATCTTGCACAGCAGCCGCGATTCACTAAGATCGGGCGCCCAATTTCCTGCATGTGTCGCTTCCCCACTCAGGTCCGCTGGAGTTCACCTTCTTCTTCCTGGTGCATGTAAGTGCTTGGTATTGTTACACAATTTAAATGTTAAATCCTGTGGTTTGTTCGAATCAGTCAGATCGTCTGACGGCCCGCACGATTTGTGTCTTGGGAAAGCCTGCGCAATTGTGACACAATCCGATCTCTTGGGACACAATCCCGGCGCATTCCCCGAAAAGTCTGAAAACCCTACGAAAATGCGGCCGCAGGGCCCTTAGTAAATAAGCCCTAATATGTACAGGTTATTTTAACTTCCTGGTATTTTACATTTAGCAAACTAAAAGAAGAAAAATCTATTGCGTAAAGAATTTGACATATTGGGTTAGAGATAAACCTGGAGGATGTGATATTTTCTTTTTCGTATCTACTAAAGGCAATAGATCACCAATCTGGTGATTTCTGCACAGGATCTGATTTTGGTGCAGTATGTTTAAAGAAACTCTTGTTTAGGTACTTTGTTTAGGACTTGGATGATTATTTGATACTCATTTGATATTTGTTTATATTTGCATGATAGGGAGGCTCACAGTCATTATCAGGTGACTGAACATTGGTGGTATACCAGGATCACCGCCTTGTATTCCATCTACATTATGTATATTTTAAATGCTTTTAAATGTATGTCTCTGTTTTGGTCTGTTTCTAAATAAAAATTGATTATTGTTGATTACAAACAAATACATTAGCAAGCTGTTTTCATGCATTTCTTATTTCTTCTCAAGGATTAATGCATACTTACTTGCACTGGCTCTTTTGACTATTTGGTTGTGCTAACTAGTTTGTTTCATTTTTCAAGAAAACATCAACTCATCCTGTAAAAATTACACCTCTCACAGCTCTGTACACCGAAGTATGAAAAACTTATGAGCGCCAGAAGATGGCAAAACACAGAACTTTTTTTGTACAGGTTTTAATTTTCTTTTAATAACAATAAAAGCTCTATATCAGTGAAGGCAAATCTTTTAGAAACAGAATGCCCAACCTACAACCAAAACCTACTTTTATGTTGCAAATACTTTTAAATTGCAAATGTTACAATTTAAGTAGTAACCTATTGATCCCTGCTGTATCGCAAGTTTCAATTGTATTGGCGTCCTGAGGACACCATTGGATACAGCACTGGTGGGTCCTAATAATCCGCAAGAAATAATACCATCCTCAAATACAGTAAGTAATACAAAGAAGTAGGATGTATAGTCAACACTTTATTCAAAATCATATGGAAAACATTAAAAACACTTAAAAGGCACACTGGTGCACAATACACAATACCTACAACTGCCTCGAATAAATGCAACTGGTACAGGTATGCAATATCGGTGGGGCTTGGGAGAGTAAGCACACTAATACATAGATACAATTAGATACAATTTGCAAATAATAAGTAGTGCATATATTTCATATTCCCAGCCTACATCAGAACCATAGATTAGAGTTACCTGTAACACATGAGTGGTGGTGTTCAGGGAGCTGAGGGTACTGAGGACACCATTACAATAGAATGAAGATGGAGAAATTTGGATTATAGCTTTCTTCCAGGGTCCCATGAACAGGAAGAATCACCCAGAGCAGGAGCTCCAACAATAATACATCTCTGTCTACACCTTATTGCTTTTTGTGTAGTCCTGGCAGCCAAGGAGGTGTCGCTTAAAAATAGCACTGAACATAGCATGTTCATGGCTGTCTTTGACCTCAGAAGGAAGGAGTCAGATCTTGCAAATTCTTTGCTGGGGTGAAGGTCTGGGTGCCCACAGAAAGGGCGCTGAGTGCCATAGGTTCACCACCACTGATCTATATATTTAGTATACCGTGATCATACTTGGAAAGCTATAAAAACCAAGCCCAACTTCACTGCATTTGGAATTTTTCACACTTTCCAGTATACAGTCATAACTAAAAGTTTTGAGAGTGATACAAATGTTAATTTTTACAAAGTCTACTGCATCAGGTTTTATAATGGCAATTAGCATATACTCCAGAATGTTATAAAGAGTGATCAGCTTAACAGCAATTAATTGCAAAGTCAATATTTGCCTAGAAAATGAACTTTTTCCCCCAAAACACATTTCAACTTCATTGCAGGCCTGCCTTAAAAGGAGCAGCTAACATCGTTTCAGTGATTGCTCCATTAACACAGGTGTGGGAGTTGATGAGAACAGGGCTGGAGATCAATCTGTCATGATTAAGTAAGAATCACACCACTGGACACTTTAAAGGGAGGCTGGTGCTTGGTATCATTGTTTTTCTTCTGTTAACTATGGTTATCTCTAAAGAAACATGTGCAGTCACGATTGCACTGCACAAAACTGGTCTAACAGGGAAGAGTATCACACCTAGAAAGATTGCACCTCAGTCAACAATCTATCGCATCATCAAGGAATTCAAGGAGAGAGGTTCAATTGTTGCAAAAAAGGCTCCAGGGCACCCAAGAAGGACCAGCAAGCGCCAGGACTGTCTCTTAAAAGTGTTTCAGCTTCGGGATCGGGCTAGCAGCAGTGCAGAGCTTGCTCAGGAATGGCAGCAGGTAGGTGTGAGTGCATCTGCACGCACTGTGAGGCGGAGACTCTTGGAGCAAGGCCTGGTCTCAAAGAGGGCAGCAAAGAAGTCACTTCTCTCCAGAAAAAACATCAGAGACAGAATGATATTCTGCAAAAGGTACAGGGAGTGGACTGGGGTAAAGTCATTTCCTCTGATGAATCCCCTTTCCGATTGTTTGGAACATCTTGAAAACAGTTTGTTCAGAGAAGACAAGGTGAACAATACCACCAGTCTTGTCTCATGCCAACTGTAAAGCATCCTGCAACCATTCATGTGTGGGGTTGCTCCTCCAAGAGCAACTTCTCCCAACCGTCCAAGAGCAATTGGGTGATCAACAATGCCTTTTCGAGCATTATGGAACACCTTACCATAAAGCAAAGTTGATAACTAAATGGCTCAGGGAACATAGAGATTTTGCGTCCCTGGCCTGGAAACTCCCCAGAACTTAATTCCAATTGAGAATCATCAAGAGACGGGTGGACAAACAAAACCCAACTAATTGTGACAAAATGAAAGCATTGATTGTACAAGAATGGACTGCTATCAGTCAGGAATTGGTCCAGAAGTTGATTGAGAGCATGCCAGGGAGAATTGCAGAGGTCCTGAAGAAGAAGGGTGAACACTGCAAATATTGACTTGCTGCATTAACTCATTCTAACTGTCAATAAAAGCTTTTGTTACTCATAATATGATTGCAGTTGTATCTCTGTATGTAATAAAGACATCTGAAAAACACACATAAAAACCAGAGGGCAACAGACCATGTGAAAATAAAATATTTGTGTCATTCTCCAAATTTATGGCCATGACTGTACATTTCATGTCATCAGATATATACACTCACCGGCCACTTTATTAGGTACACCTGTCCAACTGCTCGTTAACACTTAATTTCTAATCAGCCAATCACATGGCGGCAACTCAGTGCATTTAGGCATGTAGACATGGTCAAGACAATCTCCTGCAGTTCAAACCGAGCATCAGTATGGGGAAGAAAGGTGATTTGAGTGCCTTTGAAAATGGCATGGTTGTTGGTGCCAGAAGGGCTGGTCTGAGTATTTCAGAAACTGCTGATCTACTGGGATTTTCACGCACAACCATCTCTAGGGTTTACAGAGAACGGTCCGAAAAAGAAAAAACATCCAGTGAGCGGCAGTTCTGTGGGCGGAAATGCCTTGTTGATGCCAGAGGTCAGAGGAGAATGGGCAGACTGGTTCGAGCTGATAGAAAGGCATCAGTGACTCAAATCGCCACCCGTTACAACCAAGGTAGGCAGAAGAGCATCTCTGAACGCACAGTACGCCGAACTTTGAGGCAGATGGGCTACAGCAGCAGAAGACCACACCGGGTGCCACTCCTTTCAGCTAAGAACAGGAAACTGAGGCTACAATTTGCACAAGCTCATCGAAATTGGACAGTAGAAGATTGGAAACACGTTGCCTGGTCTGATGAGTCTCCATTTCTGCTCCGACATTCGGATGGTAGGGTCAGAATTTGACATCAACAACATGAAAGCATGGATCCATCCTGCCTTGTATCAACAGTTCAGGCTGGTGGTGGTGGTGTCATGGTGTGGGGAATATTTTCTTGGCACTCTTTGGGCCCCTTGGTACCAATTGAGCATCGTTGCAACGCCACAGCCTACCTGAGTATTGTTGCTGACCATGTCCATCCCTTTATGACCACAATGTACCCAACATCTGATGGCTACTTTCAGCAGGATAATGCGCCATGTCATAAAGCTGGAATCATCTCAGACTGGTTTCTTGAACATGACAATGAGTTCACTGTACTCAAATGGCCTCCACAGTCACCAGATCTCAATCCAATAGAGCATCTTTGGGATGTGGTGGAATGGGAGATTCGCATCATGGATGTGCAGCCGACAAATCTACGGCAACTGTGTGATACCATCATGTCAATATGGACCAAAATCTCTGAGGAATGCTTCCAGCACCTTGTTGAATCTCTGCCATGAAGAATTGAGGCAGTTCTGAAGGCAAAAGGGGGTCCAACCCATTACTAGCATGGTGCACCTAATAAAGTGGCCGGTGAGTGTACATGAGGCAGATGTTAATATTACTGGGTAAAGGACCTCACCATTGTCACAAGACTTGAAGTGCTCAATAATGTAATAACACTCTCTCTTTATGTTACAGTAAGGCATTGTGTTAATCTTTAGTGTGATAAAGTAAGAGGTGTCGTTTGGGAGAACCGCTATCTGTCCTACAGCCAGATAAAAGGTACATGGTAAAAGCCTGGATTTGTCTGCAGTAACCGAAGGAGTAGTAAGCAGGAGTAGTCTGTTAGTCTATATTGGCCTAGCTAGCATAGACACCTAATGTCCATAATGGGCCTGCTTGGTACAAAGTAGGTGTAGGCTGCAACTGGGACGTCTACTCCATCTGGGCTTTGGTCCTGGGTTTTGTATAGACCACAGGTGCGGGTCACAGGACTCGTTAGAGCCTGATTTAGAAATCCATCGAACAACAACTTAGCTCATCTTTATCATAAGACAACTTAAGACAAACTCAAAGAAAAAGTTGATCAAGCCATAACAGAATTCCGGGTAGAAACAGAAAGGAAGAAAAGGCCAAATTTCTAAGAGATAGCGAAGACTACCAACAAAAAAGAGAATATAAGTGTCAGGATTCCAACTTCCAGGGTTCCCGACAAAGGCAGAGATTTCAAAGCCGATTCTCCTCATCAAGCGGTAATAGATCTAACAACCCATGCCAACATCGTTTTTTTAGGCCACAGACGCCCTATTACTTCTCATCAACATCAGGATCTTCAAACACAAGACCTAAACGACCAATGAGACGAGGGCGCAAGAAAAAAAAACAACAACCTCCACCCCCTAGATCCCAGAACCGGTCCCAGGTGAGTGTGACCAAGTTATTAATATCTCCTGCCAAACATTTACCTCCGTAGAAATGGCAGTACTGTGTAAAGGCCTGAGTTTCTGTCCAACAACCCCACTCAATACCTTTAGTTTAGAGGATGACTTGCATCATTTCTAGAGATTTCTACACCTTAAGACTCATTTCGCAGAGTCTACTCACATAGACAATCTGGCAACACTTATAACATCACTATTGACAAACTAGGGTTTACGCAACAAGAGTAAATACAACCCTCCTACCCATCACAATCCAGTCGAGACATACATCTCATTGGTCGACAATTCAGAAACTAGATGATGATATTAACCCCTTCCCGACATTTGACGTACTATTACTGCATGGCGGGAGGTGCGTTCCCGCAATATGCAGTAATAGTACGTCAAACCTGAATGGAGCCGGGGCCAGAAGCTGCGGGTGTCGGCTATATATTATAGCCGACACCTTCCTCTAACACCCGCGATCGAAGATTTCTCCGATCGCGGGTGTTAACCCCTAATGCTAGGGGCATTTAACTGGATTCGGACCCCCCCGCGGCGCTTACCGGGGGGGTCCCGCTGCTCTGATCGCAGCCCCGGAACTGCCGGTGCCCGGGGCTGCGCGATCTCCTTCCGGGGGAGCCGGGTCCTGCCTCCTGGCAGGACCCGGCTGTGACACACTGAGCATGCGCAGCATGTAATACATCTGTATTACACTGTATTAGGTGAAGAATAGCTTGAACAAGTGATCAGTGGATCACTTGTTCAAGCTAACCTGTAAAAGTAAAGAAAAAAAGTTAAAAACACTGAATAAACACACTTTTTAATAAAAATAATTAATTAAATAGAGTTAAAGTCCCCTAAACACAAACATTCCCATACACATCTAATAAAGTAAAAATACCTGAAAATCACCAAAACCCCCCACATATTTGGTATCGCCGCGTCCATAACAATCTGTACAATAAGTCAGAAACATTATTGGACCCGTACAGTGAACACCGTAAAAACAAAACCAGAAAAACTCGCCAAAAATATAAATTTTCATAAAATCCCTTCACAAAAATGTTCTAAAAAGTGATCAAAAAAAGTTATGAGCCCCAAAATGGTACCAATTGAAAGAACAACTCAACACGTAAAAAATAAGCCCTAAACTAGCTCTGTCAACCAAAAATTATTAAGGTTAAGTTCCCGAAAAGATGGCGATGCAGAAACAAATGAGATTTCCTCTATACAGGCAGTCCCCGGGTTACATACAAGATAGGGACTGTAGGTTTGTTCTTAAGTTGAATTTGTATGTAAGTCGAAACTGTATATTTTATCATTGTAGTTCCCGACAATTTTTTTTTTTGCCCCAGTGACAATTGAAGTTTCAAATTTTTTTGCTGTAATAGGACCAAGAATTATCAATAAAGCTTCATTGCAGACAATTTTAAGCTGATTATTGCAATCTGGGACTATTTTAAAGCATCCAGAGAGCTTCACCAGAGGTCACAGTGGGCAGAGGGGTCCGTCTGTAACTATGGGTTGTCTGTAAGTCGGGTGTCCTTAAGTAGGGGACCGCCTGTATTAGTTTTTCTCCAGTAAAATTGTAAAAATAAATGAAAAACTATATAAATCAGGTATCACCGTAATCGTAGTGATCTATAGAATGAAAATATTATAGTATTTTTAGTGTATGGTGTACGACCCCCAAAATATACAAAAAAAAAGAAACCCCAAATTGACAATTTTCTTTTCCTCCATACATTAAAGAGTTAATAAAATCTCATTGAAAAGCTACAAATCCACTTAAATGAAGTATTTGTAAAGTGCATCTCATGTCGCAAAAATAAGCCCTTATATGTCCAAATTGCCAAAAAAATAAAGATTGTATAGCCAATAAAAAGTGACAATGCATAATCTGCTCTGAATGGCGCAGCTCCCTTTAATGCCCTGGCGTGTGCCCATACAGGAGGTTACCACCACATATGGGGTATTGTTATACGCGGGAGAGATTGGGGATCAAATTTTGAGGAGCGTTTTGGAATTTTATCCACTGAGAATTTGTACATTTTATGAAAAACACATTCATTTAGCCAAATAAAATGTAATTTCGAAATTGCATCCGATTTTGTTTTAACCCCTGTAAACCAATTAAAGGGTTAACAAACTTCATAAAAGTTGTTTTACGTACGTTGAGGGGTGTAGTTTCTATAATGGGGTAATTTATGGGATTTTACTTTATTTAGGCCTCTCAAAGTGACTTGAAACCTGAGCAGGTCCCTCAATAGCAGGATTTTGCTTTTTTTATGAAAATGTGAAAAATTGCACCTAACGTTCAAAGCCCCAGAACATCCTACAAAAATAAGACTATGCATAAAAAACCACAGAGGTATAAAGTAGACATTTGGTGAATGTTAGTTATTACGTTTTTTGGTGTTATGACTCATGTGTGGAAAAAGTAGAAAATTTTGAATTTCGAAAATTGCAAATTTTTCCAAATTTTCACCAAATATGTGATTTTCTCATAAATAAATGCAAAACATACCACCAAAATTTTTTAACTAACATGAAGTACAAAGTGTCACGAGAAAACAATTTCAAAATCACTTGGATATGTTAAAGCGTTCCAAAGTTATAACCATTTATAGTGTCAGAGGGCAGATTTGAAAAAATGGGCCGTGTCAGGAAGGTGAAAAGTGGCTTCGGCGTTAAGGGGTTAAAAGGAACAAATACAAATACCACTCCAATCTTAACCCCTCAGAAAAACAAGCACTAAGCAATCTACAATATTCCAAAAATCTTATTTTAAAACCAGCAGACAAAAGGGGTGCCATCGTAGTAATGGATAAAGTCGACTACAATAATGAAATTCATTCCCAGCTTGGTGACTCTTCTACATACCAACAACTCTCCAGGGACCCCACGCCACAAATCATCCAATCCATTCACAAAATCATCACAAAATACCTGGCCGTAGGCACAATCGATTCCAAGATGGCACAATTTCTCACCAATCATCATCCTATCACCACAGTTTTTTACACTCTTCCCAAAATCCACAAAAGATTAGATAAACCTCCAGGTAGACCCATTGTAGCAGATTCACTACTGGCACCTCTTTCAGTTTACCTTGAAAAAAATCTCACCCCTCTGGGAAAGAAAACCTCATCCTTCCTACTGGACACTACACAGTTCCTAGACTCGATTAAAACTCTGTCTCCCCTTCCACAACCCTCCATTCTAGTGACATGGGATGTATGTAGTTTACATCCATCACCCACGAGAAATGTATCTATGCTGCCAGTAGACTCCTCAATCAGAATCAAATAGTGGAACATGAAAAGGAACTTATCTTGTAATTCCTACACACAATTCTTTACAACAACTTTTTTCTCTTTGGGGACAAATTTTATCTTCAAATTCAAGGAACAGCAAAGGGGTCCAATGTAGCCCCTCCATACACTAACACATACATGGCCTTCTTTGAAAAAGATTATGTAAATAGTAACGAGTTTTTTCAACAACCCTCCGTGTACTGGTGCAGAAATATTGATGATGTGTTCTGTGTATGGAAGGGCTCATTGGACTCCCTGCAAAGTTTCCATAACTACCTTAACTCCATCACACCGGAATTACAGTTTACGCTTCATTACGATGCCCACCAAATAAACTTCCTGGACACACTAGTGATCCAAGTTCCACAAGGATTGATTTCCATAGACCTCTATGTGAAACCCACCGACCGTAACACACTGTTACGCTTCCCCCCCACCTCAGACCAAGAAATCACTACCGATATCCCAATTTGACAGAGTGGACAGAATAGTTAGCGATCCCTGAAAGAAAATGGAAAGGCTCACAGAAATGTCAACTAAATTTCAAAAAAGAGGTAATCCCACTAACATTTTGAAAGATTCAGAAAAAAGACCTAAAGATAAACCCAAATGAATAGCGTTCATTCATCAGTACCATCCTACATCCCCTCTTTTAACGAGGACTGTTAAAAAACATTGGAACGGCTAAAACAAGCCTATCCTGACATCTAGGAATTCCAGATCCCTCCTCTTATCTGCCATAAACGTACAAGGAATCTAAGAGATAGCTTAGTATGAGCCGATATTGGAAGTCTCCATAAAAAACCATAGTAAACTTTTCTGTCTACCCCAAAGAAAAGTACGTTCCCCTGCCTTTACTGCAGCCAATGTTCTGCTGTTATTCGCGGGGAATATTTTTGTCATCCCAAGACCGGTCAACGGTACCCAATCCATGGTTACTTTGCCTGCAACTCACGTTTCGTAATTTAGCTCCTGAAATGCCTATGTGGACTTCTGTACGTGGAAGAAACTGTATTCCTATAAAGGACCGAATAAGCAAACACAAATCTACGATACGGACAAATCAAACGTTGCTACCGGTTCCTGCACACTTCATCAAGTATCATTACAATCCACTCCGCTACGTTATCAGGTCATTGAACAAGTGGAAACTCCTGGCAGATGTGGTAACAGGATAGCGTTCTTACGCAACCGTGAGTCATACTTGATTACACGTTACAAACAATCGAGCAACTTGGACTAAACAGAGCCTATGATCGGACTTTCATTTAATGTTTTCATAGATATGTATATAATGTAATGTTGTTTTGATGTGCCCCATTTAAACCTTTACCATTTCCTTCTCTTTCAGAAAAAATAACAACATAGAACCAGAATCGCTCTTCACACACTCCTTGGGATGGTAAAATTGCACATAGTGCATTTAGTGATATATTCTTTAGTATAGATTAATCCCTCATATATGTGATACTAATTGTCTAAACCATGCCCTCATTAATTCCCCACTCTTTTTTGTAATTTTTTCCTCCCTTTTCTTTTTACAGATATTTTTTCTTACTTACACATCATTGTTTCTATTCTTACTTCTCTACTAACCTCTAATTCAATAATGCTAATTTTGGTTCTCTATATTTTGATATTGTCAGTTGTTTCTCATGACCTAGTTACACTTATGATATTCGTGCCTAACATCCTACCCAAGACGTATTTTGTATATTTGTATATAAGATTTCCTCCACTTTCTGTACTTTGTGCTCCAACCTGATCTTTACCCTATACCTTCTAATTTTAGGCCAGATACTACTTGACAAAGGTCAATATGACCAAAACGTCGTTAAATATTTATGATCTGTGAAAAAAATTGTTCTTGTATTCTTACACCGCGGTGAAGGCTTTGCTATGTGATATATTCACTGGAATAAAAATCATATAAAAATCTCGTTGCATTGTGGGTAATCATGTCACGTGACATGGCGATATCACAATAGGATTCGAGGACTCAGCTGATTGGATCAGTCCCACCCGCTGATCAATGCGATAGGCCATTCAAGACTGACTGGCCAATTGGAGCATAAAACCGAGGTTGTCCTTCATCCAGCTGCACCATTTTGGTTTGGTAACACTGGAGAGGGAAGCTGAGCATTACTGTTACACCAAAATCACTATTGCACTGTCTGATCCCTATCTGTTCCTCCTGCATGCTGTATATTCCCTTTATCATCACCTTGCGTGATCACACTTGTCCTCCGTTGTTCCCATCTCCTGTCTGTCCCTTCTGAACCGAAAAGCACTGAAAGTGGGCAGTGTTAGAACTGTTCTACACGGGGCACACTTTTCGATGTGGCGTGTGAATAGCGCTGCACAATATCTTTAGTGGTAGTTAGGGCGGCTTAGGGCAAGCTAGGTATATTTGTAGCACCTTTTTTTGCGGTGCATATAGTGCACCCGTAGGTGTACCCATAGTTCAGTACGTGCCAGTTATGCAGCTAACCCGCGTAGTTGGGTGCACATTATCTAATTTTTCTGGTGCACATTATCTTATTTTTCTGTGTACAATGTTTCAGAAGACGTACACCTGAGAAGGCGTCGTAGGGTTTATGCTGGAGAAGTGCCTGGGACTTCTGCAAGAGAACTGCCTAGGACTTCTAGGGGAGAAGTGTCTGGGGCTTCCATTGACCCCACATGGGTAGCCCCAGATAATAATACCCCTCATGTCCTAGACTTTTTGGGCACATTTGGAATTAAATTTGACAAAGCAGGGCTCAGAGATGTGGAATTTTTTCAGTATTTTTTTAATGAATTTGATTGTAGTCCAGACATGTCTCTATGCTACACCGCATATTGCCCAAAACCCCTCTTCATTTTATGCACAACCTCACAGGTGAACCCCTGTCACTGCAGCAGAGATGGAGAATTATTGGGGCATAATTCTTGTTATGGGGCTTGTAAAGAAGCCATCAATCAGGGACTACTGGAGCACAGACATTCTGTACCACACCCGATGTTCCACATGGCGATGAGCAGGATGCACTTTGAAGCCATCCATAAGTTTTGCATTACACCGACAATACACAGTGCCCACCCAGAGATGACCCTTGTTATAATTGTTTGTTTAATGTCATAATGTCATATTAGACCATTTTAGTGGCAAGTTTGCCCAGGTATATACCCCGGCAAAACATGTGGCCATAGATGAGTCCCAAGTACATTTTAAAGGGAGACTTCAATTCCACCAGTACCTGCTCAAGAAGAGGTCAAGGTATGGTGTGAAGATGTATAAGCTGTGCCAAAGTACTGAAGGTTAACCATCTCAAGAATACAGCAGGGACAAGAGCAGACCTGAATTCAGATTTCAATAAGGGTCCCCGTAAATAACCCTTATATAACCCTTATATAACCCTTATAACCCTTAAATAACAGTGTCCATTTTCAGTCCATGGCATGGAATATTCGATACCATCACTATGAATTGCAATCTGATACTTAGAAAACAAGCCGTCACAGAGCTCTTAACGTGTAAAAATAAAAAAGTTATAGATTTTTGAAGATGGGGAGTGAAAAATTTTAATGAAAAAACGAAAAAAGGCCAGGTAGTTAAGGGGTTAATATGTTTCTTTTAGTGTATATTTTTATTGAACCTGATGAAGAGGACAATTCGTCCTCGAAACGTGTCGTCCGCTACCACAAATAAAAACCTCTTATTATACCTTTGAGAGCTCTAATCTATCCTAGACACAGGGACATTTATCTGTCCAGTGTACCACTGAAATACTGCTGGTCACAGGGTACGCTGCAGCCCACCTGGACATATACATACTCATGTACAAGAGAGTGGTCCTTGTATTGACAAAAACCCCTGTCCCAGTACGAGGTACCAGTGCAGAAATCCCAAAACTGACTGCATAATGGATTACAACAAGTACATGGGAGGGGTTGACTTGTGGGACCAGGTGCTTCAACCATACAACGCGATGCGGAAATTGAGGATGTGGTACTAGAAGCTGGTCTAGCACATCATTCTGATAGCACTGTATAATGCTTATGTGCTACATCGATGTGCAGGCCAGAGGGGAACTTTCCCGGAATTTCAGGATGTGGATATTAAGAACTTTCTTTTTGGAGACCAGGAAGGGGGGAGTGCCAGCACTTCTGGAAGCGAGGCCATAACACGTATTGTACAAGGGCAGCACTTTCCAGGAGAAGTTCCCCAAACTGCCAAGAAGGCAAGGACACAGAAGAGATGCAGGGTGTGCTCCAAAAACGGCACTTGGAAGGACACCATTAGACTTTTAGATGCAGATTGTACCCTGATGTACTTATGCACAGCTTATACATATACCTTGTGCCCAGCCTGTAGATTATTGCCCCATAAGTGGTATTGCCGTACACTGGTGAACACACATCATTATTTTTAGAGTGTTTGCCTCCCGTGGAAGATGCTGGGCACAACAAGACATAATGGATATTTTGTACTATGCACTATCCATTATGCATTTTATTTGGGGTCCACCGGTGGGGTTAAAATTCTAACTATACCCTTGGATTAATTCATGGAGGGATGTAGTTTCCAAAATAGGGTCATTTCTTAGGGGTTTCTACTGCTATGGAAATATAAAGAAGACAAATGGCATAAGGTTTCTACAAAAAAAAATTGTGGTATGATTTTTTGTCTAAAAAGTAGAACATTTGTTCTAAATTTCTCCCAAATTATTGAATTTTTACCCCCCCCCCCCCCCCCCGCAAAAAAAAAGTAACTGATCAATGAAATTACACTACAGGCAGTCTCCGGGTTACATACAAGATAGGGTCTGTAGGTTTGTTCTTAAGTTGAATTTGTATGTAAGTCGGAACTTTATATTTTATCATTGTAATCCCAGACAGAACTTTTTTGGTCTCTGTGACAATTGGAATTTAAAAATGTTGGGTTGTCATTAGAATCAGGATTAACAATAAAGCTTCATAACAGACACCTGTGATAACTGTTACAGCTGTTTATTGTAGCCTAGGACTAAAGTACAATAAATTACCAATATCCAGTGGTCCGTTTGTAACTAGGGGTCGTATTTAAGTCGAGTGTTCTTAAGTAGGGGACCACCTGTATTGACATAAACTACAGTCTCAAAATCACAGGGATATGTTAAAGTGTTGAAATTACCACAGGAAGAGACACTACTGGTCAAATATTTAAGCAAAAGGAATGAGCCTTAACGTACAAACAGACTACGTCCTGAAGGTGTTAGATACCATCACTGTGAAGTGGAATTTGTTACGAAGAAAACAAACCCACCCACAGATCATTACATGGAAAAAATAAAAAAGTTACAGATTTTGGAATGTGTGGAATTAAAAATGGAAACGAAAAAGGGCATTGGCATGGAGGGGTTAAATTGTGTGGTTTGTTTAGATTCAACTTTGCAAACTCAAGCTGTGCCACCAAGAGAAACACTATCCATAAAGTCATATCTAGACTTTTTCTATTGCTACTGTCATGAACCTGAACATTCAATATGCTAACGTAGGATATAGAGTCTGCCTCTTCAATTTTTGCAATAGCTCTGAGCATTACACATTCTGGCCTTGAGGTTAAACTGCTGGGACATTCACTCTTTTGAAGATTGTCAAGTGTCCTAATTGTTTTTTTTAATGAATAATCTTTTTTGCTCTATAATGATGGACAATAAATTGTTTTGAAAATAGCCTTATAATCCTTCCGAAATAGATTGATGAAATCGCTTCTTATTGGGCCACATTTATTAAAACTAATGCAGTCTGTACTATATGCAGTTTGCCTGTGGTGTGTGCAGAGTGCGCCAGATTAATAAAACTGGCGCACAGTCTTCATTAATCTGGAGCCCCCTGCGCTGCTCTGGAAGTGTGGACCTTTTTTTTTTTTGTGTGTGTACTATAATCGTTCTGTAGTATTGTGGAGCAGACACAATGGGGCAGATTTACTTACCCGGCCCATTCGCGATCCAGCAGCGCGTTCTGTGCGGTGGATTCGGGTCTTCCGGCGATTCACTAAGGCAGTTCCTCCAACGTCCACCAGATGTCGCTGCTGTGCTGAAGTTCCCCGAGGTCCGCCAGAATGCACCATCCTATACCTGGTGAAGGTAAGTGCGTGTCCCGCAACAGTTTTTTTTTTTAAAAGCGGCGTTTTTTCCGAATCCGTTGGGTTATTGTTCGGCCACAAACCCCCAACCCCGCCCCCCCTCCCCCGATTTCCGTCGAGTGTAACCTGGCGCCGATGCGCCACAATCCGATCGCATGCGCCAAAAACCCGGGGCAATACAGGGAAAATCGTCGCAAATCGGAAATATTTGGGTAACACGTCGGGAAAACGCAAATTAGTAAATCATCCCCAATGTCAGTAAAAAATATGGTGCAAACTCTGACTAAGCCTATGTGCAATTTTTTTTCCTTTCTAGTCGGACAAAGTGCTGCCATGACACAAAAGTGGCCCCTAATTTTTAAAAAAATAATGAATTTTTATCACCAAAATGTATAGTTATTTATGAAATGTATTGTCACTATTAACACTATATTGTTTGACGCAGGCAGGAAGTGACAGAATGATGGTATTTTCTGCCCCTTTAACCTTCACATTAGCTTTTCAAAAGATGGACTAACAGGAAAAGTGACATAGTTAGGTATTCATGCTTTTATAACTTGATCCATGAAGAAAAGACACTTATGTTCTGTGAGTTCTCTGAAAAAACTGCATTTATTCAATGTATGAAGAACAAAACAAAAGGGATAAAAATGGAAATGTATTTATGCACCAAAGGTTAGGCAGCTCTTACGCAAAATAAAAGATTGACAATGCTACTTTATGGTTCAGTAGCTTTAAGAAAAGGCAGGAAATGTGTAATTTTTGACATCACTGACAACACCTTGGGCTTATTTGTCCCAATAGTCAAGGAAAAAAAGCTGAATACATTTATTACAATACATTTCAAATATAATCTATTCCTTATTTCAAAAACTATTAAATGTATTTTGAAGGGATTTTCCTGAGGGATAGCATTTATAAAAAAAAGAGGTCATAATGGGTTAACATATGTGAATTAAAGTCATCTCACTAATTAACCACTGCTCTTGGACGTCTTTGTGATCTCATCCTCTGAACCCCATCAGATTATGCCACGAGGAAAACTGCCTCATATTTCTGACATAGTTTCATTCAGAAATTCACTGTGTTTGACAACTTTGATGTTTAGCAACTCTTTACTGTGTCCTTGTCTCAACTTTATCAAACACGCTTTGTAATAGATGCAACTCACAGATTGTTGTACGTGCAAATGTGATGGACAACCCAATACATTTTTCATTATTTACCAAATGAAAAGATTCTAATGGTATGGAAAGTGTGGCTATTTTTTTTCAAATATGACTTATAAAACATGTGACTTGTCACGAGTGCTCCTGCAACCAATGTCTCAGGTCGAAGGTGCACCCATTCCTATCTCCGCTCCCCAGGACCACTGTGGCTGGCTGACTCACCAGACCGAGCTCCTGTGATGGCTCCCGCTAACTTGTCACAATTTAATAAATAGCTGGCTTGTCCACCCTACCTCGCCAGATCTTTGTGCCTCATGCCTGAGAGTAAAGTTGTCTTCCAAACCATGTGCGCTCATACTGATCTCCTGTTGAGACCCCGATCCTGTTCCTGACTTTGGTACTCTGCTTCCAGACCTGATCTTTAGCCTTTCTCCTGACTCTGATCCCTAGCCGCCTGTCCTGACCTCCAGCCTGTCCACAACTCCGTCTCAGCCTTACGATTTTGTATCTCACCTTGGCCACCACCGCGAACAAAGACGAGCCTGTGGAGCAACCTGGTGGTACCATGCCGCCGCAAGTCCAACACGCTTTGCGGTAGGCTCTGGTGAAAATCAGGTGCCACTTAGACTCCGCTCTCAGGTGTCGGCTTGTGTCGGCTTATGTCAGTGGGTCCACTACCCCTGACTTCCGACATGACTTATGATAGAACATAATATAACACTGTATATGTATTGAAATAAAATCTTCACTTTTTTTATGCTTTTTCTTTGTTGTCCACATCATCTAATCTGATAGTTTTCTATGTTCTATGTAGAGGTACAACTTGACCTGGGGTAAGGCTGAGGATGTCGTCTTCTAGACTTTTCCAAGGCATTTGCTACGGTACCACAAAAAAGCTGGGTGCATCTGTCGTGGACATTTCTGTAAATTCTGTAAAGGGGGGACTTTGCTATGGACATTTCTGTAAAGGGGGGTCTTCTGTGGATATTTCTGTAAAGGGGTGACTCTTCTGTGCACATTTCTGTAAAGGGGGCTCTGCTGTGCACATTTCATTAAAGGGGGCTCTGCTGTGGACATTTTATTAAAGGGAGGCGGGTTGCAGTGGTGTCGTTTGGGGTGGACAAAATTAGGCCTTCAGAGCACAAGAGTGGTTTAAACACTAGGGGGCCTTAGTCATGTGAACAGCCCAGGGCCCATGGGAGACTTAATGGTTGCTAGATTTTTGAGTGCTGTTCTCCCCCTATTAGTTAGATTGTTCTTCTTGCATGTGTCTTTCTTTATGTTATCCTGGGAGTACATGTTTTTGAATTAAATCGAAACTAGGGTATAAAATGTTTCAATGAAATTCCCTTTAGGCTTTATGATGTGATGAGTAGAATGTCGATTTTGGTTTTAAATTAGTATGCACTAGTATGCATTAGTTGCCATGGCAGCCTACAGTCTCATAATAGTAAAAAAAAATGTAATATTGAAAAAAACTTTTAAAAAAGTAAGCGTTTAAATCAGCCCCTTTCCCTAGAACACATATAAAAATAAACAGTAAAAATCATAAACATTTTAGGTATCCTCACATTCCAAAAATCCTGTTCAATCTAAATTTTAAAAAGTTTATTCCTGGCCGCAAAGACCATATTGGAAAATAGCATTGTCCAAATCACTACTTTTTCACCATTTTTCCATCCATGAATAATTGAATAAAAAATTATCAAACAGTCATATAAGTCCCAAATTGATATAAATTAAAATTTGAGTGAGTACCGCAAAAATGACTCCTTACATACTTTCATACAGCAAAGTGTGTTACTAGTAACATAATTTGCCAAAATGGCATATTTTTTTTTTGTTGAAAAGATTTTAATTTCTTAAAATCTTCTAAAGTCTCATAAAACCTATATAAATTTGGTGTCCCTGTGATTGGGCAGGACTAGTACATCATGGAGCTAATGCTGGTTCAGATCCTCACTGTAGCTAAACCAGCATTGGAAAACATGGGGAGTCAGCGGTATATCCACAAAAATAGACAAGGTACAATGCGTGGAGTTTAATTCAGACAAAGTGGTCTAGGACAGGGGACTCTCCACCTCCCCCTAAAATCGCAATATATGAACAGTGTCCAGAAATTGACCACACAAAAAGACATAAAACATACTTTTTCTTTACTTTAATATTTCCATTAGTACATCCATCTTAGTACTCTTCTTTTTGTTTCAAAAATACATTTATTACATATTCCTTTGTTTCAAAAAGTATTATACTTTTGCACTTTTCTTTCAATAACAGCTTGCACTAGACAGCAATGCCTCTGGATCATGTGAGCTATTCATAGATACTGATATGTATTTCTTTAATCAGTCCCATAGTACGATACATTTGATGCAAAAAATAGAACTCACGTTTGCACGATCCCCAGGGCAGAGACGCTATCTCACCTACACGCCAAACAGCGGTCAGGTACGTTCCATGTTAGTGACGTTTCGAGGGACACGCCCTCTTCCTCAGACATAACGAGATCTCGTGCATTAGCTCAAATTATAGTGTCCGTAACCGGAAACTCCTATATAAACATAATACTCAGTACAAAGATATAGAATTAAAAACATAATAGATCGTACCTCACATACATAGCCTAACTATAAATGTATACATGATATTATAAATTTAAACCTTCAGCCATTATTGACTTATTTCATAGAAAAATATTAAAGTTACAATCTTCATTTAACCCTTTCGGGCTTTTAGTCTCCAACCTACATATCCAGTAGACCTCTCTTTGTAGGAGGCGCTTCTTAACCTGCTCCTTATCGTTCCCATCAATTTCTTCCAACACTAACCATTTCAACTCCGATATCTGATGCCTCCTTTCTTTAAAGTGTCTCGCTACCGTTGTCTCACCATATTTCCCTTTTTGTGTATTCACATCAGTGATTGTCCCACTAGCCTCTTGTTTCCCATATGTTCTAATTGCCGACCTATGTTCATTTAATCTGATTTTAATTGGTCTCGAGGTCTGTCCTACATACATTTTGCCACAAGGGCATTTTAACGCATATACTACATTTTTACTATTACAGGAATGCCAACCTTTTATCATTACATTTGTACCATATAGTGGGTGTAAAAGCTTTTCTCCTTTAATGATAGAATTGCAATTCTGGCATGATAGACATGCATGGGTTCTGTTATGTCTAGCTCTTAAAAATTGTTGTCTATTCGGTTTATTTTTCTCCATATCTGCTCGTACTAGCCAATTGGCCAATGATTTTCCTCTTCTAAATACAAATTTTGGTTTCTCTTTAAACATATGCCCATATTGCGAATCGCATCTAAGCATATCCCAATATTTAAGGACCGTATTTTTAATCAAATTAGAATGATTATCGTAAGAGAGAACAAAAATATGCTCCCTATCTATGTCAATAATGGCTGAAGGTTTAAATTTATAATATCATGTATACATTTATAGTTAGGCTATGTATGTGAGGTACGATCTATTATGTTTTTAATTCTATATCTTTGTACTGAGTATTATGTTTATATAGGAGTTTCCGGTTACGGACACTATAATTTGAGCTAATGCACGAGATCTCGTTATGTCTGAGGAAGAGGGCGTGTCCCTCGAAACGTCACTAACATGGAACGTACCTGACCGCTGTTTGGCGTGTAGGTGAGATAGCGTCTCTGCCCTGGGGATCGTGCAAACGTGAGTTCTATTTTTTGCATCAAATGTATCGTACTATGGGACTGATTAAAGAAATACATATCAGTATCTATGAATAGCTCACATGATCCAGAGGCATTGCTGTCTAGTGCAAGCTGTTATTGAAAGAAAAGTGCAAAAGTATAATACTTTTTGAAACAAAGGAATATGTAATAAATGTATTTTTGAAACAAAAAGAAGAGTACTAAGATGGATGTACTAATGGAAATATTGAAGTAAAGAAAAAGTATGTTTTATGTCTTTTTGTGTGGTCAATTTCTGGACACTGTTCATATATTGCGATTTTAGGGGGAGGTGGAGAGTCCCCCGTCCTAGACCACTTTGTCTGAATTAAACTCCACGCATTGTACCTTGTCTATTTTTGTGGATTATCTCCGAAAAGAGTGGAGTAAGAAAATGTCATTTGACGAATTAGCTTGCATTACTGACAATAGGGCAGAGACCTACTCCCTCACAGATGCTGAACGGGAGTCAATTCTGCAATCAGCAGAGACAGCTGGCCTAACGCTCGAACGAGCCAAAAAAGACTCCAAACTGAATTTTATGAAAAAATTGGAACAACTAAAGAAAAAAGAATTAAGTTTACAACTTCATGCTTCTACACTGACGGAATATGTTAAAGTTAAACGGATACCTCGTGGAATGAGGAGTCCTTTGCGTCCAATCTTTTTAAAGGAAGATCAGATCTATCTGCAACGATGGTTTGCCATTAGTAACCGATATTCCCTTGATTTAATATTGCTCACAATACAACATTTACAAAAAGCAATTAATAATTTACAGGAAGAAATTAAAATCATAGAGATGGACTATAGAAAGGAAAAAGGGGAAAGTGAATTCGAAACATCAATGGAAACCATCCACACTGCCCTTGATGAACAACGTACCGTGATTCTTGAAGGAAAAATAAAAAAATTTTCCCGAGATATGCAAGACTATTTAAATAACAGAGTTTACACCTGGTCTGAAGAGAGAAGAGAAATGAGACGTGCATATATACCAAGAAATAGAAGAGATACAAGTTCGGATCAAGGAGCATCAGGAAGTGATAATCCAACTAACCATAAAGATGACCGAATGAGGTTACGCTCCTCCCAAAAGAATTTTTTAGAAAGGGACAAAAACGAAAGTACAGCGACAAGTTCGTCCCAGGAATCATCAACAGAAAGGAACAACAAGGATATATCCAACAAAAAAAGAACGAAGAAGAAATAAACTCTGTCGTCAACATCTCAAATAAAGTGCTGACCCAAACAGAAATAAATGTCCTTAACAAAGGACTAGGGTTTGTACCTACGTATGAAACAAAAAAATTCGACTTTACGGTGGACTTCTATAAATTCTGTAGGGGTTTAAGAGTAAACATGTTTTTCAAGGATAAGAATGTATTGAGTAAAATGAAACCTGAAATGCCTAAAAAAATCAGGGAACGTAGCACTTTTGATCCAGAAATTACCTCATCGATATTCGATAGTTTTCAACAAGTTGTAACACGAGAAGTATGTGAAAAATGGGACAATGTCCCTAAAAAAAGATCAAATCTCTCGAGAGCTGAATCCCAAGCAATTAACGATTTATCTAAGGATGAAAACATAATTTTAAAAAGGGCTGACAAAGGGGGGGCCACTGTTGTGTGGGATAAAACAGCATATACCAATGAGGCTTTAAGCCAATTAGCTGACACTAAGGTGTATAAAAAACTCCAAGATGATCCCACTAACATCTTTAAAAGAGAGATTGAGCAGATCTTAGAGGATGCGGTTGGTGTCAATATAATTGATGAATCGATTAAAAAAAGTTTGTTAAAGAATCATCCTAGGGTCTCTATACTATACCTGCTCCCCAAAATACATAAGGGACTAGAGTCCCCCCCGGGACGCCCTATTGTCTCGGGGGTGGACTCTCTTCTCTATCCCCTGTCTATCTATATAGATAGTTTCCTACAGCCTATAGTGCATCGTTTGCCTAGATGCTTAAAAGACACGAGTGATTTTTTGAGAAGAGTGCAAACTCTTGACTTCAGTGGTGTACAAATTTTGTGCACTATGGACGTCAGAAGTCTGTACACTAATATTCCAACTGACGAAGGGATACACGCAGTTAGGGATAAATTGTGTGAGGATCCTACTCTATCAAATGCAATGATCGGTTTCCTTATTACACTATTGGAAATAGTACTTAAGAAAAACTATTTTAGGTTTGGCATGGAATTTTTTCTACAATTGCAGGGGACCTCGATGGGGTCCCCTGTGGCACCTAGTTTCGCAAATATTTTTATGTCTACATTCGAAGATAGGTCGTTATTCACACATCCATTGGGCAAACACGTCGTCCTCTGGCAACGCTATGTGGATGACGTGTTTATAGCATGGGGTGGTACGGAAATCGAATTAAAAGAATGGATAGTACATCTCAATCAATGTCATCCACTCATAGAGTTTTCAGCAGAGTTGAGCCCGACAAATATTTAATTTCTAGATGTAAATGTAATAGTTAACGAAGGGAGACTTACTACCACACTTTATTCAAAACCTACAGATAAGAACAATCTACTGAATAGGTCAAGCTTCCACCATCCAGGTACCTTCAAAGGAATCCCGAAGGGCCAATTCATAAGAACCCGTCGTATTTGCAATAGCGATTAAGAATATAAAATACATAGTCAAAAGATGATAGAAAAATTTGTAGAAAAAGGATACTGTAGGAAAGAAATGACTAAAGTTAGCGAACAGGTAGCAAGAGAAGATTGGCAGAAACTACGACAACTAAATCCAAATTATGAAAAGAAAAAAGATAGGGAGCATATTTTTGTTCTCTCTTACGATAATCATTCTAATTTGATTAAAAATACGGTCCTTAAATATTGGGATATGCTTAGATGCGATCCGCAATATGGGCATATGTTTAAAGAGAAACCAAAATTTGTATTTAGAAGAGGAAAATCATTGGCCAATTGGCTAGTACGAGCAGATATGGAGAAAAATAAACCGAATAGACAACAATTTTTAAGAGCTAGACATAACGGAACCCATGCATGTCTATCATGCCAGAATTGCAATTCTATCATTAAAGGAGAAAAGCTTTTACACCCACTATATGGTACAAATGTAATGATAAAAGGTTGGCATTCCTGTAATAGTAAAAATGTAGTATATGCGTTAAAATGCCCTTGTGGCAAAATGTATGTAGGACAGACCTCGAGACCAATTAAAATCAGATTAAATGAACATAGGTCGGCAATTAGAACATATGGGAAACAAGAGGCTAGTGGGACAATCACTGATGTGAATACACAAAAAGGGAAATATGGTGAGACAACGGTAGCGAGACACTTTAAAGAAAGGAGGCATCAGATATCGGAGTTGAAATGGTTAGTGTTGGAAGAAATTGATGGGAACGATAAGGAGCAGGTTAAGAAGCGCCTCCCACAAAGAGAGGTCTACTGGATATGTAGGTTGGAGACTAAAAGCCCGAAAGGGTTAAATGAAGATTGTAACTTTAATATTTTTCTATGAAATAAGTCAATAATGGCTGAAGGTTTAAATTTATAATATCATGTATACATTTATAGTTAGGCTATGTATGTGAGGTACGATCTATTATGTTTTTAATTCTATATCTTTGTACTGAGTATTATGTTTATATAGGAGTTTCCGGTTACGGACACTATAATTTGAGCTAATGCACGAGATCTCGTTATGTCTGAGGAAGAGGGCGTGTCCCTCGAAACGTCACTAACATGGAACGTACCTGACCGCTGTTTGGCGTGTAGGTGAGATAGCGTCTCTGCCCTGGGGATCGTGCAAACGTGAGTTCTATTTTTTGCATCAAATGTATCGTACTATGGGACTGATTAAAGAAATACATATCAGTATCTATGAATAGCTCACATGATCCAGAGGCATTGCTGTCTAGTGCAAGCTGTTATTGAAAGAAAAGTGCAAAAGTATAATACTTTTTGAAACAAAGGAATATGTAATAAATGTATTTTTGAAACAAAAAGAAGAGTACTAAGATGGATGTACTAATGGAAATATTGAAGTAAAGAAAAAGTATGTTTTATGTCTTTTTGTGTGGTCAATTTCTGGACACTGTTCATATATTGAGTCAGCGGTATATTACAGCTGACATCCCTGTGTAACATCTGTGGTAGGAGCGAAAGAAGTTCTTGCTAAAAAGAGCCTGCATCTTATGGTCCAAAGTCATGAAGATCCAGAATTGCCAGACCTTCCTGACTGCTGTCTAGGATATTAGGTGAAACACTAACAATGCAATTCGCCAGATGAGCAGTGTGTCTGCTCATCTAATAGACAGGGGATGAAGAGCTGGAGGTGCCTGTGAAGTGGTGGATGCTGGTGCTTGTCGAGCTTTCTATGTGTGCATTTGCATGTAGCAAAGCTCTATTGCAGAGCTGTGTGTATGTGACCAGTTGGTGTTAAATATTTTTCTTTCCTCAAATCTGGTGTGCTTCTTATAGTCTAAAAAATACAGTAAAAACTGTCACTAGGAAGAAAAATTTGTTACACAGAAAACAAGCCTTCACGCTCTGTACACAGGGAGATGGTGACAGACAATAGGAGGAACATGGTGTCCGCGCTGCACCGAGGAGGGATAGCCCATGTGTCCGGCATGGCACACGTGCTCAATCTGGTTGTCAACAGATTCCTCAAGTCTTCCACCCATCTGTTAGACATTCTAAAAATGGCCAGGAAACTGTGCATGCACTTCAGCCATTCTTACAAAGCCAAGCGCACCCTCCTCGAGTTGCAGCGTCAGAACGGCCTACCCCAACATAGGGTCACATTTACTAAGGGTAATTTCCATTGGGTTTCCCGAATATTTCCAATTTGCCCTAAATTGCAAAGGGGTTTTTGGCGCATGCGTTCGGATTGTGGCACATCGGTGCACATCGGGCACATCAGCATTCATGCGACACAAATAGAGGGTGTTCTGCCAACTGCAGAATTTAACTTTCAAAATTGTGTCGCAAGATCAGCACTTACATGCACCGGGAAGAAGATGGTGAACTCCGGCGGACCTGAGCGGGGAAGCGACACATGCAGGAAATTGGAAGCACGATCTTATTGAATCGCGGCAGCTCTGAATCCTCGTCGGACATTCCGGGTCGGTGGTGTCAACGGGACGGGTAAGTAAATGTGCCCCATAGACTGATATGTGATGTTTCCACCCGTTGGATTTCCAGCCCCCATATGTTAGAACGCCTCTATGAACAGAGAAATCCATTAATTATTTTTTGATGATGCAAGTGGAACGAAGTACTCCCCAGTGTAACTTTGATGTCAGCCACTGGCAGCTCATGTGTGACACCTGCTGTTTGCTCAGGCCCTTTGAAGAGACCACGTTATTTATCAGTCACCAGGACTGCAGGATGAATAATGTCATTCCACTTCCTCATGTCCTGGAACTCATGCTGCAAAATCTTGTCTGGAGAAGTGGAGACTACATCTCATGGCCACTGGTGGGGGCTGAACTGGAGGAGGAGGAAGACACCTTCACACTATATCATTGTGCCACTCTGTGGGCTCCTGCTGCTGCTGACGCCACCTTCACACTATATCACTGTGCCACTCTGTGGGCTCCTGCTGCTGCTGACGCCACCTCCACACTATATCATTGTGCCACAATGGGGGCTCCTGCTGCTGCTGACGCCACCTCCACACTATGCCATTGTGCCACTCTGTGGGCTCCTACTGCTGCTGACGCCACCTCCACACTATATCATTGTGCCCCTCTATGGGCTCCTGCTGCTGCTGACGCCACTTCCACACAATATCATTGTGCCACTCTGTGGGCCACGGCTGCTGCTGCCGCCACCTCCACACTTTATCACTGTGCTACTCTGTGGCGTTCCATGTTGCTGCCTGACCTCATGCTCTGACCTCATGCTGCTGCTGCTGCTGCTGCTGGTACCACCTTGAAAGTTCTTTTTTGGCAAAGACCTGATATTTTCTGGAAAATTGGAATGTATTATGCATGTGGCGTCTCTAATCTTCAAATTCAAATTTAAATGGAAAATTTCAACTTCAAATTAATTTCAAACTTTCTCATTGTGCCACTATGTGGCCTCCTCTGCTGTGGGCTCCTGCTGCTGCGCCACGTCCGACCCCCTATCATTGTGCCACTCTGTGGCTTTCCTTGTTGCTGCCACCATGTTGCTGCCACCTGTGGGCTCCTGCTGCTGCTTCTGCTGACGCCACCTCCACACTCTATCATTGTGCCACTCTGTTGCCTACCATGTTGTCGCCACCTCCACACCTCTGACCTCATGCTGCTGCTGCTACTGATGCTGCTCGTGCCACCTTTGCAGTTCTTTTTTGGCAAAGACCTGATATTTTCAGGAATACTGTAATTTATGATGCATGTGGCTTCTCTAATCTTCAAATTCAAATTTAAATGGAAAATTTCAATTTCAAATTCATTTCAAACTTCGTCATTGTGCCACAATGTGGACTCCTCTGCTGTGGGCTCCTGCTGCTGCAGCTGCCGCCGCCACCTCCACGTTCTGTCATTGTGCCACTCTGTGGCCTACCATGTTTCCGCCACCTCCATAATTTGTCATTGTGCCACTCTGCAGCCTACTCATGCTGCTGCCAACTGACCGCTGTCTCCCTGGAACACCCTGTGATTTTCATAGTGCTGTTTTCACCCTACATCACTCTATGACGTTGCCACTATGTTTAGTTTCCCCCTTCATTTCATCTGTCAGAACGAATGAAAAGCCTCAGGATTGATAGCCAAAAGCAGAAGTGGATACAGAACACAGAGAACATGCAAATATCCCATTTACTGCTCATCTCTGTTTTGGATCAACTCCTGTTTGTTTTTGGCTTTAGCAATACTGATGGAATATTAACCGATTGAAAGCGGACACTGACGGATGACGTCAATGCAGAATTATTGCTGACACCCTCTGCACTCTTTTGGGGGGTTTCTACATGTATCCGTGTTTAACAGAACAGGTTCTGTCGTAATCTATGGAATCATCTGATGTCAGTGAAAAAAAGAGTGCACTCTTTGATGTTATAGTGGGATCTTGGCCCTCAGCTCAGTTCTTTCGAGCTGGCACAGACGTTACCTTGTCAGGCTGCGTTCCCGTTTGCTTATTTGGACAAGTTGGCCTCTGTAAGCACACATGGAATTGAAGAGTGAGGCGATTCTAAGAGCAGCGGCTGCCATGTGCGTGTCATACTAAAACACAGCATTGTTTGAAGACCAAACCACGCTCCCTATGCATGGCACAACAATCATCAACAACCTACAGGCTCTCTGCAGCCAGGAAACCTGTTTTTTAATGTGATTCATCATGATTCAGTTCAGGTCGAATCAAATTTTTTCAAAGAATTCGTCGAATCAGGATGAACCGAATTTTAACAAATTCGCCCATCTCTAGTCATAACTTTGGAATACTTTAACATATCCAGGGGATTTTGAGATTGTTTTTTGAGGCATTGTACTTCATGCTGGTTGAGGAATTTAAGCAATATGTTTAATATGTATTAATGAAATAAATGGAAATTTAGTAAATCTATGTTTAGTAAATCTATGTTTTCCAAATTCTAAATTTTCAACTTTTTGGAAAGTTAGTCATACCATGTAATACTTATATTTTATTGCCACTTATGTAAACCTGCATGTTATATGTTTATTCCTTGGATGCTGAATGTATCCACAACCAGTATGAGATCATGATATAGGTGGTTTGGGTGGTAAACCAGGGCCCAAGCCTTCTAGGAGGCCCATGGCCATCCAAACCACCCATCAAATTTTAGCCCATGGCCATCCAAACCACCCATCAAATTTTAGACACCTGTTTTAGTGTCAAGGTTGTGGGTGTGTTCGTTGTGACGTCAGTGAGGTATGCTTGGCGGCCAGCATAAATTGTTTGGAACGCCATGCAGTAGCAGGCAAGATGAAGCGCTAGGACAGCGCGAAACGACTCGTCCCTCTAACCCTCACCCCCGTTTTTTCCTGCTGTCAGATGTCTCTCCCTGTGAAACGAAGTACTTTTTAAGAATATGAAATAAAAGAAAAAGAAATTTTAATGATAAAACGGTGAGTGCCGACTTTTTTTCTACTCCCTTGATGAATGTCAGATGCAAGACTTTTCTTTAGTCGACCAAAGTCAGAGCACCGCATATGTTTTTTTCCCCAGATTGGATTGACTCCATGTAAAAACATCATCACCTACCTCACAATATATAAAAAAAAGTGTACATAAGAATTTGAGGATATGAGCAGTGCCCCTATACTTTTTTCTTTTTTCTCAGTGACTATTTTTGTTTTAGTGCACCTGTTCCTGCACTCAATACAGATGTACACAAGAGCCATTTCAGGACATTTGAAGGCCACCCAAAAGTCCTGAAACCACAGATTGAAAGCAGGCAGAAAGGATGCATCCTCCATTCACCAAGAAGCTTAATTCTGGTACCATGTAGGAAGTTAATTCCAGACTTGCAGGGGCCATAATATTCATACACCACAGGGCCCATGGCTGCCTTAATCTGCCCCCGCCCACAACTATTTTTATTGGTAGTTTTTATATAAACTATTTTTAATAAAGTGAATTTATATAGTTTTTTTAATGCAATTTTACTTTACTTTAAAAAAACGTATAAGCCATGATCAATTCTCCCACTCAGTTTACTCTTGAAAATGTGGAAATTCATCATCAGAGCAAGTACTTAACATTTGACTCACCATTACCCTTCTAGCATATAAGGTTTAAATGTCATGAAGAGGGGGACCTGCCAGCAGACATTGAACTCATTAACCAGAATGTTGTCAAACAACTTAACACCTTCATCTACAGATCACCTTTCATGGATTTGTCAAGATCTACCAGAAAATCAACTTTGAAGTGAGATGTTAAATGTGTTTGAGAGCAAAGCTGTTCTAGTTGCTGATGGCAACCAATCAGAGCTCAGCTTTATACTTCCCAAAGCAGCATATAGGTTAGCTCTGATTGTTTGAAATGGGAAATGGGATAACTTGCCAATCGGTGGGGATCTCAGTGAGAAGGGGGTTTGATAGGGTCTGATGTCCCCCTGTCAGACCCCCCGTTGCTCCTGGAGCAGCTGGTCACGCATGGTTGGACTGGTACGTTTATCTATATGGTGCTGACTGAGACCCCCACCAATCAGCAAGTTAGGCTCTAATCTAGTTTTGTGGTAAAACCTCTTTACAGTAGATCTGATGGTAGGTTGCTAATAATGTATTAAGCCCTAAACCTTATTAACCCCTAATGTATCATTCCCTAATCTTATAATATTTTCTAACCTTATCTACACTTTATCAACAATGACAGTGAACAAAATGGCGTGTGGATGAACAAGATGACGTCTGGAGATGTCTATATAACATAACCATCAATGTTATTTTGGTGTAAATAGGCATCTAGACCCGTCTTGAAGCTGTCTGCTGTCCCTGCTGTGACCAGTGCCTGAGGAAGGCTATTCCAAAGATTGACAGTTCTCATAGTAAAAAAGCCCTGTCGCCTCTGGTGATTAAACCTTGATTTCTCCAGATGGAGACAGTGCCCCCCTCGTCTTTTGATTTGATTTAATCTGAAACAACTTAACACCATTGTCAGAAATCGCAAATTGTACTGATGGATCAGGTTTCCGGCTTCTTGCTGGAAAACCACACCCAGAGCTGCCTGTGATTGACAGCTCCATTTCTGATCCTGGGAAAGCTGGGTGTGTCTCTGTAATATCCTGTCACTTTGTAGGGTCACTCAGGGACCGTCAGTTAGGTTCCTGATAGTGGGTTCGCCCTTATCAGGGCGGTTTATCTGCTTTAGGCAGGGCCTTAGCCTGCAGGGACTCCACAGGGTGAGTTCGCCACCACCTACCTAGTCTGACAGCTAGCGCCAAGCCTGGTTGTGGTTGTGCGGTTGCTGGACAGGTACTGACATTGAAAGTCTGAGCCAGCGAGTGCTGGAGGTAGTGTCCATTACTGCCTTATATTCTGCCCAGCCCTTCATCTGGTGCTGTTTATTGCAGTCTGTGTATCTAGTGCTCTTGCATTTCTTGCTATTCTGTGTATTGACTTCTGCTTTGCCTACTGACCATACTATTTGCTATACGAATCTGTACCTTTGCCGTCATCTTGGTTTTGACCCGGTTTGTTTGATTCCGCTTGTCTGTCTGTATCTGTTGTTTGTCACTCAGTACCATTTATCTCCTAGTGTGACCCCACCTACCTGTCTGTCTTGTGTCGGTTTCTGTTACCAGTGTGAACACTGACCTATATCTGTATTCCGGTTACCTGTCCGCTCCACCATCCAGCAGCTGCCAGACGAAGTAGGTTTTCCTGTGACTTTGTAGGGTCGCTCAGGGACCGTCAGTTAGGTTCCTGATAGTGGGTTCGCCCTTATCAGGGCGGTTTATCTGCTTTAGGCAGGGCCTTAGCCTGTAGGGACTCCACAGGGTGAGTTTGCCACCACCTACCTAGTCTGACAGCTAGCGCCAAGCCAGGTGGTGGTTGCGTAGTTGCTGGACAGGTACTGACAACCATGTTTTTTGCATGGACCATTCATATATTTATATAAATTTATCATGTCCCCTCGTAGTCTGCTCTTTTCCAGGCTAAATAAATCTAGTTGTTTTAATCTTTCCTCATAACTGAGACCCTCCATATCATTTATGTGGCTCTTCGTTGAACCCTCTCCAGCTCCAAGGCATCCTTTTTATGGACCGGTGCCCAGAACTGGACAGCATATTCTAGATGAGGCTGAACTAATGCCTTGTACAGTGGTAATATTACAGGCAGTCCCCGAGTTACGTACAAGATAGGTTCCACAGGTTTGTTCTTAAGTGGAAATTGTATGTAAGTCGAAACTGTATATTTTATAACTGCAGATCCAGACAAAACATTTTTTGCCCCAGTGACAATTGTAGTTTTAATTTTTTTTGCTGTAATGGGACCAAGGATTACCAATAAAGCTTCAATACAGACACTCTACAGCTGATCATTGAAGTCTGGGACTATAGTAAAGCATCCAGAGAGCTTCACCAGGGGTCACAGTGGGCAGAGAGGTCCATCTTTAACTAGGGGTCGTCTGTAAGTCGGGTGTCCTTAAGTAGGGGACCACCTGTAGATCCATACCACTTTTGATACATGACAAGATCTTGCTGGCTTTAGAGTCAGCTGATTGACATTGCATGCTGTTATTTATTTTATGATCTACTAGTACCCCCAGGTCCTTCTCAAAAAGGGACTCTCCCAGATTTACTCCCCCAAGGACATATGTTGCCTGTGGATTATTAGCCCCCCAAATGAATTACAACCTTAAGTTTATCCACATTGAACCTAACCCAAGTGGATGACCAAACATTCAGTTTGTCCAAGTCACACTGCAGCCTATGAACATAATAATTATAATAATAATTCTTTATTTATATAGCGCACACAGATTATGCAGCGCTGTACAAAGCATGTCAAATTGGTCCCTGTCCCCATGGGGCTCACAATCTAACAGTATGTTTTGGAGTGTGGGAGGAAACCAGAGTACCCGGAGGAAACCCACGCAAACACGGAGAGTACATACAAACTCTTTGCAGATGTTGACCTGGGTGGGATTCGAACCCAGGACCCCAGTGCTGCAAGGCAGAAGTGCTACTCACTCAGCCACCGTGCTGCCCTAGAACATCCTCCATATGCTGCATTACACTACACAGCTTAGTGCCATCTGCAAAAATAGACACAGTGCTATTAATTCCTACCTCTATATTATTAATAAATATATTAAATAGTAGTGGGCCAAGCACAGAGCCCTGGGGTACACTACTTATAACTGGTGACCATTCTGAGTATGTATATGGTAATTTTTTTTATATGTGTAATGTATGTCTGATATATATATATGTGTGTTTGTGTGTATATATATATATATATATATATATATATATATATATATATATATATGTCTCTCTCTAATACAGGCAGTCCCCATGTTACGTACAAGATAGGGTCCGGAGGTTTGTTCTTAAGTTGAATTTGTATGTAAGTCAAAACTGTATATTTTATAATTGTAGATCCAGACAAAAAAAAATTTGGCCTCAGTGACAATTGGAGTTTAAACATTTTTTTCTGTATTGGGACCAAGGATTATCAATAAAGCTTGATTACAGACAACTTACAGCTGATTATTGCAATCTGGGACTATAGTAAAGCATCCAGAGAGCTTCACCAGAGGTCAGAGGGGTCTGTCTGTAACTATGGGTTGTCTGTAAGTCGGGTGTCCTTAAATAGGGGACCGCCTGTAAATATATCTGCATATACAGCATATATATACATATATGTTCATATTTGTACATATGTATACATATATATTTTCACATGTAGACGTATGTGTGTATACTGGATATGTGTGTCTATGTATGTGTGTGTATATATATATATATATATATATATGTGTGTGATGTGTGTGTGTGTATATATATATACACTCACCAGCCACTTTATTAGGTACACCATGCTAGTAACGGGTTGGACCCCCTTTTGCCTTCAGAACTGCCTCAATTCTTCGTGGCATAGATTCAACAAGGTGCTGGAAGCATTCCTCAGAGATTTTGGTCCATATTGACATGATGGCATCACACAGTTGCTGCAGATTTGTTGGCTGCAAATCCATGATGCGAATCTCCCGTTCCACCACATCCCAAAGATGCTCTATTGGATTGAGATCTGGTGACTGTGGAGGCCATTTGAGTACAGTGAACTCATTGGTTTGCAGCCAGATCTTGTGCAGTGAGCTCTGCAGATTTTTGTGGCCGATAACTTTAAAAAAAAGCATTAGCAAAGCGAGTGTATGAGCTTGGCAGCGAGTGTGCACTGATCCCAAGTGTGTGCAGTGTCATAAGTGTGACTTAGGTTTAAGGGAAGGAGTACGTTTTGGATCCTGCAACAAATAGATAAGTGCATTTACATTTTTATTTCCTGATATTCATTGTGTGTTTTTTATTGCAACCAAGTAGATCTAAAGGTATTTTACTTGCATAATCTGTATATTGTGTGGGGGGTATAGGGAGGCATTCACCTTGCTTATCTAGACAGTATAGTCACAGGTGCTGCCTAATTAAAAGTGGGGTGTGGCTATCTAATTAGCAGCCTTTATATACTTCTGTGGTCAGTTTGTTTGGTGGTTTGCAGCCAGATCTTGTGCAGTGAGCTCTGCAGATTTTTGTGGCCGATAACTTTAAAAAAAAGCATTAGCAAAGCGAGTGTATGAGCTTGGCAGCGAGTGTGCACTGATCCCAAGTGTGTGCAGTGTCATAAGTGTGACTTAGGTTTAAGGGAAGGAGTACGTTTTGGATCCTGCAACAAATAGATAAGTGCATTTACATTTTTATTTCCTGATATTCATTGTGTGTTTTTTATTGCAACCAAGTAGATCTAAAGGTATTTTACTTGCATAATCTGTATATTGTGTGGGGGGTATAGGGAGGCATTCACCTTGCTTATCTAGACAGTATAGTCACAGGTGCTGCCTAATTAAAAGTGGGGTGTGGCTATCTAATTAGCAGCCTTTATATACTTCTGTGGTCAGTTTGTTTGGTGGTTTGCAGCCAGATCTTGTGCAGTGAGCTCTGCAGATTTTTGTGGCCGATAACTTTAAAAAAAAGCATTAGCAAAGCGAGTGTATGAGCTTGGCAGCGAGTGTGCACTGATCCCAAGTGTGTGCAGTGTCATAAGTGTGACTTAGGTTTAAGGGAAGGAGTACGTTTTGGATCCTGCAACAAATAGATAAGTGCATTTACATTTTTATTTCCTGATATTCATTGTGTGTTTTTTATTGCAACCAAGTAGATCTAAAGGTATTTTACTTGCATAATCTGTATATTGTGTGGGGGGTATAGGGAGGCATTCACCTTGCTTATCTAGACAGTATAGTCACAGGTGCTGCCTAATTAAAAGTGGGGTGTGGCTATCTAATTAGCAGCCTTTATATACTTCTGTGGTCAGTTTGTTTGGTGGTTTGCAGCCAGATCTTGTGCAGTGAGCTCTGCAGATTTTTGTGGCCGATAACTTTAAAAAAAAGCATTAGCAAAGCGAGTGTATGAGCTTGGCAGCGAGTGTGCACTGATCCCAAGTGTGTGCAGTGTCATAAGTGTGACTTAGGTTTAAGGGACTTAAGTTTGAGGGGCTTTAGCAGGTAACTTCTGTGTTTTGTGTTACTTTGACTGTAAATTCTTTCTGTGCATATTTATATTGTAATCCCCATTAGAATTATGGACTCCATAAGTGGCATTGCTACACGGTGTACATCCTGTGCCATGTATGCTTTCCTTGAACAGCCGTTCGAGGGGGAATACTGCTGTGTGGGGTGTGTGAAAATTGCTCATCTGGAAGCCCAGATTCTGGATCTAAATGAGCAAGTTTCAAGGCTGCGGGCAATTGACAATATGGAACGAAGTTTGCTGCTCCTGGAGCACAAACTCTCTGGGGAAGATGGTTGTGGGGAGGGAAGTATGGAGGTGCAGAATGAGGGGGCAGCTAGTTGGGTAACATGTAGAAGGCGGGGTAGAGGAAAGAGTTGTAGAGAGTCTAGTCCTGATCTGGTGCACCCCAATAAGTTTGCCAGGCTGGTGGATGAGGGGGATATCAGCTCTGGGGTAGCAATGCTGCAGAAAGACGTGGCCGCTAGCAACCAGGGGAATGTCTGCTCCAGTAAGAAGGGTAATGGGAGCACAGGCAAGGTCAGACAGGTGCTGGTAGTGGGAGATTCCATTATTAGGGGAACACACAGGGCAATCTGTCACAAAGACCGTGCATACCGAACAGTGTGTTGTTTGCCGGGTGCTCGGGTTCGGCATGTTGCGGATCGGGTTGACGGATTACTGGGAGGGGCTGGTGAGGAACCAGCGGTCATGGTCCACATTGGCACTAATGACAAAGTAACAGGTAGGTGGAAGGTCCTTAAAAATGATTTCAGAGATTTAGGCCATAAGCTCAGGGCAAGGACCTCAAAGGTAATTTTCTCCGAAATACTGCCTGTACCACGTGCCACACCAGAAAGGCAGCGGGAGATCAAGGAGGTAAATAAGTGGCTCAAAAGTTGGTGTAGGAAGGAGGGGTTTGGGTTCATGGAGAACTGGGATGACTTTTCTGTGGGCTACAGGCTCTACAGTAGGGATGGGCTGCACCTCAATGGGGAGGGGGCCGCTGTTTTAGGGGAAAAAATGGCTAGAAGGTTGGAGGAGTGTTTAAACTAGAGACCTGGGGGGAGGGCAATTACACTTGTGCAGGGCAAATAGACGGTGTACATAGAGAGCTGGGAAGAGCCATAGTCCATGGGGGAGGAAGGGGGGCTGGAATGAGATTGGGGAATAAGGACAAAAGGAATACGGACAGGGAAAACCTTATAAAGTGTATGTACACAAATGCCAGAAGCCTCACAAACAAAATGGAGGAACTGGAACTCTTGATGTTGGAACGGAAATATGATATAGTGGGTATCAGCGAGACATGGCTGGACAGTAGCTATGACTGGGCTGTTACTATAGATGGTTATAGTCTTTTTAGAAAGGATCGTATAAATAAAAAAGGGGGAGGGGTTTGTTTATATGTGAATTCTTGCCTCAAGCCCGTCCTGCGAGATGACATCAGTAACGCAAATGTGGAGTCCCTATGGGTGGAGATAAGAGGAGGGAAAAATAAAAATAAAATATTACTAGGGGTTTGTTATAAGGCTCCAAATATAATGGAGGCAGCAGAGGAAATGCTGATAAGTGAAATGGATGCGGCTTCAAAGCATGGTGAAGTACTTATCATGGGGGACTTCAATTACCCAGATATTGACTGGGGGGCAGAAACCTGCAGGTCCTTCAAAGGCAGCAGGTTCTTGTCAACAACAAAAGACAATTACCTGTCGCAACTAGTCCTGGAGCCAACAAGAGGGGGGGCACTGCTGGACCTTATCCTTACCAACAGACCTGATAGGATATCAAAACTACAGGTTGGGGGGAACCTGGGGAATAGTGATCATAATATCATTGATTTTGTATTACGCTTTACTAAGAGCGTTAGTGAAGGGGCAACCAACACTCTAAACTTCAGGAGGGCAAATTTTCAGCAACTAAGGGAAGACCTTAAAGGCATAGACTGGGATAATGCTCTCAAGGACAAAAGCCCCCCCCAAAAATGGGACTTTTTCTCATATATTCTGAAAAAGTCCTGTGAGAAACACATACCTTATGGGAAAAAGCATAAAAGGAACAAGAAAAACCCTATGTGGCTAACTAGTCTTGTAAGGAAAGCAATAAGCGAGAAAGATAAAGCGTTTAAGGTGCTAAAACGTGAAGGTAGCGATGAGGCATTACTGGATTATAGAGAGAAAAATAAATCCTGTAAAAAGCAGATAAAGGCCGCAAAAATAGAGACTGAGAGAAATATTGCCAGGGAGAGCAAAAATAATCCCAAATTATTTTTCAAGTATATAAATGATAAGAAACTAAAAACAGAGAGTGTGGGTCCCCTTAGAAATAACATGGGGGTCATGGTGGAAGGAGACGAGGAAAGGGCCAATCTACTGAATGTCACCTTCTCAACTGTCTTTACCCAGGAAAATCCCCTGGTGGAAGACACAATGAGGAATAATGTTAATTCTTTTTATAATGTCAACAGTTTAACCCAGGAAGAGGTACGGCGCCGCCTCGCAACCACTAAGATAGATAAATCACCGGGGCCAGATGGCATACACCCCCGGGTTCTGCATGAATTATGTACGGTGATAGACAGACCGTTATTTTTAATATTTGAAGATTCACTGAGGACTGGTTATGTTCCACAGGAATGGCGCATAGCAAATGTGGTACCAATATACAAAAAAGGATCAAATAGCGATCCTGGAAACTACAGACCCGTAAGTCTAACTGCTGTGGTGGGGAAAATATTTGAGGGGTTTATTAGAGATGCTATCCTGGAGTATCTCACTGTGCACAACCTTATAACCCAGCGTCAGCATGGGTTTATGAGAGATCGGTCCTGTCAGACTAATCTGATTGGTTTCTACGAGGAGGTAAGTTCAAGACTGGATCTGGGGGACGCTGTGGATGTTGTATATCTGGACTTCTCAAAGGCATTTGACACCGTGCCACATAAAAGGTTGGTATATAAAATGAGACTGCTGGGAATAGGAGAAAATCTGTGTATCTGGGTAAGTAATTGGCTTAGTGATAGAAAACAGAGGGTGGTCATTAATGGCACATTCTCAGATTGGGTTGATGTTACCAGTGGAGTGCCACAGGGGTCAGTATTGGGGCCACTTCTTTTTAATATTTTTATTAATGACCTTGTAGTGGGTTTACACAGTCAAGTTTCAATATTTGCAGATGATACTAAGCTGTGTAAAGTAATAAATACTGAGGTCGATAGTTTAGCATTACAGAGGGATTTGTGGAAGCTTGAGGGATGGGCAGAGAAATGGTTGATGAGGTTTAATGTAGATAAATGTAAAGTTATGCACTTGGGCCATGGAAACAAAAAGTATAATTATGTTCTAAACGGTCAATTACTTAGTAAAACTGAAGCTGAAAAGGACTTGGGCGTATTGGTGGATGGTAAACTTAATTTTAGTGACCAGAGCCAGGCGGCTGCTGCTAAAGCAAATAAAATAATGGGATGTATCAAGAGAGGAATAGATTCTCATGATAAAGACATAGTTTTGCCCTTATACAAATCCCTGGTCAGACCACACATGGAATATTGTGTACAGTTTTGGGCACCAGTGTATAAAAAGGATATAGTAGAGCTGGAACGGGTGCAGAGGAGAGCAACCAGGATTATTAGGGGAATGGGGGGATTAGAATACACTGACAGATTACAAAATTTGGGATTATTCAGTTTAGAAAAAAGACGACTGAGGGGAGACCTCATTACAATGTACAAATACCTGAACGGACAGTACAAGGATCTCTCCAAAGATCTTTTTATACCTAGGCCTGTGACCAGGACAAGGGGGCATCCTCTACGCCTAGAGGAGAGGCGATTTTACCATCACCATAGACAAAGGTTCTTTACTGTAAGAGCAGTGAGACTGTGGAACTCTCTGCCGCAGGAGGTTGTTATGGCCGACTCTATGTACATGTTCAAGAGAGGCCTGGATGACTTTCTGGAGAGAAAAAATATCACGGGTTATGGGGATAAAACATTTATTTAATTCTTGAAGGTTGGACTTGATGGACTTGCGTCTCCTTCCAGCCTTATATACTATGATACTATGATACTATTGTCATGTTCAAGAAACCAGTCTGAGATGATTCCAGCTTTATGACATGGCGCATTATCCTGCTGAAAGTAGCCATCAGATGTTGGGTACATTGTGGTCATAAAGGGATGGACATGGTCAGCAACAATACTCAGGTAGGCTGTGGCATTGCAACAATGCTCAATTGGTACCAAGGGGCCCAAAGAGTGCCAAGAAAATATTCCCCACACCATGACACCACCACCACCAGCCTGAACCGTTGATACAAGGCAGGATGGATCCATGCTTTCATGTTGTTGATGCCAAATCCTGACCCTACCATCCGAATGTTGCAGCAGAAATCGAGACTCATCAGACCAGGCAACGTTTTTCCAATCTTCTACTGTCCAATTTCGATGAGCTTGTGCAAATTGTAGCCTCAGTTTCCTGTTCTTAACTGAAAGGAATGGCACCCGGTGTGGTCTTCTGCTGCTGTAGCCCATCTGCCTCAAAGTTCGACGTACTGTGCGTTCAGAGATGCTCTTCTGCCTTGGTTGTAACCGGTGGCGATTTGAGTCACTGTTGCCTTTCTATCAGCTTGAACCAGTCTGCCCATTCTCCTCTGACCTCTGGCATCAACAAGGCATTTCCGCCCAAAGAACTGCCGCTCAGTGGATGTTTTTTCTTTTTTGGACCATTCTCTGTAAACCCTAGAGATGGTTGTGCGTGAAAATCCCAGTAGATCAGCAGTTTCTGAAATACTCAGACCAGCCCTTCTGGCACCAACAACCATGCCACGTTCAAAGGCACTCAAATCACCTTTCTTCCCCATACTGATGCTCGGTTTGAACTGCAGGAGATTGTCTTGATCATGTCTACATGCCTAAATGCACTGAGTTGCCGCCATGTGATTGGCTGATTAGAAATTAAGTGTTAACGAGCAGTTGGACAGGTGTACCTAATAAAGTGGCCGGTGAGTGTATATATATATATATATATATATATATATATATATATGTACCTTTTTTTTAACTCAAAACTTGCATTAGTAATCGAGATTTCTAATAGACAGCACCCATAACTCAAAATGGCTAACACTAACCCCCTTATCATAACCTCAGTACCCGATGCCACTTGGGGTGCCGGGAAGAGCCGGGTACAATACAGTATCCTACCTATCTATAAAGGATTAGGTACTGGGGTGACTGCGTGCTGGTATTATTGGACTGTGATGGCCCAAAAACAGTGAGCACTCATGCACCAGTAATGTCAGGGTGCTGCTGTTATGTTGTAGCTGATTGGGAATGAAAAAAGAGGAGAACCCATGTCATTTTTTTTTCAATTATTTATAAATTTTTAAAAAAGGTGCAGGGCCCCCACTTTCCATAACCTACCAGATATAATACGGCAACAACACCCTGACATTACTTGAGCTATGACTGTTTCTGTCACCCCTGGTAATGGTGGGTGCGGGGGTAATGATAAGGGAGTTAGTGTTAGCCTTTTTTCCTGGCTTACACTAGGCACTGGTCTTAGTAATGGGTCCTGACTATTAGACATCACCATTACTAAGGCAAATTATGAGTTAAAAGAAACCTCACAATTTTTTAAGGAAATATATTTTATTAAAATAAAAACTCCCCAACACACCATTGTTAACCATTTTATTAAATAAATTATCCAGGTAACTGATGTAGCCCACCGAATCAGGTAAAGTATACAGCATCTATGGATCTGAAAAGCATCTCAATATAAAAGTTTAACAAAGAAAGTCTACATAAATAATGCTACTCTTGTTCTACTTTCGTTCAATAATCTGCTTTGGGTTTTTAGAGTTCACTGGTGTACATTCAAAAGTAGACCAATGAACACTAGTAACCCCTATATTTTTTGGCACATGGGAGCTCTGCTTTTCAGGACTCCCATGCACCATATTGCATGGACTCCTATATAGTTGGAGGGCATGGACTCCCTTCAGATGTGAAAGGGTCCCTACACTTGATCAGCCTGTGGGTCCCTGCACTTGATCAGTCCCACAGACCACACACCTTACACAGGACGGAATTCTTTGCATTATATCAAAATATGATGCAAGGACTTCTCGCGGCCTACCTGACTATGGTATTGGCACTGTATTAGCTGCAGATGAGAAGTCCTTGCATCATATTTTGATATAATGCAAGGCCTTCTGTCCTCTATAAGGTGTGCAGGGGGAGGGTGGGGCTTCTACACATCATTGGTAAACCCATAATGTAATTAACCCCTTCCCGACATTTGACGTAATAGTACTGCATCACGGGAGGTGCGTTCCCGCAAAATGCAGTACTATTACGTCAAACTTCTGGCCCCAGCTCCTGAACGGAGCCGGGCCAGAAGCTGCAGGTGTCTGCTATATGTTATAGCCGACACCTGCCTCTAACACCCGCGATCGGAGATTTCTCCGATCGCGGGTGTTAACCTCTAACACGCCGCGGTCGCGCTGACCGCGGCATGTCAGGGGCATTTAACAGGGAATCGGACCACCCCCCCCCCCCCCCCCCCGGGAGCTTACCAGTGGGGGGGGGGGGGGGGTGGCGCTGCTCAGTGTGTTACATTACACAGTGTAATACTACTGTATTACACTGTGTAATGTGGAGAAGAGCTTGAACGAGCGATCAGTGGATCGCTTGTTCAAGCTTACCTGTAAAAGTAAATTTAAAAAAGTTAAAAACATTAAATAAAAATATTTTTTAATAAAAAGAATTAATTAAATAAAGTTAAAGTCCCCTAAACACAAATATTCCCTATACACATGCAATAAAGTGAGGAAAAACACAAAATCGACACAAAATCCCACATATTTGGTATCGTCGCGTCCGTAACAATCCGTACAATAACTCAGAAACATTATTGGACCTGCTTGGTGAACTCCGTAAAAACAAAACCCGAAAAACACGCTAAAAATGTACATTTTTCATAAAATCTCTGCACAAAAATGTTCTAAAAAGTAATAAAAAAACAGTTATGTGCGCAAAAATGATACCACTGAAAAGAACAACTCAACACGCAAAAAATAAGCCCTAAACTAGCTCTGTCAACCCAAAAATATCAAAGTTACGTCTCCGAAAAGATGGCGATGCAAAAACAAAATTTGATTTCCTCTATATTAGTTTTTATCCAGTAAAATTGTAAAAATAAATGAAAAACTATATAAATGAGGTATCACCGTAATCATAGTGATCTGTAGAATAAAGATAATATAGTATTTTAAGTGTACGGTGTACGACCCCCAAAAAATACAAAAAGAAAGTAAACCAAAATTGACAATTTTCTTTTCCTCCATACATTCAATAGTTAATAAAATCTCAACAATAAGCTAATGACCCACTAAAATGAAGTATTTGTAAAGTGCATCTCATGTCGCAAAAAATAAGCCATTATATGTCCAAATTTCCAAAAAAATAAAGATTGTATAGCCAATAAAAAGTGACAATGCATAATCTGTTCTGAATTGCGCAGCTTCTCTTTGATGCCCTGGCGTGTGCCCATACAGCAGGTTACCACCACATATGGAGTATTATTATACACGGGAGGGATTGGGTATCAAATTTTGTGGAGTGTTTTGGTATTTTATCCACTGAGAATTTGTACATATTCATTTAGCCAAAAAAATTTCACTTACAAAATTGCATCTAATTTTGTTTTAACCCCTGTAAAACAATTAAAGGGTTAACAAACTTCATAAAAGTTGTTTTACGTACGTTGAGGGGTGTAGTTTCTATAATTGGGTAATTTATGGGGTATTACTTTTATTTAGGCCTCTCAAAGTGATTTGAAACCAGAGCACGTCCCTCAATAGCAGTATTTTGCGTTTTTTATGAAAATGTGAAAAATCGCACCTAAAGTTCAAAGCCCCATAACATCCTACAAAAATAAGAGTATGCATAAAAAACCACGGAGGCATAAAGAAGACATTCGGTGAATGTTAGTTATTAAGTTTTTTTTGCGGTTATGACTATGTATGGAAAAAGTTGAACATTTTGAAGTTCGAAAATCAAGAATTTTTCCACATTTTCACCAAATATCTGATTTTCTCATAAATAAATGCAAAACATAGAACCAAAATTTTTCAACTAACATGAAGTACAAAGTGTAACAAGAAAACAATTTCAAAATCACTTGGATATGTTAAAGCGTTCCGAAGTTATAACCACTTATAGTGACACAGGGCAGATTTGAAAAAATGGGCCGTGTCAGGAAAGTCAAAAGTGGCTTCAGCGTTAAGGGATTAAACAGCTGTGTAATTATAATTTTAAAAAAATGGGCAGGGGATGGAAGGAGGTGCTGTGGTCGGGGGGAGGGGGAATCTATCCAAAAGTTTGTTATTGGGCCCACCCATTGCTAGTTACGCCACCGGCCAAGCCTACGTGTTTAGAAAAAAGTTTAATCTACATGCTTTTATAAAGTCAAACCTCTACAAGGGCATATTTGACTAAGTCTGCCTTAAATATAGCATAACAGGTGGCTTAAAGGTAATGTACCACTTTGAAATTGACAATTTAAACTTAGCATACCTTGTTGTAGCTGACTACATGGTAATAAAGGATTTTTTTTTTGATTATTGATAAAACCTCCTATGCATGTTAAACAGCTTATAAATATGCAAGCCTCCTGAGTGCTGTATATGCTTCTGGCTCTCTGGAACTGAGGTACGGGAGCAAGTGGGAAGTATATACAGCACGCAGAAGGCATGCATAACTAGAAGCCCTAATTTGCAAAATTTGAAAAGCTTTTTTTGGTTTTATTGATAATCAACAGTAGTCAGCTACAACATGTAACCAGCATGTAGTCAACTACAACTAGGTAGGCATAGTTCCTTTAATATAATCAGGAGCAAATTAACGGGGTTGTCCACTTTCAGCAAATATTTCATAATGTTTGTGTAATGAAAAGTTATACAATTTTCCAATATACTTTTTGAATCAATTCCTGACCTTTCTCTGGATCTCCGCTTGCTATCCTACCATAGACTTCTGATTTACTTCTGGTGAATAGAAATCTGTCTATGGTCATGTGATGGACACGCAGGTGCACTAGCCAGTAGTATCACAGAGAGTAATTGGAGCCGGGTGATACTAATGGCCTGTGCACCTACGTGTCCATCACATCATCATGGACAGATTGGGGCACATTTACTTACCCGGTCCTGTCACGATCCTGCGGTGCGTTGTCCGACGAGGATTTGGGTCCGGTGCGATTCACTAAGGTCGTGTGTCCAATTGCCTGCAGGAGTCGCTTCCGCACTGAGGTCCGCCGGAGTTCACCTTCTTCTTCCTGGTGCATGTGAGTGTGTGATCTTGTGACACATTTTGTTTTTTAAATTCTGCGTTTCTTCCGAATCCGTCTGGGTTGTCCGGCGGCCACGCCTCCCGATTTCTGTCGTGTGAAAGGCGGCGCCGAAGTGCCACAATCCGATCAAGTGCGCCAAAAACACGGGCGATTCTGTGCAAAATGGCGCAAAATGGAAATATTCGGGAAAACCCGCCAGAATCGCGGTCCTTGGACCCTTAGTAAATGTGCCCCATTATATCCACTGGAAGCTTTCTGTAGAATGACATCAAGCAGAAATCGAGAAAACATCAAGCAGAAATTGAGAAAACTATGAGGAATTGATGCAAAAAGTATATTGGAAAATTATGTAACTTTTCATTACACAAATTATATCCAAAGTTCAGCCTGTCTGCTTCCCAATTAACAACTCCACTCAGAATGGCGTATTTTGCTGTCTGCTATGCCATAGATCTAGCCTGCTTTGGCATCATGTGATTGCATGCCACCATAGTGTGGGGGTCCCCTGATATCTGGAGCCCGAGCAATTGATGGCTTGTTTTCAGGGTAAATCCATCCCTGCATATAATACGTGTTTATTTTGCTATATAGCTATACCTTTCATCGGCTAGTTGACAGTTCTATACATAAATAGGGCACAAGGTTAAAAAAAAAGTTGGATTGTTACCTGCTAAATCTTTAGTGATTCACGTCAAAAACCTGTGATCCTTAAAGTCCCACCCTGCCCTGTTGTTCAAGTCATTCTAGTATAAAAGACGCACTTGCATTTGTTCTGCTAAAGGTTAAAGGAAACACCTCAGAATGTTCTCTCTTCTAGGCTCTATGGTGCTGCTGGCTATGCTATGGACTGCAGGTATGTAGCACAGTATCTAAGGTGAAGATTTTTTTCAGCCATTAGTTAAGCTAAGTCAAAAAGCAGAATTTGAAATAACTTTTGCCAGCATCATTATTTATTTTAGTCTTTCACAAAAAATTTTACATTAATATATTTAATATTTACTATGTTTCTTATGCTTTTGAGGCACAGAGACCCATTCATCAGGAATATATACATGTTTTGTGGTTATTTTTAGGTACAGCAGCACTTCTATAATACTTTTATGCATTTTTTGAGGTATTCAGTGATCATGACACTAAGGGGGACAGGTGTCATAGTTTTTTTTTGTCTTTGGGGTCTAATTGAGACATTTGGCAGCTCTTTTTTGTGCCTTATGTATGATCATGTCTTTTTTCATGTGATTTATGTTTGGTTATTTCAGTCCTGGCAGGATCAAAATTTGGCTTCTTTTTGAGACTTTTTGTTACAAATCTCTCAAATCCAGATGAACACAAGCCGTGTGACAGAGTTTGATGTAGGAGTGGACAATACTGTAGATTTGAGGCCGTGTCCTGCATTTTTAAGCACTCTAGTCCCACCCCAGGGAGATGAGGACTTACATGTTAACAGTAATGAAAGTAGGCAAATCACCTTTCCTCGGCCGTTGTAAAACGCAACCAAAACTTGTGACCTCACACTTAGAAGTAAGCAATAAATTTAAAACAAATGTAAATGAAAAAATGTATGAATTTAAAAAAAAAACAGGTTAATGTGGAAAATTTTAAACATCTAAAGCATGTGAAATAATTCCAATTTACATGCCCTGGACCAGGTGCAGATTTGCACCTAAAAAGTCACAAAAATAAGCAAAAAAAAGTGATACATAAGTGAAAAGTCGCATGGAACATCTGGAAAATAAAGATACATAAGGCACTGCACAAGGTGCCGAACAAGGTGTACTTGAAAAACAACAGCAAGTCAAAGTGAAAAGTCGCAAAAATGAGACAATTTAGCAGAGATAAAGATACATGTCCTCCTGAGTGCCTGTGCCTCAATGCTACGATGTACCTCCAGAAAATTGTAGATGGGCTGCTTTATTGTGTTCCATCAAGATGTGATACACACAGATTTTTTACTCATGCAGAATGTGACGTAATTAGAAAAAAATTGATTCCTAACCTGTTGCAACTGATTTACTGTATAATGTACAGACATTGTTTTTGTGGGTTCTGGCATATTCATAACAATTGTATGGGTAGCTTTAACAAACAGTATGGTCACCATTGTTTAGATGTATTATATGGCTGTCGCTTTTGTACGTAGGATAATTCTGAATTTCCAATTTCCCATGGCAATTAACTGATACATGTCAAAATGTATTTCAGTTTATGCATGTGAGAAACAATTGTGTATTTACTTTTCAATTGTAAATCTTTTCCATTTTCCTTTCTACAGAGGGTACATGCATCCCAGACTGTCTTGCAGATGAGGTGTGTAACAACTCCTCAGTTTGTGAAGCTAATAAAACATACTATGCAAGCTCGGGACTCAGTAAGTTAAAATATTAGATATCTACTGTAAGTGTAAAAGTCCAAAATTAAGGCTTACACTACATAGTAGTGAGTTTACCCTCATGTCACATTTTATCTTTTTAGCTCTGTATAATACAAGTTCTACAGTAACCTGTAAAGGTTCTAACATGACAATGTCAGTGGGAAAAAACTTGTTGGAGTTTCTAAATTATAATCCATCTGCCTCAACTCTGTCCCAGTACAACTGCACTGGAGCTCAACTGGACATATTAGGGGGGCAGCGCGTGTATTCATTGATTGTACAAACCACAAACGGAATCTGTGGAAATACAATGACGGTAAGTTTAGAAATATTAATCATAAGTCTTTATGGCTCATATGGAGCATGTTCTATAATATCCAGGCACCATGACTGTGGTAATCTTCCTATGTTTGTTATCGTGGCCTCCTTCCACATGTCTTCCTGCTCATTGTACAAGTGCTGAGGACACCACAGAGGCGCTAGGGTAGCCCCTCAGACTCATTTGCATAATTTGATATTTTTTTAACACCCTTTGTTTGATGTTTTTCTTTGTTTTCCTGTGCTTGCAGACAAACTCAACCCATGTAACATTTGCAAATATCATCAACATTCCTGGAAAGAACACCAATGGAATAGTAGCTGCAGGGAACATAAGCATCCAGTTCTCCTGCTCCTACAATATAACCATGCAGACTTCATTATATACAGTGATCAAACCAGTTATGACGTATGTATATCTACATGAATAAATATAAAGAAGTTACAGGGGGAGATTTATCAATCTGTCCACGCCAGAATTCTGAAGTAATTTGCACCTGAAATACCTAGCGCCACATATTTTACTATTCTTAGACAATTTTCAGGTGGTTTTCTGACTCAAATGAAAACGTCATGGCCTATGGAGAAGGGTTGTGACTTCAACGCAAATCTGCAAGCCTGTAAAATTAAGTCTGTGCTGCAACTAATAGGAGGTGAAATATACGACTATACCAGGTTATTCATCCAGCATCAGACACAATGATTAATCTGTCTAGTTCTACTCTGCACTGGTCTAATAACCGACACATTAAAACATCTCTCCCATAGAGTCTAATAGGAAAATGCATTGAGTGAAGCAGCTTTATGTTTATATGCTTATGTATTTATACATACACTTTCTCTAACAGCACACAGAATCTGAACTCAGGTGGCATTGCGGGCGATACTGGCACTACACTTGCAGCCTATACGAGCCCGACATACACTCAGCCCATGCAACAGACACAGCAGCAAGACCTACCAATAGGATCAACTCTTTATTTTGGGATGAGCACACAGTTTTTTGATCCTGCTTTTGTTCTGCGAGTAGATCAATGCTTTGCTACACCTACTGTTGATGGCACTGGTTCGATTAAAGTAACACTGATTCAAGGCGGGTAAGTAATTGGTTTATATCAGGGCAGTTTCAAGGTACTTTGTTGTACAGGGCGAATCTAAAAAAAATGTCCTCCCCTCACCAAGGTTATTAAATGCATTTGTATATGGATTATAGTGTATGCAGCACTATCCCACTAAGTTAGTTAAGACACTCACCCCAATATATAGGTATCCAGATCACAGCCCCCAAGCATGTAGGTGGCCAAGCACACTGACCTCAGTCTACAAGTAGGCCAGCACACTGGCCCCAGTATATAGGTTGCCCAGGTCACTGCCTCCCAGTATATAGGTAGCCAAGCACACTGAGAAGGTGAGTACTGAGTCTATTTTTTATGTGGGGGCAGTGTATGAAAGCTGGTGGCCCCCGTTTGCTTCAATGGGTGGGCGCCTGGGTAGTCACTCATCTAGTCCAGTGGAAGAAATGGGTCTGGTTTATATATGCGATGACAATTCATAAAAATAATAAGAACCTGACTTCCCGATTTTTCAAATAGTCACACTTTGATGAGATAAAGCTAACTAGTCATTTTTCCACAGTTCTCAATCAGAATGGCATAAGAAAAGAAACTCACCATCCTTGATTTGCCAGTCCTGTATATGATGCTGCTTTGGTGCCCACTGCTCTCTGCAACATGTTCTTGGTGTTTATTTTTAAGAGAGAAAATGGTCAATCAGCAAGTGGTAACCCACCCTAGCCATTGATAGTCTGAGCTTCACTTGATGAACAGAACCGCAAAGTAGAGAGCAGTGGTTACACACCAAGCAGTGTCAGAATGGGACTGACAGTGGAGCACAAAGCCCTAGGCAAATGTCCCAGAGCTTTCTGATAGATTCGGGGGAAGAGGGTCGAAAAGCTGGGAGAGGGTTTGGATCATACGCACATGATGCACCAACGTATGATACATCGCCCCTCCATAATGTTTCACACATATATATATATATATATATATATATATATAGATATAACAACTTATTATTATTCATTTATTATTTTAATGTTATAATTTAGCAAAAATAAACAAAAATAGGCAAGTACTTTTTCGTACCACTTTATTTTCTTATGCCAGGTCGATCATTAAAGAGGTCCTTTCACCACCTCACCCATGTGTAAACTAATATGCCATTCTGTATTGGCTACTACACAGATTTTATTCTGTAACCTCCACTGTTAGAAAAACTAAAGCCTCCATCAGCCCTTATATCAAACCATTATAATCTGGTGTTCTTTTAGGGGGAGGCATGTATTTTAAAAATGTTCTCTGATACTGCCCAATCAGCGGGAGGCAATGTCAGAGAAGCTACTGTGAAGTACACATTGTGATCTCTCTATGCTTATCTAGATGCTTTGTTCACACGTTGGGGGGGGGGGGGTGCCTTTATCAATTGTCGTGCAGGGTACGTGTTTTTGGTGTAAGAATCGCACAGTAGTTTACACTGGGATATTATATTTTAGCGTAAACAATTCATGAATTGGCGAATGACCAAAAATGGTCTGAACTAACAGCACATCCATGAAGGTTCAGCGTGCACCAAAAAAAAGTGTAGAAGCACAGGAAAGGGGTCAAATTGTAAAAGCTGCGCCCTAATTGTGTGCCTCCCCCCCCCCAAAAAAAAAGGTGCAACAAGGAAAAAAAAAAATCTGTTGGAAAATCAATGATAATTGCCCCCATTGTGTTTACTAATAGTTAACATTGCATTTACACCACATTTATATAAGCACAATGTTACGTAATTTGAGATGCAAATGTGATGTGGATGTAAATGCGATGAAAGCACAAACAAAGGGGGTCATTTACTAAGGGCCCGATTTGCGGTTTCCCGACGTGTTACCTGAATATTTCCGATTTACACCGCTTTCCCCTGAATTGCCCCGGGATTTTGGCGCACACGATCGGATTGGGGCGCATCGGCGCCGGCATGCAGGCAACGGAAATCGGGGGGCGTGGCAAAACGAAAACCCGACGGATTTGGAAAAACCGCCGCATTTTTTTTTAAAAGATGTGTCGCGAAAATTGCACTTACCTTCACTCGGCCCAGCTCGGTGTATTCCAGTGCCTTCCGATGCTCTTCAGCACAGCAGCGACACCTGGTGGACGGCAGAGGAACTACCTTAATAAATCCCGGCCGGACCCCAATCCAGCGCAGAGAACGTGCCGCTGGATCGCGAATGGACCGAGTAAATCTGCCCCAAAATGTTAACAAAATGTCATTGTACGGCCATGTAAATGTCACGCTAGCTCAAATTCAATGGTTTTCAAAGTTTAAAGATGAGGAAGTATTCCAGCACTCGCAATGTCTTCTAAAATCACAGCATTTTACTTTTCCATGCTAAAAACATACAGCCATAACTTGTGTGACCACCAGTACACGATCTACGCGTTTCGGACTAAATTATTCAGTCCTTAGTCATGATCTACGTGTAACCACCAAAAGCCATACTATAAAGGGAACATGACCAGGTGTAACAGCATACGGATAATTAGCACATGCGCAATGGATAAAGATTAAGCTACACGGTTACATATAACATTCTCTATGTGGAAAACTCAGTACATCTGCAAGTCATCCGCCTGTAATATTGTATGAACCAGATAAATTGTACAATTATATAAAGAGTCAATATTACAGGCGAGTAGTGCCTGGTCCCAGATATGTCACACTGCTCTTTGTACAGAAGCAATTCAGCAAGTGAGGGCAGGGCTGGCACCAGCACTGGGGGGCCCACATAAGGCAGTACATAAGGAACCCATGGGGATGGTCAATCTGATGGTAGATGTTTTTTAAATTTAGTTGGAATACCTTGATTGTTCATGTTTTATGTCTTCTGAATTTTTGGAACAGTTGTTCAACTAGTAATGGACCATATATCCAAGTGGTTGAGAATGGAGTATCCAAAGAAGTCAGATTCAGTATTACATCCTTTGCATTCCAAGGCTTTGATAGTGTCTACATATTTTGTGATGCTCGTCTATGTAACAATGCATCTGGCAGCTGTTCCAAGGTAAGTGATCGTTGGACCTTGATGTAAATCCAATGATCTTCCTTGTCACATAACAACCTTCCTTTCAATTTCTTACTACATTCTTTACATTTGTGTTACTTCATTCTTGCAGTGTTCATCATCTCGAGATGCATCACTGGACAGTACACAATTTACTCTGGGTCCTTTCACATTCCTAGGTAAGTGAATTATTTTATACACTTGTATTAATGTACATTTAAGAGGGAAATAACATTAACAATCAAGTAGACAATGTGATTAAAAAGGAGAAAGACTGTGGAACTTTTCTTCCAGCTACTAGCATATAGTCAGGATTCAGCGGTAGTGGATCTTCAGTACCACCGCGAACGATGGCGTAAGCTGACACCTTGAAGCGGAATCTAAGTGGCACCTGGATTTAAACAGAGCCTGTGGCAAAGCGGGCTGGTCCTGCTGCAGCGGAATACCAACAGGTCGCTCCACAGATGCAACTTTCCTCGCAGTGATGGCCAAGGCGAAGAACTGAATCGTAGAGCAGATATGTGGTTGTGGACAGGCAGGAGGTCAGGACAGGCATCACTGGATCAGAGTCAGGGACGTAGCAATAGGTCACAATGAGAATCACACAGGCAGAATGGAAACGCGGCATAGAGCACAAAGGCAAGAAGAGGCCGGCTATTTATAGAAAAAGGAAGGACCAGCACCAACTAGCGGCATGCTGGCCCTTTAAGTCGCAGGAAGCCTCCGTGCCTTAGGAGGTGGGGACGTGTGTACTGGACCACAGGAGACAACACTAGAACGTGGTCAGGTAAGTCCGCCTGCCACAGCCGAGCTGGGGGACATGAAGCTGCACGGATGCACCTGCAACCCAAAACATGGGTCGCAAGAGCCCCTGTGACCTGTATCCACCTGGCCAAATTTCTTATTGCAGTTCAGTTCTATAGAAGTGAAAGAGGCTCAATTGCAATTATTACATTGTGTTAAAGTTACCAGTGGGGTGCCACATGGATCTGTATTATGCCCATTTTTTTTCTATTTCTATTAATAAGAGTTTAACTTTAAAATTTTGATATTTGCAGATCAAACTTAGATGTGTAAAGTAATTATCACAACAAAGAATATTACAAGTGTTTTTTTTTTTTTGGAAGCTGACCTAGACTGATAAATGGTTAATGAAGTTTAATGTAAGGTTATGGAATAAGCCATTTGGAGCAGGTGGGGGCAACTGTCCCCTTCACCTGCTCCAACTTATACTAAGAATCAATTATAATTGAATATATTCTATTGAAAATCAACATAATTGTAACAGAATCAATGTTTTTAATAACAGAAGCCTTGTACTGGGGACAAAGAAATACAGTACCATTACCAAGCTCAGTATACACCAATACAGCACCAGAACAGGGCTCTTTACAGAATCCCAATCTGGTTCCATATAAAAATACATCACAAGTACAACGTTCAGTACATTCACAGATACAGTGCCACAAAAGTTTTTATAAATTTGATGTCATTAAAACTTTAGAATATATACTGTTTCCCCAATTAATCAACATATATATATATATATATATATATATATATATATATATATATATATATAAAATCCTGCATATATGCAAATTAATTAGGGACACTGTATATAACATTACCAAACAACCCTTTTTACTAAATTTGGGATTATTCGGTTTAGGAAAAAAACTGCTGAATATTGAGCATACACAATACACAAATATCTGAATGTACAGAGCTCTTTTTATACCTAGACCTGTGACCAAAACAAGGGGAAACCTCTAAACCGAGATGAGAGGCTTTTCTACCATGGCCAAAAAAAAGATCTTGTTATGTCTGATACTTTGAAAATATTTGAGAGAGGCCCGGATGCAACAATATCATAGGTTATGGAAACAAATGTTTGATCCACGGAGATATTCTTATTGCCATATTTGGGGTCGGAAAATGAATTTTTCCCTATTATTGACAAACTGGGATTAGCCTCATAGGAGGTTTTTTGCCTTCTCTAGATTAACAAAATAGGATTACAGGCAGTCCCCGGGTTACATACAAGATAGGGTCTGCAGGTTTGTTCTTAAGTTGAATTTGTATGTAAGTCGGAACTATATATTTTATCATTGTAATCCCAGCCAGAACTTTTTTGGTCTCTGTAACAATCGGATTTTAAAAATGTTGGGTTGTCATAAGAACCAGGATTAACACTAAAGCTTCATTACATACACCTTTAATAACTGTTACAGGTGATCATTGTAGCCTAGGACTAAAGCACAATAAATTACCAATATCCAGAGGTCCGTTTGTAACAAGGGGTCGTATGTAAGTCGGGTGTTCTTAAGTAGGGGACCGCCTGTATAGGTTAGACTTGATGGTCTTTTTGATGTGTTTTTTTCAACTTTATCTCTAGATAATACAGAATATTCAAGCAGCAGTCGAACAGGTAAGATTTAGGGGCAGATTTACTTTCCTGGCCCATTCGCGATCCAGCGGCGCATTCTCTGCGGTGGAGTCGGGTCCGGCCGGGATTCACTAAGGTAGTTCCTCCGCCGTCCACCAGGTAGCGCTGCTGCGCTGAAGTTCCCCGAGGTCCGCTGGAATGCCCTGAAATTTACCGGCCTATACCTGGTGAAGGTAAGTGCAATTTTCGTGACACATTTTTTTTTTTTAAATGCGGCGGTTTTTCCGAATCCGTCGGGTTTTCATTCGACCACGCCCCCCGATTTCCATCGCGATGCGCCAAAATCCGATCGCGTGTACCAAAATCCTGTGGCAATACAGGGAAAATCGGCGCAAATATTCGGGTAACACGTCGGGAAACCGCTAATCGGGCCCTTAGTAAATGACCCCCATTCTGTAAATTGACATAATATATTGTATATGATTGCATGCATATTTTAGTTTGAAAGTACAGCATGAGCAAAGCCTAATGACAAAACAAGTAACATCACCCACTTAGTAGTAATTTCTATAAAATCATCAGAAATCAAGACTAATACTTCACTTTACTCACAGTTCATGTTAACTTCACTTGAGGATTTTTCAATCCTCCCAAATGACCCTCTGTTGATTCTGTTTTCTCCCAAAAGTACTAACTTCTGACCCCAAATCTCTGTCCACTTCATGAGGTGATGCTATTTGGACCTTAAATCACTGTTTGGGTAGTCATGTGTTAAGCGTAGAGGCTTGTGTGAAACAGCGACTCTTTCACACAATTAAGGCTCCTTTCACACTACGTATGCTCGTCTGGGAATAGCCAGGGCGAGCATACGGCAGCGCAGCTCACCCCTCCACTCCTCATAATGAAGCGCCATAATGAAGCTTCATACCTCCGTATATATACTGCGGAATATTTGTGGCCAAAGCCTTACAATGATTGAACTCATGATCATTATTCTCAGAATAAATGGAAAATCTCAGAGGTTTGACTAGTGAATGCTGAAACCTGTTATTTACAGTTTCTACTTAATACATAGTAAAATGTATTTGTAAGGGACTAATATAAAGGTACACTGGTGGAGTATAATTGACAAAACAGCTTTCATTAACAAGACTTTATTTTCAGGTTTCTCTGTTACTTTGCTGTTTGGCAGTCTTTTGTGTCTTTGGATACACCTTAAAACAGAAATCATATGAAGATAAAATTGTGATCACAATGGAATACAAGTACCTCAGCCTTGTCCTGGAACCAACTACTAATCATCAAAATAAGGGATTTCAGCTAAGCATACTGTGTCAGCTCCATAAAATTGCCTTTTTCTGCAATCCAATAAAAATGTTATCCATCGTGTTATTAGTTGTAGCGGACTATAATTCAAACAAGAAGCAATAGAGCTAATATGCATTACTAACAAAGTTTGTATTTAATAAACCCAAATTAAATTTATAACTTCCTCAACATCACAATGGAAATGTACATTATCATTAGAGCATTGATTTCTGATGAAATGTAGTAATAGCAGGACTAAAAGTAAGACACTAGCCTTTCTACTTCAGTGTATGCATCTGCAATATTGAGCCAGTGGAAGGCCTCTTAGACAGAACCTTTATATTGGTGCCAGAATTTTGAATGAGAAATCTTTAGGCAAACAGTGTAGTATAGGTACTATAGTATATCAGTAAATTATAGATAGTATAGCTGGAATCTATGGTACCAAATATTTATATATGAACTCAAAATTCTTATCTGCTCTTATAAAATACACTTCTACAAAAAAAACACTTGTACAATAGCACATTTCTCATACAGTATAGTTCTCACAACACCTCAAAAAAGCATTACCAATGCCAATGGGCAAAGGTAAATCTAGTCTGGCATGCCGTAGGGGGCCATTTAGAATGGGCTTAAAGGGGTTTGCCCATTAAAGAAAGTTCTCAAATTCTAACCCCCTCATGATGTTTACATAATAAAATGTTTTACCTCCATACTTTAAGATTTTACTCAGTTTTATTGCTGTTTTAGCTCCAATAACTCAGTGATGGTCAGTGTAATATTCCAGAGTGTGGGATCCCTGTGTGCTGAAAAGCTGGTTACATTATCGGGGTACTTTTTTTAGGTGGTGGTGAGATCCATGAGATGCATATAACACACAATGAAACTCTCCAACTCTGCTACATCTGAGCTATAACAAACAGAGTCAGCACTGCTAACTCAGCTATATCACACACACAGTCAGCTCTGCTGTGCCTCCTTCCCTTGATATAAAAATCTTATCTTGCTGGTAGCTTGTATATTTACTCTCCTCACACTGTTGCTTGCCGACATGAAGTGTGAAGAGTCTGTGTATGTGTGTGAGCTCTTCTTGGAATGCAGGGAGGAGTGGTGCAGAGACACTAAAGTGTGAGACAGGAGAATCTATTTATGAGAAGAATCTGCTGGAAATTTGTTAGTAAGTAATGTCTTATTTTGTTATCCTGAGTATATTTAAGAATCTTGTCTTCGTGGCAATACCCATTTAATGAAATAAAACCCTTTTAAAGGGGTTTTCAAGGCAAAGTATATTAATGGCTTATCTGCCCAATAGGTCAATTATACAAGTGTGTAGGGTTGCTGTATCCAATACCTCTACCCATTAGCTGTGAAAAGAGTAAGCCTGTATGTCCATTACACAATTAACAAGGCTGTCTGATTGGACTATATCCAATGTGTAGCAGATGCTGCCGGCAGCACTGCAAACAGCTGATGGGTGATACCCCAATGATCCCATATGAATGGGATATATATGTTATTATAAAAATTCACTTTTTCATAGAATGCCCATAGAATATGACAGAAAGTGGTAGTCTTTAAGGTGCTCAATTGTGCAAGTATGTCTACTCCTATTTTATGCATACTATATATATAATATCAATATTATCATATATAATATCACTTGAAAAAAAGATTACACTCAATTCTAGTTATATTAAAACTACAACCATCACAATCTGTTTTCCTATATATACTAAATATTTATATATACATAACAATGTGTAATTGATGGAATATTTGTATATTTTATTGGATTTTTATTTTTTTGTTGTTTTTTAACCAATCTAAATATTATGTGGGTTCTTTGTCACCAGTCTCTGAGGTTCACGGACCCTTAACAAAGCTGTAAATTTTTTAATCTGTTTCCAGAACATCCAAAACACTTGTTAGTCACATGAAGCAATATAGATTCCTACAAGAGTTTTTTTTGTAATATATTCTGATCTTTTATCCTGGCTATGGATCTTCATTGTGATTCCTTGTTTTATTAAACTGTTGTGTAAATCTTGACCATCTGCCTGTTTACTGACTATGAACATAAATATTCTCCCCTGTCCTCAGCATGTATCTGAGGACAGGGCATTGCTTGAGTGCTAGAGTTTAGTGTTGTTCTCTAGCCCCTACACAGCTATCACTTACCATGGACCACTTCAATAGAGGTTGTGGTTCCCAGGTTTCAGTACCATGGTTAAAGATGAAACACAGAAATGATCCACAGCCAGCTTGGTTAGGAGGGTTTCTCACTCATTGGGGCAGATTTATCAAGCTGTCTGAAAGTCAGAATATTTCTAGTTGCCCATGGCAACCAATCACAGCTCAGCTTTCATTTTACCAGTGCTCATGAATATTTTAAAGGGGAGCTGTGATTGGATGCCATGGGCAACTAGAAATATTCTGACTTTCAGACAGCTTGATAAATCTGCCCCATTTTGTTTGATTAAAGCGTACCCTGAGAGCATTTGACAACAATTCCAATGATACCTATGTCATGCTGCTGGATTCTTCTTAGCTCGATATTCAGTCTCATATATCTATACGCCCTTCTTATAAAATTATATTCAGCCTCTCCTGAAGTTGACATAGATTCCTGGTTCTGACATAAGTTAAGAGCACTGAGGCCAGAATAGCTTCCCCCACTTCCCATAAGGGTGAGCTCTCCTCTTTACTCATCTAGTAGCCCAAACATTCAAGACACAGAATATCAGCTGAATCATCACCTGTACAGCCCTGGAGAGGCGAGGTGGGCCATGAGCTGCCTATGTGGAGCTGCTCCCGCAGTCTCCGTTGGTCACTTGGGCTGTCAGCTCGGTGCATGATGGCCACCTCCCACGTGGAGCTTTTAGGGCATTACCCAGATTCCATAGACTGCCTGAACATAAGACTCACAGGTAGGGAAACTGCAGGTCTATATGGCGAGGGAGGCCACGGCTCTTTGGCCTGGAAGTTACACTGACCCAGACAGTCGACCATGAGGGACCTCCCACCTCATAAAAAATGGACAACAAGCATCCACATGGGCAACACTGGGCAACATTAGAGAACTAATGAGGTGCGATAGAGCGCCGGAACCTGGCAGCACACAGCACCTGGTACAGTCAATCGAGAGGTAAGTCCCGGTACCAACAAAAAAAAACAGTTTACCTCATCGTCCGCGGTGGTCCAGTGGGTCCACTATCTCTGGAGCCTGAAAGGGTATTCCCATTTCAGCAAGTAATTGATATTGTTTGAATGGTGAAAAGTTATACATATTTCCAATGTACTTTCTGAATCAATTCCTCAGGGTTTTCTAAATCTCTGCTTGCTGTCCTTCTATAGAAAACTGCATTGTTTATTTCCAGTGGACAGAAATCTGACCATGGTCACACAGGTGCGTGGCTCGTTATATAACACAGAAAGTAATTACAGCTGTGTGTTATAACGAGTCGTGCACTTGTGTGACCATGGTCAGATTTCTGTCCACTGGAAATAAACCTAGAAGCTTTCTATAAGAGAACAGCCAGCAGAGATACAGAAAACTGTGAGGAATTCATATAGAAATTATATTGGAAAATTGTATTATTTTTCATAATACAAACAATAACATTAATTTGCTGAAGTGGGAATACCCCTTTAAGTACAAGCGTTAACTAGAATTGCATAGTAGCAGTTTGTATATTAATTTGTCTTTGTATTTAGGTAAATATGTAAGTAGCATCTCTAAGCAAGCATCAAACGTAAAATAGTTCATAAATCTTGTCATAGATATTGTCTGTTTCTACTGTTTTTGACTGTAATCACATCTAACAGTATTGTCTGTATATAACTTAGCTCTAACTGTATGCAATGTTAGACCTTAGCACTATGCACTTGTATTCTATTGTACTGTATTGTATTGTACAACACTGAATGCCCCAGCCTGCCATATTTACTTTAGCATCCACCTGACACGTCTGACCTGGCAGAGACTCCCAGATATTCCCCCACAGCATTCATGAAGGGATGTATCATACAATATCTCCCACTGCCAAAAATTGGATTTTTCCACAAACCTGGTGATACTTTTTGCACAATTCTGCTTGCAGATCTAGCTGGATACTGGATAATATCAAATACCATAATTATGTTACAGAAGTGCCATCTAGTGGATCGATAAGTAAAGGCAATGCAATTCTTCGTTACACCGGACAGTTCAATGGATTTACAAAGCAGCAAAGATTTTCTCTTGAAACCAACTATTAATTAATTAATATAATAAATATCGCGCATGTGCGGCATGACGTAGCACGCCGCGTTCACGGAGTTCCCGCTCCTCCCCTCGTGCTGACGCCGGTGCCATGTGCGGACGCTCAGCCGCTGGACCCTGGATCGGAGGGTCTGGGCCCTGACGGACGCCCGATATCCGCTTCCCATAACCTCTCTCTGGAGCCTAGTCGGTTTTCAGCAGACCGCGGAGAGTTTGGAGAACCCCCCGAGATGTATCCCAGTTGTGAAGCCTGAGGTGGGAGGATAGCCACGGAGGTCACGGTTGGAGGAGATTGCCGTTGTTGGAGGACCAGTTTGGAGCTGACCCCGGACTTTCTGCCGGGAAGACGGCGAAGATCAGTGAGTACAATTCCCCTATGGGAGAGTACAGGAAAACCCTGTCACTACCCTGGTCCAGATAAGCCGGAAAAGCTTGGAACCCAGTGGGGTGAATAAAGCTGGATTACCGGTAAGACCAGTCTAAACTGCCTTTTTTGAGGGGGGGACCATAGCCCTCTGTGGCACCTCTTTTCAACTTTCGCCAGTGACATGGTTGGACCCTAAGAGAAGCAGACTAAGCCATACTTTATTGCCCTGAAGATCAATAGTTGTGGCCGTTTTTTTTTTAGTTTGCTCTCAAGCGACTTTTTACTCATAAATTGTTTGGGGATTTTGCTCTAAACAAAAACAAATTGGCGAAGTGGTAATCTCTGGAGTTAAAATTACATGGGGGATCCCCGACTGCTATATCCCTCTGTTGCATGCCCTCTGGCCCTTGGAAGAAGTGACTCTTATACGATTTAACCATACCTGGTTGAGCCCCCCCACCTCCCCACACGCTCCTTTCCAATGGTGGCAAGATCGGCCGCAGGTTAAGTGGAATACCGCTATTGCAGTGGTCTCTCTGGACGTGGTTCTTTGGTCCACCTAAGGGTATTATCTCCGCAGAAAAATACCATATTGAAGTGTTGTAGAAACTACATGGAATGTTTTAAATCGTGCTACTCCAGGTTACTGTACAACTAGGAAACGTTAAAAGGAGCTATTCCAAGAAAAATTTATTGCTGAACCGGTAAAAAGTTTCTGTTTGTTGTATACTTCTGGATTGTGCTTTGAACAAAAAGGATTATTCCGTGACTTAATAAGTGTGCTTGCCGTACATTTCTGGAAGGTGCTTTTGAACAAAAAAGCTACTCCGTGATTCAATAACTGTTTCTGCTTGTCGTATACTCCTGGACTGTGTTTTGAACAAAAAGGACAACTTCGTGATTTAATAAGTGTGTCTTGCCGTACATTTCTGGACTGTGCTTTTGAACAAAAAGGCTACTCAGTGACTTAATAATTGTGTGTTTCTGCTTATCCGTCCGTCTGTATAAATCAATTCCTGAAGTGTTTTAGGGATAGAGGGCTCCTCTCTATAGCTCTTGCCCCCTTTCTATAGCTCCTGCCCCCCCCCCTACACATTAATCGACTAACTAACTGATTAACTTGACCAACTGGTCTTAAGTTGCTTTGGCACTATGCCGCCTAAGAGTGCACGTAAATCTGGAGGAGCTAGCTCCCCTAGAGAGAAAAATACATCCAAGTTAGATAAATTCTTAAAAACCCCACCAGGGAAAAGCTCTAAAAACCCCAAGGATCCAGAGGTAGGATCGAGATTTCCTACGCTCGAAGTAGAGGAAGGAGAAAGACGTGACAGCTCCCCAGCTATCTGGGATGAAATATTAGCCGCCGTTAACAAGACCAATACGGCTATGGAGGGGTTGAAAGCTCAGTTGGAGGTTACAAGGAATGACATTTCATGTATACGGGAAGATCTAAACAAAATCAGAGAGCGTATCAAAGATCAGGGGGATAGATTACGCAAAATTGAAGAATTATCTGAGAAAGATCATAAAAAAATAACAAAAATAGAATCGGAGAAGAGAGACATGCAGGCTAATGCGGATATGGAGGGGGCTCGGTGGCCTGCCCGGGGTTTTTTTTTTTTTTTTTTTTTTTTTTTCCTTCCCCCTCCTCTTCTGAATTATAATCATAAATGATCTCTGTTGTAACATGGAACGTACGGGGATTGGGGGATACGATTAAGCGAAGAATAGTATTTGACATAGTACAAAGACATTTACCGGCAATAATATGTTTATTAGAAACTCACTTAGATAGGGAAACCATAAGAAAGGTCAGTAGGAAGTGGGCAACTAGGGAATTCCATGCGGTATTCTCTACTTACTCAAGGGGGATTAGTGTATTTATTCACAAAGCAGTTGACTATCAAATAATATCAAACCAAACTGACCCCGAGGGTAGATATATTTTTTTATATGGGAAGCTGAGTGGAATGGTGTGTATGCTGGCTTTTGTTTATATCCCCCCCCCCCCATTTTCCCTTCAAGTACTCAAGGCTTTGCTAACATTTAGGGAGGTAAATGGTGAGTGCCCACTCTGGATCTTTGGGGACCTCAATTGTGCCATGAATCCATCTGTGGACAGGGTCAGCGAAGGTAGAGTTAGCGACGTGACGACATCCCCACTCTCTAAATTTTGTACTGAAATGCATCTGAGAGATGTTTGGCGCATTAAATATGGAGATAAAAGAGCATTCTCCTGCTTTTCAAAATCTCTCAGGGCAATGTCCAGAATTGACTTAATATTAGCATCGGATAGCGCCCTCCCCTACACAAAAAAAATGAAATACGAACTTGCCAGCCGTTCGGACCACTCCATGACAGTTTTACAAATTGAAATTGTAAAAGTAAATAGGGGGAGACTCCCGAAGATCAATCCCCACTGGTTTACTCTTTTAGCAAACGATCAAGAGGTTAGGGAGGAGATCCAAAATTTTTGGAAAGACAATAGTGGGTCCACAAGTGTCGGTATGGTGTGGGATGCTTTGAAAATGCACATGAGGGCCTGGTGGCAATATAAAATTACATGTAAGAAAAGATCTTATCGTTTGAAAGAGGATGCATTAAAAAAGAAAATGGAGAAAGCCCAGGAAGAATATAATAACTCCCCCACAGAAAATAGAATGGAGTTTCTCAGGAACAATAGAATTCAGTACGATAAACAGATAGGGGAAAAGATACAGCAGAGAGTGTTCTTCCAAGGACAGAGATATTATACTGAGGCAGGAAGACCAGGAAAGCTACTCGCCGAACTGATACAAAATCAAGGCGAAAGTAAACGCATCCATCAGTTACGAAACGAGAAGGGCCAGCTGGTAGAGTCTAATGCGTCTATCAGTAAGGTATTTGTGGACTTCTTTTCCAGCTTATACTCCTCTGAATCTGAGATAGAACAAACACAATTGGAGGAATATGTAGCTAAAATACCTTTACCCCAAATCACGATACTAGAAAAGGAAATACTAAATCGCCCCATCTCACTTGAAGAGATCACCCTTACTGTAAAATCCATCTTAGGCAATACTAGTCCAGGGATTGATGGTTTACCATTTGAAGTATATAAAAGATATAGCGATATACTGCTTCCGCTCCTTTTGGAAGTATTAAATACCAGTATCTCCCTAGGGAAACTTCCCAGCTCCATGATGGAGGCCTTGATCGTTCTTATCCCTAAAAAAGGTAAAGAGAAAACAGAAAAGGAGTCATATAGACCGATATCCTTATTAAATACGGATGTAAAAATCTTTGCGAAGTTGTTGGCAATAAGATTGGGGAGGGTGATTAAGGATCTTATCCATCCAGATCAGTCAGGATTCACCCCCGGGAGAGTCATCAATGACAACCTAGAGAGGCTGTTCTTGAATATCCAGTTGGGCTCAGGGGTAGGGGGGCGCTCCATCCTGTCATTGGATGCAGCTAAAGCATTCGACAGGGTGGAGTGGCCCTTCCTATGGACGGTCATGCAAAAAATGGGGTTAGGTGAACAGTATATATCCTGGGTTAAACTACTATATCATGAACCAGTGGCTAGGATCCTGACAAATGATCATGTTTCAGAAAAAATTGAGCTTAATAGGGGAACCCGTCAGGGCTGCCCCCTTTCGCCGTTTTTGTTTAATATTTTTATAGAACCCTTAGCTTCCCTAATCAGAACTAATGACACGATAGTGGGCTTTGGGTGTAAAGGTAAAAGTGATAAAATTCTGCTTTTTGCCGATGATATATTATTGTGCCTAGGGAATTCTGATTCCTCTATTCCTATAGCTATGGGATTGATCCAAGAATTTGGAAGACACTCTGGCTTACAAATAAATTGGCAGAAGACAGCGTTATTACCACTAGAAAAACTAAAAAATTCTAACTATTGGGGTCTCCATGTAATAGAACCGCAATCCTCTATGGAATATTTGGGAGTGCAGATCTCGGCGGATATTAACAAATATACAGAACTTAATTTATTGCCTATGATTTCAAAGATAAGATCTAAAATTTCAATATGGGTTAAAATTCCTCTCACTCGAGCGGACAGAATTGGCTTGTTAAAGATGGTGGTGTTGCCACAATTATTATACTTTCTTACGGCGGCGCCAGTGTGGATTGAGGAAAAACTCTTTAGACTAATAGAAAGGTTATGTAACGAACTTATCTGGGGAAGAAAACGCGCCCGTATCAAAATTAAATATCTATATAAAACTAATAGAGACGGGGGACTTACGATTCCCAATTTTAGATTATACTTTATCGCTGCCAAAGTATGTCTCTTGTCAAAATGGCGAAGCTCGGAGGCATTTGCAATACTATCAGAGAAATCGCGGGGCCATATGTCCTTATTTGAGCTCTGCGAAACAGGACAACTAGGGGATAGAGCCAGCAAAACCCCCCCCATCTATAGACTGATTAGTCAAAGTTGGAAATATATAAAAAAAATAGCAGCCTTGAAAGGTGCCTTGGAGTTTACCCCGTTGTGGCATAATAAAAACCTAAAAGAGGTGTGGAAAATGACCGATGTGAACGCATGGACTAGAATGGGTATCACTAAGATCTCCCAGCTTTTTGATAATGGGATACTGTTAGAGTTTAGGAATATAGATACACTATTTGGATTAGGAAAGAATTTTCTTTTTTACTATGCACAATTGAGAGATGCTTATATAAAGACAGTGGATAAAACATGTTTTATAGTTCACAAAAACACAATAATTGATAAGATGTTTTTTAGATGGAAAGGGAAAATCACAGTCTCTAAAATATATAAGTTTTTAATAAACGACGTCACAAGAGAATTAGTATTCAAAGATAATGCACAATGGGAAAGAGATGGTGTTCAGCTCACGCAAAAACAATGGAAAGGAGTGTATCAAAACACCCCCTTCTCATCTTTGAATATGAACCACAGGATGATTCACTTTAATTTTATACACAGATTGTACTACACCCCTCTCTTATTGAACACATTTAAGAACACGAATACAAAGGAGATTATTACATGTCCACGATGTAAGAACCCACAAGCCGACTTTGTTCACATGTGTTGGGCATGTCCCCACATCTACACGGTCTGGCAGGAAGTACACCATAAGATTGAACACCTGTTGGGATTCGCAATTCCGTGCTCTATTGAGGTATTAATCCTTAATGACCTCACATTGGATAACACTCCACCACTGTCTAGAATACAAAAATCTATTATCTGTAGATTATCTATGATAACAAAGATCCTGATCGCTAGAAAATGGAAAGATCAATGTGCACTGACCTTCACAAATTGGCTGACATTATATAAAAGAATTAAATCATTCGAAAAACCTTACTATGACAAACGCAATAGTTTGAAGGAATGGGAAGAGATCTGGAGAGAGTAAGGGGAAGATTTATTTACTTAGTTATCCTATTTATCGTTTTTTTTTTTTTTTTTTTTTTTTTTACCCCCCGGGCAGAGGGAATTGGGAATGGGGAGGGGGGGAGGGTTTTTGGGGACAAAAATGTAATAAAATGTATGTGATAGATTCTAAACATATGGAATGTGTATGGAAATATCTAGGTTCCGGAACAGGTAGTAATCCTGAAGTCGTAATGGTAGATATGGAATATGACCGATGTTTGATATGTAAAATACTTTATGGTCATATTGTTCCATTTATCCTGATAAGTTAAGTTAAGGAATACTACCTTTACTATATGTATTAGCAAATAGCCTGGTATTTAGAAGCAAATATTTACAAATAACGATTAATATGAGTTACTTCTCTCATTTCTCCCATGTGACCAGGTTTAAGAGTTTTATAAGTTGTCTCATTTTTTGTCTATTGTATAGATCATGACTAATCGCTCTCCATCCATGTACTTTTATCAGATGTACTTTTGCTGATGCACAAATAAAGATTTTAAAAAGGAAAAAAAAAAAAAGAAAAAAAAAAAAAAAAATTAATATAATAAATATAAAATTGTTCAGTTACATTGAACTAAAATAAAACCAAATGCCTGATTTTAAAAGCCAAAGTTGATAGATAATAATATGTGTGGAATGGAAAGAGGGCACGCACTAAGCTCACTGCTTAAGTCAGGCACTACCTGACTTCAGAAGATATTATGGACTGTTAACTAAGGTTTTTTCACTATATTGGTACAGGATGAGTATAACTATACGTTAAATTATAATGTTTGGGGATTATTGGAAGTACGGATAATAGAAAGTTTGATAAGTGGGAGGAATGGCCCAATGTTGGCATTAATGCAATGGATATGGGATATGGTAAAGAAAGAATTAGAAATCACGGGGAGGTCTAGATACACACACAAAGGGGAATGGCCACAGTATGAAGGGCTGTTACTTGTTTTATGGGGGCACACCGAGGCGCAGAAGGGAAGGAGCGCCCTGCAGCTGCCACAAATTTAGTTTCCTCATTACCCCTTTTAAAGGCTGTAAAATGTAAGCTTTTGCGTTATTGGGGCCATGTGATGGCATTTTTTTTTTTGCGGGATGAGTTGCTTTTTCCAGTGTTACCATTTTGGGGTTGGTATCCCCTATTGTTCAAAAATTTATGAACTTTTTTTTGAAGGCAGGAGTAGAAAAGCATTCTGTACTGGATTTTTTACTTTTTTTTTTGGTGTTCACTGTTTAGCCTAATAATCATGTTATCTTTATTTTACAGGTCGATACGATTACAGAGATACCATATATTAATTTTTTTTTTTTTTTTTACAAAATTTGTCAAATAAAACCCTAATGTGGGGAAAAATTTATCATTTTTGTATTGTCGTCTTCCAAGTGGCATAACATTGTTACTTTTTTGGCTAGGGAGCTGGTTGATGGCTTGTTTTTTGCAGGACATGTTGTACTTTGCAACAGTATCATTCTGGAGTACATGCTTTTTTATTGCATAATTTTTGGTGTTTTTTTTCCCTAGGGTGCTATATATTGTTAGGATCAGTGGATCCTCTGGACCACCGCGGGAGATGTAACTAGCCAACACCCGGAACCGGAGCCTAGCGGCACCTGGTATTCACCAGAGCCCGCCGCAAAGCGGGTTGGACTTGCTGCGGCAGGATACCACTAGGTCGTTCCCAGGTGTGACTAGCCCACGGTGGCAGCCGAGGTCGAGGTACCTTAGCGGATGACAATCTCGTAGACAGGTCCAGGCACAGGGTCAGGGCAGGCGGCAGAGATGCAACGTCAGGTCCAAGTCCGGGGTCAGCAACAGGAGGTCCAGGCAGGTGGGAACGGGAACACAGGCACCCGGAACACAGCAACACGGAGGAACTCAGGTAACACGGCAACACAGGACTCAGGAGCGCGAACACACAGGAATACACAGGAACACAGGAATACTCGCTTGGAAGCTTTCTCTAAGGCTATGAGGCACAAAGATCCGGCAGGGGACACAGGAAGAGGCAGGATTCTTAAAGGTGAGGTTCAGCCAGTGCACCAATTAGTGGTGCACTGGCCCTTTAAATTTTCGGCAGGAGCCGCGCGCGCGCCCTAGGAGGCTGGGACGCGCACGCACGGCAGTCTGGGGAAGAGCAGGAGCCGGGAGAGGTGAGTGCAGAGACCGGCCTGCAGCGGGGGCAAACGGGGGTGCATGGATGCGCCCGCGATCCGAGACAGGGATCGCGGGAGCACCCGTGACATATATGCTACCGTATATAGCTTTCTATACTATATATGTGGGGTTTGTGTTATCATTTACTTTTTTTTTTGCGTTATATGTCTCTTTATATATTTATTGGCATTTTTATCAATTTACTTTTATTTAAAAACCTTTTTTTTTTATTATTTCCACCATGAACAAGCAATCATCTGATGTATTGCAGGGTATTAGCTGTGTCAGCCTATGCACATGAATAGGCTGACACTGTGCCTTTAAGATGCTGCGATTTTAACCCGTTTTAATTTAGATAATTGGTAAAACTGGTCAAAAACGCATGCATTTTCAAAAACCGCATGCATTTTTCAAAAATGCATGCGTTTTTTAACGGACTGCTTAAAAACAGCCCAAAAACGGGTTCAAAATGCCACTTGTGCCGCCGGCCTTAGAGGAGGTATACCGTCCCCATGCGTATGCTCGTTACTTTAGGGGTGATAGGGAACCTCCTGCAGGCATGCTCGGAGCCATCTTCTATACCGAAATCTGCAGTTATAAACTTTATGCAAATCCATCGGAACATCATTTATACACAGCCCCTCATCTATATACACTCACCGGCCACTTTATTAGGTACACCATGCTAGTAAGGGGTTGGACCCCCTTTTGCCTTCAGAACTGCCTCAATTCTTCATGGCATAGATTCAACAAGGTGCTGGAAGCATTCCTCAGAGATTTTGGTCCATATTGGCATGATGGCATCACACAGTTGCCGCAGATTTGTTGGCTGCACATCCATGATGCGAATCTCCCGTTCCACCACATCCCAAAGATGCTCTATTGGATTGAGATCTGGTGACTGTGGAGGCCATTTGAGTACAGTGAACTCATTGTCATGTTCAAGAAACCAGTCTGAGATGATTCCAGCTTTATGACATGGCGCATTATCCTGCTGAAAGTAGCCATCAGATGTTGGGTACATTGTGGTCATAAAGGGATGGACATGGTCAGCAACAATACTCAGGTAGGCTGTGGCATTGCAACGATGCTCAATTGGTACCAAGGGGCCCAAAGAGTGCCAAGAAAATATTCCCCACACCATGACACCACCACCACCAGCCTGAACCGTTGATACAAGGCAGGATGGATCCATGCTTTCATGTTGTTGACGCCAAATTCTGACCCTACCATCCGAATGTCGCAGCAGAAATCGAGACTCATCAGACCAGGCAACGTTTTTCCAATCTTCTACTGTCCAATTTCAATGAGCTTGTGCAAATTGTAGCCTCAGTTTCCTGTTCTTAGCTGAAAGGAGTGGCACCCGGTCTTCTGCTGCTGTAGCCCATCTGCCTCAAAGTTCGACGTACTGTGCGTTCAGAGATGCTCTTCTACCTACCTTGGTTGTAACGGGTGGCGATTTGAGTCACTGTTGCCTTTCTATCAGCTCGAACCAGTCTGCCCATTTTCCTCTGACCTCTGGCATCAACAAGGCATTTCCGCCCTAGAGATGGTAGTATGTGAAAATCCCAGTAGATCAGCAGTTTCTGAAATACTCAGACCAGCCTTTCTGGCACCAACAACCATGCCACGTTCAAAGGCACTCAAATCACCTTTCTTCCCCATACTGATGCTCGGTTTGAACTGCAGGAGATTGTCTTGACCATGTCTACATGCCTAAATGCACTGAGTTGCCGCCATGTGATTGGCTGATTAGCAATTAAGTGTTAACGAGCAGTTGGACAGGTGTACCTAATAAAGTGGCCGGTGAGTGTACATCCTTGGCGGAAAATGCTGCAGACAACCGGTGACATCACACGGCTGCCTGCCAATTTTGCGCATGTCCGGGAACTTCCTTCCTTATGCAGCCGGCGGTAGAGAAGTCTGCAAGAAAAACACACAGCGACTGCCGGTGAGGGGGCATGCTTAAATTATGTTCCAATGGAGCCAGGAGCTGAGAATGCTAGCAGGAGGTCCCCATCACCCCTAAGGTAACAGCACAAGTTTGGGGACAGTCCACCACCCCTAAATGTGGTGATAGATGTCCTTTAAATTAATAAAACTGAACCTAAAAACTGTTGTAACTGCAAGGTGTGACTGCACCCTCAGCAATCACACTCCCCAGGGTTCAAGTACCCTAGGGGGTTTTAAAAAAAAAATACAAATCAGATAAAAAAACGCTTTAGCTATCCCCAAATGCTTAAAAAATTGGCGTCAAAATGTGACAAAACTTTTTTTTCCCCTGAAAACTTTTACAGAGGATGCGTCATTCGGACAGCGGACTGCAGCAGCAATAGGCACCCTGTGACTGGCACTATTACGGGCAAGAAACGCGCAACACCCTTAGGGTGAAGACACACATGGCGTTTTTGGGCCGTTTTTACTAAGTGCGTTTTCAGATCGTTAAAAAACGCATCCGGTTTTTTAAAAACGCATGCGTTTTTGTCCATTTTCATTGCGCAATTTCGGAAAACGGACAAAAACGCGTGCGTTTTCAAAAACCCATGCGTTTTAAAAACGGATGCGTTTTTTAACGCATGCGTTTTTAACGATCTGAAAACGCACTTAGTAAAAACGGCCCAAAAACGCCATGTGTGTCTTCACCCTTAGGGCATAGGCACCCTCCCTACAAGTCAGTTCTGCTTGACCCAGGAAGTCCTTCCCTCCTCTCCACAACAGCAATGGGTCCTGCATTCTTGTGCTGTGGACTTTGCCCCATGTTGTAATTACACAGCAGACATGGGGAGCGCCGTGTCCCTGAGGATACCGCCTGCAGCCGGGGTGCACCCGGTGGGCTGCGCAGACGTCCTGGTGGGAGGCGGCAAGGAGGTGACTGGTAATACAGGGCGCGGGAGGCTGCTGCTGCCTGGAGCTCTATGTGACGGCCCCTGTCTTCTCCTCCCCGCAGGGCTGCTTCTTCCGCCTCTTCTACCCCTGCACATCGCCAGCGGCTCCGGCAGCGCATCCTCCCTGGTGCCCGCGCCCCGAGTATCTGGCGGGTCTGCTAGGTGTCCGCGGCTGGGAGGGCACAGCTGCCCAGTATGGAGCGTCATTTATACTCGGTACCTCATTAATATAGAGGGGTGCCATTCCTGCACTTTATACTGTGCCCACCAATGTACAAGGAATGCCCCAGCTGCCATGTTATGTGTGATAGGATTGCTATATGCATTTCCATTGTGTGGTGAATAAGCCCCTTTAAGACATCAACAAGTCTAAGAACAACATCCGGTATAATCAGGACATAGAATAGTAACCTAGCTGAATGCCTGGCATGTAACTGCCATGCTGTACACTTTCATGCTGTCCAGTCTTGTTTTCAGTAGATGTTTAACCCCTTCGTGATGGTTTTGCATTTCCATTTTTTTGCTCTCCTCCTTTAAAAATCCATACGTTTTTATGAGGGTTTGTATTCTGCGTAACAAATTCTACATCCTAGTGGCGGTATTGAATATTCCATGCAATGTACTGGGAAAAAAAAACATTTAAAAAATTGGTTGAAGATAAAACCCAGTTTCTTGTAGATTTTGTTTTTACAACTTTAACTGTGCACTCTTTATTAGATCATAATAAACTTTTATTCCCTGGGTCTGTCTAATCAGGGGATACCAAATTTATACTTTTTTAATTAGATTGTAATAGATTTTTTTTTAAATACTTTTGTACGAAAAAAAAAGATTTGTTTTGCCATTTTGACGCTAATAACTTTTTCACACTTTGGCATACTGAGCTGTGTAAGTTGTCCTTTTTTGTGCGGCGTGACAATGTTTTAATTTCTAACATTTTTCTGACTGTACAACCTTTTGATCACTTTTTACTTACATCAGTTGTAAGTAACAGGTGGATTTGCTGATGATCTTTTACAATATGCCATTGGCACATTGTAATAGATAATTAGAAATGACGGTGCCTGGAGTCTTATCATTGCTCCCAATGACATCACGGGTGGCGACAATACCTCCAAAATGATGGCACTCACTCGCTGCTTTGGATTTAAATGCTGCCGGTGATGTTGAGCTGGCTAAAATCAGCAATTGATGCTAGCACCTTCCTTATTAAGTTCCAGATAAAACAATAATATTGGAAGTCTAACAAACCTTTTAACTGCTTCCAACACATGATTAAAGATCGTCATAATTAGGGGGTACTTCTCACATTTGGACAATCTATCTTGTTATGCTGATCGTGCTGGCACTGCCAGTATGCCAATGCGATCCGCAGCAGGAGACCGGCTGTTACATACAGCATGGTCCCTGCTGTGTCTGCCTGACAGCAAGATATCTTCTTGTCAGACCCCTTAACTACCGCAACCAAACATGACCAAGGTACAGGGAACAGGGTTCCTTCTATCACATCTCCGGCCAACGTTAAAGAGGTTGTCCACTTTAAGATTATAATTGATATTGTTTGTGTAATGAAAAGTTTATACAATATTGCAATATACTTTCTGTATCAATTCCTCACGGTTTTGTAGATCTCTGCTTGCTGTCATTCTTTAGAAAGCTTCTATGTTTACTACCAGTGGCTAGAAATCTGTCCATGGTGATGTGATGGACAAGCAGGTGCCTGGCTTGTTATATAACACGGCTCTGATTACTCTCTGTGATAATAATGGCTCGTACACCTGCGTGTCCATCACATGGACAGATTTCTATTCACTGGAAGTAAACATAGAAGTTTTCTATAGCAGGACAGCAAGCTGAGATCTAGAAAACTGTGAAGAATTGATGCAGAAAGTACGGTACATTGGAAAATTGTGTGACTTTTCATTACACAAACAATATCAATTAAGTATTGTATGAGGGATTAAGGTATCCCCACTGTAAGCACCCTAGTGCAAAAAAAATGTGACATCAAAGAGGAGCCGCGATCTGTATCCTACAAAGACCCAAGGTTGTCTGATTTTAGCCTATCTATTACAATGCGTGATTTGCCCATATACGGCCATACTGTAGGGTAGTACCGTATATAGTCAAGTATAAGCCGAGGCCCCCTATTTTACCACCATAACTGGGAAAACCAATTGACTCAAGTATAAGCCGATGGTGGGAAATGCATTGGTCTCAGACCCCCCCCAGTATATAGCCAGCAAGCCCCCCAGTAGTATATAGCCAGCCAGCTCCCAGTAGTATACAGCCAACCTGCTCCAGGTAGTATACAGCCAGCCTGCTCCAGGTAGTATACAGCCAGCCTGCTCCAGGTAGTTTACAGCCAGCCTGCTCCAGGTAGTATACAGCCAGCCTGCCCCCTGCAGTATACAGCCAGCCTGCCCCCTGCAGTATACAGCCAGCCTGCCCCCTGCAGTATATAGCCAGCCTGCCCCCTGCAGTATATAGCCAGCCTGCCCCCTGCAGTATACAGCCATCCTGCCCCCATGTAGTATACAGCCAGCCAGCCTGCCCCCATGTAGTATACAGCCAGCCAGCTTGCCCCATGTAGTATACAGCCAGCCAGCTTGCCCCCATGTAGTATACAGCCAGCCTGCCCCCATGTAGTATACAGCCAGCCTGCCCCCATGTAGTATACAGTCAGCCAGCCTGCCCCCATGTAGTATACAGCCAGCCTGCCCCCATGTAGTATACAGCCAGCCAGCCTGCCCCCATGTAGTATACAGCCAGCCTGCCCCCATGTAGTATACAGCCAGCCCACCCAGTACTTACAAAAAAAAACTTATATACTCACCCTCTGGCAGCCCCAATGCTCAGCGTGGCTCCCCGATGTCGGCTCGTCTCCTCTTGTGTCTTTCCCGCGGCTCCTCTTCGGTCTTCTGTAACAGCCGGCAGAGACGAGGCCATGTTATTTCCCACTGGTGACGTCATAGTATGCGGGGCAGGCAGATAACATGCCTGCGTCCATACCGGCTGTTATAGAAGAACGTAGAAAGAAGAGGAGCCGCGCCAACATCGGGGAGCCGCGCTGAGCATCGGGCCGCCAGAGGGTGAGTATTTAAGTTTTGTATTTTTACTGACTCGTGTATAAGCCGGCTTATACACGAGTATATACGATATATGTTAGGATCAGACAAAGTACCTAAGAGGGTCTAAAACTAGTAATAAAAAATGTAAAAAACCTAAAGACTCAAATCACCCCTCTTTCCCTAGAACTGATAAATAAATAAATGGGAAAATCATAAACCTGTTAGGTATCGCTGCATCCCAAAATGTCCAAATTTTGATAATTGGTGTTCCTGGCGTCTAAGCCTCTAACAGAAAAAAAGCGCCTGACGTTGAAAATGTCACTTTTTTTCATTTTGCAACATATAAAAAATGTAATAAAAAGTGATCAAAAGGCTGTTCAGTGCTTAACATGACAGCATTGAAAACGTCATCTCATCTTGCAAAAAATCACACCACACACAGCTCCATACACTAAAGCAGTGGTGGCGAACCTATGGCACGGGTGCCAGAGGTGGCACTCAGAGCCTTTTCTGTGGGCACTCAGGCCATTGTCCAAGGACAGAGTTCACCAAACACTGAATCTTCCTGCAGCCCCAGGCAACCCAAGAGATGCTGCTCTCAGTGCGAAACACTTTATTGTTTGGTAAGAAAGTATTGACAAAACTGCATTATCTTTGGAGGTCATCCTGTTCGACCCACCATTCTTCCTGTACAGAGAGACCCTGAAGAGAAGCTACAATGATAGTCTGAATTTGCCCTCTTCTGTCAACTGTATTGGTGGCCTCAGGGGGCCGATAAAATTGAAAGATGTGGATGAACAAGTTACTGCTTAAAATGCCATGCTGGCACTTCACGGTAAATAATTGTTTTTTGGTTGTAGTTTGGGCACTCTGTCTATAAAAGGTTCGGCATCACTGCACTAAAGTATGAAAAAGTTATTAGTGCCAGAAAATGGCAAAATGAAGAATTTTTCTTTTTGTACAGGTTTTAATTTTTGTCAATGTATGAAAACATTATAAAACCTATATAAATTTGGTATCCCTGTGAACATACCGACCCAAATAATAAAGGAGAAAATTGACCAATGCACCAATTTCACTGCATTTGGAATTTTTTTCTCACTTCCTAGTACACGGCATGGAATATTTAATACTGTCACCATGAAGTGCAATCTGTTATGCAGAAAACAATTGCACAAAGTGCTTTATATGGAAAAATAAAAAGTTATACATTTTTGAAGGTGGTAAATGAAATATGGAAATGCAAAAACGAAAAAACGTCTCGGCGTTAAGGGGTAATCTCCCTAATTTACATAATAATTGTATAGGGTTTTTATATTGTATAGTGAACTGTGAAAAATGGAAAGTGGAAAAATAGCTGTTCAATTCTGTTCCGTTGAAGGAAAGAAATCATAAATGTGAATCGTTATCATATTTTTGCCGTAAAATTACCACAATAACAAACCATCACATTCTCATGTCAGACAAAAAATAGCTATGTCTTTTGGAATTTGAACAGGAAAAAACAAAAAAAGGGCTGTGTCCTGAAGACAATTTTAGGCCATGCCCTTAAGGGGTTAAAACGTCTCTTGATGTCTTGGCTTCCATTAGTGTAAGTTTGCACCACTTCAGTAATTGTGCCACTAGCGTTGCGTTTAGAAGCAAAACAGTAGCCCACAGGGGCAAGCCTTTGCCTGATCACACATGTGTTTTCAGTGAAACGCAAGCGATCAGTAACCAGCACCTGATGTTTGTATTACTTAAATGGAAGACAACGGATGTTGGTTACCATTTGCATGTGTTCCACACATATGTGAGCAGGCCAAGGCGCATCCCCGGAGGCTAGCATTGTGTTTGTAAATGCAATGTTAGGGGCATATGTGACCGCACACAGCACTGTAGCTTCTATCCAGTTTTCTGCTCACATAACACAAACACTGCAATGGGACACTAATGTGCAGTCTCACATTTCCCCTCAAAATCCTGTCTGATATAGAGGTATTGCTAATCCCACTATACATGAATACACTTTATTTTATATTTGTAAATGTAACAATACAGTGATAATATTATAGGACATCTACAATTAGTTTAGAGATGGTAGATGTGTCCTATTAAATTGTTCCTTAGGCCTTCTTTTAATTATAACTCTATATCTGTGGAAATGTTATGCAAATTTCCCGAGCACCTCAGGGAGACTAGTATTTTAATGTGTGCACAACCCCGGTAGCGCTAGCTTGTCACCTATCTATGCGTTCGGAAGAGGGGGGCGGAACTACGCAGGGTGGGATGTAAAGTTATAATAATAGAAGTCCTGAGGAACGATGTAGGTCCTGAGGTGCTTTTCTCATGGCTGGTTCTGGCTCCAATTTTTGGGTTCATAATGGTGCCAGATTCTGACAGTGGGAGTTCTGAATTGGACCCTGACTAACTGATATTGGTAACCTAGCCTGTGGATAGCTAGAAAATGCCTCTAATGAAATATGATATCTAACATTGACAATAGTAACATCCTCATTTTTGTTGAAACCCAGGAAACCCAAAAATTCCTGTAACTTGGAATGGAAGCTTGTTGCCGGGTACAGACAGGAGACCACTTGTTATCTTCTCCCATGGGCTGGGGGGTTTTAGGTGAGAAAAACTGCAAATAATATGACTAAAAGACTTGGTAAGTGAAAGGGTCTTGTGATTTTAGCATTAGGACACAATCTGGCCCAACTACAGTGACCAATAATTGTTGCGAATATTCAAGGTATTGGTTGTCTTTACATTTAGGTTAGTAAAGTTTCATAACTGCTGCATTAGAAAGTTATACAACTTTCTACTGTAATATCTGAATTACTATTTTGCAATCTAGGCTATGATCTTTGAGCTAAAACCAATAGCAGCAACTGCACTTAAATTGACTGTGCCACTTCAATGGTTTACACCAAAAAGTAGAATTAACTGTCCATCTTTTCATTACGCAGATGTAGGGAAAGAGCCAATGTACACAGACACACACTTAGGCCAGCTGCACAGAAAAATATTTGGCCGTGGAAATCGACCCGTATTGTGGTCAGATCCCATCAATCGAACAATACAACAGACATATACACTCACCCGCCACTTTATTAGGTACACCTGTCCAACTGCTCATTAACACTTCATTTCTAATCAGCCAATCACATGGTGGCAACTCAGTGCATTTAGGCATTTAGACATGGTCAAGACAATCTCCTGCAGTTCAAACAGAGCATCAGTATGGGGAAAAAAGGTGATTTGAGTGCCTTTGAACGTGGCATGGTTGTTGGTGCCAGAAGGGCTGGTCTGAGTATTTCAGAAACTGCTGATCTACTGGGATTTTCACGCACAACCATCTCTAGGGTTTACAGAGAATGGTCCGAAAAAGAAAAAACATCCAGTGAGCGGCAGTCAGAGGAGAATGGGCAGACTGGTTCGAGCTGATAGAAAGGCAACAGTGACTCAAATCGCCACCCGTTACAACCAAGGTAGGCAAAAGAGCATCTCTGAATGCACAGTACGTCAAACTTTGAGGCAGATGGGCTACAGCAGCAGAAGACCACACCGGGTGCCACTCCTTTCAGCTAAGAACAGGAAACTGAGGCTACAATTTGCACAAGCTCATCGAAATTGGACAGTAGAAGATTGGAAAAACGTTGCCTGGTCTGATGAGTCTCTGATGGTAGGGTCAGAATTTGGCGTCAACAACATGAAAGCATGGATCCATCCTGCCTTGTATCAACGGTTCAGGCTGGTGGTGGTGGTGTCATGGTGTGGGGAATATTTTCTTGGCACTCTTTGGGCCCCTTGGTACCAATTGAGCATCGTTGCAACGTCATAGCCTACCTGAGTATTGTTTCTGACCATGTCCATCCCTTTATGACCACAATGTACCCAACATCTGATGGCTACTTTCAGCAGGATAATGCACCATGTCATAAAGCTGGAATCATCTCAGACTGGTTTCTTGAACATGACAATGAGTTCACTGTACTCAAATGGCCTCCACAGTCACCAGATCTCAATCCAATAGAGCATCTTTGGGATGTGGTGGAACGGGAGATTCGCATCATGGATGTGCAGCCGACAAATCTGCGGCAACTGTGTGATGCCATCATGTCAATATGGACCAAAATCTCTGAGGAATGCTTCCAGCACCTTGTTGAATCTATGCCACGAAGAATTGAGGCAGTTCTGAAGGCAAAAGGCAGTCCAACCCGTTACTAGCATGGTGTACCTAATAAAGTGGCCGATGAGTGTACACACCAGTGAACTTCTCAACACCCTGTCAGAGGTGCAAAATGTGCAAAGAGAAAAAATCAAGTCCAAATACATCTGTCCCCCTGGTAGTCCTTTCATCATGTTTCCATATGATACAAGAACTGTCCTTGGGCCATGGGACCTAGACCAGCACACAGGACAACCCGTTATGCTTATGGGTCCTGTTTCTCCTTTTTAGTCCAATGTGGCAACTTACAAGGGTTCTCCCAAGGTTGAAAAACATGGCTGTTTTCTTCCAAAAACAGTGCCACACCTTACCATGGGTAGTGTGTGGTATTGCAGCTGTTAAATTCATTTCTTGTATTTTCTTTCTTGTGCTGTTACAAAAAGTTTGAAAATCTTTGAAAGCAGCCATGTTTTTCAATCATGGGGGAACCCCTTCAAGCACCTTTGGAGGACTTTTTGAAAAATCCCTGAATAGCTTATTAACACATGGATAGGCGTGCAAGTCTAGGCAGCTCTCATCTGTATACATGCCAATGAGCGATTTAGTCCGTGAACCCTAAGCTCCTGCCAGAACTGCACACATTTTAATCTGGTTTGACATGCACCCATGGATGCTTTGTATTTTCTTTCCCCCAGAACACTATACTCCTTTCTATGTATGGAACTGGCTTCACGTGGATTTCTGGTTGCTGCCATTGAACACAGGTGGGTAGGTAAAACTTAGGAATACATAAAACAGTTCAGTTATTAAAACCATAGCAAAAAAAGGAGGAGCTACCCATAGCATCCAATCAGATTTCAACTTCATGAGTTTCGATAACTCTTGTCTATGCTCTTTTACTCCTGTGTACCCCACAGGCAAAATTCTTGGAACCATAAAATTGAAGTGCTTTTATTCAGTAAGCGAAAATAACAATATTATTTGTTTTCTTTATCAGTGCATTGATGGAAATGCCTTATGAAGCAAACATACTTTGAGAATACTGTAGCTATACTGATGCAGGATCATGTCTTGTATGATCCCTGAATTGAGAAGTTTTGCTGAAAAAACTATTATACAATTATGCTAATGAGTCTATGTTGCTCCTGTGGCGTGCTGTTGAAATATTTTGGGTAGGAATTTATCAGCATGGTACATCTAGTCTGACATGACTAGACCACACATTGAGAGGCAAGAACTGTACTGACATACTGGGCTGGTCATCCCTGCAGGCAAACACAAGTTTGACTGTATAATCTTGCTCATTTGAAGCGGGCCTTAAAGAGGAACTATCAGGTTTATTTGGGACTCTAAACAGACTACAAGTCTGTATAGACCTATGGTTTAGGGTTCCAAATCAACCTTTTTTAGGTGTAAAAAAAGTAAAAAATGAAGCAAAAAATACTTTTATACTTGCCTAGATGTGAGTACGATGACTCACAACTGACTCACATCTTCAGATCCTGCGCCATCGTCTCATGATGCGGGAAGTGAAGCTGGGACAGTATCCCTTCTTCACTGTGCTTGCGCTATACCTACAGCGCTTACACAGTAATAAGCCGGCTTCAGTAGCCAGAATGCACAGGCACCGAAGAGACAAGGTAAGTATACTTTTTTTTGGTGTGTTTTTGCTATAAAACGATACAGGGCGATTTGGGACACTAAACCATTGGCCCATAAGGACCTGTGAGTCGTTAAGTGTCCCAAATCACCATGACAGGTTCCCTTAAGGTTTTTTTCTTAGCAGAGGCCTGTTGGAACTGTTCATAATTGCCTCCACCTTCCTTGATTAAATTCCTAGTTCTTGCTGCCCAACAACCCCAGATCATAATTATATCTTTACTGCTTTTGGCAGAATTGTAGGTTTAGAAAAAACATTGACACGCTTGGATGTTTTTCATTGTAAGAAAAGTTTTTTGTGTTGCCACTTTACCCCACAGTAAATACAGATGTTCTTACATGGAGTACACAACCAGTATTTTCCAAAAATTCCTTCATCTCCTTTAATGTTGCTGTAGTCAGCCAACTGTACCAGATTTTGTGAGGATTTACCCTTATGCAACCACATTATTTTTATTTTATATTGCCCTCTCAGTAGGGTAAAATCATTAGGGGTTGTACAGCTGCCTTTTGGTGTACAAGGCATGAATAAGTTGCAATTCCTGGTCATCCTCCCATCAAGTGAACATGAAGGGCGAGTAGGTGGGACAGGATCCTATAGTTTGAACCAGGCTATAGCAGAATTGAATGCCAGACATGTATAATTTATTCTGCATAGAGGCTCTTAGTATATCGGTTGATTTGTGTGCTGACAGGGGAAGGAGTATCACGACTGATGAGATCAGCATTAAAGTTAAAATATTCTGCAATACAGTAGTATTGCAGTATGGGCAGCCCCCGGGTTACGTACAAGATAGGTTCCATAGGTTTGTTCTTAAGTTGAATTTGTATCTAAGTCGGAACAGTATATTTTATAAATGTAGTTCCAGACAAAAAAAATTTTTTTTTGCCCCAGTGACAATTGGAACTTCAAATTTGTTTGCTGTAATGGGACCAAGGATGATCAATAACGCTTCATTACAGACACTTAACAGCTGATCGTTGCAGCCTGGGACTATAGTAAAGCATTTAGAGAGCTTCACCAAAGATCACAGCGGGCAGAGGGGTCCATCTTTAACTAGGGGTCGTCAGTAAGTCGGGTGTCCTTAAGTAGGGGACAGCCTGTATATTGTAGGAGCAATAAGACCCCCAGGGTTAACGTACCCCTGGAGGCCTGAAATATTAAATGAAATGTTAAATTATTTTTAGAACACAAATAAAAATAAACAGTAAAAATCATAAACATGTTAGGTATCGCCACATCCCTAAATGCCTGTTCTATCAAAATTTTAAAAAGAGTATTCCCGGCCTTGAACACTGTAACGGAAAATAGTAAATATTTGAATAAAAAAAGATCTAAAGGTTGTATAGGTCCCAAATTAATATAAATGAAAACGTCAGTGCTTCCCACAAAAATTGACACCTTACACAGGTCTCAGCACTGAGACCCCCACTGATCAGCAAGTTAGGCCCTATCCCATGGATAGGGACTAACTTGCCTTCGTGGGAAAACCCCTTTAAGTGGGTAAATTTTAGGGTTAAGTGAATTAATGAGGAAATTAGAGAATTCTAAATAAAACTTTCATTTTGTTTTAATTTCTGTAAAATACTTAAAAGGTTAACAAGCTTACTGGGTTAACGAGCTTAGTCATGAAGGGGTTAAGTGTTATTGTAGCTTTTGGGAGAGGTACAGTGTGGCCTTCAGCACACCTCTGAATTAGAGTCAAGTAGAATTTACAGGCTATGTCAAAGAAAATCTACCATCAAAATCAAGCGTGATAAACCAGGGACACTTACTCATAGGTCCAGGCACTTTGACTGTGGTAATCTTCTTATATTTGTAAACTATGCTAACGAGCCTGAAGGGTTCTGGGGGTGGTACCAGCCCCCCTCAATGCGGCAGATTCACATGCTGTTACTATGAGCAAAACAAATCTCATTCCTGCCTGTGCAATCGAGCAGCAGCAGGAAGTGCAGGGGGAAGGCAGACCTAATCTGCTCATTGTAAAAGCCTGTGAAGATACAGCACTGATGTTCTCTGGTAACACCCACCAGAGGCCTTCAGGCATATTAGCATAATTATAAACTTTGATCTTAGGAGAAGAGAGGCCAGTCACAGTGTCTGGATCTATGAGTGCCCCTGGTTTACCATTCTTGATTTTGATGGTAAATCAATATGGGAGTTGTCTTTTGTGGAAAAGTGAGCTTGATAACCAAGAGAGTGGTAATTATCCAGATCAATTATCCCAATGATTGCTGTTGCAATAGTGGTATTATTTTTTACTTTCCTTCATGGTGAATCTTATCATGTCACAGGGATGGTTCAGCCTGTGCTGCGTACCATTTTTCAGAAGGAGATGCCAGCTCATCCCTGCAGGAGATCTGGGTGCCATATAAAAGAGTACAACCAGGAATGAAAGAGTTTTATCTCCGCAACTATCAGGTAATTTACAAAACTGGTTCTATAAATATCTAACTATGTGGTGTTAACACAAATCATAGGGCCACATAGTATAATTTAGAATAGGCCCCATTGCATTATGAATATCTGTTAATGGAGCATAATTGGACCTGTTATATTCTGTCACTTTTCTTATAATAACATAGATTGTTTACTGACACATATCAGGAAGTGTGGAGTTGTTTTGACACCATAATTTGGATTTTGATGCGAATACTCATACTTATTGATATCGTTGAGACAAATCTTTAGTATTTAGAAGCTAGCCTTTTATTTATATGACTTTACAATTGGTTAAACTAAAAGAAGCAATTGTACAAGTTTTCTTTTTACACAATTTGCCAAACATAAATATATTTTTTTGATGTATAGTACAGATTGTTTTGGTAACAACAAACTCAAATGTATTATTTATTAAGTATCATATAAATATTTTTTTCATTTATCTAATGTTTTGGCATGTAGAGAAAAAAAGAAAAACATGAATAACTCCAAAATAGACAAAAAAAATGTTTGGTAGTGTTTTATTCCATACCCTGTAATGTCTCTGTACACCAGTACATTAGGCTTGGAATGGTGCATAACTATATAAACTTTCTAGTTAGAGAAAAGACGACAGTCTATGGGTGCCTGACAGTATTCCTTCCTCCCATGCATCTGCCTCCAAGATGGGCAGTTTGAATGTCCTCATTGAATGCTAAATAATTTTGTAATAGATCTTGTGTTCCGGGGCAGTCCAGGAGTTTCTCTGATGACCTGAGCTTTGAGTTGAGTCTTGCTCAGCCTAGGGAATCCCCAACAGTGGACATCTACTCCCTAGAGCAGTGCAGGAACCAACTGCAAGCTCAGGTCTTCATTCACCCTGACATTTACTATAAACTGTACTAGGCATACCCGAGAACAAAAGAGACCTAGTCACTCAGTACCGAAAATGACCTGACCCTGGTATTGAAATGTTCTAAGATTCCGAGTATCAAAGTTTTAATGTATTGTGCAAATCTACATGTGAGGCAGTTGCACATGTCAGAAAAAAGTGAAACAGGGAATAAGAAGCTAAAAGAACAGCAGATCCTGCCAGAGGACACACACACAACTATGTCAATGTGCTTGGTGTACAATTCTTCATCCTGGTAGTAGATGTCGTGTATGGAGTGATTAAAGGTATTGAACAAATCCCAGTGAATTCTAATGGAACTATTATTTGACTTGTGATGTCTGTCAGGTGAGCAGTTATTTATGATATCAAGACTATTCTGGACAGAAAAAACTATGAAAATGTGCACAATACCAAATAAATGAACTTCCCACTTTCTATCATTAATATTTCTAGATTCACCAAAGAGCAAGTGAGTGTGTCAGAGCTGTGAGAATTTTGGAGGACATAGATAATGGACGACAAGTTTGTAACATCATGGACTCTGACTTCAGACTAGATTCTTTAAAGGTAATCACCAAAAATATACAAATTCTCAAGGAAAGCTGCTTTAGCAAGAAGAATGTCAATAGTGTGAGTTCAAGGAAAGCTGCTTATTATTTAGCATCAGCTTCTATATGTACATCTATCTCAGTAGTTATCATCTCCTTCTCGTGTATTTTTATTATAATACAGGCACACTTAAAGGGAACCTGTCATCAGAAATTGGCCTAGCAAACCACTAGCACTATGTTGCCAAGCAGCTGAGCAGCTTCTAGATGGTGTTTCTTTCATGACCTGGTGTGGTGGCATCATGTAGAAAATTAACTTTGAAGTGATATGTAAATGGACTTATGAAGTCAAGAAGGCGGAGAGTTTAACAATGAAGTCAAGGTTTCCTTGTCTTAGAATGCACCCTTTACTGTAATTGATGGCCCTGTGTCCAGAGACATCATTGATCAGATCTCCTGAAACCTGGCGCATGATGTCAATCACAGGGCTGGAGGTGTTCAGAGGAAGGGTGAGCTTGACGTCAGTGTTAAACTCTCCGCCTCCTTAACTTTATACATCTAACTTACATTTCACTGTAAGGTTGATTTTCTATATGATGCCATCAAGCTGGACCATGAAAGAGACATAATCTAGAAGCTGTCGACTGCTTGACTACATACTGGTAGTGGTTTACTGGACCAATAAATGACAGGTTCCCTTTAAGAACACTTGACTTTCAGACGACCCCTAATTACATGTGGACCTTTCTGCCTACTGTGACCTCTGATGCTTTATATTAGTCCTAGGCTGCAATGATCAGGTGAAAAGTGTCTGTAATGAACCTTTATTGATAATTTTGCCCAGAGTTAAAATTATAAAATATATAGTTCCCATTTACTTACATATTCAACTTAAGAACAAACCTAAATAACCTATCTGATACGTAACCTAGGGACTGCCTGTAATCCGTTATCCTACTATGCACCAGAACATAGGTGTTTGATGAGTTAACTGTGGAGTACTTCTACTTATCTACAAAATTACCCAGTCTCTCTGAGCTTTTCCTTCCTTCTCTGACCCCATATACTTTGCCCTCTCTTATCCTCTAATGAAATGTACATTAGCTTGCTGGGTGCATGGAGAGAGCTGTCAAGGAACATCAGAAAAATACACTATATAATCATATTACTTCCCATACATGTGAGTGTATGTAATGCTGCTTCTGGAGTGTTTTATTGCCCTGCTAACTGTTACAAAGGGCCCAGAAGCTCTCACTATGCCACCTGCCAGGGGAAAAAATGCCTACAGGAGGAAAAATATGCAATATTTCAAGATGGCACCGGCACCTCTTTGTTTCCTCTGGAACCTACCCAGAAAGAGATAGCAGAGCTTGAAATTAGAGCAGTCAGTACATGGGAATAAAACAGAGACTGTTTGTTATTTCAAGCACTAAAGTGAATATATTAACCCCTTTGTGACTGAGGGTCATTGGCGCCTGAATGTCAAGGTTAATTTTTGCAGTTCTGTTACTCACTTCTTTAAATGATGATATATTTGGAAAATGTTTACATTTCATAACAATTTCAACAGTTTTTTTAAACCCTTCCCACATCCTGACATAACTTTACGTCATAAGGTGCGGGTAGTTACCACACTAAGACATACATTTATAACAGGATAAAAAGTGATCAAAAAGTAACATTTACCTCGACATGATGTAATAACCCGCAAAAATTTGTAAAACTATTTCTCTGTCATGTAGAGGTACCCCACATGTGCATACACAATGTTGTATGGGCGCACAGTGGAGGGGAAGAGGGATGTTTGCCTTTTAGAAGCCAAGGATGCATTTGGAGCCCTACTGGTACAAAACAGAGGAAACCCCGAAAAGTAACCCTAATTTTTGAATGCACACCCCTTATTTAGGGACAATGAAGGGATAGAGGTAATGTTTTCTACTGACAGTTTACGAAAATATATTTAATTTTGGGGCTTAATTTGCCTGAAGGGTTTTTTTTTTTTTAGGAAATTATTGCTAAATATTTTGGCATCTTGAAAACTAATACAGACCTCAAATTAAATTGACAATGATGCATCAATTACATACAGAAGAGGGGACGTAATTTAAAAGATCCACTAGTTCACAGCCATTTAACACCTTGTAAAATACCTACATGGACACCAGTGATACCGAATGGGACACACAAATGTGAATGGCTTGTAGTTCATGAGAAAGGAGTAAATTAGTGTCAAGCAATGTGACTGGGAAAAGCCACATGACAAAAGGATTTATGAACAGTAGATCAGATGGGGTCATAATCGATTCTAGCATTTTTGCTGCCTGAGGCAAAAATTGAAAAAGTCCCCGAACCCCCCACCCCCCGGCGACTGATGATGCTACCTCTCACAAGTAGTCAATCATTAGACACAGACATTAGTTACATCTAGTTCTTTACAGGTGATGATCTGTTCCATCAAAAAGACGGCTTCTTTAGGATTTCTCCCGGCCATGACTTACTTCTGCTGAATTCAAAGTCAAATGACTTCAGCTCCATGCAGCACAACTCCACACTGCGCCCATAAAAAAAACAATGACTATGAGTAAGAGCGGTTAGCTCAAAACGCATCAGTCCTGTACCTTTTTGATATGCATATTAGTTTTTAGCTCCAATAAAGACTTTATATTGCATTAGAACCATCGTGCCGGAGGATTTTCTGAATTTGCAAAAATTCTGGTGTGGTTTCGGGCTTAAAGTATTGAACGCCCAATGACGTAAAATATGTACATCCAGTAATAGCGTGTCATTAATTAACCCTGAAAACACTGTTACAATTTTAAAATACAATGTAATTAAGAACAAAAGAAACACGTATACCAGTATGGTTAACACAAGACCATCCTAAATAAAACAACTTGTGGCCACTTTATCTATATTTTCTACGACTATTTTTCTGAAAAAAGAGCCACCTTGTAAAGACCCACCGTATCACGCGCATGCGCGGGTGATGAACTGCCCGGAACTCTGTCCACATAAAGGCGGCGGCATAATTGATTTTTCAGGTAGTATGTATTTCCCAGCGTTTGGCGAGTCCGTACTACCGGTGGCAAAATACTTCCTCTTAAAGGGTCCACAATCTGCCACCCGAGGAGAGGACTTCACCCTGCCTCATGGCAGATGCGGCCCTGGATGGGTGTTATATCTCATTACGTGTAGGATATGTCAAATCCAGTACATGGGTAAAACCTACAGAGAAGTGAGAGTCAAGGAACACAGTGGCAAGACATGTAAATGATCTCCATGGAGGGATCCCAGATATCCTAAGGTTCCAGGGAATCGAGTTAAAGGGGAATTCTCATTTCAGCAAATTAGTGTTATTGTTTGTATAATGAAAAGTTATTCATTTTTCAAATATACTTTCTGTATCAATTCCCCACAGTAGTCTAGATCTCTGCTTGTTGTCCTTCTATACAAAGCTTCTATGTTTACTTCCAGTGGACAGAAATCTGACCATGGTCACAAAGGTGCACGGCTCATTAGTATCATAGGAAGTAATCAGAGCTGTGTGATATAATGAGCCGTGCAGCTGTGTGACCATGGACAGATTTCTGTCCACTGGAAATAAACAATGATGCTTTCTATAGAAGGACAGCAAGCAGAGATTTAGAAAACTGTTAGGAATTGATACAGAAAGTATATTGGAAAGTTTTAATAATAAAACTTTAATTATACAAACAATAGCATTTCTTTGCTGAAATGGGAATACTGTACACCTTTAATTAACCCAACCATCAGAGGAGGTAACAGGGATCCCAGGATATTACAGAAAGAGGCAAGACGGATATTCACCATGAACACAGTCAAGCCGTTGTGAATGCTGATAGGTCGGGGCATAAGGATGCTCACCCCCAGTAGGCAATCACTAAGAGTCAAATAGATGGTGTCTAGCTGGGTCGCCTACAGCCATAACAGCGCTGACATGATACAGGCAGAGATTGAAAGAGTCAGCGTGAAGTATTTAAAGATCTAGTTAGTTTAGTGTCTATCTGTAAAACAGAGGAATCTTGTGGTTGCAGGTTATAGGCTGTTTGCTGAACAGTGCCTGCAGAATATATGACTACTGGGTCTAGAGCTGGCATATACTGATAGGTGAGGAAACATGTTAGGTGCTGTGATATGTGAGTGTAATGAGACAGGAATGCTTTGTAACACCTATTATAAAGAGATTGGCACATATGCACCTTGTCTAGGGCTGACTACATGGTACACAAGATAGGGAATGGCTAGTCTCACAATCAGCTGATGGTAGAGAGGCAAAACAGTACTTAAAGGGGTTATCCGGGTTTAAAAAAATTTCTTATGGCCGGGCTGGGGAGGGCTATTTAAACATAATAAACATGTACTTACCTCCACCGGTGCTGCCGATGTCCCGCGCCGCGGCCCGTCTTCTCCGTGTGCCGGTTTCAGTACAAGGGCGCACAGGGAGCTTCCGGCCGCACCATCTCCCAGCGCTTACAACGCTGAGAGATAGGGACGGATGGGAGGAGCTGTCCACATCGCGTTCCGGAAGCTCCCTGTGCGCGGCTTCCGTGCCCCTGTAAACAAACAGGGGCACGGATCGAAGAGACCGTGGCGCGGGACATCGGCGGCGCCGGAGGAGGTAAGTACATGTTTATTATGTTTAACTAGCCCTCCCCAGCCCGGCCATAAAAATTTTTTTAAACCCGGATAACCCCTTTAAGTGATAAGTGATACACAGAGTATCCCCTAGTGGTTGTTTTTTGTGAGTACATACAAAGAGATTCAAGCTACAAAATAGGAAAGTAACCCTTGGAAGCCTGAATGTGAGAAAAAAATAGTTTTACTTATAACCCATGGTTTTAATATTAATAATATAATAAATATTTTTAAAGGGGAATTCATATCTGGCAATTACATGCAATTTAATTTATCTGCCATATACTGTACATACATTTCTTGGGTGGCTAGAGGATATCATTCCTCCTACTCTGTCTACGCTAGGGGGTATCCATACTCATATCCAAAGCGCTTCCCATAGAAGTCATACAGGTAGCGCCAGATCACTTTGGCCGGTATGTAGTAATACATTGTGCCCTACAGGGATTTACCTTCACAATAGCGTTAATCTTTGTCCCCCCTCCCTTTGACCCAACTGTGCTGCACCTAATCTCCAGTAAACTGGCTGACATGCCTCCCAGTCCGGTCCTTTGCATAGGAGACTTTAATGCAGTCCCTAATACCTCCTTGAATCGCACAAGCTCGGTCCGTCTGAATGAGTGGCTCACTTCTCTAGATCTCGCCGATGCTTGGCGTGGTAAGCACCCTCAAGAGAGAGAATACTCGTTCTATTCCTCTGTGCACAAGAGCTTTTCTCGGATTGATTTGGCCTTTGTCTCCCCAGATATGTTACCGCACTTTGATCAAGTATCCTATTGCCCGCGCAGTGCATCAGACCACTCTGCCTTGCTCATCAGCTTCCTTGTAGGATCCCCCAGCAACTCCCACTTATGGCGCCTGCACCCGGCCTGGCTCCTATCCCCAGCGGTCCAGAGTACTGTTAGGGCAGCACACAGCGAGTTCTGGGACGTACACTCAACCCATCCTGATCCCCTTCTAGTCTGGGACTCATACAAGTCGTCGGTGCGGGGAGCATTTATGTCTGGGGTAGCTGGCCATAGAAAGTCACTGAATGCGCAAGAGGAAAGGCTGACCGCTGCACTAGTGACTGCAGAAAACGAATATCTAGAGAAGCCTACTCCGGGCTTGGGCTCAGGCGCAGAGGAACCATCTAGCTGTAGTGAAGGAGCACCCAAGAAAGTGCCTGCTAGCCAGGGAAGCGTCCATCTTTGAATTTGGAGATAAAAATGGGAAGCTTTTTGCGTATCTCTTGTCCTTGTGCTTCCGTTCCCTCTATCCTTGACGGTAACGGAGCCTTGATCACAGAACCCCGGGCCATAAACATGGTTTTTCACGAATTCTACTCTTCTCTCTACAGCTCCAGACTGTCCGCCTCTTCCGTCGAGATTTCCAGATTCCTTGATAGTCTCCCACTCTGGAGGCTCACACCAGCGCAGTCGACAGAGCTTGATGCCCCGCTCTCGGCGGAGGAGGTGGAACTGGCCATCCAATCTTTACCCCCGGTAAGACACCTGGACTTGACGGGCTGGGAGGTGAGTGGTATAGGGATAACTGTGAGACTCTGGTCCCCCATCTCCTTAGCCTGTACTCCGCTGCGATTGACAATGTTTCCCTCCCGGACTCCATGCGAGAGGCCCTTATTGTAGTTCTTCCTAAGCCTGGTAAGGACCCGCTACTTCCGGAATCATGCCATCCAATTTCCCTCCTAAACTCAGATGTTAAAATACTTGCAAAAAATTCCGGCAACAAGGCTTAACAAAGTAATATTATTCTTGGTTCACCCGGACCAGACGGGCTTTATGCCTGGGAGGGTAACTGACATAAACATACAAAGACTACATCTAAACATAGCAGAGGCGGAGAGGTAATCAGACCCTGGGTTTATATTATCCTTAGACAATTGCAAGGCATTTGATTCTGTGGAGTGGTCCTATTTGTGGACCCTCTTGCCCAGGCTGGGTATTGGTCCTCGCTTCACAGCACTAGTTAGATTACTGTATAACGACCCTAAGGCTAGGGTAAGGACCTATCTTAATATCTCACCCACTCTCCCAATGGCCAGGGGCACTAGACCGGGTTGCGCACTATCTCCCCTCCTCTTCGCACTTGCCATTGAGCCCCTCGCTGTGGCGATCCATCACTCCGATAGCATTAAGGGCATTACTAGAGGTACTATTATTGAAAAGGTATCCCTGTATGCTGATGATACACTGGTATACCTTGGGGATGTGGGCCCCTCTCTGGAATCCCTTCTGTCCCTGATAGAACGCTATGGGGGGTTCTCGGGTCTCTGGGTTAACTGGGATAAATCAGCCCTTTTTCCCTTATCAGATGTAGGGGTATACTCGCTCCCCGTCCCGGTCCAGGTGGTGTCCACTTTTAAATATCTAGGAGTCCAGGTGTCACACAAGGTTCAGACATATACGGAATTAAACATTACTCCCCTGATAACTGCAACGGAATCGCGCCTAAAGCCTGGTCCACTCTCCCCTTGTCCCTGTACGGGCGTATTAACATATTCAAAATGATCTTCCTCCCTAAATTTCTATACCTTTTTTATGCTTGTCCTATACTACTCCCCAAGAGCCTGTTTAAACGCATAGACAGCATTCTCAGGTCCTTCTACTGGCAGGGTGGTGCCCCGCGCTTCAGTCTAGCGCTACTTCAAGCTTCCAAGTCTAGAGGTGGACTGGCGGTCCCTGATCTGTATCTTTATTACCTGGCTTCCCAGCTAGTATATGCCCAGTGGTGGATAGACATAGACATGTGGAATTCGGTTCCTATGAAGCCCTTACAAACCTGCTGTACAGATATAAGTCCCCATCTGATACCCCACTTCCCCTATGTACGGTAGCGGTGTGCTGGCGTAGGGAGCAATCCCTAGTAGAAGCGAGCATCTCTCCCCCTCTCTTGCCTAGGACTCCATTGTGGCTCAATCCATGGCTCTCCCACTTCCTCTCCCTCCCAGGCTGGACAACGTGGGGGGCGGCTGGGGTGAAATTTGTAGGCCTGCTCTTATCCCCGGATGCAGAATTACTCAGCTTTAACGAGATATGGGAGAGGCATACTGTACCCGATACGGCTAGCTTCCACTACATGCAACTGCGACATGCATTCAAAGCCCAATTCGGCTCCTTTAGCCTGACAGTGAAATTCTCCAAACTAGAGACTCTGATGAGTACCTCGGACCTCCCTAAGCCACTCACTCAGTGCTATGCTCTTCTACAAGAGCAAAAGTCCAGACCATTTGATAGAGCCCTCGAATGCTGGAGACAGGATATCCCTGACCTGTCGGATGATGACCGGAGGGAAGTCGAACTGTCCTACTTCACATCTGTAGTGAGTGCGAGGGACTTCCTGATCCAATCTAAATTCCTCCATCAAGTATATTTCACCCCTGCTAGACTATTCCGCATGGGAGTAATGCCTAATGATCTTTGCTTTCGCTGTCAGACTGAAGCCGGATCCTTCCTGTACTGTGTATGGTCCTTCCCTAGGGTTCATGCCTTCTGGTCCGAAGTGCTGGAATTCCTAAATCTACACTTTGATTTCCCACGCTTAATGTCTCCCTCTGTGTGTCTCCTCGGCATCATATATGAAGTTATCAATGGCCACTATGACAAAATTTTCTTTAAGTTTGTCTTATATTATGACCGGAATGTGGTGATGATGACCTGGAAGGACCAGGATCCCCCACCATTAAAAAGATGGATACTACTTATTAACAGTGTCATTCCCCACTACCGGTCCCTGTATGTCAACAGCAAGTGTCCCCAAAAGTTTGATCGCATCTGGTCCAGATGTTGCGTGACTCCCCATACAGCCTTATAATCACCTCTGGTATCTACTTCTCTCCATAATGAAGGAGACTGAGTATGCTGGTGTGTGTGCCTGTGTGACTAATTGTCTATGTGTCAATAGTTATTTGCGATCATTTATTGTGCGATATCCCTCAGTTAATATTGAAACACAGTAAGATCCTGATTGTTACCATGGATGTTATTTAATAATTCTGCATTGCGGGGAAGAAAGTATGTAACAGACAATCGTGTTCTTTGGTTTTGTTTATTGTAATTGTAAAAATTTCAAAAACTGCAAAAATAAATTCTTTTAAAAAAATCAGTACAGAGACACGGCGCAGCACCACTGCTTCTGCGTCTGTGCATACATTCAGCTACACAGGTCACGCAACTGACGTCATTGCGCGACCTGTGTAGCGTTGAGGAGGCTGACACTTACTAGCTGTCAGGTCTCCTCCGTCCATGTAGCTCCGCGGCTTGGTGTAAGAGGCACTGAGCAGTGACGTCACTATCCCGCGCCTCTACACCAAGCTACCGAAGACTGAGGGAAGACGGGAAGAAACCTGCGCCAAAGGGGTGAGTATTATGTTTTTTTGGTTTTTTTTAATAATAGAATGGGGGCATTAATTATGTCTGGGGCGGGGGGGCATTGTTCTATCTATCTGGGGCTGGCAGGGGGCATTATTGTATATCTGGGGCTAGCAGGGGCATTAATTATATGCCTGGGTCGGGGGGGGGGATTATTCTATATCTGGGGCTGGCAGGGGGCATTAATTATATGTCTGGGGCAGGGGGGGATTATTCTATGTCTGGGGCGGGGGGGATTATTCTATATCTGGGGCTGGCAGGGGGCATTAATTATATGTCTGGGGCGGGGGGGATTATTCTATATCTGGGGCTGGCAAGGGGCATTAATTATGTCTGGGGCGGGGGGCATTAATTATATGGCGGGGGGCATTGTTCTATCTATCTGGGGCTGGCAGGGGGCATTATTGTATATCTGGTGGTAGCAGGGGGCATTAATTATATGTCTGGGGCGGGGGGATTATTCTATATCTGGTGCTGGCAGGGGGCATTAATTATATGTCTGGGGCGGGCTGGGAGCATTATTCTATGTCTGGGGCAGGCAGTGGGCGTTATTCTATGTCTGGGGCAGGCAGGGGGCATTATTTCTATGTCTGGGGCAGGCAGGGGGCATTAATTCTATTTCTGGGGCAGGCTGGGGCCATTAATTCTATGGGGTAGGCCATCTGCCAACAATTTGTCTGTAATAACCCCACCCACATTATCTGACCACACCCACTTTCTTGACTCCGCCCATAAAATGGGGCCACTTTTATACTTTTTTCCAGGGGCATTTTAAATTCCCAGTCCGCCCCTGCCGGTGTTTAACCCCGTAACGGAAAATATTGCCCAAATATCGCTGTACAGTCCTCAAAAGGGTAGCATTGAAAAGGTCATGTCAACTCCCAAAAAATGACAACATACACAGCTCCGTAAGTAGGAAAAAGTTATTAGCAACAAAAGATGCCAAAATAAAGATTTTTTTTTAATTTTTGTAAATGTATAAAGAAAACATAAAATCTATATAAAATTTAGTATCTCTGTGATCTGATCGTAGTGACCCAAAGAATAAAGGAGACATGTCATTTGGGGCATACAGTGAAATCCGTAAAATCCAAACCCATGAGAAAATAGCGCAAATGCATTTTTTCCCTACTCCTCTACTGATCACTCCAATCACGGAGTTCCCCATAACTCTGTTAGAGACAAAAAGACATCTTTCCTCAGTGCCCATTCTGCTTCCTTCAGAGTTTTCCTGCTTAGAAAATCTGCTGATTGTCTTTGCCTTTCAAATGTACTGCTATTATGGAGTTGAGGTTTTTCTCTGCCCATCTGAACAATCAAAAGCCAGTGATCAGTAAAATCCTATAAGAAAATGCTACAAGAAAATGAAGCAAATTTTTTTTTTCACCAATTTCACTGCATTTGGAATTTTTTCCCACTTCCCAGTACACAGCATGGAATATTAAATACCGTCACTATGAAGTGCAATTTGTTATGCAGAAAAGAAGCCTTTACACAGCTCTTTACATGGAAAAATAAAAAATTCGTAGATTTTTGAAGGTGGGTAGTGAAAATTGTAAATGAAAAAGGGCCTAGTTGTTAAGGGGTTAACTTGTAGCCAAACTTTCCAGTTTCACTGACTTAGGAAAAATGGGGGAGATGTATCAATGTATCTATGCCAGAAAATTGGAGTCATTTGCACCTGACTCGCCAAAAAAGGTAAGTAAAAAGGTCCTTGGTAACTAACGAGCGTCACCGGACAGAAAATATCTGTGCACCAGAAAGGGCGAGCATAAAGATAGTGCAGGAAAAAATGACACTCAGACTGTGGTGAAAAAGTTTGCCCAGCATGTGGTATTTGATCATTTAGGGTAAGTGAATGACTACTTTGTCTCCCACAAGATTGTATATACATCATATGCTTGGGTACTGTGGTGGTGTACATTATGCTAAAGAACATGGCACAAATGGGGTCCCACACCTCATAGTTAACCATAGAGCAGTTCTGATGGGATAGATCGGGCGGCCGGAAGCGGTATGATGTGAGCGTACCGCTCACCGCTCCCCCCCCTCCCGCGGCAGCCCAGCGTGACCAGCCGCCGCACGCAACCGAACCCCCGGCATGAGAACGCTGCCCTAGCTGTCGTCCAGGTAAGCGCTGCTTCGCGCAGAAGACACCTGCTCCCGGTATTTTCAGCATGGAGAAGGCTGCTGCACAGAACGTCTGGATGGTCTGAGAAGGGGTAAAGCGGCAGAGAACGGTGGTGGTCCCGTTGGTCCCCGAGTCGTGGTCCTGGCTGAGGTGCAGTGGCGTGTGGGGCCAGGCCTAATAGCCTTGTATGCGTATCCTCGGTGTGGGCTTTTGAACACCGGCTCTCCAGAGAAGCCCATGGGCTGTAGATGGAAAGCTACAGGAACGCCAGGAAGCAACGATTGCCTGCGTACGCCTGAGATGTGAATATATGGCCAGCAGGCTGAAGGTGGTGAGATATTCCATCCTGTTGTTGGGCTCTAACTGTGTTCTGCTTGTGCCTCTCCCAAACGTTTAACCTGTAGCTATTAACCCTTCTCTCTGGAACTTGCTTATACTTGCCTACTAACACTCACCTATGGTGGACTATGCGAGAAGGGGATGAAGTCTGTGTTTAAAATCGTGTTTCCTTGTATTAAGGAGGACTTCTAGTTTAAGTAAGGAATAAATATCTTAGGAATATGTATCTTCTCTGCGGCTGCTGATAGTAATAAGAATCCGGATAACTGCTAATATTCTAACTTTTACCTAAGCCGCTGCTTCTCGCTTACTAACACCTAAAGACGTATATATAACTGACTGTACGCATGAAAGAAGATCTGATTATTGGAAAATAAGAGAGAATAACTACTAAAACATAGTCGACTTGTGGCAGTCATTGGATTTAGAATTTGGGAGCCAGATTTAAAGCTATTGGAGCAGGTCTTTTTTTTTTTTTTTTTTTTCTTTTTTAAAAAAGGTGTTAAAAAAAACCATATTTGGAGGACGGGAAGCTCCAGCTCTGCATATCTGAATCCTTGTGACTTGTTGGACTATAACATCTACTTATATTCTAACTCTCACTATAGTCTCCTTTAAACATTTAACCCACAGCTGGCCGACTCTCTCTTATAATCCTGCTTTCACTTGCCTACTAATATCTAAAGCTAAAATATAACCGACTGCATACCTGAAAGAAGGCTAGATTACATTGGTGCATCCCGTGAAGAACAAAAGAATAGCTATTGAAAGCAGTCGACCTGTTAGTTGTCTTTGGATCTACAATCTGTATTTGTATATTTATGTATGTTCTGCAAGCTCTATTTAAAATGATAGAGTTGATTTACATTTAAAAGAGCATTATTGGATAAAGCACTGTTTTGAATGTGTTAAAATAACTATAACTGGAGGACGGGAAGTTGGAATAGAGTGACACTGCCTTCTTAGCCCCTCTTGCCTGAATCTCTGTTGCAACGGATTCGTGAGAATACCATAACCCGTTGGTATAGCAGGGGAGAGGAAGGGTTGGCAGTAGCACGACTAAGATTTAGCCTCTGCTGTATAACTAGGGACAACTAACAGAGAGTGGGATTGACCTGCTTTTATTGTCTAATATGATGGCACGCTAAATTGTTATAAGTGGGGTGCTGTTTACGGGGGATAAGCCCTCAGGTTACCCCTGAGTTACGCTGAGGGAAGGAACTTAAACTCATAACAAGCAACTCGCTAGACAAGAGGAAAGGGAAGAAAGGGAAATGGTGCCTAAAACAGATAAATCAGATAAAAGGAAATCTCAAGGGGTGGTGTCACCAAAAGAAAAAGGGACCCTAAAAGGAGAGAATAAAAAGGGACCCTAAAAGGAGAGACACCCCTGAAAAAGATCTTTGATGAGGTAGGATTCTTAGATATATGGAGACAAAAATATCCAAAAAAATAGCATACTCATGCTTTAGTAAGTCACACAAAGGCATGTCCAGGATAGATCTCGCCTTAGGTAATGGGGCCTGTATAGAACATGTAGCGAAAATGACATATGAGTTTAACACTATATCGGATCATTATCTTATAGTATTAGATGTAAGAAGTAAGCGTGTAAGTGGGGGGAAAACACTACCCTTCAGAATTAATGCCCATTGGTTGACAATATTGGATATGGATCAAGTTTTGATGGAGGAGATAGAGGTATTTTGGGAAGAGAATAAAAGAAGTATGGATATAAGGATTGTTTGGGACGCATTAAAATCCCATATCCGGGGATTTTTATTCAATAAGATTCATTGGGTGAGGGAATCTAAACGTATACAAGAACGAAAGCTAAAAGAGAACATCTAGGAATGTAGGGAAAATTTTGGAGCTACACCAAATGTGGAGAATTTCGAGAAACTGAATACAGCCCATAAGAAATTGTCAGATGAGTTAATAGAGAAGGCAGAACACGCTAGTTTTTTTGCAGGATATAGGAAATACTATGAAGGGGAGAAACCAGGTAAGATGTTAGCTAAGGTGGTACAAAATCAAGACCACAATCGGGGCATAAATGTAATCAGGACCAGGAAGGGGCATTTGACAAATGACAAAAATATAATCCAGAGGGAGTTTGTAGACTTTTTCTCTGAATTGTATTCTTCAAACTTAACACAAGGGGTAGATAAGATCACAGAATATCTTGAGGGGATTGAGTTCCCGCAATTAACGTGTGATCAAAAGGGAAAATTGGACAAATTAATTACCGTGAAAGAACTGGATGAGGCCCTCGGGACCATAGTGGGAAACACAACCCCTGGATCGGATGGAATCCCGTTTGAATTGTATCGGAGATGTGGAAAGGTGTTAATACCGATCCTAGCTGAAGTATTCACTGGAAAAAGAAGGGCTATCGGCCTCAATGAAAGAGGCAATAATTACACTTATTCCCAAAAAAAATAAAGCGAACACAGAAATAGAATCATACCGCCCGATATCTTTAATCAACACAGATATTAAAATATACGCAAAAGCCCTTGCCATAAGACTGAAAGCGGTTATTGGGGGTTTGATCCATCCAGACCAGTCTGGGTTTCTCCAAGGTAGATATATGTCTAGCAACATCAGGAGGCTTTTCGCAGGTATACAGTTGGGCCAGAGGGGGGACCCGCTCCATCCTGTCGATTGACGCAGCTAAGGCTTTCAACAGGGTGGAGTGGATCTTCCTCTGGGAGGTATTGAAGGGTTAGGGGTTTGGTTTACAGTTTGTGAAATATATTCGGTTATTGTACTTGGACCCAAAGGCCAAAATAAGAATGGGTCAAGACTTGACGGAAGAGTTCAACATCTTAAGAGGGACGAGACAGGGACACCACTAGCAATAAAGTGCAGGAATGACACAGGTATCCTAGGGTGGAGTTGTAACGGGTCAGAGGACAAAATGTTATTGTACGCAGACGATATACTGTTTACTGTAGAACAAACAGAAGAATCTATTCCGATTATTATGGACACTATAGCGGAATTTGGCAAATTTTCTGGGCTAGAAGTTAATTGGAATAAATCCTGCCTGCTTCCGGTAGAGGAATTTTCTATTGAAAATAGGGGGAACTTGACAGTTTTGTCTAAAGGAGATACTATAGAATATCTAGGTATTAAAGTTTCTGCTAATCCGAAGGAATATATTGGAAATAATTTAATACCACTAATACAAAAGATTCGGAAAAAATACACATATGGGTTAACCCCTTCCCGACATTTGACGTACTATTACTGCATGGCGGGAGGTGCGTTCCCGCAATATGCAGTAATAGTACGTCAAACTTCTGGCCCCGGCTCCTGAATGGAGCCGGGGCCAGAAGCTGCGGGTGTCGGCTATATAACCCTTAACACGCCGCGGTCGCATTTAACTGGATTCGGACAACCCCCCCCCCCCCCCCCCGCGCGGCGCTTACTTTCACAAAAATGTTCTAAAAAGTGATCAAAAAAAATTATGTGCCCCAAAATGGTACCAATTGAAAGAACAACTCAACACGTAAAAAATAAGCCCTAAACTAGCTCCGTCAAAAAATATTAAGGTTAGGTTCCCGAAAAGATGGCGATGCAGAAACAAATGAGATTTCCTCTATATTAGTTTTTATCCAGTAAAATTGTAAAAATAAATGAAAAACTATATAAATGAGGTATCACCGTAATCGTAGTGATCTATAGAATGAAAATATTATAGTATTTTTAGTGTATGGTGTACGACCCCCAAAATATACAAAAAAAAAGAAACCCCAAATTGACAATTTTCTTTTCCTCCATACATTAAAGAGTTAATAAAATCTCATCGAAAAGCTTCAGACCCACTTAAATGAAGTATTTGTAAAGTGCATCTCATGTCGCAAAAAATAGGGCCATATATATCCATATTGCCAAAAAAATAAAGATTGTATAGCCAATAAAAAGTGACAATGCATAATCTGCTCTGAATGGCGCAGCTTCCATTCGATGCCCTGGCGTGTGCCCATACAGCAGGTTACCACCACATATGGGGTATTGTTATACGCGGGAGAGATTGGGGATCAAATTTTGAGGAGCGTTTTGGAATTTTATCCACTGAGAATTTGTACATTTTATGAAAAACACATTAATTTAGCCAAATAAAATATAATTTCGAAATTGCATCCGATTTTGTTTTAACCCCTGTAAACCAATTAAAGGGTTAACAAACTTCATAAAAGTTGTTTTACGTACGTTGAGGGGTGTAGTTTCTATAATGGAGTAATGTATGGGGTTTTACTTTATTTAGGCCTCTCAAAGTGACTTGAAACCTGAGCAGGTCCCTCAATAGTAGGATTTTGCTTTTTTTATGAAAATGTGAAAAATTGCACGTGACGTTCAAAGCCCCATAACATCTTACAAAAATAAGAGTATGCATAAAAAACCACGGAGGTATAAAGTAGACATTCGGTGAATGTTAGTTATTACGTTTTTTGGTGTTATGACTCATGTGTGGAAAAAGTAGAAAATTTTCACCAAATATCTGATTTTCTCATAAATAAATGCAAAACATACCACCAAAATTTTTTAACTAACATGAAGTACAAAGTGTCACGAGAAAACAATTTCAAAATCACTTGGATATGTTAAAGCGTTCCAAAGTTATAACCATTTATAGTGTCAGAGGGCAGATTTGAAAAAATGGGCCGTGTCAGGAAGGTGAAAAGTGGCTTCGGCGTTAAGGGGTTAAACTGCCCCTATCACAGTCAGATAGATTAGCATTGGTTAAAATGATCTTGCTACCCCAGCTGCTACATGTGATCACAGTTACACCCATATGGATTAGCGGTAAATTTTTTAAAATTAATGAGAGACTTTTGAATGAGTTAATTTGGGGAAGGAAGAGGGTTAGACTTAAATTGGAACATCTTTATAAACCCAAAGGAAAGAAAGGCTGGGCATTGCCAAATTGTTTTCTTTACTTTGTGGCTTCTATACTCCAATATATGTTAGGGGGGAAAGATGATAGAACAATTAAAGTTATTGCACAAAGGGTAAACATGGAGTTTAATAACGGGTTTGCTTTTTTGGAATCGGGGGTTTTGAAATTCACGGAACTAGCACGAATACCAATTTGTAGGTGTTTCAGTAAAGTATGGGATTGGGTAAGGAAGCAATATGAGTTGAACTGTAGTATAACACAGTCACCATTATGGAATAATTATTACCTAAAAGAGATGCAGCAATTTAAAGGTCGGAGATTTTGGGAAAGTAGGGGTATTGAGCAAATCGCACAATTTTTTTTTGACGGAAGGTTAATGTCATTTAATATGATTAAAGATTTATATAATATAGAGGAGAAATATTATTTTCAATATATTCAATTATATCACAGAGTTAAAACTGTAAGTAGAAGACACTACCTAAAAGTAGATAGGAGTCACTTGGTGGAATTTCTTGGGAAAATTAAAGGGGGGGGGAAACATTGTAGATATTGATTAATACATCAGTAGAGAGCAGAAATATGTATAACAAAGTCAACTGTAAGAAATAAGAATGTATATGAGTGTTGCGGATTTATGATCATGTATCTTACATTGGAATTTAGAACTATACACTCCATGTTTTTTTTAGGTGAAGCTTAAAATATTCCATTATACATTTTTTACTTCTGCTTGTACTTGATGTCTTTGTTGAAGTTTGTACATTTAAAAAGGAAAATTTAATAAATAAAGATGTTAATAAAAAAAAAACCAGGGACATATTAGGAAAGAACTTTTCTTTTTCATGACACAAATGGGGTCCCACACCTCATAAACATGATCATTATAGTCTGTAATTCCCCTCACCTATGTTTGTAAACAAAAAACTTCTCGTTGACTCTGCACTCCAGAAATGGAGTGCAATGTTTTATCCTCTCTATTAATTAATTTTCACACTTTTTCAGGGAAAGTGTGAAACTTGCCGTGAATTGGTGTAATAATTACAACTTTTCTTGTAGCTCAGCTTCAATGCAAAGAGTATTGTTTTTGGATAGTCCTGCCTGTGAAAGCTTGAACTTGATATATCCTTATGTGTGCTGCTCCTCTTTCTTTCTTATATGGCTGCATGTACACATTTCTGTCTTCTTGTAACCCTTGTGTTTGTGCATCAGTAATGCCATGCATCCATCACTCAGCATTTATGTGTGACAACTAGTCTGGGCTTTAAGGCACCCCTGACAACATGGGCCCCATAGCAACCAGTATGGCTCCTACATTGGGAGTTATAGCCATGATTAAGGTAACAAGTTCTAAGCTGTCGTATAGGACTGTACTGCTTAATCCCTTCGTGGCGGATGGTCATTGGTGCATGAATGTCCAGGTCAATTTTTTACTTTTGGCTATGTGCTTGTTTAAATGATGATATTTATGGAAAAGTTTTACTTATCATAACATTTTTTTTTTAATGTCGTGAGACTTTAAAAGCGACCTGTCACCTCTCTTTCACATATACAGCTAGTGGCATGTTTCTATAGAGCCCTGTTAACTGACACCCTTTTTTAAGCTAAAAATTGTTTCCTTCACATCCCCATAAATCAATTTTATCTTATATTACCAGGAAACAGAGGGGGGGTGTCTTGCAAAATGTACTCCATGTATGTTTCTGATGACATGAAATCAAAGCAGCCTCCATGGACTTCTACTCTTCTCCATCCTTTATGGAAGCTGCTGTGATTTCATGTGATCACATACATACAGTGCAATACGGGTACAGTTTGCTAATATTAAGGAACTGAGATGATGTCACATGACATGAATATAACACAAGGCAGAACTGTCAGTCAAAATAAGGGGGTGTGGTTCACTTGCAATCTAGAGAGAGGAGTCAGAGCCAGCAGACATGAGCCAGGAAAGCTAATTTGCATATCAGAAAAACAACTGTAATTAAGGTACAGTGCAGCTAATTTTAGGTGATATGGGGAGTACATGTAACCCAGAGTACATGTAACCCATTATAAACAACATTGTTAGTCAGGGTGGTAAAATTCTGATGACAGCTCTTTTTTAACTTGATAGGATGGTTGTATTAATAACATTTTTTTCTTTATAAAATTTGCCAATAATTGACTACAAATGTGAAAAATAAGCTTTTGAGTCATTTTTCCAATTAATTTTTTTTAAAATAAGCAGTACCTTTTACCAAAATGTGTTATAAATATGTACAGCATTATTCCATCTCCCTTTCCCAGGTTCAACTACAGATGACGAGGGTGCAAGTACTTCTGCAAAGTGAAAAGTCTTTTGCAGCTTCCTCTATATTCTTAGTTCAGCTGACAGGCTGGATGGGGGCACATCTCAAATGTCTATACCTCCTGAACCCTTACACTTAGAGACACAATTTCTGTGTCATATAAACAGGATAGTCTCCCCTTTTATATGATATATGGATTGTGCATGGATTCTTAACAGAACCAGAAATGAATAGAAAGCTGTACACAAAAATCTAATTTTATGGTATAACTTTAAGAGTGGATTTCCCCGGATCTGCTAGGCATCCATATTATATTAAAGAGGAGATTATTCTGTTTAATATGACATAAAAATTTTGTTTTTTATAAATGTCCTTTCTACACAGGGCATGTGCAAGTAGGACATATATAGCCGTATTGCAGTTGTGACAAAACTAGAGATGAATTGATGTCACCCTGTATACATTGATGTTGCATCTCCCACTCACTAACTATATTGTACCTTTATTCTTTTTATGACATACTTTGTGCTTTGTTGTAGTTCTAACTACAAGCGAAAAAATTGGTTGTTGTCACAGTCTATGGGGAATAGTCCCTTAGGACTAAGAGAGTGGACTCCCTGGACCACCGCGGGAGATAACAACCTTAGCCGCACCCGGGAGCGGAGTCTAAGTGAACTCCCGGTCTTCGCCAGAGCCCGCCGCAAAGCGGGATGGTCTTGCTGCGGCGGGAGTCACCAGGTCGCTCCACGGGTGCGACTAGGCCCACGGTGGCAGCCAAGGTAGGGACACGGGGACCACGGGAAGGCAGGCAGGACCACGGGAAGGCAGGCAGGCAGGACCACGGGAAGGCAGGCAGGACCACGGGAAGGCAGGCAGGACCACGGGAAGGCAGGCAGGCAGGACCACGGGAAGGCAGGCAGGACCACGGGAAGGCAGGCAGGACCACGGGAAGGCAGGCAGGCAGGACCACGGGAAGGCAGGCAGGCAGGACCACGGGAAGGCAGGCAGGCAGGACCACGGGACAAGGAAACACAGGAAACCAGGAATACAGGAATCGCAAAATACACAGAGGCGTCTGGAAACGCTCGGGAAACACAGGAACTCAGAGGCGTCTGGGAACGCTCAAGAAGGCTTTCTCCTCAGTAGAATGAGCTGAAGATCCGGCAGGGGATGCTGGGAGTCGCCAGGCTAAATAGCCGAGCCTGGAATGCAAGAGCCAATAAGGAGGACGCTGGCCCTTTAAGGCTGGGAGAAGTCTGGGCGCGCCCCCTCTAGTGGCAGGAGCACGCGACTGCATGGAAGCAGCATGCGGCCTACATGCTGGGAGCAAGAGTGCAGGCCGGAGCCTGGAGAGGTAAGTGAGAGCTGGGGGAGCGGGGACCGCGGCAGCAGGCACGGGTACACCCTCAATCCGTACCGAGGATCGCGGGTGTAACCGTGACAGTACCCCCCCCCTTAGGGCCCCTCTTCTCTTCTTCTTCAGCCCGCTGTTCTTTCTTCGCCTCCTCCAATTCTTCTTGGTGATGAGACACCTTAGGAGGAGAGAAGGCTCCGGGAAGACTTGGGAAGCAGGCTGGGCCGGCTCTAGGCACACCGGAGCAGCCTCAGGGGAGGTCAGAGCAGCCGTGGCAAGCTGCGGAGTCTCTGGGGCAGCCGTGGCAAGCTGCAGAGTCTGGGGCGCCACTGGAGCAGCCGTGGCAAGCTGCAGAGTCTGGGGCGCCACTGGAGCAGCCGTGGCAAGCTGCAGAGTCTGGGGCGCCACTGGAGCAGCCGTGGCAAGCTGCGGAGACTGGGGCGCCACTGGAGCAGCCGTGGCAAGCTGCAGAGTCTCTGGAGCAGCCGTGGCAAGCTGCGGAGGCTGGAGAGTCTCTGGAGCAGCATTGGCAAGCTGCGGAGGCTGGAGAGTCTCTGGAGCAGCATTGGCAAGCTGCGGAGGCTGGAGAGTCTCAGGAGCAGCATTGGCAAGCTGCCGAGGCTGGAGAGTCTCTGGAGCAGCATTGGCAAGCTGCGGAGGCTGGAGAGCCACTGGAGCAGCTGCGGGGAGCTGCGGAGCCACTGGAGCAGCTGCGGGGAGCTGCGGAGCCACTGGAGCAGCTGCGGGGAGCTGCGGAGCCACTGGAGCAGCTGCGGGGAGCTGCGGAGCCACTGGAGCAGCTGCGGGGAGCTGCGGAGCCACTGGAGCAGCTGCGGGGAGCTGCGGAGCCACTGGAGCAGCTGCGGGGAGCTGCGGAGCCACTGGAGCAGCTGCGGGGAGCTGCGGAGCCACGGGAGCAGCTCTGGGAAGCTGCGGAGCCACGGGAGCAGCTATGGGAAGCTGCGGAGCCACCGGAGCAGCTATGGGAAGCTGCGGAGCCACGGGAGCAGCTATGGGAAGCTGCGGAGCCACGGGAGCAGCTCTGGGAAGCTGCGGAGCTACGGGAGCAGCTATGGGAAGCTGCGGAGCCACCGGAGCAGCTATGGGAAGCTGCGGAGCCACCGGAGCAGCTATGGGAAGCTGCGGAGCCACCGGAGCAGCTATGGGAAGCTGCGGAGCCACGGGAGCAGCTATGGGAAGCTGCGGAGCCACGGGAGCAGCTCTGGGAAGCTGCGGAGCTACGGGAGCAGCTATGGGAAGCTGCGGAGCCACCGGAACCACGCAGGACAGATGAGGTGGTATAACTTGAGGTGGTTCAAACTTGGACTTGATTTTTGACAGGAACTTGGTATGGGTAACCATGTCCGGGTCACCACTATCCCATAGAGGAGTAGCCCAGTTCAGCGCCTCACCAGTGAGCAAAGAAAAAACACATGCCAACTTAGTGCGTTCTGGGGTGGACTGGGAGGACGTCAGCTTGATGTACAACGAGCACTGGACGACAAAACTCCTGCAAAAATTGGGGTTGCCATCAAATTTGTTTGGCATCAAAAAATCTGATCCAGAGTTTGCTACTGAAAAACATGGCTGGGGGACAGAAACAACAGGAGGAGTCACAGGAGCCTGCTGCTGGGAGGCAATAATCCGCAGGGTGGCAGCGAGTTTATCCAAGAGTTCTTTTTGCGCAGAAATCTCTTGGGCCTGCTGGGCAATAGTGCTGGGAAGGTCACCCAGAAGTAGGTATGGATCTTTGACACAGTCCATGGCTTTGGCAGAGATCATGACCTTGGCGGAGTCCATGGCCGGATCTTACTGTCACAGTCTATGGGGAATAGTCCCTTAGGACTAAGAGAGTGGACTCCCTGGACCACCGCGGGAGATAACAACCTTAGCCGCACCCGGGAGCGGAGTCTAAGTGAACTCCCGGTCTTCGCCAGAGCCCGCCGCAAAGCGGGATGGTCTTGCTGCGGCGGGAGTCACCAGGTCGCTCCACGGGTGCGACTAGGCCCACGGTGGCAGCCAAGGTAGGGACACGGGGACCACGGGAAGGCAGGCAGGACCACGGGAAGGCAGGCAGGCAGGACCACGGGAAGGCAGGCAGGACCACGGGAAGGCAGGCAGGACCACGGGAAGGCAGGCAGGACCACGGGAAGGCAGGCAGGACCACGGGAAGGCAGGCAGGACCACGGGAAGGCAGGCAGGCAGGACCACGGGAAGGCAGGCAGGCAGGACCACGGGAAGGCAGGCAGGACCACGGGACAAGGAAACACAGGAAACCAGGAATACAGGAATCGCAAAATACACAGAGGCGTCTGGAAACGCTCGGGAAACACAGGAACTCAGAGGCGTCTGGGAACGCTCAAGAAGGCTTTCTCCTCAGTAGAATGAGCTGAAGATCCGGCAGGGGATGCTGGGAGTCGCCAGGCTAAATAGCCGAGCCTGGAATGCAAGAGCCAATAAGGAGGACGCTGGCCCTTTAAGGCTGGGAGAAGTCTGGGCGCGCCCCCTCTAGTGGCAGGAGCACGCGACTGCATGGAAGCAGCATGCGGCCTACATGCTGGGAGCAAGAGTGCAGGCCGGAGCCTGGAGAGGTAAGTGAGAGCTGGGGGAGCGGGGACCGCGGCAGCAGGCACGGGTACACCCTCAATCCGTACCGAGGATCGCGGGTGTAACCGTGACAGTTGTGCAGTATTTTTTTTCTATATCACATCCTATAGATTCTTAAAGGGGTTAGGTGAGGTCCGAAATTGTTTCATATACTGTAAATACTCGTCAGCAGCGGCTGAAGTTAGAGCTGCGCACCACACGGACCTAGTGACACTGGATGGATTGCACAGAAGACTTGGGGGGGCCCTGGAAAGATTTTTTTATGAATTGGGCAAACTGGGCCGGCTGTAAAATGGGGCAGGAGGCTGCTGGCTGTAAAACGGGGCTCGGGGGCAGTTGGCTATATACTGGGGCAGGGGGCCGGCTATATACTGTTGCAGGCACTGGTTGCTATGTATTTGGGGGCAGGCGCTGGCTGCTATATATTGAAGGCAGACGCTGGCTGCTATATACTGGGGGTAGACGCTGGCTGCTATATACTGGGGGGCAGGGGCAGGCTGCTATATACTGGGGGGCAGGTGCTGGCTGCTATATACTGGAGGGCAGGCTCTGTCTGCTATATACTGCGGGGCAGGTGCTGGCTGCTATATACTATGGGGCAAGCGCTGGCTGCTATATACTGGGGGGCAGGCACTGGCTGGCTATATACTCCACCCTAGGCTTATACTCGAGTCTGGGTTTTCCCAGTGTTTTGTGATAATGTGCAAAATCAGCAGTGTATCAAATACCTATTTTTCCCACTGTGAAAATGCAATCTTTCAGATTTCCTCTGACTTGTGCTATAGAATTAGAGATTTGGGTATTTAACCCCTTGCCGCAAACCGACATAGAAGTACGTTGGTGTAAAGCAAGGGTTGTATGGAGAGTTCAAGGAAAAAGGAAGTTGACCGCTCACCTCAACTTGTCAGTCTCTGTGCTGGCTGCTGCTCAGGGACCACGAGCATGGGACGATAGAAAGCAGAAGAAACGCATGCCGCACCAGATGAAAAATAAAACGTGGTTCTTTAATTTCAATTCTTCCAATAAAAACAGTGGTAGCATTGTACAAATCAAATAAAGCTGAAGTTTTGCATCCTGGTTGACACAAGACTAGTACCAATAAAAAATGTAAGGCAGTATAGCCTACGCGTTTCGGACGCGTTACACGTCCTTACTCATGGCTGGTTTTTGTAATACTGAAACATGGGTATATATGCTCTCACTAACCACCCGCGCCTACACCCATTTCCGTGTGTGCGGGAGGAAAGGAGGAGTCATAATCTTAAAACTATATAAAAAAACCTAAAGCAAACTGCCAATACACCTTACGTGTGAACTTATTCCAACGAATAAAGATACAAACATGAACGGAGCATCCCTGTTTCTCGGAGTTAATGTATAGTACATACCCCGACCGTGTCCACGGTCTCCCGGAAGTGTACGTCTCCAACCGGAAGTTTCCCGCAGCGTTGCCATGTCAACCGATGGCATCGTCGCGGCGGAGAGAGCTCCGGACATTGCATCATGGGAAAAGTATAGGAGAACGGAATGTGGACAGCACAAAAATAGGTAAGTATGAGTTTATACAATAATTAGGTAGTGTAGATGTCCGTATGTAAAGGGAATCATCCCCCTAAGTGGACCCGCATCCTGCAATAAGCAAGATCATCAATAGTGATACATGAGTTCCCTCCTGTAGTTCATGCCCATCGGATAGCTGGTATTTAGAACCAGCGTCCAATAAGCTTCGCGGTCCACTAATATCCTATGTTCTATAATGAACGTTTCTAAGGTTGATACCTCCCCTCTATGACGTTCAATGAAATGTCTTGCTGCCCCCGATAAAGACTTTCTTTTGTCCATTTGTTGGGGGGCAGTAAGTTTGTGCCAATTCCGTATATCTCTCAAGTGCTCAAGGAATCTTAATTTAAATCTCCTGGTAGTACATCCTACATACATCTGGTTGCACATTCTACATTCAATCGCATATACAGCATAATCTGAGTTACAATTGAGATATTGTGTAATATCATATACTTGCGTATTTTCTTGGTCACTTTTGCAAAGTTACAGGTTTTACATGGGAAAGATCCACATTTGTAAAACCCTTTGTGATGTAACCATGATGATCGTTGCCGGTTCCTAGTGCCAAAATAACTGGGAGATATTTTATTACCAATTGTAGGTGATTTTTTTGGTATAATGTTGACCCCATTAGATAAAATTTTTTCTAAGTTCTCATCACTCTGTAAAATGGGTAAATACTTCAGAAAAATATTTTTAATATCTTGGAATTGGTTGGAAAATTGGAGGGTAAGACACGGTGTATCAAATGTTGTATTTCGGCGCTTTTGTTTTTCTCTGCGTTTAAGTATGTCCGTGCGATTTTTACGTGCAATCTTGGCCTCAGCCCTATCCAATATCCATTTGGGATACTTTCTATGACTAAGTCTGTCTCTAATGTCAAGGAGCTCTTGTTCATAGATTAGTGTGTCACTACAGTTTCTCCGTGACCTTGTCATTTCCCCAATGGGGACCCCCTTGACCACATGTATTGGGTGTGCACTATGGGCATGTAAGATGGTATTACCCGCCGTTTTCTTACGATGGGTGGAGGTGGAAATTGTCCCTGACTCGTCCACTGTTATCTTTAAATCCAAAAATTCTATGTGCATCTTGTCTGTAGAGAATGTGAATTTAAGATTGTATTCATTGTTGTTAATATATTCAATGAAAGCTGGCACGGCAGACACATCCCCGCTCCACACTAGTAGCAGGTCGTCTATGTATCTGCCGTACCAGCATATTACATCACTGAAGGGATTGTGTATTGTGTAAATGAATTCCTCCTCCCACATGGCCATTACCAAGTTGGCCAGCGAGGGGGAGAATTTTGCCCCCATGGAGACTCCTTGTGTTTGTAAATAAAAAATGTCATTAAACGTAAAAAAATTATGGGTCATAAGGTACCAGGTGACATCTTTCAATAGGAGTTGTAAGTTGTCCTCATAACTACTGTATTTATGAAGATGTAAATCTAATGCTTGCATGGCCACTTGATGGGGTATGGAGGTGTACAGGGAAACCACGTCGCATCCGACCCAAATATAGCCCGGACGCCACGTGACTCCCTGCAGGCCCCTCAGTACATCCCCCGTGTCCTGTAAATACCCCGGTATCCGTTTGACCAGTGGTTGCAAAAATGTGTCTAGCCATTGGCATAGTCGCTCATTGAGGGATCCTATTCCCGAAATTATGGGTCTCATCGGTGGGGGATCAATACCCTTATGGACTTTTGGCAATGCATGCATGATGGGTACAATGGGGTGTGTGTTCTTGAGGTATTCTGCCTGTTTATTTGTTAACACCCCTAATGCTACCCCATCGTCTATAATACGGAACATTTCCTGGGAGAATTTCCTGGTGGGGTCTGCCTGTAGAATGCGATAGGCTTTCTCATCGGCTAATAAATTCTCTACTTGTGTCTGGTAGAGATCGCGACTCATTACCACAACCGTGCCCCCCTTGTCGGCCATGTTTCAGTATTACAAAAACCAGCCATGAGTAAGGACGTGTAACGCGTCCGAAACGCGTAGGCTATACTGCCTTACATTTTTTATTGGTACTAGTCTTGTGTCAACCAGGATGCAAAACTTCAGCTTTATTTGATTTGTACAATGCTACCACTGTTTTTATTGGAAGAATTGAAATTAAAGAACCACGTTTTATTTTTCATCTGGTGCGGCATGCGTTTCTTCTGCGTTGTATGGAGAGGGCTCATGAGCTGAGTCTCCATACAGACTTGGTGTTTGCTGAATATTGCAGCAAACATTTCACATTATAGCACCGATCGTGGATGTTAACCATTTACATGCCACCGATACGTATGGCCACATTCCTAGGTATAGCGTTTTTTCCACTATTGCCTGATTCGCTTTGTCCTACTCGGCCACTTGTGTTTAACAAAGGCTGAAACAGCTGTGACGGCTGAAACATTGTGATTTGCATGAACCTTGTCTGAAAAATACTTGATAGCTCCTGCTCTCAGTTAATGTTCATCCATACATTTGAAGATATCCCCTCTACAAAAGTTGTGCGAGTAAATTCTTTAGCGTTCACTCAAGATATAAAGTCACTGTCTTCTTTGTTGTGTTTTAGTTTCATAAATTGTTTTCAATTGTTTTTTTTTCTTTTTAGGATAGAATAGACTTCAACAGAGTAGCTGTTATGGGTCATTCATTTGGGGGAGCAACGGCCTTGCTTAGTTTGGTAAAGGATAATATTTTCAAGTAAGTACTCGGAGCTTATTATTCAAAGGCTATAGACACCTTTGTCATGGGTAAATATTTTTTACTTTTTTGAAAGCCTAATATACAGGACAGTTGTTTGCTTCAGTTTTATAGGAATGTAGGCTAAATAAGAGAATTGAGTGTACAGCATGATACTACCTTTATTAACTTTCATGAATTGGCGCAGCCTCATTCAAGCACTGCTTTCTCCTTCTACAGGCCATGAAGGATCTCTTCTGTGTGGTACTGACATTACCCTAATGTGCTCCCCTCCATTCACCTTGCATGATTTCCCCAATGCCATGCTCAGGTCTGCAATGTAGCATCTACTCTTCTACCTTGTTTCACTTTGTAACAATGATAGGAGGAAGATAGGAGCATTATGGTTTTCACATCCACTAAAGAAAATTCCACTTTTGAATGGATTAGCCAAGAGGTTCTAATGGTGTCCAATACCGAGGCCATTAATAGTTGATTGGTGGGGAGCCAGCACACAATCACTGCCAGAAGCAGTGTGACTCTCTATCCTGTAGCAGCTGGAAGCTGTATTTATATGGAACACGTCACCAGTTTTTACCCATTAACCTACTAGCCCTGTCAGGTAGGGTATGAAATGTGCTTTCTAAAATTCCTTCATTTATGTGAATTATCGTTCATTTACCGTTAAAAAATCTCCACCAAAGTATAAATTAGTAGGAAAAAAATCATATTTTGCCTGAGAAGAGGTAAGTTTAAAGGGTGCAGGGGGTGTCACTGCAGATGCCCCTCATATTACAGATGAGAATGTCATCCATAATTTATTATCTTAAATGAATAGCAATATGCAATATAAACACAATGTAAAAGCCATGTAAATGCAAACACAAACACTGTGTGAGCGTCATGTTAATGTAAAGACAAACACCATGTAAACGCAATGCCCCATAAACGTAAACGCCACAAAAATAGGAATTCAACATGAACACGACACATATGCCATCAAGTCCAACCTATTAAATTAACTAAATCTTTTGCTTCCATAACATGTGATATTTTTCTTCTAAAGGCATTCAGGCCTCTCCAACATTTACAAATAACATCAGTCCTCACAATGTCCTGCACTAGAGTTCCACAATCTCACTGCTCTTACAGTAAAGAATCCATGGCAATGGTAGAACCACCTCTCCTCTAGGAGTAGAGGATGCCCCCTTGTTTTGACCACAGGCCTAAGAATAAAATTATCATTTGCAAGATCCCTAGATTATACCTGGAACTGAATTCTGAACAGTCACATGGCTTAAATTTAATCCCCAGACCACCACCATAGCACCCCGACGTACGTCGGAAGTGGCGGCGAAACATACGTCAGGGTGCTGTGGTGGTGGTCTGGGGTTTCATGACATGTCGGAAGGCATTTTGGGCCACACAAGGACAAAGACATTGATTGTGAATTTTCTCTAATCCGCTTTTATATTTACCTTGATGCCCCACTGTGGGATATATCTATACTATGATTTGACCCCCACCCATTTTGTGTTGTTTCTGTGGTTTTTAATGATGTTTTTAAGCTTATTTGATTGCCATATTGTGTAAATAAAGTTTTGAGTAAATTTATTAATATGGAATTTATGTACTGAGAGTGGTATGTTTTGGTCCTATATACTGTTTTCGGTATTTATATTTAATATAGTTGTGCCAAACTGAGTGCCTCAACACTTTTTCTGCCACCTATTTGAAGGAATATACCTTGCAACTTGCTTAACATATTGTCCAAGAGCAGGTTCTTCTTTTAATATTCTATTCGATACTTAAAGGTACTATCTTAAAGCTGTTTCCCAGTTTGAAACATCTGTCTGGGTTGAAACCAGTCGTGGTCACATGACTGTTGTTGCCATCAACAAACATTTGTAGCCAGGAATTACTGTCCTTGCTCCAGTGACTTTGCTAGTCTCTGACCACTAATCATTCCAGTCTGAAGAACCCCTTTATCTAAGACTTGTGTAAACCAGGCAGATTTTCCCTCCAAACAAAACAACATTTGACTTCATTGTGTGTTCAGACTTTCAGAAGTTTTTGCATTTATTTTCTCTTTATTTTTCCAAGTTCATAATACAAAAGTATATTCTACAGACATTTCTTTAAAGGCAATAGAGTATATAATCAGCATTATTATTGTATCACCCTCCCTCCACTCTTATTAATTATACGGTCATCATAATGCTTTTTAATAAACATCAGAATCAGACAGACAAATAATCCAGCCAATTTGTGACTCATACCCTTCCCTTTCCCCTTACATACTAATCCATTATCAAATCAGATCATAACCATAATTAACCGCATATATATCTTAACACCCCTTTTACATATCCAATATCCCATACCACCATACCACCCTCTCCCACCCATACAACCCATGCTGGAGATAGTCGGGGGAAGGAAAAAAAAAACAAAAAAAAAAAATTCCTCTATTTCATTAACCCATATTCCTCTCCCTCCTCATAAATTCCATTGGTCCCATAGTTCGTTAAGACCTCTCCCCCTTCTATAACGCTTTTCATATGCGCATTCATATATCTTTATACTTTCAGAAGTTACTTTATATCTTCAAACTATCTGACCAACTATTTACTTAAGGCTATAACATTGCTGCTACTTCTTCCTCACTTGTAGGTGTGCAGTAGTTTTGGATGCCTGGATGTTTCCCCTTGAAGATACTTCTTATCAATACATACAGAAACCAATATTATTAATCAATACTGCAAGTTTTCAGACAGGGGAAAGTATACAAAAAATAAAGAGAATGAATTCAGGTGGAGCTGATCTGAAATACCTGACTGTAAAGTAAGTGAAGACACTATTTATATATTTAAATTAACTATTTAAATTAACTTATTGTACATAAATGAAGAGGCGTTACTTTCAAAGTTCTCAAAAACACTATTATAGGATTGGTACAAAGGAGGTATGTACTAGTATGATTCCTATTGATAATACATAGAAGCAGTGTTAGATATTGGCCCTGGAGCTCTGTGTACCATATATACTTGAGTATAAGCTGACCCGAGTATAAGCCGAGGCCCCTAATTTTACCACAAAAAACTGGGCAAACCTATTGACTTGAGTATTAGCCAAGGGTGGGAAATGCATTGATCACAGCCTCCCCAGTATATAGCCTGCCAGCCAACTGGAGTATATAGCCAGCCCCCTGTACTATGTAGCCTGCCAGCCCCTGTCCCAGTATATGTAGCCTGCCAGCCCCTGCCCCAGTATATATAGCTTGCCAGCCCTTGCCATAGTGTATATAGCCAGCAGCCCCTGCCCCAATGTATATAGCCAGCAGCCCCTGCCCCAGTATGCAGCCGGCCTCCTTGTCTCATCGTACAGCCGGCTCCCCACCCAGTCGTGCAGCCAGTTGATAGCCAGATGAAATAAATCAAAACTCACCTTTCCGGTGGCCCCCGCGGGTCTTCAGTGGGATCCGTCAGTCAGCGACAGGTCCATGCGGCACACAGTTATGACGTCAGCCACCATCGCTGACATCGGAGTGTGTGCCGGCTGCCGGAACACACAATACCATTGCAACGGCTGCGACTGACTTCAGATCATGTGACGTTGCACGGACCTGCCACCACTGACGGACGGATCGCACAGAACACCTACGGGGGCCGCCGGAAAGGTTAGTTTTGATTTTTTTTTTTTTGTGACTCGAGTTTGTGTTTTTCAGCAGATTTTTTGTGCTGAAAAACTCTTTCATCTAGCCTCATGGCCTATGCGGTCCTGATTAGATGGTATGAAAGGCTCCATGAGAAAATAATTTTAAGAAATCTAAAACCAATGGACACATCTTTTACTTTTTTTTCTGGTTTACATAACAGGAGGGATATTTTATACCCATACCTTCCCAATTACATCTATTCTGAGATCAGAAGCTACAGAATGCACATTTCTATAAATAATTTAAAGCGTATTTGACAATTCAGTAAAATATGTGCCAAGGCTCTTGGCAACTTCACAGGGTTTATTCTGTGATCATTTTTTCACATTGTAAGAAATATGTCACTTGTATTCAACCCCTTGCGCATGCATTATATACAATGTTTACGGTCTTTACTTTAAGTAGTTTGAAGTTTGAGACTAGGTGCAGTTTTAAGCTACATACCTATAAAATATTAGGAATAGAACAATAAAGAACAGGCCAGTTTGGGAAATTTAAAGTTCAGTTGTCATCGATAATAGTCTTTTAACACGTACAAAAAATAGTTATGCATCACTACAGGCCAAAGTATCAAATAGGAAGAGAAATGGCATAAACAAATCACACACCTAGATAAAAACATTAAAATAGTACTGAAAAGTACTACGGAAGACCGTTTTTTGCAGATCTATTGACTTCTATTGGGGTCCATGGCCTACACGTAAAAAAATAGTGCATGCTGCAATTTGTTTTCTCACTGTCTGCACATCCAGGGGAAAAAAACTCAATGGGTCCGTATGCCATCCGCCATAATAAGGATAGCACACTGACATCAAAAATGCACATCTGAATGAGCCCTGAATTATACATTTTATATTAACATTAATGGACAACCATTACAATACATCTAATAAACTATGATTAAAAAAACTAAAGTTTTCCTCGCAAAACACTGGTTCAATGGAAACGCATATGGGATCGGGCTGAGCCCCGCCCCAGACGTTTGCATTGTGTTTCGTATCTGTATCGATCGAGCATTGTTATACTTCTCCAGATATTGTTTCAAACTCAAAATTTTGGTTTTGGTGATTGAAATGGTAACACATTTTATCCATAGTCTTATAAATACCTGCAGTTATAAGGATACTTTTTTAAGAATAATGTAAAATTTTCAGTGCGTGATGGTCAGAGTTTAAATAGCATGTGCCTGCCCTATTTAATGCTGTTCTTTGTTGGCAAAACATTTCTTTTATTAATTTTAGCATATGTCTTTTACATGCATATGCATGCCAACCAGACAGCCCATATTTTAGGTACTGTCCAGGAAGGTTTGTGCATTTGGGCCTAGTCTACTTCTCCCCCAAAGCATCTGCAACATCAGATCCTTGTCTTCCTATCTTATATAACCTACTCCTCCAGTTCAGTGGGTAGACAGAAAATGCTGATGGACATCCATGTACTTTAAATACACTCATAAAACGAGTTACAGTAACAAAAATGACTAACCTGGAGAAGAAGTTCAATATGAATTCTGGGACTATGATATCAGAGTAGTGGATTCTAACACATCACCCCCAAAAATCATTAAAAAAACTGGTAACACAAGAGATATTGAACAATCAAGTATCCATAGGGAAATACGCAATATACACTGTTTTCATAAAAAGTATTGAAAAAAGGCTTTAGTTCCTGAAAAGGTCAATGTCCTAATTTTAAAAATGATCTGTCAAAAATTCTAATAAACATAACTTCACAGCATATCACATATAAATCAAAACCCAATAAATAATGAAAAGGGTTTTGTTTTAAATCAGATTGTTTTTAAAAAAGCACAAATAAATTCTTTTTTGTTTTTTTTTCACACACAAAATACTATGGTATGGAAACAATGCCACCCTCACGCCCCCCCCCCCCCCCCCCCAAAAAAAAAAACAGTCAGCTAACTATATATCAATACTAGTAAAATGATGATAAAAAATTTTTTCACTATATAAAAATCTACCAAATACATATACAAATATACTAAATAGATTTTTAGCTTTTATAGGAATATACAAATTTAAGTTTGTATGAAATAAGTTTTACTTCTAAGTCTACTGAAATAAAATACTAAGGAAGAGACAGTCGAGGAGAATATGCTAGAGTTCCTTAGCACGCTGGCTCTTCCCAAATTATCAGCAGAGGACAGGTAAAATGCTGGAGCAACCCTTCACCTTGGAGGAGTTAGAAGGTGCAGCTGGAGGAATGGTGAATGATAAGGCCCCTGGGGTAGACGGCCTACCAGCTGAGGTGTACAAGCAGTATGGGGAAGTCCTTCTTCCTCAGCTTCTTGAAGTGTTCCAAGATGCTTTTGCAAAAGGCTAGCTCCCTCCATCCATGCAGTAAGCTATTATAGTGGTGCTGCCGAAGGAGGGCAAGTATCCTTTATTGCCAAATTCTTATAGACCCATTTCGCTGCTAACATCAGATGTAAAGCTCCTTGCCAAGGCCATGGCCAATCATTTAATTAAGGTTATTACATCTATAATAAATGAGGACCAAACTTTTTTCTGATTTATGCCTCATAAATCTACCTCTATCAATATCAGGAGACTGTTTCTTAGTCTGCAAATCCCATTGGATAATGTAGGCAGAAGAGCTATCTTAACGCTAGATGCTGCTAAAGCGTTCGATAGTATAGAGTGGGTATTTCTGTGGCATACTATGGAGGCTATGGGGTTTGGACCCAAATTTATCTCATGGGTTAAAGTACTGTACTCGGCTCCAAGGGCTCAAATTAGGGAGAACGATGCACTATCTGAACCATTTTCATTATTCCGTGGCACAAGGCTATTTGCCATAGCTATTGAGCCTCTGGCTGCGGCAGTATGCAACTCATCGGAGATTAAGGGGTTCCAGTATGGCCAAATACATAATAAAATTACTGTTTATGCCGACGACGCATTACTATTTTTAGGTGATACTGGAGCTTCTCTATCGGCAGCCATGCGTCTCCTAGACCACTTTGGGGCTATGTCTGGCCTTTTGATAAACTGGCATAAGTCGGCTATAATGGCACTAGATGTGATGGACGGTGACTTGATGCAGGGGGCCCTCCAGTATCCCTGTCGTAAACTCATTTAAAGGAAACCTACCACTTTACAATCGTACTTATAAGCCTCCAATTCCTCGCACCAGCTCAAGGTGAGCTGGTGCCGGAGCAGATCTTTGTTGTTTCAATAAGGCGCTGTAATGCTTTTTAACTTGGTTTTAATCTTTATATTCTAAACAGCTTAGACGTGCGGTGGTACGCGCTCGGCGCATTTAACCAGCTCTCCGGCACTTTCTATTCAGGCGCATGCACGGTTCCGCGCATGGTCACCCTGAACTGGGGCAAGGAATTGGGAGGCTTATTAGTACGATTGTAAAGTGGTAGGCTTCCTTTAAATGCTTAGGAATAAGAGTGTCGGATCGTCCTTCAGACTTTGTGGAGCTCAACCTCACACCATGACTGGATTCTGTTGAAACAAAGATTAAAGCGTGGCGCAGGTTACCGTTATCTGTCGTTGGACATTTAAAGCTTATTAAAATGGTGGTCATGCCTTAACTCCTGTACCTTCTTCATAACTCTCCAGTGTGGCTGCCTCTCTCTAGGTTCCATAAGATAAATTCACTGTTCAGGGATCTAATATGGAATAAAGGTCACCCTAGAACTGCTGGACTCTAAACTGGAGGGGGGGCTAGCATTACCTAATCCCTGGATATACTATCTAGCGCAGGGGTCTCAAACTCAATTTACCTGGGGGCCGCTTGAGGTAGATTCTGGGTAAGGCTGGGCCGCATCAAGTTTTCCACACAAAATGCACTTACAAAATATCATTATTCAGATTCAAATGTCATGGCGTCTCCCAGCGCAAGGAAAGCCCCGAGCTGGGAGACATGTTTTTTCTCTATGAACGCGTCCTGTGCACCGAGGGGTCCCAAGCTCCTACCGCACTGAGCCCAGTCAGGGACACTCCATCGCCCCCCCTCCCCCCCGGTACTTGCCTCCCCGTGTCCCTCCCATCGAAGAAGATGAAGTCGCCGCTCTGACCTGCACCAAGGGCGTTCAGAGCGGCGACTTCATCTTCTTCAAGTACCTGAGGGAAGGGGATTAACCGGTTACGGGCCCTTTCCTGTTTTTTCATGTCCATTTTTCACTCCCCACCTTCAAAAATCTATAACTTTTTTATTTTTACACGTAAAGAGCTGTTTGACGGCTTGTTTTCTGCGTAACAAATTGCACTTCACAGTGATGGTATTTAATATTCCATGCCATGTACTTGGAAGCGGGAAAAAAATTCCAAATGCAATGAAAATGGTGAAAAAACGCATTTGCGCCATTTTCTTGTGGGCTTGGATATTACGTCTTTCACCAAGCGCCCCAAATGACATGTCTACTTTATTCTTTGGGTCGGTGCGATTAAGGGGATACCAAATTTGTATAGGTTTTATAATGTTTTTTACAAAAATTAAACCCTCCTGTACAAAACTTATTTTTTTGATTTTGCCAAATTCTGGCGCTAATAATTTTTTCATACTTTAGTGTACGGAGCTGTGGGTGGTGTATTTTTTTGCGAAATTTGATAATATTTTCAATGATATCATTTTTAGGACTGTACGACCTTTTGTACTGATCACTTTTTATAGATTTTTTATATTTTTCAAAATGACGCTATTTTCCGTTACGGGGTTAAAAGCAGTGAAAAACCGTTATCATATTTTGATCGGGCATTTTCGGACGCGTCGATACCTAATGTGTTTATGATTTTTACTGTTTATTTATATTTATGTCAGTTCTAGGGAATGGGAGGTGATTTGAAATTTTAGGTTTTTTTATTATAATTTTTTTTTTTTAAACTTTTTTGTATTTTTATTTATACTATTTTTCAGACTCCCTAGGGTACTTTAACCCTAGGTTGTCTGATCGATCCTATCATATACTGCCATACTGCAGTATGGCAGTATATGGGGATTTTCCTCCTCATTCATTACAATGTGCTATCAGCACATTGTAATGAAGGGGTTAAAACGAAATAGCCTCGGGTCTTCGGAAGACCCGAGGCTATGGAGACGGATCGCCGCCCCCCGATGACGTCACGGGGAGCGGCGATCCCAGGTAAGATGGCGGCGCCCATGCGCCGCTATCTTTTTGAGGCTGCTGGCAGCTTTGCCGGCAGCTATCGCTGTGCAAACACCCGCGATCGGTGCTAGCACCGATCGCGGGTGTTACCGGTAAGCCTTTGCTGCAATATGCAGCAAAGACTTACCGGCTATGGAGAGGGCTCAGCCCGTGAGCCCTCTCCATGCAGCGTGACCCGACCGCCGCCGTGAATACACGGCGGGCGGTGCTTTTCCAGGTGGGGGCCGCAAAATATTGTCCCGCGGGCCGCGAGTTTGAGACCCCTGATCTAGCGGCACAGGCACAGCATCTTAAGGGGTGGGGAGTAACTGAGACAGCCGATATGACTTCCCTGATACTGAAACACTACCTACATGTTAAGAATCTATTACAGGCGTTGGAAGCTGGGAAATTTAAGCCTCTTAGAATGACCCTAAACACTCTCTTTTGGGAAGGAATGGGGTTGACTAAGCTCTCACAATTGGTGAACGACTCTCACATTAAGACATTCCAGCAACTACAGGAATCTATTCCAGCCCATAGTCATGATTTTTTCAGGTATCTTCAACTGAAGCATGCCTTCGAAGCCCAAACAAAAGTTAGAACTCTGTCGTATCAAGGAGCCTTCCTAATTCAGAATATAGCCAAGGAGGGTCATTCCTCAGGACTCATCTCAATCCTATACCAGCTCCTTTTGTGCAAATTCCTAGATGGCTTTCATAGCCCTGCCCATGCGATCAATGGAATAATGTTCTAGAGGCTATACCAATAGCTTCACTGGGGAAAGCGAACAGACTCTCACAACTATATATAGTTCATAGGGTGTATAGAACACCAAAGTTTTTGTATGACATTGGGGTGCGTTCAAATGCATCATGCCCAAAGTGCTCTGAAGAAACGGCACTTTGGGCAGCTGTGCTGGACTTGATAGATAGGGCGTACTCGATATAAGTCCCTAGGAATATACTTACATGAGTGTTAGGCTACAACAAGGAAATTACTCTGGAACATTTAGGCAAGATTGTGGTGGGGAGGTTTCTGTATATGGCTCAGAAATCAATTGCAGCAAGGTGGATTCAACCGACCTCCCCCACAAAAAAAGTAGTTTCTCCAAAAGGTAGAGGGGATGCTAATTAATGAAAGGGCTATATATCAGAAAATGAAGACTGTAGACAAATCTGAAAAACTTTGGGCCCCATGGTTGGATACCCTGGGGGTAGTGTCCGCGGTGCTGTTGAGAGAAGGGTTATTACAAGGGTCAGTAGACAGGATATTGTGCCGACTTAAGTATGTGATCCACATTTGCTTTGCTGTAGATTGCCATGTTTATTGTATTCTTATACTAAATCTCCGTAGCCCTGCGTGGCGACTCTGGTTATGGCAAAACCTGCATGTATGCCTTATACATTTATCTGTAGCCCTGGCTGAGATGGGGGTGGGGGGTTTGTTTCTTCTTTGTATTGTATGTTCATGAAAAATTTGAAAAAGAATAAAGAAATATCTGATTAAAAAAAAATATATACTAAGGATAGTTAAAGCAAGGTATACTGATATCAGTCCGCAGAGATGGATATTGATATCTCTCTCAAGAAAGTATCATATTGGTCATACTTAGTATTTTGTTGTCTTATTAGGGGTTGTGTCCATCAGACCCAAACTGATTTAGCCTTCCTGACTGGATACTTTGCAAACAAGATTATGGGGCCACAAGCAACAATGGATCCACTTCAATGTTTGAAGATTCACGTTGCATTTTCACTAGATTTTCTGCACAAACATCTGGGTAAGAACACTTACTTTTATTTGCTAGATCTATATGAATATGTTTTATGTGATTTTGTGCACTGAAACTGTTACATTCTCTCTCGAATACTGACAAAGATAACTACCGTAGTCAGTGGCGTAACTAGAGTCCAATGGGCCCCGGGACAAAATTCCTAATGCCCCCCCCCCCCCCCCTCAAAACCCTTTCAGCTAACCGACATTTCAGTGATTATTACATATTCTGCCCCCCACAATTAATTATTTAATATTATGTCCCGCCACAATTAATTATCACATATTCTGTACCCCTCAACAATGAATTATTACATATTCTGCCCCCCCCCACAATGAATTATTTCATATTCTGTGCCCCCCACAATGAATTATTACATATTCTGTCCCCCCATAATTAATTATTTCATATTCTGTTTCCCCCCACAATGAATTATTACATATTCTGTACCCCTCAACAATGAATTATTACATATTCTGCCCCCCCACAATGAATTATTTTGTATTCTGTCCCCTACAATGAATTATTTAATATTCTGTCCCCCTCAATGAATTATTACATATTCTGCCCCCTAAAATGAATTATTAAATATTCTCCCCCCAATGAATTATCACATATTCTGCCCCCCCCACAATGAATTATCACATATTCTGCCCCCCACAATGAATTATCACATATTATGCCCCCCCACAATTAATTATTGCATATTCTGCCCCCCCCCCACAACGAATTATCATATATTCTGCCCCCCCCCCACGATGAATAATCACATATTCTGCCCCCCCACAATGAATTATCACATATTCTGCCCCCCCTACAATGAATTATCACATATTATGCGCCCCCACAATTAATTATTACATATCCTGCCCCCCCCACAATGAACGAATTATCATATATTCTGCCCCCCCAATGAATTATTACATATTCTCCCCCCCCCACAATGAATTATTACATATTCTGCCCCCCCACACACACAATGAATAATCACATATTCTGCCCCCCCCCCCCCACCTGCCCCACAATGAAATATTACATATGCTGCTTGATTTTAAAAAACCCTGTACTCACCTCTGGCTCCTTCTGACTCCCGCGTCTTCTTTCTTCCACCCGCGGTCAGCCACGAAAGGGATGACGTCATCACTCGGCCACGCATCCTAGTTCATGGAGTGATGTGCATCGGGGTTGTCGTCCGGCCACATCGCTCCAGTTATAGTGCTCGAGCACAGTATCTCCTGCACACAAAAATAGATACTGCCCTAGCATTAGAGGAAAAACCCGAGTGATAGGCCCAACCCATCCAAGCTTTCTTGAGCCAGTATAGCTGGTCCCTATCCAGGTGCATCACCAGTAGGCACATTGTATCAAAATTATGTTTCACCCCATCATTCATCCCTCTAACATTCCAAGAGGCAATCATTAGTTCCCTATTTGCCATTTCATTTGCCATAGTACGAAAAGGGCATACTGGGCGTTAGGGCCCTGTGGTGAGATGCAACAGATCGACAGTGGTCATAGGTGCGTTAGGTGCAAAAAACAAAAATAATTCAGGCATAAACAACCCCCTCCCTGCCAGACAGCTGCTGGCATAAATCCCAAACGGAAGTAGAACAGAGGCAGGTTCAGAAGTCGATATATCCAGGGCTAACGAGTTCTGTACCTAGAAAAGGGGACAAAAGGGAAAGGACATAAAACCAATATTGAACCACACACATACTTATTTTGCATTAGCTGTCTGCGCCTGGTCCTTGGGTTGGGTTTTGCTTTATGTTCTGTGTGTGCTGGCATACTGTCTTTTGTTCGCAAAAATAAGTGCCAAATGTCTTACTGTACTAGTTGGTTCTATGTACCATGTTAGAAAAATCATTAATCAAAATGAGAAGATTTAAAAAAAAAAAAAATTAAAGGGCCTCCATCGGCTTCTTCTACATTCTGCTTTCGGCTGACAGGCTGGGAGGGGCACACTTCAAATGCCTATATCTCCTGAATCCTTGCTCCTAGAAACACAATTCTGTTGTCATGATATGATATATGGATATAATATTATATATGGAGTGTGCATGGATGCAGAGATATCCAATTTTAAATTTACAATTGGGAATAGAAAGCTGTACCTAAAAATATATTTTTTTTAGTACAACTTTAAGGGTGGATATCTCTGGTTCTGTAAAGCATCCATACACAATGCCATGATTCAGGTGATATGGCCTTTTGAAATTGTCACGTTTATAAACGTTCTTTCTGCACGAGGCATGTGCAGATAGGACATATATAGTCGTGAAGGGGTTAATGTGAAATGAGCCCGATCCTTAAGGGGTGCTCCCATTTCAGCAAATAAATATTATTGTTTTTATAAATAAAAGTTGTAAAAAATCATGATGAATTGATGCAGAAAGTATACTGGAAAATTGTTCATCTTGCTGACATTCTATATAAAGCTTTTATCTTTCCCTCCATGGTCACAAAGGTGATGGCCACGGCTTATTAGAACACATGGCTCCGATTAGTCTCTATGATAATAACCAGCCATGCACCTGTGTGACATCACATGATCATGAACATATTTCTATACATTGGAAGTAGGCAGTGATGCTTCCTATAGAAAGACATCAAGCAGAGATCTAGAAAGCCAAAATGAATTGATCAAGAAAATATATTGAAAAATTGTATAACTTTTTATCATAAAAATTATAACATTCATAAACAGGACAACCCTTTTCAAGGAAATCTATGGATCCAGACACTGTGGTAGTCTCTTTATATTTGTTATCCCTGGCCTCTTTCTGTCTAAAATCAACTTTTATAATTATCCTAATGAGTCAGAGGTCTTTCCAAAGCCCCTTAGTATTGTAGCTTCAAGGGCTGTTACAATGAGCAGTGAAGGTTCCTTCTCCTGCTAGATTACACTGGCGAATTAGAGGGAGCAGCATGGAGAACTGGAGAACGGTACTCCAAGTCCACTAATGTAATCTGAAAGTTCAAATAACACATCAGATATCCAGCTTAACTATGATGTTAAAATAAAAAAATTGTTAGGGCTGTCTATAGTGGTCAAATGGAAGCTGTGTAATAGCCTCACACAACCTCTAGGGGAGTTTTTGCTGTTTGGTATTACTGTGTTTTCTCCCTTGCATTATGTTATGCTTTCATTAAAAATGATACTTATGTGTGTTTTTGACAGATCTCGCTTCATGTGTTCCTATGTTGGAAGATTTGAAAGAAGTGATTCAAGCTCAAGTTATTTGTGGATTTCCAATAAGAAATGACAGTAAACTATGAGTATGGCATAAGCAGATGCCCATCTAAGTCTAAGAGTGGAGAAAAACTGAGAGAATGGGGCTTTGTTGTGCCATTCAAATGCCCTTGTGTTTTAATAAAGAAAGCAGCACTGTTGTTGGAAATATGGCTGGGTTATTGTGTACAATGTTCCTTGGTCAGTGTCAGAGGCTGCTGAAAGCACTCGCGCTGCATTCATTGCTGTGACAGTTACATGCTCTGCCGCCTGTAACGTGTATGCGCCAAACATAGAACATCATCAATTGTGCACAAGGGTTATATAACAACTGAAAGAGAGGAAGGAGTACAGACCAAGAAAATATCTTCAGAAAACAGTATCATTTATTATGCTCTGTATGGTCTAGACATTGTCTAGTATCAAGCATTTCCCTTATAAGGCTGTTTTTTTTTTGTATATGCTTAGCGTACACGCCTGGAAAGCTCCGGATATATACGCTGAGCATATACTGGCAGATAGAGTCATAGTTGTCTCCATCTGACCAGTACACAGTGCTTCCACTCAAAAAAGGCAGGATCGAAAGATGTAGCAAGCTACGTATTTTAATCCTGATATGTCCTGCTGAGCGACTGAGCACACCTGAGGTGCGGATACTTCTCTCAGCCGGAGGGGGTCCTGGTGATGTCACTGCTCATATAAGGACAGTGACTTCACTGGGGATACAACCTGTGTATTGGCAGGGGAGAGGAGGGGTCTCTGGGTCATGTATCCCACTGTATAAGCATACAGTGGGATAAGTCTGTGCTATACGTTGTAAGGACACGTCAGAATCCCCTGACATGTCCTTACAACATATGGCACAAAACGAGATGTAAATCATGCCAAAGATGTCACGGATCAGTTATATGTCCGCACCATTGGAGAGCTCTATGAGGGAGATTTATCATTAGGCAGGATCAGCTTTGTCGGAATAGGCTGCCCTAGTCGCACATATGTTTAACATCTGCTCAATTTCTGCCTTTTCATGATGTTTTTGCACAAGAAATTTGCAGATACCTCAAAACCTAAAATTGAGCAAAAACACTGAAATTGAGCAAAAACGCTCAAATTGAGCAATTTTTCTGCAGCGAACTTTGTTTTTCTTCTTTGCGCTGCATCTATCTTCCCATCTGTTGTTTTTCCTTGTGTTTGCCTGATTAATTTTGCGGGGTTTTTTTCCCCCATTTCCGGGTGGAAAAAAAGCTGCTTGATTTCTCCCCTATTTATAGAATGGACCCTACACGTTTTTATTTTCATTGCTGGCCAAGTTCCGCCCCTATTTTCCAAATGAGTTAGATAAAAAAAAGCAGCAGCCTGCCATTACTGAGCTGGGATAGCCCACTGTTAGGGGGCTATTCCAGCACAACAATAACAGCCGGGGTAATGGTATTGGTGTTAGTGCACACTTTTATTAAAAATTTAAAATTTTATTGACACAAACACACCCTTGTTGACCATATTATTTGTTAAAAAAATACTGGTCATTGACATAATCCTTCCAATCCGAGGTAGTTCACAGCAGGCACGGTCCTGGAAGACAAAGAAAAACAAACACACACACACATAATGGCTCATTGCAATAGGGGGTGCAGAACATACTCGTTGCCGAGGGGAGAGGACATGCTCATTGCCAAGGTGGAGGGGGACATGCTCGTTCTCTAGGGGGAGGACACGCTCGTTGCCTAGGTAATGTTTGCGGCAGGTAAGGGGTTAACCAGAACGATGAAGGGGGGGGGGGGAGTCTGTAGGAACAGATACATTTGGGGTGTATGGAGACCATACAGGGTGGGGAACAACTATATACTTGTGGACTCGGAGATGAGCGGAGAGTGCAGGAAGAAGATTTCATGGAGGACAGGTGAGAGGACAGGAAGAAGATTACAGAGACAGATGATGAAAAACACAGAAGCACGTCACAACAACATGTCCGGCCAGCCGCTCAAAGATTCATGCAGAAATTCTGAATCTGACGCCCCCTGCACACTACACTGGCAAACTGCAAGGAAAAAAACACAAAAAATCACACAATGGCGGAAAAAATGTTTTTCCGCCGCAAGCTTGGTTTTCTCCTTTGCACTGCATCTAGCTTGCTGTTTTTTTCCTTGTGTTCGCCTGATTTATTTTCAGCTGTTTTTTAACAACCGAGGACGAACTATATCGTTCTTGTGCGGCAAAGGGTGTATGGAGAGAGCTCACGAGCTGAGCTTTCTCCATACACTGTGGGTAATGGCTGTATAAAACAGCCAACACCCGCCAGTCACTGCCGCGGTCGGTGCTGGCAGTTAACCTGTTAAGTGCCGTGGTCGAACCCGACCGCGGCACCTAACTTACCGTTACATGGCGATCGGTTGCTATGGCAGCCTAGAGTCTCATTGAGACTCTTATGCTTGCCATGTGTAATGATTTCTAATAGCCAGCAGAGGGCAGGCTATTAAACATCATTGTAAAATAGCTATGTACTGCAATACAGTAGTATTGCAGTATATAGAATTAGCAATCAGACCCTGCAGGGTTAAATTACCCTGGAGGATCTAAAATAATGGTAAAATAAAAAATAGTAAAAAAAAGTTAGTTTAAATCACCCCCATTTCCCTAGAACTGATATAAATATAAATAAAGAGTAAAAATCATAAACACTTTAGGTATCATCGCGTCCCAAAATGTCCGATCTATCAAAATTTATTAGCGTTTAACCACGTAACGGAAATTGGCACCCAAAGTCGAAAATGCCACTTTTTTGCCAATTTGAAAAATATAAAAAAAATTGATAAAAAGTGATCAAAAGCCCTTACAGTCCTAAAAATGATAGCATTAAAAACGTCACAAAAAATGACACCACCCACAGCTCCGTGACCTGAAGTATGAAAAAGTTATGCCAGAACATGGCAAAATGAAGATTTTTTTTTTGTACATAAGGTTTTAAATTTTTTTAATGTATGAAAACATTATAAAATCTGTACAAATTTGGTATCCTTGTGATCGTACCGAACCAAAGAATAAAATAGACATGTGATTTGTGGTAATCAGTGAAAGCTGTAAAATCCAAGCCCACAAGAAAACGGCGCAAATGCGTTTTTTCATCATTTTCACTGCATTCTGAATTTTTTTCCCGCTTCCCAGTACACGGCCTGGAATGATAAATGAGTGTAGTTGTGTGGTTATTACATTAGTTGGGGCTCCTGTCAGCACATGACTGCTGGTGCACTGAGCCATGAGGTAAACCGTTGATTGCAGGGAGAGAAATGGGGGCGCGTCTCTAGCTCCGTAGTCAGCTCCTCAGTGAAGACAGAATGTGCCTAACTACAGGGGGAAAGGCTGCAGAGTACAAGAGGAAGGAGCATATTATTCGGGTAACTAATCCAATTGCAAAAGGGCTTAAAATTACCTGCCCTACAACATATCAAACCTTTTTTGAAATGACGGTTACACTTTAACAAATAAAATGGTCAACGACGGTTTGTTTGCGTTTTTGTTTCAATATAATTTTCTATTTGTTAATAAAAGTGTGGGTTTTTTTTTCTTTGCGACACTCTTCATAGCTGGCCATAGTAGTGGTGCTGTCTAGTTGACGGTTCTCATTACTAAGGGCTGGCCTTAGTGTTGTTTTTTTTTTTTTGCCATTAACGCCAATACCATTACCCCTGTACCCACCACCACCATGGGTGGTGGGAAGACCCGGTTACAAACCAGTACCTGACCGTCTATAGATGGTCAAGTAGTGGGGTGGCTGCAGGCTGCGATTATTGCGCTGGTAGAGCCCCATAAGAGTGGCTGATTTGGAAATGAAAAACAAAATGCGTAGGGTCCACCCCCTGTTTTCAAAATAAGACAGATACAAAAAAGCAGCAGCCGAACATTACTGAGTGGGGAAATCCCACTGTTAGGGGGCTATTCCAGCGCAACAATAACAGGCTGCAGCCATCCCACTACCTGACCTTCTATAGACGGTCACAGACTGGTTTGTACCTGACTCTTTTCAGCACCCCTGGTGGTGAGTCCTGGGGTAATGGTATTTGTATCAGTGTGAATTTGCCAAAAAAAAAATCAAACACTAAGGCTAGCCCTTAGTAATGCGCATCATCAACTAGACAGCACCACTACTGTCGCAAACTATGAAGAGTGTCGCAAAGGGAAAAAAAACACACTTTTATTAACATATAGAACATTTTATTGAAACAAAAACATGGAAAAATTGAAAAAAAATGCATGTCCGTCACGTTCTTGTGGGATCCGTTTTTAAGACTTTCTCTCTGCGCTCCAAATAACCCCTCTACTTTATTCTTTGGTTCGGTACGATTGAAGTGATACCAAATTTATACAGGTTTTATTGCGTTTAATACATTTTCAAAAATTAAATGAATGTGTACGAAAAAGGAAAAAAACTGTTGCCATCTTCTGATGCTAATGACTTTTTATACTTTGGTGTACGGAGCTGGGGGAGGTGTAATTTTTTGTGAAATGTGCTGGCGTTTTCATTGCTACTATTTTGAGGTCTGTGCGACATTTTAATCACTTTTCACTAAATTTTTTATGTCATGTAAAAAGGTGTAAAAGTTTCATTTCCGACATTTGAGCGCCATTTCCCGTCTCGGAGGTCACCGACGGTTATAACTGTTTATATATTTTGATAGATTGGGCACTTGGGACACGGCGATACTTAATGTGTTTGTGATTTCTACTGTTTATTATATTTTATATCATTTCTAGGGAAAGGGGGGTGATTCGAATTTTTTATATTTTATACATTTTTTTACATTTTTTAAACTTTTTTTAAATTTTTTTTTTCACAATTTCTTAGACCTTCTAGGGTACTTTGACCCTAGATGGTCAGAATGTTCCTACCATATACTGCAATACTTCTGTATTGCAATGTATGTCATTTTTGCTTATGATTCATTACAATGAGCCACTGGCTTATTGTAACGAATCTGCAGAAAACATTCAGCCTCGGGTCTGACGTAGACCTGAGGCTGTCATGGCAACCGATCGCCGAAACCTGCAGTGTTCCCTGAATTATATCCTGAATACAGATGTGAAAGGTATAAAGGAGAAAAAACACTGGCTATAGAAGCCTACACCTAATAAAGAATACCTACTTTATCAATGTAAAGAGCCCAATGTACTTCATTCTGAATCGCCAGTGTTTTTCCTCCTCCATACCCGTTTCAAAAGATACACCTCTAAGCTGGACGGCGTATCCCTACAGCTGATCCTGAAGTCGAGGCTGCGCTACAACCTAAAGTGTCCATGTTAGTTTATCTTATTCTGCAATTTTATCTCTCCTCCTATGAGCACTGCTCATCACCCGCTTCACATATTCAGAAGTAAAAGGTACAACATTAAAAAAAGTTGTACATTTTGATGACAATCTACGGCTACCACCTTCAAGGAGAAATTAGCTTAGAGCTGTTTTCAACCTTTTGGAGATTTCACTAATTTACTAAAGACCTTAAAGGGGTTTTCCCATCTGGGCATTTACATTTAATTAAATTCATTTGCCATATGTAAACATTTCTTCAATTGGATGTTATAAAAAAAAATGTTCCTGTGTGAAGATATTTTCTCATAATTGTAGTTATTCTGTCCCTTAGAAACCAGATAGCTTCCTCGGATGCGACCACGTCACACTCTGGCAGCAGTGGCCAGACTTGCGCTATAGAGTCCTGCCAAACCACCAGGATTCAGCGATCATTACCACAGGACGGCTGTGTGACATGTAGTAACTCCTGGACATTTTATATACAATAACCTTTTGTTTCTTTGTGCAATCCCTCCAGCAGAGGTGGCCGTATCCGAGGAAGCTATCTCGTTTCTAAGGGACAACATGGTTACATTTATGAGAAATTATCTTCACACAGGAACATTTTTTTTTAATAACATCCAATTGAAGAAATGTTTATATATGGCAGATTAATGAAACTGAATGTAAGTGCCCAGATGAGAATACCCCTTTAACTCCTCAAACGCCACATGTCTCAAAAGGAAAAAACACAAAAATAGCTCTGGCTCACAAAAGCCAGACTTATGATACATGAGCCCCTATGTTTGAAGGTAGAAGATTTTTCTTTGCAGGGCATCACTCTTTTAGTTAAACTAGCACTTCAATACTACTTTTGAACATAAAATTTTTACTCATCCTCACAATTTCAATGCCATTTTAGAACATTCTAGTGAAGAGATCAGTCTCACCTATGTGGTTGACCTTCTGTGAACTACAAGATTATAATATTTTGTATAAACTCTGCCCTGGCAGCTCTTTCTTTCTCCAGTCCCTCAGTATTTCTTAACCAAAACTAAGTTAGTAAATCGTACAAAGAAAAAAAATAATGCAAATATGTATTTTTACATACTTATCAGAGGGCGCAATAACGCCTGTACATGTGTCATCACCTGTTCAGACAATTTTACTCCTTAAAAAAGGTATCATGCATAGTAGTATGCATGATACTTTCCTCTGCAGGGTCACAGAGAGTGCTTGAACAGCCACAACAAAGCTCCTTGTACACTGTTGATGTTAAACAGCATTTAAGGGGCTTTTTTATTGACTGATGGTACATCAGATGCTATAGCTGGCACTTTCTTCATTAGCTTGTACAGTTACCAGACTTTGAGCATCACTGTAGACTGGAGCACACAGGATTCTATCATCAGTACTTGACTATGCAGACAGCCTCTCCACTAAGCCTCCCTCCCCAGGGTACTTCACAGGAATTGTCTGATAAATAGGACAGAGAGAGGGGGAGGAGGGTGTGTGCACAGAAGTTGTGCTTGTCTAGGCCCACAGTGCCAATGTCTATAGTGATGCATTTTCCTTCTGCTGCAAATATGCAGCATAGTGTGATGTGTGCTATATGTATATATGCATACCTCCCAAAGGGACAAAAAGCCCCTCCTTATTTTTCAGAAACCACGCCTATTGTCCCACCCCCAAACATAGTATAATATCGACCTTGATAGCCCTTACATAGTATAATGCCTCCATCCTGTAACCAACCCCCCCTCCCCTTGAGGACCCATATAATACCCCCTAATGCAACTCGGCAACAGATAGTACCCCTCTTTAATTTTATCCTCCCTTTACTTTTGTGGCCACCTGTCTTCCTTTTGTCCTCAAATTGTGGCCTCCTGTCCTCCTCGATTTCCCCTCATATAGTGACCTCCTGTCCTCCTCCATCTCTCCTCATATAGTAGTCTACTGTCCTATAGCATCTCTCTTCATATAGTGGCCTCCGGTCCTCCTACACACATAGAGACAAAAGAGAACATCAAGAGGACGGCGCCCCGTGTAATACCGTCACAGTAGTGTTGTAGAACATAAGCAATACTGCTCACCTGTTTACCACTTGGTGGTATGTCCAAATGTCCAAAGCGTTCCTGCAGCTCCGAAGCTCCCAAAGTAGCCGGTATCATCAGAGATGGACCGGTAGTGGATGAGTATTCAAAAAATGTAGAGAAAAAGGAGGGGGGGTGCTAACCTTAATGGGCACTGGAAGGCCTTAAACGGTGGAGTGTCTACACACCAGTTTATCAGGCAATGGACATTTATTGAGGATAAAACTAAATAAAAATTATTAAAACAGTTAAAACATAAATATAATAATATAGATACTTATTGTCCAAAAAAGTGACGCATTTCGGGAGAGTTCCCTTCTTCTGACTAGAGCATGGACATATATGCGTCACTTTTTTGGACAATAAGTATCTATATTATTATATTTATGTTTTAACTGTTTTAATAATTTTTATTTAGTTTTATCCTCAATAAATATATGTCCATGCTCTAGTCAGAAGAAGGGAACTCTCCCGAAATGCGTCACTTTTTTGGACAATAAGTATCTATATTATTATATTTATGTTTTAACTGTTTTAATAATTTTTATTTAGTTTTATGCTCAATAAATGTCCATTGCCTGATAAACTGGTGTGAGCAGAATCAGTTAATCTTCCACTGGTGTAGACACTCCACCGTTTAAGGCCTTCCAGCGCCCATTAAGGTTAGCCCCCCCCCCCCCTCCTTTTTCACATTTTTTGAATACTCATCCGGTCCTCCTACATCTTCCCCCATATTGTAGCCTCCTGTCCTTCTCCATCTCCTCTTATATAGTGGCCTCCTGTCTTCCGAGACGGTTGGGAGCTATGCATATATATCCTGTATGTACATATCTAGTTTTTAACCTTAATGTATATGAATAATTCCAGACATATCTTTACAACAAAGGGCTAGGATGTATCTAACTGTATTCACATATAGTAGGATATGTGCTCTGGCTCAGCTCCTTTCCCCTAAAAGAGGGGGGGGGAGTTATTTCTGTTGCAGGCAGTGATTCGCTGCTGCCAATGTTCCAGGTGTCTCCCAAGTGATGTTACTCACCATATTTGGACAGTTACATCACTGTAACAGCCAGGAGCATACAGCGGATGTCGGGGATAGATGCCATACAGATGCACGTCCCATATAAGCTATTGTGGCCCCTGCATAGTGTGTCTTTCTCCCCCAAGCAGGAAGCAGGATGCTTCAGTGTTTCATCCAGTGTATAGTGAGCAGACGAAGGCAAAATTAATGCTGCCAGTATACATTTATGGACAAGCATTGATGATCCAGTTACATCCAGACCTGCAGACTTATCATTGCCATTATATCATCATTTGATTCTTAAATCCAGTGCAGTCCAATCCAGTGCTGCAATCATCTATCTATTGTTATTTCCTTTATGCCTGCAGCTCTGGATGTAACTGGAGTGATGTAACTGATGGTACATCATTTCTGATAATGTAGTCAAATCCCAAGCTGTAATCATGTATCTATTGTTAGATCATTACAGCTCTGGACATGACTGGAATATCAGAAATTATATATCTACCTTTATATCATCAGAAATGAATGTAGCTCTGGATGTGACTGGAGTATCAATCTGATTTATATAATCTGTGACACTCCAGTCATATCTAGGGTTGCGGTCTCATATCTTTGCCATTACATCATTTTGATACTCCAGTCACATCCAGAGCTACCATCAACTGTCTTCTATTATGTCAATTCAGAGTACATAATCTGATATTCCAGCTGCAGTTTTATATCTGAAAGTACTTCTTGAATACTCTTCCATAATCCTTTGCTCTACCACATGAGAAGAAGACATGAGAAGTGACTATATAGTGGGAAAACAACAGGGTGGTTTCAGGCACAGAGATGGCCACACATACTTGAACAAATCTGATAAGAATGGCGGAGCTGTGAACACATAGTGGAATACACATCATGACACATCAGGGCCACCTTATAATAATCTCAATCGCTATAGTGCCCCCGTCAGGAGAGAAGACCAGTCTACAAGACGAGGAGGATGTAGTGTGAACACAGTTGCATAAATGAGCAGAGGTTTGTGATTTTTATATGCAAAATATTTTTCGGTAACCAATTTTATTTAGTTATAGCAAAGAACAGTTAGTTACTATCCCGGGTAACACCGGGAAATACTGCTAGGTTTTTCTAGGAAATCTACCATCAAAATCAAACATGATAAACCAGGGACACTTACATCTAAGCATCTAAAATTAACTTTTAAAATTATGTCCTACTCTCCCACACTACTCCTTCAGCACTTCTCCCCTCTTCTTATAAATCACAGTGGGATGGGAAAGTGCTCCTGCACAATGCAACAGCCTGTGAATCTGCATAACAGAGGGTTCATTAGCATCATTTTAAAAATTGGTTATAGAAGGAATATAACATATACAATAAGATTACCATAGTCACAGTGCCTGTATCTATGACTAAGTGCCCCTGGTTTATCCATGCTTGATTTTGATGGTAAATTTCCTTTACTAAAATGAAATACACACCTACACTAACCCTACCACCCATACTACCACAATATCATTCAACCAACCCTTGATCCCAAAGAAACAGTAATGAATTAACTTGTATAAATTGATAAATGTACCAAATTAACTGATGAAGTAACACTTTGGAAGGGCTATATCACTGTCTCTCCTATGATCGCTCTCTGACTGTCAGGATCAGTGGTAGTTAATCCTCTGGACCACCGTGGAAGATGACGTAAGCCGATACCAGAGCCTGCTGCAAAACGGACTTGCTGCTGCGTGGTACCACCAGGTCATTCCACAGGCACGACTTTGTCCGCGGTGGCCAAGGAGAAGTACAGAATCGTAAGCAAACTCATGGTAGGGGGCCGGCAGGAGGTCGAGACAGGCAGCACGGAATCATAGTCAGGGACGTAGCGGAAGGTCAGGACCGGCAGCACAGGATCGGAGTCAGTAACGGAATCAAGATCACAACGAGAAATCACTATAAATGCAGAGGAGGTGGGGTCGTGCGCGCCGGACAGGTGCAGTCAGTGGCAGGGATCTGGGGGCACATATAGAAGCGCAGGTGTGGAGATCTCAAAAGCTTGAAAACTATTATACAGCCTGTTTGAGATATGTCATTTATAGTACATGATAAAAGCATACAAGCTTAGAAATAGTCCTGTTCTATACAGAAGGATCTATTCAAGATCTCTAGGGATCTTTTGCTATCTAAAGAACTAACCAACAAAACAAAGTATGGGGGGAGGGAGAAATGGATTTTAATGAGCCTGAGAGTCTCCAAAGCATCAACAGTGTTATAAGCAAAACATGTTATTCATAGTATACTTTAGGAATGACTGGAAGTGCATGTTGTATATATTGCCCTAATCCTTTTCCCATAGTAACATTTCTAGAATTTTATTGGGGGTTTAGATGTATCCCACACAAACAGGAGGATCAGAACTAGCATAACAATTCTAGAAATATATTTGGGTCCTACCTCTGCACCGATGATTCTTTTACAGGGACTTTTATTTCATTCTTTTCACTTCCTTTGTGCTTCAAATATATCAATATGGAAGACTTGGGTTGGCATTCGGCTGTGTGCAAGTTTCAGTAAAAGCTGTTGCTCACAATACTTAATGATACCTGTTTTACTATAAAGGTATGTGGGGCTTTACATAAGTACCTCTTGTGAGATTTATTGTAAAAGTGTCTAAGTACTGTCTTAAATTCTTGATATATGTTTTGCAGGGGATTTAAGACAAATTTTTGTTGCAAATGTTAACAGTTGTAAACAGATTGAGAAATCTACCCCCATTGTATCCATGTTCCATATATACCCTTTATATAGGAACTGTGTCCATTCTTCATAAAGGTGCCTCTTACACTGGGCAAGATAGCTGGCTAGGCAACACTTAAAAACCTTGTTTTTGAAAATGAAGCAGAAAGACAGTAGTTACATATGGCATCGGAAAGTATAAAAGGTGCTAGTGTGCACAAGCATTATTTATTTAGGCAGCACAGTATGTACTTCCATAAAATGCGTACAAGGCCAAGTGTTAACAGTGCAATATCTGACTTGCTTCTAGTAGAATAGATTATCAATCTGTACAATCAGGAAGTCGTTTTTTTTTTTATTTAACAACCTACAAAGTATTAGCAGTTTTTATCGAGATCACTAAATCCTATGGAATATTGTTTATTTACATGTAAAACTATATATATACTCGAGTATAAACCGACCCGAATAAAGCCGAGGTACCTCATTTTTCAATGATATAGCCTGCCTACCCTTAGTATATAGCCTGCCGACCCCTAGTATATAGCCTGCCAGCCCCCAATATATAGCCAGCCCTTATAACCCAGTATATAGCCAGCCTGCTGCTGGATGAAAGAAGAAGATCTGCGGGGGGAGTCAGAAAAGTGAGTATTGATTTTTTTTTTTATAGACTCAAGTATAAGCCAAGTTTAAATTTTCAGCACGTTTCATCTATCCACAAATTCAATGGAAATCTACACCTAGTTTAGGGATTATAAACCCAGCACACTGTCACGGGTGCCCCCGTGACCCATGTCTTGGGTCGCAGGTGCACCCGTTTACCTATGACACTCATCTTGCCGGGTTCCAGCGGTGTCTCCCCAGCTTATCGCGCACGTCCCCGCCTCCTAGGGCGCACACGCGCCGGCTCTGTTAAATTTAAGGGGCCAGTGCACCGATAATTGGCGCTGGCCAGCTGCCTTTCCTAATAAATTCCCAGCCCCTTCCTCTGTTCCCTGCCGGATCTTTGTGCCTCACAGCCTTAGAAAAAGCTTGTTCCCCTGTCCTTTGCGTTTATAGTGATTTCCCGTTGTGACCTTTATTCCGTTCCTGACTAGGCTCCTCTGCTGTCTGCTTTGACCTGTTGCTACATCCCCGACTCTGATCCTGTGCTGCACGTCCTGACCTCCTGCCCGTCCCTGACTACGATTCTACCTAATGTCTGTGTAGCTCGCCTTGGCTGCCACTGCAGACAAAGTCGCACCTGTGAAACGACCTGGCGGCAACACACCGCAGGATATACAACCCACTTTGCGGCGGGCTCTGGTGAAAACCGGGTACCACTTAGAGTCCGGTCCCAGGTGTTGGCTTACATCATCATCTGCGGTAGTCCAGTTGGTTCACAACACCTGGAGCCTGACACACACTTACATGCTCGCGTGTGCCCCCTCTGGCAGGATCTGCTCTTCATTTAGTTTCTTATGCTCTTGTTTCTCCAAAAAAAAAGGCTCCAGGCTCCATAGCTGTGGGCTTTTTCACATTGGCATTGGTTTTCACATCCGTGGTTCAGTGATTTCCATGGATGCCTCACAAAGCCACTGATTTCTATGGGTGTTTTCACATAGGCTAGTATTTTCCCTGATCTGTTGTCCATGGAAAAAATGATGAAACATGACCGATTTTTTTCACGGATGCAGATAACAAAAGGCAACAGTAGTCATGACTACTGCCACTGTTCCATCAGCTAGGCTAATACCACTATCACTGTGCCAGGAAACCAGCAGCTAGGTTGATATGTATGTAGGTGAAAGTGTAGAATATTAATGATGATTTAGAATTGTAATGTATATCACTGTTTGGGCTACATTTAGTGGGGGCCCCAAACCAGATTTTGCGCCCAGGTGCCTCCATCTACCTTAATTCGGCCCTTAATTTCAGATGTTTTTGTTATATCTGTGAAAGGTTTTGCATGTATGTTAAAAACATAGAGCCTGGTGATTGTCTGTTTAGTAATACAGACATGTATGCAATATAGAAAAGAAAATAAGAAGGAAAAAGAAAAAGAAACAGGCACAGTTCAGTTCACAGTTCTTGTCATGCATGAGAGTGATACCGTAATAGCACAATTCGCCCCTGGTTTTCCCACCTAGGGAGGAAGATGGGGAGATGTTCAGAAAATTGTAAATTGACCAGCGTTGGAGAATAGCATACACGGCAGTCCCATCATCAGTCAATAAACAGAGCTAAGGAGCTAACATTTAAATCTGACTCCAATCGGATCACAAAGGGCAATTTCTGACCCTTAGGTGGTTGAATTAATATAAAGTAAATGGAGGACAACACACACCTAGAGATTTAATCATTCTTGCATATGATCTGAGTACAAAATTTCAGGGAGTAGGGACGGGGATAAAAAGGGAGCCCACAAAATATAGCCAAATCTTTCAGTCTGCGGGAGGTCATACCTTGCAATGGTCATAGTAAACATCATATCCCAGTGCAAAAATGGCCAAGTTGTGTCTAACTCACCAAAAAGATAGTGGATATGTTCCTATTTCAAACTCCCTATGTGGTAAAATCAGGAGAATTCACTCAAGAAAAGGACTTGCACAGCTTACGCCAAATATAAAATGTGTGGGAGGTAAAGGGAGCCATAACAGACAATCTAGAGAGCACGGGAGCTAAATCTCAACAAGGACAACTCTAGTGTTACCCATAGGCCGTGGGGCCGCCTTTAACAGTGGTTATCTGCACTAAGTTGGCAGCCTGCCCTTCATTCTGTTGACTGATGTCCTGCAGCTGCCCTGTTATATTTCTGACCGCTGTTGCTCATTCAGTCCCAAACATAGCCTGGATTTTATAAGTGTACCTCATATGGAAGAGAGATATCCCTCTGGGTGGATTTGGGGGCAGAGGGCCATGTAGGCTAGTTGTCCATGTCTAGAAAGGCTGGTGGCTGGTCTGGGGTTGGCACCAAGTTCCTGGTTTTAGGCCCGGCTCTTTTGCCAGTTTTCCCTGGAGCCTAGACATCTCTGGTGCTTAAAACAAGTGCTTCTGCATGGGAGACAGACACACTCCATTGGCAATTACTATCTCCTACCAGGAATGGGAGCAGAGCTTAAGGAAAGACTGCCATCCTTCTCCTGCGCCGCATAGGCGTCCCTGTACCTTGGGTGCTGGTTATTGATTACATGCATTTCACTGAAAACGCATATGCGTTGTAAACGCAACGCTACTGCCACATGTGACAGCACCCCTACTCTTATGCAATCCTGTTCTAGGCTCTTTTATGGTTTTTCAACAAAAATCTGTTTTGGAAACATTTTGGCACATTTACTTACCCGTCGGGAGGAGTCTACCTAAAGTGCATTGTCTGACAAGAATGCACTGTGCCGTGATTCACTAACATCGTGCGCCCAGTATCCTGCATGTGTTGCTTCCCCTCTCAGGTCTGACGGAGTTCGCCTTCTTCATGGTGCATGTAAGTGCTTGATCTTGGAACACAATTTGAAAGTTAAATCTCGCTCTCAGTCTGAATCAGTCGGATCATCCGACGGCACGCCCCCGATTTCTGTTGCATGAAAGCCGGCACTGCTGTGCCAAAATCCGATCGCTTGCGGCACAATCCCCAGTTAAATACCTGTCACAGCCTTGCAATCCCCGAAAACGTCGGAAAATCCGACAAATGTGCAGCTTTGGAACCTTAGTAAATAAGCCCCAGTATGTCCTTTCTCCTACATTTACAACAAATCCCTGGAACCTGCAGCACATAAGACAAAAAACATAGGGGAAACATATCTACCCTAAGGCATCATTCACACATGTTATTAATGCATGCGTTTTGAAATCCAACACAACATCTGAAGAGAAGATTTGCCTAATTACATTGTTGTTAACTGTTGCATTTACAAAATGCAACCGTTAAGGGTGCTGCCACACGTTGCGTTATTGAACCGTATTTGGACCGTTTTTAAATGGACTGAAAATGCATGCATTTTTAAATGGTGAACAGTTTTACCCCAGACAATTCCAATAAATTTTCCCCGGTGACTGTATGCATAGAGAATACATGTATGTGATGTGTGTAAGGCATAAATTGTACGGGGAGCAGAGTGGTGAGGGTTTAGGTATATGGGCCCAAAATTTGCACTTGGGCCCACCGATCCGATTTTAATGACCTAACTTTGAAATTCAGAAATACTTTTAGGGCGCCTTTCCTGACACACATAGGCAGCATGTTTAAAGCATTTTACTTTTTAGATGTAGTACATTTTTTTTCTGGGCAGTAAAGCTGTTCCAGTTTTCTATCTGCAAATTCTGGTCCTCGGGGTAGTGAGAATTTCTAGATGATTTAGCATGACAGGGTCCTGACGCTTGCAGGAGACAGCTTTTTCCTAAGTGAGCACAGAAATCTGGATACAAAAAGATAGGGACATATATAATCATTACCCTGGCAGAGACTAAAAATTTATCTCTGTCACTTTCTAATATCCTGATTCTATATGTCTCTACATTATAAGATTCATTTCCAGAGTTATGTTGGATGCCTTTCTAGGGTGTTACTGATCCTATTTCGCCAAGAAGCCTCGGGCACCATCTGTGTACTAGTGCATCCAGCAAAACAGGTTGAAGTTGTGTTGCACATTCACACAAAATCCTGCATCTATAAAATGGGAAAACTATTGTAAGGTGACTTTTTTCTCTTTCTGTTGGAATCTCCCAGCATATTGGAATTAAGCAGGCCAATACTTTTTGTGAGAAATGGATCCAAGGGTCAAAGCCAAAAGTAGGGCACAAGAGAAATAATTTTTAGGTCCCTTGGACACGGCCGTGTGCTTACCTGGGCCGTACCACAGTGTGGTATATGGCTGGGTGCAGGAGGGAGAGGGGTGCTCCCAAAATTATGTACCAGAAAAATGCATCTCATGTGGCAAAAAAAATAAGCCCCTATAGATCCATATTAAAAAGAGAAAAAAAATTATAGCCTGTACAACATGACAATGCAAATCTGCTATAGATGGCACCTCCTCTTTGGGAGGAGTCTGTGGACCCTCTGGACCGTCGCGGGAGTTGGTATGGGACCCGCGGTGGCAGCCAAGGTAATAAATACCGGAAACAGTCACAACCTGAGATGACAGCAGGAACGCAGAGGAGGACTGGTAATGCTGGTACGGAGTAAGGACACCACTGGGCTGAGACCTTGGAAGGCACGGCAGAAGCGCAGGAAGGCAGGAGTTCACCACTGGGCTGGAACCCACTGGACACGAACCACAGGATACGGACCACCAGACACGGACCACAGGATGCGGACCACCGGACATGGACCACAGGATACAGACCTCAGGATGCGGACCACTGGACACGGACCACAGGATAAAGACCTCAGGATGCGGAACTCCAGACACGGACCACAGGATACGGACCTCAGGATGTGGACCACAGGATACAGACCTCAGGATGCAGACTACCAGACACGGATCACAGGATACGGACCTCAGGATGCGGACCACCGGACACGGACCACAGGATACGGACCTCAGGATGCGGACCACCGGATACGGTCCTTAGAATGCGGACCACCGGACACGGACCACAGGATAAAGACCTCAGGATGCGGAACTCCGGACACGGACCACAGGATACGGACCTCAGAATGCGGGCCACCAGACACAGACCACAGGATACGGACCACCGGACACGGACCACAGGATACGGACCTCAGGATATACACAGGAACGGGACCTCGGGAAACACACAGGAACGGGACCTCGGGAACACACAGGAGGCTTTCACTTCAATTTGGTAGACTTGAAGATCCAGCGGGGAGTGAAGGAAACCACCGGATTATATAGAAACCCGGAAGCGCCAATGGAAAGGACGCTGGCCCTTTAATTTCAGGAGGGGAGCGCAGGTGTGCCTGCGATCTGTGACCAGGATCGCGGGGACACCTGTGACAACAGTCAATTGAAAGCTGAGAGGATTGCATCTCTGAGAAGTCAATATATGGTTTGGCGATTTTCCAAAAAAAATTGAAACATGCCACCAAAATTCTAAGCCTCATAACATTCTAGAAAAATACATGGAATCTTAACAAACCATGCCAACATAATGCAGACATTTGGGGAATGTAAGTTATGAATTTATGCTTTGTGCTATGACTATCTCCTTCAAAATTAGAGAATTTAGAACTTCAGAAAAAAAAGAATTTTAAAATTTTTCCCAAATTTGGTTTTTTTAAAAACTAAACATAAAAGTTATCATCCAAATTTTTTAACTAATTTGAAGCACAATATGTCATGAGAAGACAATCTCAAAATCCCCTGCATATGTTCAGGGCGCGTTCACACGTTGCGTTTTGGTTGCGTTTTCATTGCGTTTGGAACGCATATACAACAGCTGATGTGAGGTAATTTGCCTAATTACATTACCGTTTACGTTTGTAAACGCAATGTTAACGCATGCGTTAACAAAACGCATGCGTTAACGCTTTGTTAACGCATGCGTTAACATCGCGTTTACGATGCGTTTTGTTAACGCATGCGTTAACAGTGATGAAATTAGGCAAATCACCTCTCCTCAGCTGTTGTATATGCGTTTCAAACGCAATGAAAACGCAGGTCAAAACGCAACGTGTGAACGCGCCCTCAAGTGTTCCAAAGCTATAACCACTGTCAGGATTCGGGATCAGTGGATCCTCTGGACCACCGCGGGAGGTGGTACAAGCCGACACCTGGGACCGGAACCGGTCTTTACCAGAGCCCGCCGCAAAGTGGGATGGGCTTGCTGTGGCGGGGTACCACCAGGTCGTTCCACAGGTGCGACTAGCCCACGGTGGCAGCCAAGGTCAAGGTACCTTAGCAGGAGACAGTCTCATTGTCAGGTTCAGGCACAGGGTCAGGGCACGCAGCACGGTCAAGTCCAATCCAAGGTCAGCAACGGGAGGTCCAGGCAGATGGGAATGGGAACACAGGAACGGACAGGAACACACAGGAGCAAGGGAACTGGAACGCAGGAACACAAGAACATGGAACATGGGGAACTCAGGAGCAGGAACACACAGGAACGCGGGAATACTCAGGAATATCGCAGGGGAGCTTTCTCTAAGGCCGCGGTCACACGTAACGCTAGGCGTCCGTTCATAACACGACGTTAGCGCACAGGAGGTGGTCCTCGGCCCTCGGGCCGCGTTATGAACGGACGCCTAGCGGTACGTGTGACCGCGGCCTAAGGCGTAGGCACAAAGATCCGGATGGATCACGACACTAAACATCAGCAGCGCCGCACGAGGTAAGTACACTTCTATTATTTTTAAATCGGGAACGAGCCGCCGGTGTTTCGCGTTAAATTAACGCAAAACACCGGCGGCTCGTTCACGATCACAGGCGTTTCCATAGAAACGCAATTGCGATCAGGCAGAGGCCCGCCCGGTGGGCGCGACTTTGTCTGCGTTTGCAAGCGCAGACAAAGCGCTATGTGAGGCGCCGGCCTTAGGGGGGTATCACTTGTGGCTTTTTTTTGTCCGTTTTTAAACATACGTTTTCAGTCCAATTTAAAATGCATCCGTTTTTTACCGTTTACCATGTGTTTGGCTGCTATAAACCTGTTTATCTATAAAGATAAATAAGTTTCAAGCAGCCAAACACAAGGTAAACAGTATAAAATGCATTCGTTTTTAAACATGTGACACATTCCAAAGGCTTCAGCCTTGATCACATGCTGAGGTTACATGATTTTACAAAAAATCTAAAACTTTTGTACTAAAAAATATCTATATATCTTTACCATATTCGGACTCCAATTATTTTTTCATACTTAAGAGTACAGAGTTGGTTAAGGTGTCATTTTTGTGTGGGAAAAGCTGACGTTTTCATTGCTACCATTTTGGGTGCTATGAAACTTTTGATCAGTTTTTATTAAATTTTTTGTGTGTTTTGCAAAACAGCAAAAAAGTGGCGATTCGGACATTTGAGCACATTTTTCCGTTAAAGAGTTCACTGCCAGGAATAACCGTTTTTATATTTTTATAGATTGGGAATTTTGGAACGCGATGATACCTAATATGTTTTTCTTTTACTGTTTTCCACTTCTTTTATTATTTTAAATGTGTTAAGGGCTTTTGAGACATTTTTGAGAATTTTATTTTTAATTTTTATTTATTTTATTTTTATTTACTTTTTTTATTTTTACAATACTATCATATGCAATTGCATTTGCTGACAGGAACTAGCAGGCACCGCAATTGCATCATGGGGTTCCGATCTGGACCGTAAGAGCAGGGTGAGGGCGCATATACGCATATACAACAGCTGAGGAGGGGTGATTTGCCTAATTACATGACTGTTAACATTTCCGTTTACAAAACGCATCGTAAACGCGATGTTAACGCATGCATTAACAACCCATTAACGCATGTGTTTTGTTAACACATGCGTTAACATTGCGTTTACAAACGTAAACGGTAATGTAATTAGGCAAATCACCTCTCTTATAGATTTTTATCTGGGGCTCAAACCTCTAATCATTGTAAGGTGACTTTCAAATTATAGAGTCTTTATTCCAGCTTGGAATGGAGTAAACTAGGAAAGACACACTGTCCTTTCTGAAGATTAGCTCAAGACTGCTTTATTCTCTTTGGCACTGAAACTCTTATCGGGAAAGTCATAAAACACACTCTGAAAGAGGCGTGCAAGTACACAAGCGGGCAATACATATGGGTGGTTTGACCCTTGAAATTCAACACTATTGGATGTAAGCACACAACGGAATGTAGAACCATTGGCTGTCTTCACATAAATAAAATGCCCCGGTGCTCCCCTGGATACCTTCCTCTAGGTGGTGCTAGTGAGCGCTAAGTCTTTGTGTGCTTTGCTTATGGATGAACCCCACCCAAACTTTACTTTTTACTACACAAAGTTATATGAAATGAATGCTGAGTCTTTAAAATGTCTGACAGTATGTAAGATGGCGTCCAAGACCAGTGTGATATCCTTAACACCTCTCATCAGCTGTTGTATATGCGCTTCAAACGCAATGAAAACGCGACCAAAACGCAACGTGTGAACGCGCCCTTAGGGTGCGGTCAAACGCAAACAAAGTCGTGCCCACCGGGGCGGGCCTCAACCCGATCGCACCAGTGTTTTGCGTTAATTTAATGCAAAACACTGGCGGCTCGTTTCCAATCGCAGGCGTTTCTATAGAGACGCCGATGCGATCTGGCAGAGGCCCGTTTTCAAACGCAGACAAAGCGGTGCGTGTTGCACCGACCTAACCTGTTTTTGGGCCTGTTTAAAAAAAAACATGTGTTTTTGAAAAAATGTGTTTGAGTAAGATAATTGGGAAAACCGGACAAAAACTGATTTTTTTTTTAACGGACTGCTTAAAAACGGGACAAAAACGGATTCAAAACGCCATGTGTGACTGCAGCTTTAGGCCAGCGGCACATGTGGCGTTTTGAACCCGTTTTGGGGCCGTTTTTAAGCAGTCTGTTAAAAAATGCTTCCGTTTTTGACCAGTTTTAATTAAGATAATTGGTAAAACGGCTGAGTTTTCGGGCGCTGTCCCACGTTGCGTTTTGGCTGCGTTTGCAAACAAAACGCACCCATTGGGGCGGGCCGTGGAACAAGCCGCCAGTGTTTTGCTTTAATTCAATGCATAACACCGGCGGCTCGTTCCCGATCGCAGGCGTTTCCATAGAAATGCTGATGCGATCAGGCCACGGCCTGCCCCGGTGGGTGCGGATTTGTCTGCGTTTGCAAACGCAGCCAAAACACAACGTGGGACAGCGCCCTTCAAAATGCGTCCTGAAGGGGTTAAAAGAGCTGTCAGAGATCTGAGCGGCCATTGGAGAGATTGTGATAATTGCTGCTGGTCACAACACTACTTTCCATTATATAAACAAAGAAATAACAAGCCCTAATTACATGACTATTCCCTCCCCGGTAATGTGAAGGTGTCACAGAGGTGATGTGTGAGGACAGCCCTGGAGTGCACTTGCTTTTCCACAAGCATGACCTATATATGTCAGGAGAAGTCCTTCCCCATGATCTTCCAATAGAACAGGGGACAGACATCGTACCACAAATGCCTGAATTTTGAGAAGTTACTACAGACAGGCATAGCTACACACCTGTGGGATAATGGTACATCCCGGGTTGTGTCTGGCGGGCAGGGGATGTGCTACCGTGACCAAACCATGAAGCTGGAGTTAGAGGGAATATTCTCGCTCTTCTAATGCCCCCTATACTTTATGCCGCCTGCATTTGGCGAAGGCGGGGTGACAGACAGTGTCTAGTTCAGATTCTCTCAGCCAATGAGGGGCGCGCACAGCGGGTCACGTGGCCGCGATGGGCGCTTTTGTTCGTTGCTGCTGAGCGAGAGCGCGGTATTCATCGGCAGAGACAGGTGAGAGCGGGGGTTGTGCGCACGATGGGGCTTATTTATCGCGGTGTGCTGGGGCTCTAATATAGCGAGGTGGTCGCCTACTGACGGGGTACCGCCACTTATGTCTGGGGTGTTACTCGTTATATGTACTTTGTTATATCTTGGCTGGATATGGGAGTCTGCGCTGTGTTATACAGCTACAAAATGAAGCGCAGATGTATGAGCAGTGTTTGTGTCCAGGGTCTTGTGACTAAATGAGGGCTGTGCCGCACAGGTGCACATCAGGCGGGGATGCTGAGGGCTCCACAGCTTCTTGTATAATAGACGCGCTCCCTGCTTTGTTCATCCTCAGGTGTGATGTCTGGCGCCGCCTCGCTGGCTATTGGCAGCCGTCTAGCTGGCGCCGCCTCTCGGAGCTGGTGGCTGGTGCTCGGCTGCAGTTGCCGTTCCTCTCCCAGTATGTGCGGCGGGTGTGGCACGCGGGCTCTGTTGTGGTGTGCCGCGCGCCCTTTCTGTTGTTGTGGTGCCCTCGTGGGGATGGCAGGTGGGCGCGCTGGTCACGTGGTCCCCGTGTCCCGCCTATCACCTATGCGCTGCTCGTCTGTTATTACACTGTCTATTAACGCGCTTTTTTTCTCTTTGTATTTTGCAGTTTCTTCGCAGCTGATCGACACTTTCAGTCATGTCTGACGCCGGTAGGACGCTCGTGTCTGTATAACATGTCAATAAAACACTTTGTGAGATTCATTCATTCTTGGGATTATCAGTGTCTGCTTCTAGGATTCGTAGGGTGTCCTGCCTGGCAGGATGAACAGTAATCTTTAGCTGCCCCATATATCATTTATCAATTTTTTTTTTTTTTTGCAATGTTTTGTGATGTTCACATTTTTATACTGCTACTGCCAGTTGTGGACTTTGGACGCAAAGTTTTGCACAAATAACCTCTGTTCCAGAGCAGATGTAGGCAAGGGGATTGATTAAAGAAAATCTACAATCACAATCCACCATGATAAACTGAGGGGAACTTGCTCATAGATCCAGGCACTGACTGTGGTAATCTTCTTATGTGTTATCAAAAGCCGCCTTCCTTCTTTAAACATTTAAAATGTGCTAATGAGCCTGCAGGACTTTGGTGTCTTGACTGGTTGGTACCATGGGCAGTGCAGATCTCCCCTGCTGCTGTTAGATTACACAGGCAAAAGGAGGCCAGACATTCTCTGCCCATTGTAACAGCTGCTGCAAAGAGGTGCTCTCAACACTCACCAGAGCCCCTCAGGCTCAGCATAAGTTTATTTTAGAAGGAAGCTGGCCATGGATGACAAATAGATTACCCACTCACGGTGCCTGGAACTAGTCCCCTCTGCTTGCTGTGCTCTTTGGTCTTCTGGAACTATGAGTAAATGTCCTTGATTAATCATGAAGGTAGATGTTAAGCTTCCTTTAAAGGGGTTATTGAGTCTAGCAATAAATTGGTGACGGGCTGAGGCAGGCTTTTTAAAAAAAATAAATAAATTAACATGTATTCAAAACCTCCGTTGGTCCTGATGTCCCGCGGTACGTCTGATCTGTGCCCCTGTTTATTTACAGGGGCATGGAAGCTGCACTCGGGGAGCTCTGGGCGGGCCGCTCCCATTCGTCATCATATCCCAGCGCCTACAATACTAAGGGATGGGAATGCCTTGCTGGCACTTTCGCAAGGAAGGGAGTACATTTTGTATATTAAAGCATGTCCCTAATTTATAGCTAGCCTCGGATAACCCCTTTTAAAAGTTTTGAGTTCTTGACTTTACAGACAAGTCTCGACCATAAAACTTGTATGCTTCATTAATCAACCACTAGAATAAATCTACCCACACAACAAAACAATAAATATCTACACCAGAATATCTAAGGTTAATTGAAACCTATATCAATATCCAGCAAAAATACTTTAATTGCATATAAAAATGTCCATAAAAAGTGAAAAATGGCTACAGGAGACAGAAATGTACAGAAGCCAGGAACCACAGTATGCAGACCATCAACAATAAAAGGGAGTTTTAATGCCCATCATGCACAATATTACAACCTCATGTAAGCCCAACCGGTACACAGTAAAAATCAACCCAGTTGCTGCAATCACAGCAGAGTTAAAGCATGTATTGGGAGCACAAAATGTGCTACTGTGGGCCGGGAGCCTGAAACCATAGTTACCTGGTGTTTGAAGTCCCCCAACGCGCGTTTAACCCGCCGGTCTTTCTCACCCCTTGAGAAAGACCGGTGAGTTGAAATGCGCGTTGGGGGTTGCAGGCTCCCTGGCCACAGTAACATTTTGTGCTCCCAATATTTGGTTTAATGCTGCCGTGATTGCAGCAACTGGGTTGATTTGACTGTGTAGCGGTTGGGCTTATATGATGTTGTAATTGTGTATGATGGGCATTAAAATGCCCTTTTATTGTTGATGATTGATTGGTCTGCATACCGTGGTTCCTGGCTTCTGTAAGTTTCTCTCCTGTAGCCATTTCTCACTTTTTACGGACATATTTTTATATGCAATTAAGTTCATTCACTTTTTCTTAAACATTTTGTACTGTGTTCCTCCTCTTCTCACTTGGTAAACTCTAGAATAAATCGCCCAAGCCCAGACGTGAATAAATTACTCCCCCCACCCCACCCCTTTCCATCCTAGCTTAATAGAATTCATATTGAAAATTACTTTCCGGTGCCTTTTTTTTTTTTTTTTGCCACAGCATTCAAACACTAAATTTGTCACATTAGGAGTTGTAAGCCAGTGTTTTTGTTTGTTTTTTTAATCCCTCATGATGGTATTGTAGATTTTTTCCACTATTCAAATACTGTTTTAGTCATTGTCAATTAAATAAAAAAATCCTACACAATGGTGACATTTCCTACACAATGGTGACAGTTTTGGTCCAATATTCTCGTGAACACTTGCGGGATTTACCAGGTTGAACTATAATCATTGAAGTGACTTCAGGTTTTGGTCCTGTAAATCCTACAAGCACGTGGACAGACTGAATTTTCCCATTAAGAGGTTGGCCAAGAGGAAACTTGAATTTATTTCAGAGTAGGCCCTCAGTTGTTGACCAGCTATTTAGCTTCTTGTAATATAACAGGGCTATGGGGCTATTCTTTACTAGCCATATGCTGCAACTTGTCTCTACCACTGCTAACTAGTTGCATCATCAGGTATTGCACAGTCTGCACTATGAAGTGAATGCAGCACAATGAGTAGGAGAAGCTAAGCAGATTAATGTAGATTTATACTCGAAGGGAGGGGGGGTGTATTTGGGGCAAGAAATTGACAGCTTTAATTCATTCAAGAGCCTTTCATTCTGTGCAGAAAACTGTCTTCTATCCATAGGGTCCCAGGCATAGTGCATGCAAAAAAAATAGTTGTGCTGTAGCTTTTCCAAATTTATAATGGACTGCTCTGCTTCCCTTGTACATAGTCCCTGTGATTTAGACTGTATTTTCTGTGTAGTTGTGATGTCTTGTGCTTAGCCGCTCCCCCCACTCAACTGGTAGTCAGAAGAGGTAATAAATGCGCTAGGTATGAAAAAGGTTCATCTTCATTCTCTTGTCCTTTATCTGGTGGGAATCCAACTCTATGTTAAAGAAAAACAGAAAATTCACTATTTCCCCCTCTCGTATATTTAAGTTTACTGTAAAGTTTTCTGTTCACGTGCACCTTTCATTTCTCAAATAAAAATGTCCACAGAGCTTTGGGTACACCTTGAGCAAGGAGATGTAGCTCAAACATGAAGTTGCCTCCTTCTGGGAAAGTGAAGATGAACTTGTGGTCAGTTGAGTTTTTATGAGCCCTCGTTTTATTTACTGCCTACTTGGAGACAACTTCCTAAAACCATGAAATGTGAATAATGCACTTTGTATCCATGAAGACCTGTGGATGGTTTATTGTCCCAAATTGCCCTGACAGGTTCCTTTTTTTTTTTTTTTAAAATGTAAGGTCTTCCTGCTGAGATGACAGGCCAACAACATTGTTGTTTGACCTCCATTCAAAAGATTAATTGTATAAGGGTTAGTGACAAAGGGTTCAGCTGTAGTCCGACTACTGCAGGAGCAATACATTAAAGGACATCTACCACCTGATTACTGGTGAATGTATCCTAAATAGGCTGCTTGTTGCGTCGGGGGGAGGGGGGGTGGTGTCGTGTTTTACTTGTTATTTTGCTTCTTTATTGCTTAAATAATAACGTTTGTAAAAGTGCCTGAGGCGCTCAGGTTGAGGGCAATCAAGCACCTCTCGGCTTCCACAGACTTTAATATATTCACTCCCCCTTGCAAGCCAACTCCTGCTGCTAGCCGGGGAACTTGGAGAGCACACTGCCCTGCTCTCTCCACTTATTCCGAACAATTAGGTCCCCCTATATGTATTTGGCCATCCCTCTGCAACCTCAAATTTAAAGGAAAGCTGCTAGTATAATTTCCTGTTTGCATCCATTAACGCTAATTCTTTCAATGAAGCCTAATGCTTTGCCCCCAAAAGACATTCTCTCGGGCTTCACTGGTACTACACCCTCTGGCTGTCTATCCAGGATTATTGTGGCAGCACTAAGCGAATACTTGCTGCCACCATGAGATTTACAGCAGCAAAAGCAGAGGAGAAGCACTTTAGGGGGTGTGTAATGGCCAGTAAGCCGTGGAGGGGTCCGGTAAGTTCTACCCTTTAAGTTCTGGTGCTTTAAAGGACATCTAACAGGATCAAGGATTGTAAACCAAGCGCACTGACATAGTGGTGTGTGCCCCCTAGGGCAGGAATAACTTGGTTTCCTATGCCCTTGTTAAAGAGAAAAAGGCTTTAAAATTACTGGTGGAAAATCTCATTTAAGTAGAGGAGCAGTGATCCTAATGTATAGCTCTCGCCCTCCCCTCTGCTTCATTACTTCTGCTCACTGCACAATTATAACAGTATGTAAAGCCAGATCAGAGGGCCTAAAATCATTAACATAATTGTAGAAGTTGGATTTATGAGGAGTCCATGGATGGCAAATAGAAGATTACCACAGTCAGTGCCTGGATCCTATGATTAGGACCCTTACTTAACATGCTAGATTTTGGTAGCTTTCTTTTATTGGCTAGTTAATCTAATGGTTAGTTTTGGTCTAGTTATTCATTAGGTTTTTTTGAGATTTTTAGAAGATGTAGTTTATACTCGTGCTTAGCCACGGTTCTTTTTGCGATGGAGCCGGCGTTTTCATGTGAACAATGGGAGTCTGCTTCCTTCAGTGAGCCGATGGATCATCTGCCCTGCCCACAAGCGGCTCCCCCCCCCCCCCCCCCCCCATAACCCAATAAAAATGGGTTAAAAGTTCCTACTACATGTTGTGCAGCCATTCAAAAGTCAGGAGAGCCGGCTCATGTTGATGAGCGGAGCCTAATGCTCCAGATCACTAAGAACTAGTGGTGCAGGAAATCTCCAGGACTTTGAGTGATGTCACAAGCATGCTTCACTTCATCCAAGTGCAAGCCTGCTGCAGTCTGGACAGAGCTACAGGATGGAAGGCTCTGCATGCTGTCCAATATTAACCCCCTTAAGGACGCAGCCATTTTGCAGCTTAAGGCTCAGTTAGATTTTTTTGGATTATGACATGCGTCGCTTTATATGGTTATAACTTTTGAACACTTAAACGATTCTGAGATTCTTTTTCCCCACATGGTGTACTTCATTTTAGTGGTAAATTTTGGCTAAGTTTTGCATTTATTTACAAAAGAAAATATGATTTTGAAAAATTTTCCATATTCAAAATCAATGTGTTTTCAGGTAGATTTACCACCTAAATAAGTTGCTGAATAACCTTTCCCATTTGTCTACTTTACATTTTTCATAATTTCTGAAATGTCTGGATAATTTATTTTGACATCACGCGGCTTACAAATAGAATATTGCTTTTCCGTATTTTCATAATTGACTATTTTGGGTATATATACAGTTTTGAATGAAATTTTACATATTTGGCATCAAAACCCCCTATATAATCTACCCATTTTCAAATCTGCACCCCTCAAGCTATCAGAAACAGCTTTTTACGAAGATTGTTAACCCCTTGATCTTCATAGTAATTAAATCAAAATGGAGGTGAAATTTAGAATGGTCAAATAGTGCCCTTATACGTTCGTTTAGCCCTAAAATGTACACATTTCCAAAAGATAAAAAGAACCCACCATAAAATTTGTTCTATAATTTCTCTTGAGTACAGAGACCCACTACATGTGGCCGTGACTTTTGTTTTATGGGCGCACAGCGAGGCGCAGAAGGGAAGGAGCACCCTGCAGCTGCCCTTCTGTAGGCTATAAAATTTTCACTTTTCCATTATTGGGGCCATTTCGAACGCATCAATACCTTATGTGTTTATGATTTTTACTGTTTATTTATATTTATGTCTAGGGAAAGGGGGGGGTGATTTGAATTTTTAGGTTTTTTATTATAATTTTTTTTTTTTTTTTACATTTTTCTTTATACTATTTTTCAGACTCCCTAGGGTACTTGAACCCTAGGTTGTCTGATCAATCCTATGATATACTGCCATACTATCAGCACATTGAAATGAAGGGGTTAAAACGAAATGGCTTCGGGTCTTCATGACCCGAGGCTACCGTGGAGACGGATCGCCGCTCCCCGATTGACGTCACTGGGAGCAACGATCCTAGGCAAGATGGGCGCCGCTATCTTTTTGAGGCTGCTGGCAGCAATCGCTGTTATAACACCCACGATCGGCGGGTGTTAGCGGTAAGTCTCTGCTGCATTATGCAGCAAAGACTTGCCGGCCATGGTGAGGGCTTAGCCCGTGAGCCCTCTCCATGCAGCGGGACCCAACCGCCGCCGTGAATACACGGTGGGCGGTCGCGAACCAGTTAATCATTGCAAAATCTTTTCTTATTTAAATGGGGCTGGTCAGAGGCAGTGATGTCACCACTGTTACCCCTCTCCTCCCCCTGCTCATGTCTGAGTGTAATGTATAGTAATGCTGCATCCTCCTAATACCTGACATGTTCTGCTATAACATGGCTGCCTGGAGCTGTTGCATCTCTCCTATACACGCACACGCTGCAGGGGGTGTGACCACCAGCAAGCACATGGATGAGACATTACATCATTATAAAGGCTGACCTCTTTCTTTGGTCTGGGGTTTTAACTCTTGAAGTTCATTAGCATATTCAGCTGTCCAGCTTATTCATGAGTGGGAGGCACAGCCACACCTCCAGTGCTTGACTGACAGCCTGTATAATGGTGTGAGGCTGTATAATGATGTGCTTCCTGGTGCTGCCGGCGTGAGTGAAAAAATATATATATTTATATTTTTTCACTCACGCCGGCACCATTTTGAGTACATTTTAAAAAGTAAAAACTTGCAATACATTATATAAAAGCCTTTAACAAGTGTTAAAATGAGGTTTTTCCTCCATTCTTGGTTTTATATGGGGGTTAAAGTTACAAAGGGCTGTTAAAAAAAATCCTGCAGATGCATAGACTGCAACACACTGTTGGATCATACTGAAAGCATGATATAACAGGCACTTACTGAAGGCAGTCCTGGGGTCCTTCATTGAACCAAAGGATTGCCATGCAAAGTAGCAGTTGCAGTGCCTAATGGGTTAACCAGCTGAGATCATGATCCCAGCTGTTTCTGCAGGAGTCCAAAGTGATCACATGGGCTCAGCTGCTGAGCATGTGTGATCACCACTACATTAATGCTTGTCATGGTGCGGCAAGTACCTGTACACATGACATAGTTTTTCTTCATGGTGTTGGACTGTTAAGCACAATATTTGCTCCAAACCTTTCCAAGGAAGTCTGATGGATGATAGCACCAGTGCTAGTCTCTCAAATTTTCTGCTACCAATTTACATATGGTTCACTTTTCTTTTTTATTCCACCACACTGCACCATGAAAGGAACATGACCAGGAAGGTGTTAAGGTTTATTAGGTCACTTTCTGTTGGCATTGTGGATGAACCATGGCTTACCTGAAGCAATTGGTAAGCAACTAAATCTGCTGAGCACTGCATTATGCACATACAAGATCTGTATTGATGCATGGATGAGCATGTAATTGGTAGAAACCAGAAGGGAAATGGTTACATGAAGTGTATGTGTGCTGTATGTAATAACAAACTAGTATTTTCAGTTGCAGAAGATGCAGCTATACTGTAGACACTATAGGTTACGCTTATCCTACACAGGCGCACCTGCTGTACCATGTACATCAGGTCTCATGTTCCGATGCATAAAGGCAGAGCTTCTATAAAGTTAAGCTAATTCTCTGAGCACCCAAGATGTGCTTGTGTAAAAAGGTACAGCTAGTGGCATGAAGTAGTCTTACAAATGGCATGTTTTTCTACAGACATTAAGGTTAAGGAGCTGGAGAAGCGTGCCTCTGGCCAGGCATTTGAGCTGATCTTGAGCCCTCCATCCACTGATGCAGCTCCAGACCTTTCAGTTGCTTCACCAAAGAAAAAGGAATGTTCATTGGAAGAAATTCAAAAGAAATTGGAAGCGGCAGAAGAGCGGCGCAAGGTGAGTCACTTTGTGCCTGTTGCAGAAAATTTTTCAATAATATTTTTACACTGCTATACTATTCAAGATTATTGATCTGAACTTGATGGAGTTTGTCTGCAACAGTAACAACTCCATGGCGGAAGGTTGGGTATACAGATTTTCTTTATAGGACGCTTCTGCAAAAGCCATTTGTAATCCAGCACAATTCTGTTTGTGAATTGCTTTTATACTGAAGCATTTGTGATGACTTACTGCTGTAATAAATGGGCAATATCACTATTTCAGAGGATTCCACCCCCCCCCCTCCTTTTACTACCCGTATGAGGCCTCTTGTAATTAGGCAAATCACCTCTCATCAGCTGTTGTATATGCATTTTCAAACTCAATGAAAACGCGACCGAAACGCAACGTGTGAACACGCCCTCACGCATGAAGTCTTTTTCAGACATATGTATCCACTTATTTTGACCCATGTCAATTTCCCAAAAAGGACCTTGTTAGGAAACTGCAAAATGGTTAAGTGCTTAATACCCTTATCTCCCTGGGGGACTGCAGTGGGGTTATATTGCTGATTTATGGTATTCTCTAAGCAATTGTCTATAAAAGGTTCCCACTAATAGCAAATCTGGGACCGTTGACAGACGAACAGTGGACGTCTGTACTGGCCTTGGACACCTGAGTTGTCTCTAGTGAGAAGCAGTCTTTCACAATTTTTTTGACACCAAACTTCTAGGACCCCAGCCTGTTTGTATAGGGTTGACATAAGGAGTGATGACTGTTGCCCTTGATGTGACTGCAAGGGTGCGCACCTGCTGCACATGTGGGAGTGTCTGGGAACCTTGTGTAAGGAAGGTGCTGCAACTTGTTAAGACTGTGTATGCTGTGCTAATCCCTGCTACTACTATTGTATGGTTTTTTTTTTTGCCTGGTAGAGGATGTGGCAGTTGAGAGGAGTGAATCTGGGAATAACCCGGATGCTGTAGCAGGCAAGAAAACTGACTTATCACTGGATCCAGGCTGCCCTCCTAGTAGACAGCAGTATTTTAACAAAAGATATTAAGGTTGGAAAAGGGGATATATCTAAAAAGGGAGACGGTTTGAGAATCAGGGGGCCCTGGCTGGACTAGCCGGGCCTTATGTCTGCATGTATATGAAGGAATAGATTTCCTACACGGAGGGTACTAGGTGATGTTGTATCATATTTACTGTAAATGCCTAGTGATTATGATGCATACGAGTCATCGGTAAATGTATTGGCACATGTACTCTGTATATCCTTGCATACAAATGCCGTCTCTATTTATGTATATCATCCACTATATAATTTTACAATGTAATTGTTCATTTGAGCTGCACGACTCTTGGAGGAAGGGGGGGTCTCTGTTTTGTGTCTTTTTTTTTTTTTTTTTTTTTTTGAGCACTCATATTAAAGAGTGCTCAACTTAAAGCTTAAGTCTTCATCAGTATGTTGTATAAACTTTTTTTTTTTTTTTTTCCCTCCTCCCCTCCAAGCTACATGAGGCTGAAATCCTAAAACAGCTTGCCGAGAAGAGGGAGCATGAGAAAGAAGTTCTGCAGAAAGCAAAGGAAGAAAACAATAATTTCAGCAAGATGGCAGAAGAAAAGTTAACAACCAAAATGGAAGCCATTAAAGAGAATAGGGAGGCCCAGATGGCTGCAAAACTGGAGCGATTGCAAAAATTGGTAAGTGATTTGGGCTTATTGTAATTGCAGACTCTCAATTACCTCACAACTAGTTAACAAAAATGTCTTTGTTTCCAGGAGAAGAAAGGAGAAGAGCTCAGAAAGGGAAAAGACCTCAAAGAAGAGGCTGAAAACTGAGCTCTGTCTGTGAAGGCTGCCTCAATTTCAAAGCTTATCCCATCAGTGTTTCAAAGTCCCTCCCCCCTCCTGTATATGTTTAGCAATCTGTGATGATGTACAAATAATGCATCATATTTGTTTCATTGAGGAAGCCTTTCCCTTATCCAGTCTTGCTGTACTGGTTCCTGTTGTATCGTACTGGAAAGTAATGGTGTGGGGTTTTCTAGTATTGTTCCAGTGTTCAGACTGTTACATAAATGCACTTAAATATCAATGGTTCTCTGTATCTATGACTTGTAATAGTTTGTCTTAATAAAATAACTTGTTGGAAAAATGATATTAGAAAAATCTAATTCAACTTCCAGGTTAATCAACTTTCAGTGTGCATAATTACTTAGGACACTATCTTCACATCATAGGCTGGTTTACAACTCCCAATTCGCATGCATCACTACATCCTTGTGAGCTGCCAGCTGAGGGGAGGGTTGAGAGGCTGCCCACATCAGACATGCACAATGCATGTCTGGGTCGGCAGTGAGCTAGCTGGCATTTCTTTTGCAGATCACAGCCACCATATGGACATATGAATGGAGCCTCAGATGTAGTTGTCTGTATATCAACACCTAGTGGGCGCGTGTAATTGGGATGTGTGCATTTTGTGCTTGTAGCCTGTCTGACATCGGCGGATGTTCACCGCTCACCCAGTATGTCCATAGGAAGTGAATGCCCAGGAATCTGAGCAGTTTACACATTCACATGTGTGCAGAAATGGTTCTAGTTTGTATTACACTAGAAAATCTGTGGCTGGTTAACCCCTTAAGCATGCAGGGTATTTTTAGCTCATTTCTTGCTCTCCTTTTTCATTTTCACATGTACAGAGTTGTGTGAGGGCTTAATTTGTGCATAACAAATTTTACTTATCACTATTTATTCCATGCCGTGTATTGGGAAGCTGGAAAAAAAATCCAAATGTGGAAAAATTTCACCCTGCACTAAAAATAACATCTTTACTTTGTTTGGTTCGGTGCAATCGCCATGATGCCAAATTTCTACAGATTGTTTTGTTTAACTCTTCACATAACGTCACGGGTCGGCCGCGGGTGCATGGAGAGGGCTCACGCGCGGAGCCCTCTCCATAGCTGGTAAGTCTTTGCTGCATATTGCAGTGTTTTCCCGCTGATCGCTGCCGGCGGCTTCAAAAGGATTGCGGCGCATGGGCGCCGCCATCTTTTCGAGGATCGCCGCTCCCTGTGACGTCATCGGGGAGCGCTGATCCGTCACCATGGTAGCCTCGGGTCTCTCGAAGACTCGAGGCTACTTCGGGTTAACCCATGCATTACAATGTGCTATCAGCACATTGTAATGTATGAGTAGTAAAATACACATATACTGCCATACTGTAGTATGGCAGTATATGATGGGATTTTACAGACAACATGGTTAGTACCCTAGGGAGTCTGAAAAATGGTAAAAAAAAATTATAATAAAAACCCTAAACTCAAATCACTCCCCCTTTCCCTAGAACTGATATAAATAAACAGTAAAAATCAAACACATTAGGTATCGCTGCGTCCGAAAATGCCCGATCTATCAAAATATGATTAAAAAAAATACTATAAAAAGTGATCACAAGGTCGAACAATCCTAAAACTGATAATACTGTAAACGTCGTTTTTGCGGAATTTGACACCACCCACAGCTCTGTACACCAAAGTATAAAAAGTTGTTGGCGCCAGTAGATGGCAAAATCCCCAAAAAAATTTTGTACAGGTTTTAATTTTTTAAATGTACGAAAACATTATAAAACCTATATAAATTTGTTATCCCTGTAATCGCACCGACCCAAAGAATAAAGTAGACATGTCATTTGGGGCGCACAGTGAAATCCATAAGATCCAAGCCCACAGGAAAACGGCACAAATGCGTGTTTTTTTTTTTTTTAACCAATTTTACTGCATTTGGAATTTTATTTTCCTGCTTCCCAGTACACGGCATGGAATAAATACCATCTCTATGAAGTGTAATTTGTTACGCAGAAAACAAGTTGTCACATAGCACTGGAAAAATAAAAAAAAGTTATGGATTTTTGATCATGGGGAGTGAAAAAACAAAGGGCCAACTCCTGAAAGGGTTAAATACATTTCCAAAAATTAAATGAATGTGTACAAAAGAACTTTCGCCATCTTCTGATGCGACTTTCATACTATGGTGTACGGAGCTGTGTTGTAATTTTTAGCGAAATGAGGCGGTTTTAATTGCTACCATTTTGAGGACTGTGCGACATTTTGGTCACTTTTTTTCCACTTTAATGAAAAGTAAAATGGTGTAAGTCACATTTTGGACATTTGGGCACCATTTTCTGTTATGGGGGTCACCACTGGCAATATATTTATATTTTGATCGGGCATTTTGGAAAGCGGCGATTTACCTGACATTTAAGTTTTGTCAGCTTTAGGGAAAGGGGGTGATTTGAACTTTTAGGTCTTTAACATTTTCATTTAACTTTTTTTTTTTTTTTTTTTTTTGTCCTTTTTTACACGAAAGCCTCGGGCCTGACGAAGACCCGAGGCTTTCATGGCAACCGATCACCATCCTCCGATGACGTTCAGGGGAGCGACAATCAGATCCAACATGGTGGCATTGGCTGAGTTAAAAGCGGCGATCAGTGCAAGCACCAACCACGTTTAATAGCGGTGGGGGTTTGCTGCAATATGCAACAACCTCCACCTTTTGTATGAAGAGGTGAGCCCTCTTATTACGCCCTCTGCGTGCAGCAGTAGAGCTATGGTGCAGCGTGTTAAGGGTTAAAGCATGAACAAAAGCTACCCTGCTCTTTCTGTGTGGGAAGTGTTAACTTGCTGCAGTAATCACATGCCATTAAGGGTCTTGGTAGTCACAGAATGATTGATGTCAACTTTCTGCCTCCATTAAATGTCTCACATGGCCACTGGGATTCAAACTGGTTACAGGTGCGGCCAACCTTGGGTGCATTCAAAATGTTCAATTTTTTCAGATGCAGTTTTTGATGTCGAAACCAGAAGTTGAGTGAGTAGCACCTCTCAGTGGTATGTACTCGACCATTATCCACACCTGCTTTTGGCTTTGAAACCTGCACCAGAAGCACATGTGTGGGAGCAGTCACACGTTTCAGTTAAAACTGAATCGCAATTAGTTTTGGGGTGGTTTTAGGTGGGATTACTTATTTTATCAAGTGAAAGACATCAATTCTTCTTTAAACAAATATCCAGACCATGAATATACAGTATTTTTTCGGAGTATAAGTTGCACCATCAATAAATGCCTGCTAAAACGTTAAGGTTCATATACAAAGCGCACCGGATTATAAGGATGAACGACCAGCAGGTGGCAGACCTGTGCACAGTTCAAGGCAGCTGTTGTCTAAGTCAGTACCTATATAGCAGTGATGGCTAACCTATGGCACTGGTGCCAGAGGTGGCACTCAGAGCCCTTTCTGTGGGCACTCAGGCCATCACCAGAGATGACTCCAGGTATCTTCCTGCAGTCCCAGACAGCCGAGGACTTGCTGTGCACATAGCTATTTTAAAGTGACAGCTCTACCTGGGACTATTTTCTGCTATATTGGTGCCTCAGGGTGCTGGTATCAATGAAAACTGTGACAAAGAAGGGAATATAAATCACAAATTACATTTCTGTGTTGGCACTTTGCGATAAATAAGTGGGTCTTTGTTGAAGTTTGGGCACTTGGTCTCTAAAAGGTTTGCCATCACTGCTATATAGGGTGCTTTCACACGTTGCAGTTAAAACTGCTTCGCAATTAGTTTTGGGTTGGTTTTAGGTGGAATTACTTATTGTATCAAGTGAAAGACATCAAATCAACAGGTGAATGCCATTTGTGGAACAGCTTTCTCCTTCAGGGTGCGGTCACATGTCGCGTCTAACGCATGCGTTTAAAAACGCATTGCAATAGCTGGAGAGTGATTTGCCTAATTAAACAGCTGCTAGCACCTGTTTACAAAACGCAACCATTAACACATGCAGTTGTTAACTCATTGTTAACGTGTTTACAAAACACATGCGTTAACCGCGACAAGTGTTAAGAGGTGTTTAATTAGGCAAATCACTCTTCAGCTATTCCAATGCGTTTGACCGCACCCTCAAAATCAAACTCACCCTTTCAGTTCACCTGTGAAATTGACAAAACTGCACCTAAAACCACCTCAAAACTGATTGCGATGCAGTTTTAAAGGAAACCTACCATTTCAGACCGTCTGTGTAAGCTGTAAACACCGAGCACCAGCTCAGGGTGAGCTGGTGCCTAATTTCGTTAGTATTAAAATCGCGGTTTTAACACTTTTTAAACTTTATAGCAGAAACTGCTTCGGCGCTGCGTGCGCTGCTGCGGCTTCTGCTATAAAGTTTAAAAAGTGTTAAAACTGCGATACCGCGGTTTATAACACTAACGAAACTAAGCACCGGCACCAGCTCACACTGAGCTGGTGCTCGGTGTTTACAGCTTACACAGACGGTCTGAAATGGTAGGTTTCCTTTAACTGCAACGTGTGACCGTACCCATAAGGCGCACCTTTGATTTCTGAGAAATCAAAGGATTTTTTGTGCGCCTTAAAAATACGGTAATCAAGCGTTTTTATGTATCAAACATCCAATGACACGAAAACATATATACATCACCAAACTTCGGCGCGATATGCCAATTGTCCATAGAGAAAATGCACGCTAGGTAGTAATGGCTATTCACTGAGACGCTAACACCTGGAATGTTAGTGAACAGCCATTACTACCTAGCGTGCATTTTCACTATGGACAATTGGCATATCTCGCCGAAGTTTGGTGATGTATATATGTTCATGTCATTGGATGTTTGATACTTCGAAACGTTTTATTATATTCATGGTCTGGATATTTGTTTAACCCCTTAGTGCTCTGCGCCATAGCTGTACTGCGCTGAGTCCCGCGAATAGCGCTCAGCGCAGTACAGCTACTGCGCAGAGACTATGCCGGTTCAGCGCTGCACAGCAGCCACACCGGCATCGGGAGCCACAGGATTTCAGCGGTAATCTACCGCTGACATCCCCGGCTAACACCCGTGGTCGCAGTGGGCTCCGATCGCGGGAGTTTAACCCGTTAAATGCCGCGTTCAACGCGACCGCGGCATTTAACCTGCCTTCCGGCACTCTTTACCCCATGATTGGCCCCCCCCGCGCCGTTTTTTTTTGGGGGGGGGGGGGGGGGCTGATCGGGACCCCAGAGAAGCCTGAAGGCAGTGCCTTTAAGATGGCGTCTGTGACGTCATCTTAAAGGCAAGGTGTCAGCCTATGCATCTGCATAGGCTGGCACTGCTAATACCCTGCAATACATCAGTATTGCAGAGTATTATCATGAACAAGCAATCAGATGATTGCTTGTTCATATCCCATGGTGGATAAAGTAAAAAAAAAAAAGTTTTTCAATAAAAAATAACTTTAATAAATCACTAAAAATGCCCATAAGCCCCAAAACATATAAAGAGACATATAACGCTCAAAAAAGTCTAAATCATAACACAAACCCCACATATATAGTATCACCACGTCTGTAACAATCCATAGAATAAGACTAAATAACTATTGAACCCATATGATGAACGCCGTAAAAAAAAAAACTTTAAAAACCCGCCAAAAATTATGATTTTTACCTATTATATCCCACTAAAAATGCAATAAAAAGTGATCAACAAAACATATGTACTCTAGAATGATACTGTTACAAAGAACAACATGTCCCGCAAAAAACAAGCCATCAACCAGCTCTGTAGCCAAAAACGTAACAATGTTATGCCACTTGGAAGACGGTGATGCAAAAATGATAGATTTTTCACCACATTAGGGTTTTATTTGGCAAATTTAGTAAAACATAAGAAAAAATATTCATGTCTGGTATCCCCGTAATCGTATCGACCCATAGAATAAAGATAACATGATTATTAGGCTATACGGTGAACACGGAAAAAAAGTAAAAAATCCAGTACAGAATTGATGCTCATGACCTCAAAAAAAGTTTCTAAAATTTCAACAATAGGTGATACCAACCCCAAAATGGTAACACTGGAAAAAGCATCTCATCGCGCAAAAAAAATCCCGTCACATGGCCCAAATAACGGAAAAGCGAAAATTTTATAGCCTTCACGAAAACTAAAAACCCAGCAGCTGCAGGGTGCTCCTTCCCTTCTGCGCCTCGCTGTGCCCCCATAACACAAGTAATGTCCACATGTGGGGGGTCTCTGCGCTCAGAAGAAATTGTAGAACAAATTTTATGGTGAGTTTTCTCTTTTTATCTTTTGGAAATGTGTAAATTTTAGGGCTAAATGAACGTATAACCGACAAAATTTGACCATTCTAAATTTCACCGCCATTTTGATTCAATTACTATGAAGATCTCAAGGGGTTAACAATCTTTGTAAAAGCTGTTTCTGATAGTTTGAGGGATGCAGATTTGAAAATGGGTTGGTTATATAGGGGGTTTTTGATGCTAAACATGTAAAATTTAATTTCAAACCGTATTTATCCCCAAAATAGTAAATTCTGAAAATACGGAAAATCGCTATTTGATTTGTAGGCCGCGTGACGTCAAAATAAATTATGCAAACATTTCAAAAATTATGAAAATGTAAAGTAGACAAATGGGAAATGTTATTCGGCAAGTTATTTAGGTGGTAAATCGATCTGCCTGAAAACGCAGTGATTTTGAATTTCGAAAATGGCAAATTTTTCTAAAAATTCACCTTTTTTTTTTTTTTTTTGGTAAATAAACGCAAAACTTATCAGCCAAAATTTACCACTAAAATGAAGTACAACATGTGGGGAAAAAACAATCTCAGAATCGCTTTGATAAGTAACAGTGTTCAAAAGTTATAACCATATAAAGAGACGCAGGTCAGAATACAAAAAAGCTGTAAAATGGCTGCATCCTTAAAGTACACCTGTCATCAGGTCTGTGTCACTAGTCCTGTCACTACTACCTGTTGGAGCAGCTCACAAGGATCCCATCCCCGCCTTTATCTAGTTATTTCATACGTTATTTATTGTAAAATCATCTATTTTTTTATCATGTAAATGAGGCTGGTCACATGGTCAGAGGCAGTGATGTCACTCCTGTTACCCCTCCCCTCTCCTCCCCCTGCTCATGTCTGTGTGTAATGTATAGTAAAGCATGGATAGTGTGTGTGTGCATCTGCTGACATGCTGCATCTTCCTAATATACAGGTGAGAGACACAGACATCAGCTACACATGAATCTGACATGTTCTGCTGTAACATGGCTGCCTGGAGCTGTTGTATCTCTCCTAAACACACACACATGCACACACAGGCTGCAGGGGGTGTGGCCACCAGCACCAGGAAGCACATTATTATACAGGCTGTCAGTCATGCATTGGGGGTGTGGCTGTGCCTCCCACTCATGAATAGAGTGGACAGCTTGAATATGCTAATGCTTCATTGGACATTTCACAGGTCATTTGCATACAGCTTTAGGACCTCATTGCTTAGGTTTACAGGCATGTAGAGGAACAATGAAGGGATAGAGGCAATGCTCTCTAATGGCAGTTTATGAAAATATATTTCGTTTAGGAGGGTTATTTTGCATGACGGGTTCTCTTTAAGGGGTTAAAGACTCTTTGATTTGATTGGAAGTGAGAGCCCATGATACTAGACCAGTGTACACACTAGGACTTTATAAAGACGGAGCCGTTTTTTTTTTTTTTTTTGTAAAGACCTCAAATCAACAGGTGAATGAAATTTGTTGAACAGCTTTCTCCTTCAAAATCTAATTCACCCTTTCACTTCATGTCTTTCACCTGTGAAATTGACAAAGCCACCTCAAAACTGATTGCGATGCAGTTTTAACTGCAACGTGTGGATGCACCCTTGGTGTTATTGTTGCTTTTCTAAATGCAATACAAATGCCCAGGTGTAGGTATTTGCCAGTTACATGTGGTTCCATTGAAATGCACGCCATCATTAACCAGTACCTGGTGTCTCACATTGTTAAATTGCACCAATACCAGAATTTTGAGTACAACACCCAGAAAAGTATTGCTATATTACTCTATACAGATCCTTTTTTTTTTCTTGAAAGTATCTGAATGTTTAGGGTATATTTACATTGCATTTAGAAATGTAAAGCAAATGTCTGGGGGAGGGGCTCAGTCTGATCACATGTGTTTCAATGCAAATGCGATCAGTAACAGTCAGCCAGTAATTTGCCAGGAGAAGCTTTACTGCTATATGACAGTAGATGTGCTGTAAAGATGTACCTGGTAATGTTAATATTAAATATTAGGGCTTATGTGAACAGCTGTTTTTGATGTCTGTGTGCTATCCTTTTTTGCGGATGGCAAATGGACCCACTGTTTCCTATGGGTCTGTTCACATGTCCATTTTTTTTTTTTTAAGATGGTGAGAGACATTGAAGCATGCGTTATTTTGTCTTGCATGTGGCACATGCATGACATCCATATGCAGTTTTTTTTTCTCCAAATGATGCTAGGCAAGCAACGGGGCAGGGCAAGAAATAGATTAGAAATCCATCAGCTTTTTTTGTATATTTGAAAATAACGGATGGCGTATAGATACAATATGGACTGAACACTTATCACATCTGCTTTTTTTGCATGCATGTCAGAGCACATAAGAATCATGAGGTCTAAAGAACTGCCCAGGGAGCTCAAAAACAGAATTGTGGCAAGGCATAGATGTAGCCCAGGTTACAAAATTTCTGCAGCACTCAAGGTTCTTTTTTCCCTTACATCTCACGAGGAGAGAAAGTGAAAAGACATCGTGAGCATTTGGCCCATTAACTCAGTTCAAACGTTATAACAAAGGCGTGCACTCAAGGTTCTTAAGAGCACAGTGGCCTCCATAATCCTTAAGTAAAAGAAGTTTGGGACGACTACAACTGTTCCTCGACATTGCTGTCCAGCCGAACTTTGCAATCGTGGGAATAGAGTCTTGGTGAGAGCGGTAAAGGAGAACCCCAAGATCATTGTAGCTAAGCTCCAGAGATGCAGTATGGAGATGGGAGAAGGGGCTTATAAGTCTCCTTATGGCAGAGTGTGCCAACTAAAGCCTCTCCACAGAGCAAGACGTATAAAAGCCTGTATACATTTTACAAGAAAACACATGTAGGACTCCCAGACTATGAGAAATATGATTCATTAGTCTGATGAGATGAAGATTGAACTTTTTGGTGTTAAACTGAGTGTTTGGTCATCCACTTGGCAAATGAAGTTCAATGTGGATAAATGTAAGGTTATACACCTGGGGGCTAATAATCCACAACATATATCCTTAGGGGAGTAAATCTGGGAGAGTCCCTTGTTGAGAAGGACCTGGGGGTACTAGTAGATCATAAATTAAATAACAGCATGCAATGTCAATCAGCTGCCTCTAAAGCCAGTAGGATCTTGTCATGTTTCAGAAGTGTTATGGACTCTCGGGATAAGGATGTAATATTACCAATGTACAAGGCATTGGTTCGGGCTCACTTGGAATATGCTGTCCAGTTCTAGGCACCGGTCCATAAAAAGGATGCCCTGGAGTGGGTTAAACGTAGAGCCACAAAAATGATAAGGGGTATGGAGGGAAGATTTTGAGGAAAGATTAAAACAACTAGACTTATTTAGTCTGGAAAAGAGACGACTATGAGGGAACATGATTAATGTATATAAATATATGAATGTTCCATACAAAAAAAATATGGTGGTAAGTTGTTTCAGATTAAATCAAAAGACGAGGGGGCACTGTCTCTGTCTGGAGAAATCAAGGTTTAATCACCGGAGGCGACAGGGCTTTTTTACTATGAGAACTGTCAATCTGTGGAATAGCCTGCCTCAGGCGCTGGTCACAGCAGGGACAGCAGAGAGCTTCAAGAAGGGTCTAGATGCATTTTTACACCTAAATAACATTGATGGTGGGGGGGCGTGGCTAGCAGCCAACATGGCCAGACGCATCTAAGTGAGCTCCACACCGATCCCTCACCATCCTGAACCCATCCTGGTCATCCTACCTTTCCAGCCACAACTGGTGGGAGAGGTGGTCCCCTGTGCACCAGGGACACCTTTTGGAGCCAAAAAGTCTGGATCAGACTTACACCCGGGTACCGCGCCACGAGGTGAGGAGCAGCAGGTGCAGACACTGCACATAATATAGCAGCTGCACGGAGCGCAACCGAAGCCTCCCGACATCCACCTGCAGGGTCCAGCAGAGGAGTGAGGAGGACAACCGTTAGCAGAGCGATTAACAGCACCTGCACCGCTACATGTGCTTCACAGGTGGGAGTCAGGGAGAATAGATAACCGCACCTCCCGCATGCAAGCCGGCACCTCCATCCAGAGAAATATATAACAGGGGGCCGGGGGACAGTGAAGGGGAGCAGGGCAGCACCCCAGGGACAGAAGAACATAACCCCTAAAGTGCTGGAACGGTTGGTGAAGCGGTGCCATAATCCTCACACACCTCGCAGCCTCCTGTGTGAGTCGGCATTCTTGCGGAGCTCCGGGAGCTACAGAGCACGATTATTTCTTATCCTACACCGCCATCTAGTGGTCACATTGCAGAATTGCACCCTTTCACACTCTAAAGGCTCCTGAATGATGTGTTCTGCTATATCCTGCAAGAACAGCCTTCTGTCATAGAATAAGTTTTAACCTTTGGATCCCCAATTAACCACTTTCCTCTGAAGTCATATCAAAGCTCTTCACAATAAAGGGCAATCCGATCCTTGCTTTATTTTTCAATTAAACATAGGGGCCATTGCAAGCTCCGGGGGCCAAGACAGGCAACACCCATCATGAGTCCTCCCAAAACCAGTGCAGCGGAGAGACTGAAAGAATTTGCCAGGACTGAAATGACAGAACCCCCAAAGTCGCCCCTGCCCCCACGTGGTGGCCTGAAGAGAACAACTAAAAATTCTAATGCCTCCTCTGACACAGAGGAATTGACCGAGGAGATTACTTTGAAACAAGTGACTGACCAGGTCCTTTCTGCTATCGATGCCTGCAAGAGTTCCCTTACGGGAAAGTTAGACGAAGTGCGGATGGATGTCAGCCTGCTCAGGCAAGATATGCAAAGCCTACGAGAGAGAGTACAGCATGCAGAAGAGCGGATCTCCCAGGTGGAGGATCGCACAGCACCTTTCTCCAACGCCATTACAGGTCTCACTACAGCCTCGGACCTGATGAAACAAAAGGCAGACGACCTAGAAAATAGACTGAGGCGTAACAACATAAGAGTAATTGGGCTCCCGGAGAGAGCAGAGGGTCGCTCTCCAGAGATGTTCGTGGAGAGATGGATGAAAAATTTGTTCCCCGATGCAGAGTTTTCCTCTACATTCTCTGTAGAAAGAGCACACCGGGTGCCTGCGGGCCCCCCGAAACCCGGATCTCCACCTCGCCCCTTCCTGGCACGATTCCTGAATAGCAGAGACCGGGATAGGATCCTGCAGTTAGCCCGGCGCCTTCAAGAAATTAGAGTGGACAACACCAAAGTCTCCATCTTCCCAGACTTCTCCATGGAATTACAAAAGCGGAGAGCTACCTTCGCGGAGGTGAAGCGCAAACTACGAGACAAACATATTCCCTACTCCATGATCTACCCCGCAAGACTGCGAGTGGCGGACGGAGACCGAGCTGTGTTCTTCACATCCCCGGGAGAGGCAGAGCAGTGGCTTCGGCAGAAGAGAGGATCACCACCCCGTTAAATGGCAAAGTGAAGAAATTACAGACTACAGGACAGGTCTAACTATAGTTTGGTCTTAGGCCTGCACTATTACACATCACTTTGTGCACTTCCAGTTATATGTTTCGTAAATGTTTCACAGGCTGTAGAGAGCGGTTTCAAAATTAACATGCAGAGGTGGGATGACTCCCATAATACTATGGACTACAAGGTAGAGGGACGGAGGGGCATATACCCATCACCAACTAGTTCCACTCATTGGTGAGGGTATCCCCAAGGCACTAGCCACTTGGTTAGACCACACAGCACCACGGCTTTATAGCCGCCGGCGCTAAGACAGTTGTTCTTTATTTCCACAAGTTACTGTCTGTTGTAGGTTAAATGTTTCAATTTAATGGTAGGGTGTATTCATTGGATCTGCAGGGCCGCAACACGATGACTTCTAAACAGACCGCTCACTTATCACCTCAGGGTGCCTCACATACATATCTATTGGGCAATCCTGTTCCACCACTAAATTACATAGGAATATGAGTGAACTCAGAATTTGCTCTTGGAATGTCCGGGGCTTAGGCACGCCTAGAAAGAGACTGATGGTGTTTGACCAGATTAGGATCCAAAACCCCCACATAATAGGTCTCCAGGAGACCCACCTGGAGAAGAATAGGACTCACATACTAAATAAACCATGGGTACAATGGGCACAGCATTCCTGCTATACGACTGCTTCCAGAGGGGTATCCCTTCTAATACACAGATCCCTCCGATGGGAAACTCTATCCTCTCAGGCAGACGACGAGGGCCGATATATATTTGTTCATGCGCGCATTGAAGGCGCACCTTATAATGTCCTGTGCATATATAACCCACCTCCGGCCTCTAGAGGCATTCTACAAAAAGCGGCCTTATTCGCTGCATCATACCCCCACGCAACATCTATTTGCATGGGGGACTTTAATATGTTACTACATCCCTCTCAAGACAAGCACCGCACACAGCAGAATCAACCACCACCACCTGCATCAAATATCTTAGACCCCTTCCTTAAAGAAATGGGATGGGTTGACCTTTGGAGACACTTACACCCAACAGACCTAGTATATTCGTGTCACAGCGCAACCTACAACTCCCTATCACGCATAGACTACATTGTAGGGACGGCAGCACTGTCCACTCGTATAAAGGATATTAGATACTTGCCCAGGGGGACATCAGATCACTCCCCTATGCTATGTGTCATCCATGGCACAAACCATTCAGCGGCCCATAAACTCCGGATACATGCCTTCTGGTTAGGGCTAATTGGGCCACATGACAATACACCGGCACAGCTGCAGTCTTTCCTGGAAGCTCACCAGGGGGCTGGGTCTGGGGAAATGCAATGGGAAGCTCTGAAGGTGTTTCTATGGGGATGCCTGCAATCCTCTATTAAATACATAAAAAGGGAGGCTGTCCGCAAAGTATCAGATCTAGCTGCAGAATGCCTATCACTGGAGCAGAATTACATTGCACACCCCTCAGATGAGAACAGGGATCTGTGGTTACATACTGGGCGTCTGTACATAAATGCATTAACAAGTAGAGCCAACACCAAATTATTCTATTATAAGCAGACTGCATTTGAATATGGGAACCAGTCAGCCAAACTCCTGGCCCATGTAGCTAAGCAGAACTCGTCTTCCCCTCCCATTCTACAAATCAGGTCAGAGGCAGGAATAGTATTGCAGAACCAGACTGACATAGCATCCAGATTTACCCAATTCTATTCTGACCTATATGCATCTTCCCTGAACAGGACCCCGGGAGAAATAGAAAGTTACCTGGAAGGTACCCTCTTCCCTAAACTAACCAGCGAACAGGCTCAAAGTCTCGAGGGCCCCATTACACTAGAGGAATTGGAGGAGGCAGTAGACGGCCTAAACAACAATAAATCCCCAGGTCCCGATGGCCTACCAAAAGAAGTGTACAGCAAGTACAAAGAGCTGTTGTATCCTAAACTGCTAGAAATGTATACTGAATCCTTTAGGGCAGGGAAACTACCAGACTCCCTTTCGGAGGCCACTGTGGTAGTATTACTGAAACCAGACAAAGACCCTTTAGAATGCGGGTCGTATAGACCAATAGCATTACTCAACACAGATTACAAGATTCTCACCCGGGTCCTGGCGACCAGATTGAATAAGGTCATATCATCACTTATCCATCATGATCAGTCTGGCTTCATGCCCGGACGGTCCACTACAGACAATATAAGGAGGGTGCAGGTAATTGCTCAGATTGGGCAAAGATGTGGAGAGGACTGGGCACTAGCATCATTAGACACAGCTAAAGCGTTCGATTCTGTAGAATGGCCATTCCTAATGGAGTGTCTAAATCGATTTAATTTTGGCCCAAATTTTCGCAAATGGATTTCCATCCTATATAAAACGCCAAAGAGTAAACTACTACTGAACGGCTCCCTCACCCCAGAATTCTATCTGCATAGGGGGACTCGCCAAGGTTGTCCATTATCCCCTCTACTCTTCGCTCTTGCGATGGAGGCTTTAGCTATCAATGTAAGAAGAGACCCGGAATACACAGGGATTACAATAGGCAGCAGGGAAGATAGAGTCGGCCTTTACGCTGATGATATGGTTCTCTTCCTTTCTAACCCAACAGCCTCGCTCCCTAGAGCAATGGACATCATTAACACCTTTGGCTCCTACTCCGGCCTACAGATAAACTGGTCCAAATCAGTGTACATGCCCCTGGGTGCCTCCCCCTGGAGAGGACCTGAAACCCTATCAGGACTCAAAGTAGTTAACCAGTTTAAATATCTAGGAATAATAGTTACTAAAATTCACCAACACACCCTCCGGCATATTACTGACCCCTTACTGGCATTCATTAGAATGAAGTACAATGCGTGGAAGTCCTTACCCCTCTCAGTAGCTGGCCGCATAAACTTAGTGAAAATGATCATATTACCAAAATGTTTGTATATCCTACAGCACGCTGCGGTGCCAGTTCCAAAGAGGTTTTTCTCTGAACTACACTCCAACACCGCCAAATTCATATGGGGGAACTCCAGATCAAAACTCAGTTTACAAACACTGCAAAGGCCTAAAGAGATGGCCGGTATGGCGCTCCCTGACTTTTATCTTTATTATTTAGCAGGTCAACTGCAATATCTATATCATTGGGTAATCCCAGGCTCGTTGCCCAATTCAGAACACCACTTAAGTCATTATTTAGGGCTCACTTCCTTCTGGTCTATATTGGAGGGTACTCCCAGATTACAAACTTCCCTACTACCCATCCACAGGCTAGCCACACAAGTCTGGAAAAGGGCAAGGCAACTTACACACTTTAATGACACCATAGCCGAAATGGTTTTATGGGGGAACTCTGCGCTATCACATTTAACATCTCTGGAAGACACAGAGGGGTGGAAACAAGCAGGAATACAAACTTTAGCAGACTTATACACTGATGGGGTGCTGGCTTCTTTCTCAGACTTGAAAACAAAATTTGAACTGGACCAGAGAAGGTTCTACAGGTACCTTCAACTCCGGCACGCCCTAGAATCACAATTTCCACACGGTCCACCACAGATATCTAAATATCCACTCATAGGTATATATAGAACTCAGGGTCCACGGGGTTTGGTGTCGGCTCTATACACCCATCTGATTACGCAAAAGGCGGAGCATTGCCCACCACGCACTTTGCACAGATGGAAACAACTCATGCAATCATCCTCGGAGGAGATTGACTCCGAATTATTATCTTCTCACACCAAAGTGTCCCCGTCCATAAATAACCGTATGACACAATTATATATTTTCCATCAGGCATACCTCACTCCGGTCCGCATGCAGAAAATGGGCCGGGTACATTCCACTGCCTGTCCTAGATGTGGCTCCTTGGAAGCCGACTTCATGCATATGATATGGGAATGTACCCCAATAGCAAGATTTTGGAAACATGTTACAGATTTTCTCACTAGACTTATTACCCTGACGGTCCCATGTGTACCTGAGGTGTGCCTCTTAGGGGTCTTATCAGAAGAAGACTGGACACATTATCACCGCATTTTCCTACGGGAAACATTATTCATAGCAAGAAAATGCATAGCGCTCCGGTGGTATGACCCCAACACGCCGACAACACGAATGTGGAAAGCACAAATCAATCAAATGCTTCCCTATGAGGCAGTTTTATACAAACACAGGAATTGTCCAGATAAATTCGCCCAAATCTGGGGTACTTGGTGTGACTCGGGTGAGACACACTATTCTCCTCATAGACTCAGGGCAATACTTGCAGAAGAACAATCTGCAGGTTGACAATGTCTATCCATCGCTGACTTGGGCATGAAGCGAAAGGTGAGGGCCCGCTACACCCCGGACCCTGGGGAATAGATCAGGGGCACTCAGGCTAGAGCTCACTCAAGGGGCTCAAACCTTATTAACTAAACGGCCATAAGATAAGGGTACTTTAACGGCACCTACAGATCCAGAGTTACCAGAATCACCCGCAAGTAATGTTTTGTTTGCTTTGCAATGTTCATATGGTTGCATTGTATTATGACATGGCGTATACATATGATACTACTGTAACACAATAAACCACAGCTATGGAGACACACATGCTGTAGGGTAGGCGGGTGGTAGAATGATTGAGCAACTACTGGAAGAAAGTGTTCCAATTACTGTCACAATCCTTTTCTTTTTGTGTACCAATAATTGTGTATAATGCAGCTGTACATTTATTTCATGATTCTATTCAATAAAGCAGTTAAAAAAAAAATAACATTGATGGTTATGTTAACTATAATACTATCATAATTCAAAGCGGTATGTGTGAAGAAAACCAGGCTTTGCTCATCACCTGCCAAATACAATCCCAACAGTGAAACATGGTGGTGGCAGCATCATGCTATGGTTTTTTTTTTTTTTCTTTTTTTTTTTTTTACTGCAGGGACAGGATGACTGGTTGCAATTGAAGAAAATATAAATGTGTGCATGAAAACCTCTTCCAGAATGTTCTGGGCCAAAGGTTCACCTTCCAACAAGACAATGACCCTAAGCACTCTGCTAAAATAACAATGCAATGGCTTCATAACAGCCCTATGACCATTCTTGACTGTCCCAGCTGGATCACAGACTGGGACAGTCTGCACCCCATCTTCTGTCAAGATGGGGTGCAGAGTGTACATAAATCAGCAAAAGCAGTACCCACTATATATTATATTATTTTATTAAACGTCACAAATAATTTTGCCGTATTTAGCACAATAAAATATTGTCTGCATTTCAAAAGAATGCTTGGCTTACAACTTGGTCTAAATTAAAATTAGGGATGGATGCCCTAATACGACAGCACCCACGTATTTTCAATGTGTGGCTGCACACCCTGAAACTTCTCTGGATGGATTCAGTTGTTTTGAGGTTTTTTGGAACTCTTCATTGCTAAAAAGTTATACAGGACTATTTCAGCCATTTCATTCATGTGGTGTAAACAAACAAAGTCAGATACATAAGTCAAACATATGCCAGCGCTCTACTCCCTGTGGCGGTATCAAAAGTTGTACAATCTCACCACCTTCTCGCAGGTTGGAAATAGAAGATCCCCTAGGTTCCTTGCATCACCCTCCGTCTTCCTCCACTGGGTCCGAGTGTAATCCCTGTGTCACCTCTGTGTCTGTAAAACACTGCTAGCCCTGTGTCAGGAAGTCACGAATAGATAGTGCAGATGGGCAGAGTAAAGGAAAAGTACTTTTATTGTATATACTCACAAAGGCAAGGTTAAAAACAAGCGTATCATAAAACATAGAAAAGCCAAACATCACGCCCGACCTAGATTTCACCTCTTCAGGCTTCTTCCGGGGCATGGTGCCTGACGCCATCTCCAGTGTTTAATGCTAATGCTTGTATTTAAACACCGGAGATGGCGTCAGGCACCATGCCTGAAGAGGTAAAACCTAGGTCGGGCGCGGTGCTTGGCGGTTTTATGTGTTATGATACGCATGAGATGGGGATTACACTCAGACCCAGTGGAGGAAGATGGAGGGTGATGCAAGGAGCCTAGGGCAGTGATGGCAAACCTTTTAGATCATGAGTGCCCAAACTTCAACCAGAAGCCACTTTTTTATGGCAAAGTGCCAGCACAGCAATTAAGGCAGTAAATTATTGCTGAGGACACCAACGCAGTTGAAAGGAGTAGAACAAATTCTGACTACTGCAGCTTCCCTACAGGGTCCCTGTGTACAGAAAGAATCGTTGGGCCTGCATTCTTTGAGCCCTGTAGGGTGAGCTCTATTCTGGGGTGACAGCCTGGGTTCCCACAGAGAAGGCTCAGAGTGCCGCCTCTGGCACCCGTGCCATAGGTTCGCCATCATTGGCTCAGAAACCCTCACCAACTTCTGTTGGCAGGTATGTGGATTGCCTCTCGTTGCCCGGGAACTATTTCCTCAACCCCAATAGCAGCAGAGGGGGTTAAGACCTGACCGAAGCCAAAGCCGATCCCCTCAGGCCGAGGTGAAGGAGTGCCCGAGGCACCTCTCAGCCAAGACCAAGGCAGCACCAATGAAGATACTGCACTTAATCTTAGCCAAAAGGCCGAGAAGACTTGGTTGGCCAAGTCAAGGTGTTTAAGCTGCTCACCCCTCCTCTCTCCACAGGGAGAAATGAAGCTGTGCTGTAATTATGAGGGTCAGAAGGGTAGATTTCTCCTTATGGAGAGTTTGCCAATTAAGGGCACCTTAAAGGTGTGTGGAGACATAAAGCCATAGAGAATTCTGTGAAGTATACAAATATGTTTTCCATATTGTTAAATGGAAAACAATGCCTCCTTTTTCTACCTTGAAAGGTAGCCCCCTTACCACGAAGCAGGACCTACAAGAAGTCTAATAACATGATGTCGGATAAAGGCAAACCAGTATATCTATTACAGAAGGAACAGACTCCCAACTGTAGACAGCACTGTTTAGACCTGGTCAGGTCTCCTCAGTACAGCGTAGGGAAGTGTTATTAAGCTTCTTGTAGGTCATACTTGGTGCTAATTTTCGTCAATATTTGTTTTTGCAATCTTATAGTCTGAAAAATATGATACACTTCTCTAGGCACAATATACCACAGCAAGCCCAATACTGGAATATGGATTACGCTGTAAGGCGCTGTGGATATGATGGTGCTATATATTTTTTTTTTATACTTCTGGCGTCACCCCTGTACCTCATAAATTGTTCGCTCTTGTTAGAAGGGCCTTATCTCCTATTGTTATTATTCACTAATATATTATTTTGTTTTTATGTGTACCCAATGATTTGTTAAGCACTGCAGAATAAGATGGAACTATATCTAGATTTATTATTACCGTTATTATTATTAGCCATACCGCAGCATGGGTCGGAATAGGACCTGCTGTATAATTGTTAGTCGGGGGCTGTGAAAACCAGCAGTGAGCACATGATAAAAAACTGTTGTGTGTGCGAGGGCTTACGCTGTGAAAAAGCAAGCAGTAACAAATACAACCTCACTGCCCTCTAGTGGTGGACTTCAAGCACAACATTTCAATTACGCATTCATAGTTAACACCGATTTGAGATCAGGCCATTTCCTCTATTCATGAACTGACATTTAGGTCTTCTGTGTCATGTAAAAGCAAAAAATAAGCAAACATTTCAGTGCAGATGCAGGCTAATACTTTAAAAAGACATTGCAAAACAACTTACCCTCCAGGCTGATAGATAAAAGAAATTTAACAATATGCTTGTTGGGGGTCTGTCTCCTGGGACTCCAACCAATTATAAGAACGGACCCCCATTGATCAGAAGAATAGTGGTCTTGAGTTCATTAAATTAAGGAGCAGCAGATGGAGCATGCATCCTGTCACTCCATTCAATATTATGTGAGCATCATAATTGCAAAGTACAACTCTTGGCTCCTGTTCTATCATAGACAGTGAGTGGGTTAGCCAGAAAAGCTGTGCTCCACAATTTCCAATACTCCCTTAATATTGTATGGAGCATTAGGATACATGATGATCCAACAATCAATGAACGAGACGCCTCGTGATTGATAGGAGAGACTCCCAGCAGTGATAACAAAGGAAATACCAACCAATCTTGGTACAATCCTTTTAACCATGTGATCCACGATCAAGGACCGTCTGTGTTTGTGTGCTCTGGGTTTCGGAAACTTGTAAGGTAAAGGGATGTGGCGTACCTATAAAGGGGTGTGACTTAAGGTGAAGACTAAATAAGCTAGATTGCAATACGGTATGGCGAAAACACACTACACATAGAAAGCAATTTTTGGTATGAACTAAGCCAACTAATAGGAGATGCAAAGTTACACTGTACAATGTCATAGTGTATCAGATATATCATAATCCACAGTGATATATTTGGAGTCCACGTGTAGTCTAAGTTTCCTCTGTCTAAGACCCCGTACACATGACCGTATGAGGGACGTTTATATCCGGCTGCAAATTTACCCCATAGACGCAATACATCAGTTGAGGGGTGGAGATTTGCTTAATTACATTGTGTTACTGTCACATGTTCCGCTGGTGCTGCGTCATAAGACAATGCTAAGGCACAGGGGGGGGGGGGGAGAGGGCCTCAGCCAAATTGCATGTGTGTTCTCTGGAAAACACATGCGATTGTTATCCAGGCCCTGGTATCTTGCATTTAAACAATACAAGACACTGGGGTCTGGTTACTGATTGCATCCGTTTCCCTGGATGGGGAAGATTTTTTTTCCCATAACCTGTGATATATTTATTCTCCAGAAAGGCATCCAGGCCTCTCTTGAACAAAAGTACAAAGTAACTTCTTATGACAGAGAGTTCAATAATCTAACTGCTATTACAGTGAAGAATCCCTGTCTATGGTGACGGTAGAATCTCCTCTAGGATGCTCTCCTTGTTTCACAATGTTTTTATTACATTTTGTTAGTTTTACAGGGAAAAAAAGTAACAAATCGATCAAAAGCATATCAAAACAATCCACAAGTCAATGTCATTTCCTTTTCTCCAATACTTGGGTCATTAGTGAGAATGACCCATCCATACTACGGTAGTTTTAACTTAGATATTATAACGCACAATAATGAGAAGAATGAGGGTAGGAACAAGGAAAAGTGTGGAAGGAAGAAGACACTAAAGTGGAAGGGAGAAATCTAGCCAGGGACTTTAGACTCTAGATTGGTACATGCGCCAGGGTTACCACGTATCATTAAACAGGGCCATCTTGTCACTAACAATACTTGGAGCTTATAAGGTCTAATGGCACAGTGGATTTCTTCCAAGATGTAGCAATGGCTATCTAGGCTGCAAGAAAGAAAAAGGACACAAATTTCCTCAGAGGAGAAGAGATCTTTACATTCAACAAAGCTTGGCTTTGAAAGGGGCAGATTTATCATGGTGATTGAAAAAAGTATATGATAAACTTGTCAATTTCTTGGAGCAATTCCACCAAATATGAAGACGGGTGCCCCTACCCCCACAGCCTCTAAAGCAGTGATGGCAAACCTTTTGGAGACAGAGTGCCCAAACTAAAACCAAAATCCACTTATTTTCCCGTGAAGTGCCAACATGGCATTTTAAGCAGTAACTTATTGCTACCTGTTCTTCCACATCTTTCAATTGTATCGCCCCCCAGAGGCAACCAATATAGTTGAAAGAAGGAGGGCAAATTCAGACTCTCGTTGTAGCTTCTCTCCAGGGTCTCTCTGTAGAGTAAAAATGGTTGGTCCAGCACGATGACCTCCAATGATATTGCAGTTTTGTCAACACCTCCTCACTTTTCCCACAGTTCCATCAGCCAATGAAGTGTTACTTTAAAATAAGCATCTCTTAAGTTGCCTGGGACTGGGTGAATTTGGTCCTATTTGGTGCACTCTGTCCTGGGGTGATGGTCTGAGTGCCCACAGAAATGGCTCCAAGTGCCACCTCTGGCACCCGTGCCATAGGTTCGCCACCACTGCTCTAAAGCATAGTTGGGAATACCTAGGAACAGCTTGTGCTATCCGTACAGGAACCATGTACCACCGTAATAGAACATTATAATTGGCTTCCACCAAAGCCATGTTGATAGATACTTTTGCTGTGTCTTGCCATTCTCTCACTGAGAAAGAAGTTTCCAGATCTCTCTCCCAAGCTAACATGTAGCCTAGTTTTCCTGAGTTATCCTTAATGGAAGAATATAGCAGCTAAAACATGAGTAGTGTCAACTGAGTATAAGCAAAAGCCCTCAAAGAGCTTATGTAGTGTAATATCCTGATAAGAGGTTTTAAGGCTCTTGATATAGTGATGTATCTGGTGGAACCTAAACACTTCACTGTCTGGCAATTCATAAGTGGATTTGAAGAATTTACATGATCTAAGACCCAACCGATCGCAGAAGTCTCCAAAGCCTTTGTCTATCCACCAACAAAATTCCCAAGGCTAAAGTCCAGGGAAAAATTTGGGGTTATTAAAAAGTTGAGCCACAGGGGTATGCAGAGATTGTAAGTTGTAGTTATTTTTACTTCTATCCCATAAAGAGAGCAGAGAAGAGAGGAGTGGGCACAAAATCACTGGTCTATCTTTGGAGCGCAAGCCAAGGTAGAGCATCAAGAGGCACTTGTGGACAGGCATTTTGTTCAATTAGGGCCCATTGAGGTAAGGCATTCTTCCTATGTAAAACTACTAATGGCACTAACCTGGAGGCATAGTAATATTTAAAGGGGTTATCTGGCCGTATTATGCTAAATTAAAACTCCTAGCATCTCTATTAAATGTTAACTGTTTAAGTTACCCACATTTTTTAAATGTTTTTATAACTTTTATTGCTGGAAAAACATAAGAGCAGTAAGGAGAGGCATGCTTGTTGCCTAAAGGGATGGGGGAGACCCCTTGTGCAATTGGGTTGAAATAACTAGTTTACTAGGGCAGAATAAAGTTTCTCTGTGGATGCTATAATGCTTGTTGCCACAGAGGCTAAATACCTCATTGCCAAGGGAGGCATGATACTTGATGATTAGGGGGAGGGTGTTTTTGAACAAGTGGCTATTGCTAAGCAGCACATAGAGCTAGTTGCCCGGAGGAACTACCTTAGTGAATCCCGTCCGGACCCGAATCCACCACAGAGAACGCGTCGCTGGATCGCGAATGGACCGGGTAAGTAAATCTGCCCCATTTAGTTCCAGAGTCCACAATAGTCACATTTTCCCCTAGTAGCCATGCAACATATTAAGTGCCAGTCGCCAATAGTCTCATTGCCCCCTGTAGCAATTCAACATATTGGGGGTCATTTACTAAGGGCCCAATTCGCGTTTTCCCGACGTGTTACCCGAATATTTCCGATTTGCGCCGCTTGTACATGAATTGCCCCGGGTTTTTGGCGCACGCGATCGGATTGTGGCGAACCGGGTCGGCATGCGCGCGACAGAAATCGGGGGGGCGTGGCCGAACGAAAACCCGACGTATTCGGAAAAACCGCCGCATTTAAAAACCGGAAATGTGTCGCTTGGGGAGCGCTCACCTTCACCTTCTATGGGATGGTGCATTCCGGGGCGTTAAGATTATTTTCGGCGCTGCAGCGCCACCTGGTGGACGGCGGAGGAACTACCATCTTAAATCCCAGCCGGACCCGAATCCTGTGCAGAGAACGCGCCGCTGGATCGCGAATGGGCCGGGTAAGTAAATGTGCCCCATTGAGTTCCAAATTCTAGTATAGTCACATTTTCCCCTAGTAGCCATGCAACATATTGAGGGCCAGTTCCCAGTAGTTACATTTTCCTGTGATCGCGCTGCTGGGACAGATATTTAGCAGGCGATTGTGTCGCACGCGATTGGATTTTGGTGCAATCGTGTCGGCTCTCATGCAACACAAATCGGGGGGTGGGGGTAGGTGGTGTTGGACGATCTGACGGATTCAGACAAACTGCAGGATTTAACTTAAAAATTGTGTCACAAGTACATTATGGGGGTCATTTACTAAGGGCCCGATTCGCGGTTTTCCGACGTGTTACCCGAATATTTCCGATTTGCGTCGATTTCCCCTGAACTGCGCGCGTTCTGATTGTGGCGCATTGGCGCTGGCATGCATGCGACGGAAATCGGGGGCGTGGCAGAACGAAAACCAGACGGATTCGGAAAAACCTCCGCATTTAAAAAAAAAGTGTCGCGAGACTCGCGCTTACCTTCACCAGGTATAGGCCGGTGAACTTGAGTGCATTTCGGCGGGCCTCGAGGAACTTCAGCGCAGCAGCGCCACCTGGTGGACATTGGAGGAACTACCTTAGTGAATCCCGCGCCGCTGGATCGCGAATGGACCGGGTAAGTAAATCTGCCCCTATGTCTCACATACACCGGGAGGAAGATGGTGAACTCCGGCTGACCTGAGCGGGGAAGCGACATGTGCAGGATATCCTGCGCGCGATCTTTGTGAATTGCGACAGAAAGCATTATCGTTGGATAACGCACAGTGGGGATCACGACAGGACCGGGAAAGTAAATGTGCCCCATTGAGTGCCAGATGCTAATAGCCACATTTGCCCCTGGTAGCCATGCATCATATTGAAGCCTTTTCGCCAATAGTCACATTTTGCAAATATATACTCTAGACCGCACTAAACCTGTTGGATAATCCCCTGAAAGGGAAGTGTGCTATGGTTATAACGTGTGTCACCTGGTGTATAGAAAATGCCACTAATCAAAAAGAATCCCATGCTCTACTTAAAGGGGTATTACCATTTGGGCATTTACATTTAATTAAATTCATTTGCCTTATGTAAACATTTCTTTAATTGGATGTTAATTAAAAAAATGTTCCTGTGTGAAGATAATTTCTCATAAATGTAGTGATATTGTCCCTTAGAAACCAGATAGCTTCCTCGGATACGACCACGTCACACTCTGGCAGCGGTGGCCAGACTTGCGCTATAGAGTCCTGCCAGACCACCAGGATTCAGCAATCATTACCACAGGGTGGCTGTGCGACATGTAGTAACTCCAGGACATTTTATATACAATAACCTTTTGTTTCTTTGTGCACTCAATCCATCTGAGGTGGCCGTATCCGAGGAAGCAACCTCGTTTCTAAGGGGCAACATGGCTACATTTATTAGAAATTATCTTCACACAGGAACATTTTTTTTAATAACATCTTATTGAAGAAATGTTTACATATGGCAGATTTATCAAACTGATTGTGAGTGCCCAGATGAGAATACCCCTTTAATTCTTTTTACTCAACATATATTTATTACTTAAAATATATAAAATGTATTGGTGCACTACATATGAAAACAATCTATATAAATATTGCCCTGATGTGTAGCATTGCAACTAGAGTTTCATAAACATACAAAGGTAACAATAATAAAAAACACCATATAAAAATCTGTGCATGCACAATAAAACCTTATAAGTAAGATATCAATAGGATATCAATAACAGGGCGTACCAGACCAGGATGTAGATGCACATGAATTGTCAATCACTAGAATGTAGATAGTGTTTGCGAATGGTGAAAATAGACTCAGCCAGTGTGTTGTCCCACCGATATTGCACATATATTACCCAGCACGATGAGTTGGTAATATTACCATACTGTAGGTAGACTATAACGAGGGCTGTATATAATATGTATATGTGGGTGGATATAGGTAGCCTATAACTGGGGGCTGTATATAATATGTATATGTGGGTGGATATAGGTAGACTTTACTTGGGGGGCTGCATATTATATGTATACATGGGTGGATATAGGTAGACTATAACTGGGGGGGCTGTATTTAATATGTATATGTGGGTGAATATAGGTAGACTATAACTGGGTGGGTGTATTTAATATTTATATTATTTATATGTGGATGGATATAGGTAGACTATAACTTGGGGGTGTATTTAATATGTATAAGTGGATGGATAAAGGTAGACTATAACTGGGGGCTGTATACAATACGTATATGTGGGTGGACATAGGTAGACTATAACGGGGGTTGTATATAATATGTATATGTGGGCGGATATAGGTAGACTATAACTGGGGGGGATGTATTTATTATGTATATGTGGGTGGATATAGGTAGACTATAACTGGGGGCTTTATATAATATGCATTTGTGGGTGGATATAGGTAGACTATAACTGGGTGGGTGTATATAATATGCATATGTGGGTGGATATAGGTAGACTAACTGGGGGGTGTATTTAATATGTATATGTGGGTGGATATAGGTAGACTTTACTTGGGGGGCTGCATATTATATGTATACATGGGTGGATATAGGTAGACTATAACTGGGGGGGGCTGTATTTAATATGTATATGTGGGTGGATATAGGTAGACTATAACTGGGTGGGTGTATTTAATATTTATATTATTTATATGTGGATGGATATAGGTAGACTATAACTTGGGGGTGTATTTAATATGTATAAGTGGATGGATATAGGTAGACTATAACTGGGGTCTGTATACAATATGTATATGTGGGTGGACATAGGTAGACTATAACGGGGGTTGTATATAATATGTATATGTGGGTGGATATAGGTAGACTATAACTGGGGGGGATGTATTTATTATGTATATGTGGGTGGATATAGGTAGACTATAACTGGGGGCTTTATATAATATGCATTTGTGGGTGGATATAGGTAGACTATAACTGGGTGGGTGTATATAATATGCATATGTGGGTGGATATAGGTAGACTAACTGGGGGGTGTATTTATTATGTATATGTGGGTGGATATAGGTAGACTATAACTGGGGGCTTTATATAATATGTATATGTGGGTGGATATAGGTAGACTATAACTGGGGGATGTATTTAATATGTATATGTAGATGGATATAGGTAGACTATAACCTGGGACTGTATATAATATGCATATGTGGGTGGAAATAGGTAGACTATAACTGGGGGGTGTATTTATTATGTATATGTGGGTGGTTATAGGTAGATTATAACTGGGGGCTGTATATAATATGTATATGTGGGTGGATATAGGTAGCCTATAACTGGGGGCTGCATATAATATGCATATGTGGGTGGATATAGGTAGACTTTACTTGGGGGGCTGCATATTATATGTATACATGGGTGGATATAGGTAGACTATAACTAGGGGGGCTGTATTTAATATGTATATGTGGGTGGATATAGGTAGACTATAACTGGGTGGGTGTATTTAATATTTATATGTGGATGGATATAGGTAGACTATAACTTGGGGGTGTATTTAATATGTATAAGTGGATGGATATAGGTAGACTATAACTGGGGGCTTTATATAATATGTATATGTGGGTGGATATAGGTAGACTATAACAGGGGGCTGTATTTAATATGTATATGTGGGTGGATATAAGTAGACTATAACTGGGGACTGCATATAATATGTATATATATGGGTGGATATAGGTAGACTTTACTTGGGGGCTGCATATAATATGTATATGTGGGTAAATATAGGTAGACTATAACTGGGGGGGTGTATTTAATATGTATATGTGGGTGGAAATAGGTAGACTATAACTGGGGGGTGTATCTATTATGTATAAGTGGATGGATATGGGTAGACTATAACTGGGGGCTGCATACAATATGTATATGTGGGTGGATATAGGTCGACTATAACTGGGGGCTGTATACAATATGTATATGTGGGTGGATATAGGTAGATTATAACGGGGGCTGTATATAATATGTATATGTGGGTGGATATAGGTAGACTATAACTGGGGGGTTGTATTTATTATGTATAAGTGGATGGATATAGGTAGACTATAACTGGGGGCTGTATCTAATATGTATATGTGGTCGGATATAGGTAGACTATAACGGGGGCAGTATATAATATGTACATGTGGGTGGATATAGGTAGACTTTAACTGGGGGCTGCATATAATATGTATACATAGGTGGATATAGGTAGACTATAACTGGGGGGCGGTATTTAATATGTATAAGTGGGTGGATATAGGTAGACTATAACTGGGGGGTGTATTTAATATGTATAAGTGGGTGGATATAGGTAGACTATAACTGGGGGCTGTATATAATATGTATATGTGGGTGGATATAGGTAGACTATAACGGGGGCTGTATATAATATGTATATGTGGGTGGCTATAGGTAGATTTTACCTGGGGGGCTGTATATTATATGTATACATGGGTGGATATAGGTAGACAATAACTGGGGGGCTGTATTTAATATGTATATGTGGGTGGATATAGGTAGACTATAACTGGGGGCTGCATATAATATGCATATGTGGGTGGCTATAGGTAGACTATAACTGGGGTCTGCATATAATATGCATATGTGGCTGCATATAGGTAGACTATAACTGGGGGCTGTATAAAATATGTATATGTGGTAGGATATAGGTAAACTATAACGGGGGCTGTATATAATATCTATATGTGGGTGGATATAGGTAGACTTTACCTGGGGGCTGCATATAATATGTATATGTGGGTGGATATAGATAGACTATAACGGGGGCTGTATATAATATGTATATGTGGGTGGATGTAGGTAGACTTTACCTGGGGGGCTGTATATTATATGTATACATGGGTGGATATAGGTAGACTACAACTGGGGGGGTGTATTTAATATGTATATGTGGATGTATATAGGTAGACTATAACTGGGGGCTGCATATAATATGTATATGTTGGTGGATATAGGTAGACTATAACGGGGGCTGTCTATAATATGTACATGTGGGTGGATATATGTAGACTTTACCTGGGGGCTGCATATAATATGTATATGTGGGTGGATATAGGTAGACTATAATGGGGGCTGTATATAATACGTATATGTGGATGGATATAGGTAGACTATAACCTGGGCCTGTATATAATATGCATATGTGGGTGGAAATAGGTAGACTATAACTGGGGGGTGTATCTATTATGTATAAGTGGATGGATATAGGTAGACTATAACTGGGGGCTGCATACAATATGTATATGTGGGTGGATATAGGTAGACTATAACTGGGGGCTGTATACAATATGTATATGTGGGTGGATATAGGTAGACTATAACGGGGGCTGTATATAATATGTACATGTGGGTGGATATAGGTAGACTATAACTGGGGGAGTGTATTTATTATGTATAAGTGGATGGATATAGGTAGACTATAACTGGGGGCTGTATCTAATATGTATATGTGGTCAGATATAGGTAGACTATAACGGGGGCTGTATATAATATGTACATGTGGGTGGATATAGGTAGACTTTAACTGGGGGCTGCATATAATATGTATACATGGGTGGATATAGGTAGACAATAACTGGGGGGCTGTATTTAATATGTATATGTGGGTGGATATAGGTAGACTATAACTGGGGGCTGCATATAATATGCATATGTGAGTGGATATAGGTAGACTATAACTGGGGGCTGTATAAAATATCTATATGTGGTAGGATATAGGTAAACTATAACGGGGGCTGTATATAATATCTATATGTGGGTGAATATAGGTAGACTTTACCTGGGGGCTGTATATAATATGTATATGTGGGTGGATGTAGGTAGACTTTACCTGGGGGCTGTATATTATATATATACATGGGTGGATATAGGTAGAATATAACTGGGAGGGCTGTATTTAATATATATATGTGGGTGGATATAGGTAGACTACAACTGGGGGGTGTATTTAATATGTATATGTGGATGGATATAGGTAGACTATAACTGGGGGCTGCATATAATATGCATATGTGGGTGGATATAGGTAGACTATAACTGGGGGCTGTATAAAATATGTATATGTGGTAGGATATAGGTAAACTATAACGGGGGCTGTATATAATATCTATATGTGGGTGGATATAGGTAGACTTTACCTGGGGGCTGCATATATGTATATGTGGGTGGATATAGGTAGACTATAACGGGGGCTGTATATAATATGTATATGTGGGTGGATGTAGGTAGACTTTACCTGGGGGGCTGTATATTATATGTATACATGGGTGGATATAGGTAGACTACAACTGGGGGGGGGTGTATTTAATATGTATATGTGGATGGATATAGGTAGACTATAACTGGGGGCTGCATATAATATGTATATGTTGGTGGATATAGGTAGACTATAACGGGGACTGTCTATAATATGTACATGTGGGTGGATATATGTAGACTTTACCTGGGGGCTGCATATAATATGTATATGTGGGTGGTTATAGGTAGACTATAACTGGGGGCTGTATATAATATGTACATATGGGTGGATATAGGTAGACTTTACCTGGGGGCTGTGTATAATATATATATGTGGGTGGATATAGGTAGTCTATAACGGGGGCTGTATATAATATGTATATGTGGGTGGATGTAAGTAGACTTTACCTGGGGGCTGTATATTATATATATACATGGGTGGATACAGGTAGACTTTACCTGGGGGCTGCGTATAATATGTATATGTGGGTGGATATAGGTAGTCTATAACGGGGGCTGTATATAATATGTATATGTGGGTGGATATAGGTAGACTTTACCTGGGGGGGCTGCATATTATATGTATACATGGGTGGATATAGGTAGACTACAACTGGGGGGTGTATTTAATATGTATATGTGGATGGATATAGGTAGACTATAACTGGGGGCTACATATAATATGTATATGTTGGTGGATATAGGTAGACTATAACGGGGGCTGTCTATAATATGTACATGTGGGTGGATATATGTAGACTTTACCTGGGGGCTGCATATAATATGTATATGTGGGTGGATATAGGTAGACTATAACTGGGGTCAGCATATAATATGTATATGTGGGTGGTTATAGGTAGACTATAATGGGGGCTGTATATAATATGTACATATGGGTGGATATAGGTAGACTTTACCTGGGGGCTGCGTATAATATGTAAATGTGGGTGGATATAGGTAGTCTATAACGGGGGCTGTATATAATATGTATATGTGGGTGGATATAGGTAGAATGAAACTGGGAGCTGCATATAATATGTATATGTGGGTGGATATAGGTAGACTTTACCTGGGGGGGCTGCATATTATATGTATACATGGGTGGATATAGGTAGACTATAACTGGGGGGGCTGTATTTAATATGTATATGTGGGTGGATATAGGTAGACTATAACTAGGGGCTGTATAAAATATGTATATGTGGGTGGATATAGGTAGACTATAACTGGGGGCTGCATATAATATGCATATGTGGGTGGCTATAGGTAGACTATAACTGGGGGCTGTATATAATATGTATATGTGGGTGGCTATAGGTAGACTATAACTGGGGGCTGTGTATAATATGTATATGTGGGTGGATATAGGTAGATTTTACCTGGGGGGCTTTATATTATATGTATACATGGGTGAATATAGGTAGACTATAACTGGGGGGGGGTGTATTTATTATGTATAAGTGGTCGGATATGGGTAGACTATAACTGGGGGCTGTATATAATATGTATATGTGGTCGGATATAGGTAAACTATAACGGGGGCTGTATATAATATGTACATGTGGGTGGATATAGGTAGACTTTACCTGGGGGCTGCATATAATATGTATATGTGGGTGGATATAGGTAGACTTTACCTGGGGGGGCTGCATATTATATGTATTCATGGGTGGATATAGGTAGACTATCACTGGGGGGGCTGTATTTAATATGTATATGTGGGTGGATATAGGTAGACTATAACTAGGGGCTGTATAAAATATGTATATGTGGGTGGATATAGGTAGACTACAACTGGGGGCGTTGTTTTTAATATATATATATATGTGGATGGATATAGGTAGACTATAACTGGGGGCTGCATATAATATGCATATGTGGGTGGATATAGGTAGACTTTACCTGGGGGGCTGTATATTACATGTATACATGGGTTGATATAGGTAGACTATAACTGGGGGGGCGGTATTTAATATTTATATGTGGGTGGATATAGAAACTACCTAATGTACCTCTCAAATCTGTTTTTTCAACAGATGTAAAGCATTTAAACGCTTTAGTAATCTTTATATACAAGTAGCTTCACCGCACCGTGATTCACGCTCGGCGCACCGTGCAGTGAAGGGACTTGTATATAAAGTTTACTAAAGCGTTTAAATGCTTTATATCTGTTAAAACATACTGAAGATAAGCGCCGGCACCAGCTCACCCTGAGCTGGTGCACGGCATTTGCAGCTTATAACCTCCATCGGTAGGTTTCCTTTAATAGAATAGAGGGGAGGAGCTGTATATGGAGGTTGGATAAGAAAATGGAAGGGGCTTTATATGGTGTATTGTATATAACTAAAGTGGGTAACATATGGAATTTCATTAAACTCTGGGAGTCGTGTAACATTTAAATGGGGAGGGGTGGTGTTATATTGAGAACTTTTAACCCCATAACGACCTGCTCCTTTTTTGTTTTTTCATTTGCATTTTTCACTCTGTGCCTTCAAAAATCTATAACTTTTTTAGTTTTACATGTAAAGAGCTCTGTGACAGCTTGTTTTCTGCGTAACCAATTGCACTTCATAGTGATGGTATTTAATTTTCCATGTCGTGTATTGGGAACAGGGAAAAAAATTCCAAATGCTGTGAAAATGGTGAAAAAACACATTTGCGCCTTTTTCTTGTGGGCTTGGATTTTACGGCTTTCATTGTACACCCCAAATGACAGGTCTACTTTATTCTTTGGGTTGGTGCGATCACGAGGATAAGAAATTTGTATAGGTTTTATAATGTGGATTTTGCCATCTTCTGGCACTAATAACTGTTTCATATTTCGATACCCAGAGCTGTGGGTAGTGTCATTTTTTGTGACTTTTGAAGACGTTTTCAATGATACGATTTTTAGGACTGTATAACCTTTTGATCACTTTTGATTGAATTTTATATGTTTTTCAAAATGGCAAAAAAGTGCCATTTTTTACTTTGGGCTTTACTCTCCGCTACGAAGTTAAACGTAGTGAAAAACCGTTATTATATTTTGATAGATTGCCATTTTCAGACACGGTGATACCTAACTTGTTTATGATTTTTTACTGTTTTTTTATTCGGAAGACTTGAGGCTGTCATAGCAACGGATCGCTGCTCCCCGATGATGTCACGGGGAGCGAAGATCCTTGGCAAGATGTGTCGCCATCTTTTTGAAACTGCCGGCAATCACCGGAGGCGGTCGGCGCGTTAACACCCATGATCCCTGCTAGCTACCGGCTATGGAGAGTGCTCAGCCCGTATTCCCTATCCATGCACCGGCACTATTACGGTACCATGCACCCTATACTATTACGGCACGCATTGGTAAAGGGTTAATAAACAGTTGTATATAAATGTGGAAATTAGAGGGGGCTGTATATACAGTAACAATGTAGCCTATACCATATATCACTATATCAATATATTTTGAAGCTGTTTATGAATAAAACAAATGCATCAACACTTTTTGAAACTCATCACCAAAGACATCATGTTTTCTGTAAGTAACAATATGTGTTTTACACTAGTCATAATTATTAATGGGCAAATCCCATTGATAATAATGATCCCTTATACATGTATGTTCGGTGAAGAGCTGCGCCTAATGTGTGTGATGCATAGTGGATACAGGTTCTTTAGATTTGTTCTTAAGTTGAAATTTTTATGTAAGTTGGAATTTTTTTTGTCCCAGTGACAATTGGATTTTCAAAATTTTTTGTTGTAATGAGAATAAGGATTATCAATAAAGCTTCATTACAGACACCTTACAGCTGAGCATTGCAGCCTGGAAGTAAATTAACAGTTGTGTTGTGGGGGTGTATATAATTTAGGAACACTGTTATTTTGGTGACTTTGTACTGTAAGTGACTGTAGTATTTTATGGGTGCAGTGTGGAGGTGTGGTTTCGGAAACTGAAGACATCTTGCGACAAATTCAACAGTCAATGGTGGGCGAAGTCGTGATGAAGTTGTCTTCCTGATGGAGCAGATGGTCACCTGTGAAGTACTAGATGCTACCAATGTCTGTGTCACTGCCTCACATTTAAATTTTCGCCTCAGGCAGCAAAATGGGTAGAATCGGCCCTGCATATATGTGTATTCTCAAGTATAATGTGCAGGACAGGTGGCAGTGAGAGTTTAGGTGTATGGGGGACCCAATCCAAAGTTTGCATCAGGCCCCAGTACAGTCTTGTTACGCTACTGATCCGAGATGGTTGGTTTCCATTAAAATGACTTGCCATTTGGCAATAAACTAGTGGTTTTTGGGTTGCAATTTGGGCACGCAATCTCTAAAAGGTTCACCATCACTGCTCCAGACTATTTGGGAAGCCACAATCTTTTTACAGCCCAGGGCCTAGTGGCAAATCTTCCTTCAGCCACTGCTACACTGGAAAAGAGAGAAGGAGAAAGGTATTACTTTAATTTTTATTTGACTCCTCCTCCCCCGCAAGTGCTTACAAACTCCCGGGTCCTAGACTTCTCCAGTATACATAATATTTAGGGTGGGTCCTACACTGCTCAGTCTGACAATGTGCTGTATTGACATAGTGAACTTTGGACCATTGTGTATGCAGTTAATGGCTATGTAATAAGGCTAAATCCCCTCACTGCACTTTCACAATTTATTACAGGAGAATTATCCCATGGCAACGTTTAGCATCAGAAATATAGACTGTTGATAAGAAGAATAGTCTTACACTTGCCATTATGGAGGAAATGAATATCTTTGTTGTAGGTGAATTAATCATTTAACAGAAGTACTGCCTGCAACGTATGATATCAAATTAGACTCTGGTAACTAAGATTAGCAGAAGGAAGCACATACTTTTACACAAGAAAAAGAATTCTTGAGATCCAATGTCTATATGAACAAGTAGTGGAGAAACTTGTCTCTTACAGGAGCTTACAATATGTTACAGAGTCACAAAAAACAAAGCTTTGACCAAGAGCTTTTTGCTTGAAACACATCAGATTTCCTGTGGTACCACTATGTTTTAACTTGATTTGAATATAACTGGTTTTCATTTTCTATTATCTTCGGATTCATTTTGCCTGAAAGCTGGACAAGGTCTTTTTTTTCCTGGAATATAACACTGACCCCAGCTGACCCTCAATTTTTGTACCGTTTCCCTTTTTTTTTTACATAAAACAATGCAACAGTTTTCAGTTCTAGAAATTTCTGCAACAAATTAATTCATTTAGAATTACAATTCAAGTGCACCGGGCATAGTGCAATTCCAGATGGCAAATGCACTTAGAACGCAATTAGGAGAGGCTAGTTGACAGCGTCTTTGGTAATAACATTTTAGTCAAACGAACAGTAATATGCTCACCTGGTTACCTTCTGCCTGTCCTGACTATGACTTATAAAAATGCTTACATGACGTTTCCGGGGCGTCTCCTTTCTTCACACAGGCTAAGTTATTGTTATTTTTTAATCTGAATTAGGGCGAGATGCCCTAAACGTGTCATGCAAGAATTTTTTGTTTGTTTGTTTATCAATAAATTAGTTGAGCCCATGCTCTTATGGGCTTTGACTGCATTTAAAAGAGAAAGCATCATGACCAGTTTATAAAGCCAGATAACAGGGGGACTAGTGTTGCCTGTCAGGATCATTGGCATAATAATAAAAGTTGATTTTAGAAAGAAGGAGACCATGGATAACAAATATAAGATGATTGTCACAGTCATGATGCCTGGATCTATGACTAAAGCCCCATGCACATGAATGTATATGTATTCTAATGGCACCTAGCATATGGCCGCCATAGAAGTGCATTCATGCCATGGTACGGTGAGCACACATGTGTATCATCATACAGTGCAATAGCCAGAAAAAGCATAGGGCAGGCCACTCATTGGGTCTGAGTAAATATGTGTTCTTTTTTTTTTTTCTTACCTCAATGTGGTTTTCCATATTGATTGAAATCCCCTTTAAGAAACCACACGATTTCAATAACATTGGAAAATACCTTAAGCTGGATCACATATGGCATACACAAAACTGGTTAGCCACCATGGACACTTTAGCAATGTTTTTATCTGGTTTCTGTTTAGGCTGTAGGCCTCATTCACATGAACATGTAATGGGGCAGCGTGCTAGCCATTTTTTTGTGGCTAACACAAGGCCCCATTAATATCTATGCCCATGCCTACAAATGTAGCATGCATCTTGTCATGGACAAGCCGATCACAAACACACACACACAGAAACCACCTCCATGCTCATTACTCCCTCCAGTATGACCGACAGTGGCACAAAGAGGAGGGAGACCATTAAAACGCTCCCTCTCCTTCTCCACAGCCCTTCATATTGTACTGCCTGCCACTACTCTGATATAGCAGCAGCAGGCATGGCGGCCATCCAAAATGGACCAATGAGGATCTGTCATTGCATTTAGCTATCTTTCACTGCTGTAACAGGCACTTATTTGTGCTCTGCCTCAAATAAGCAAAGGCAGTTATTCATGCTCGGCCTTGGTCAGCAGTTAATAGGACCTATTTCTTGCTATCTCTCCCACAGGCAGTCGTATGCGTTCTGCCAGCTAGTCATCAAGCTGACTCTGCACTGTGAGGCAGTGGTGCCTAGTTGTGGGGTGCAATAGTGCGGCTCAAATGCGCTTTTTCACCAATTTCACAGCATTTTGAATTTTGTTCCCGCTACCCAGTATATGCATGGAATATTAAATACCACCATTTTGAAGTGCAATTTGTTACACAAAAAACAAACCATTGCACAGCTCTGTACATAGAAATATAAAAAAATTTGTAGATTTTTGAAGGTGGGTATTGAAAAATCAAAATCCAGCTACTTATTCCCTGCCCCACGACTCCGTCTTCTGTACTTCCAACCCGGTGCATCACTATGACCAATGGTGTCACGGTCGCGTGATATCATAGTGTATGTTCCAACGGGCCCTTACACTATGTTGCCGCAACACTGCCACGCCATAGTGATGCGCCCAGGCCAGAAGGAGAAGTTGGAGCCTCGGGGCTGGGGAAAAGAAGCCAGAAGGTAAGTATAGATTTTTTTTTAACCCCTTAAGGACCAGGCCCTTTTTCGTTCTTGCGTTTTTATTTTTCACTCCCCACCTTCAAAAATCTATAACTTTTTTATTTTTCCGTGTACAGAGCTATGTGATGGCTTATTTTCTGCGTAACAAATTGCACTTCATAGTGATGGTATTAAATATTCCATGCCGTGTACTGGGAAGCAGGAAAAAAATTCTAAATGCAGTGAAAATGATGAAAAAACACATTTGCGCCATTTCTTGTGGGCTTGGTTTTTACAGCTTTCACTGTGCGCCCCAAATGACAGGTCTATTTCATTCATTGGGTCAATACGATCACGAGGATACCAAATTTGGATAGGTTTTATAATGTTTTCATACATTTACAAAAATTAAAACCTCCTGTACAGAAAAAAAATTCTTCATTTTGCCGTGTTCTTGCGCTAATAACTTTTTCATACTTTAGTGTACAGAGCTGTGGGTGGTGTCATTTTTTGCGACTTCTGATGACGTTTTCAATGCTTCTATTTTTAGGACTGTGCGACCTTTTGATCACTTTTTATAGAATTTTTTCTATTTTTCAAAATGGCAAAAAAATGCCATTTGCGACTTCGGGCGCTATTTTCCGCTACGGGGTTAAACGCAGTGAATAACGGTTATTTTATTTTGATAGATCGGGCATTTTCGGACGCGGCGATACCTGATGTGTTTATGATTTTTACGGTTTATTTATATAATGTGCAGATCGCACATTGTAATAGATAGCCTCAATCATGACAGCCTCGGATCTTTATGTGATCCGAGGCTGTCATGGCAACGGATCGCCGCTCCCCGGTGACGTCACGGGGAGTGACGATCGGAGCCAAGATGGCGGCGCCCACGCCCCGCCGGCTCTTTAATGCCGCCGGCAGCTTTGGGGGCGGCGATCAAAGCGTTAACACCCGCGATCGGTGCAAGCACCGATCGCGGGTGTTAGCGACGGGCGTTTGCTTCATTATGAAGCAAATGCACGGTGAGTATGAAGAGGGCTCAGCCCGTGAGCCCTCTTCATACTCCCCCATGCGCAGTAAGACGTAAGGGTACGTCTTATTGCGCTATGGGGTTAAGAGGGCCCTGCTGTGAACATTACATTAAAGGGGGCCATCTGGGATGGACATTTCATTAAAAGGGGGCATCTGGGGTGGACATTTCATTAAAGGGCGGCATCTTCTGTGGACATTTCATTTAAAGGGGCATCTGGGTAGACATTTTATTTAGGGGGCATCTGGGGTGGACATTTCATTAAAGGGGCATCTTCTGTGGACATTTCATTAAAGGGGGTGGCTGCTGTTGGACGTTTTATTAGAGTAACAGCTCCATTTCCTACCCCAGGCCTTATACTCCAGTCAATAAGTTTTTTGTGGTATAATTAGGTGCCTTGGCTTTTATGCGAGTATTTACAGTATGAGAGGGAGTTCCGCACCAGAGGCCTGGCCATCCAGGGCGGCATACATATCTCCTACACTGTCTGGGAGATGTAGTCTGGATATTAGTTAGGGAATGTAATTGGCTTTCCTAAATAGATGGGTTATAAGAGCAGGTGTGAAGTTCATCATTAAATTACCTTTATGAACAGTATAAGATTAAGGATATAAAGTATATAGAGGATACGGAGGATATAGAGTAGTCCTTAAGTCCTAACATCCGGGCACATGTTGGTTTGGACGCTTGGGGTCTCTAGTCGTGTGAACAGCCCAGGGCCCATGGGACACTTACACCCCTGTATGTCATTGGAGCATACACATTTTGCTTGGATGTATTCATCCTTAGGAAGATTTCATGTGACCTGTGGGGGATGACAGCTGGAAGCATGTAACAATCTGTTCCCAGAAATGGGTTTTCTATAAAGATTAGTGTAAACACATGATTTGAGAATGTCACCAGTCAACAGGACATCCAAATCAGAAATGCTAGTAGTGGAAAAGAATTAAGTTAACTTTAGGTCAAATGTATTGTTATTCAAATATTTAATGAAAATAGGCATATTAATTAGAGACCCTGTCCAGATTAGTATGCAGTCATCTACATAGCGCGTGTAACATTTAGGCCCCTTCCACACTAGCGAGTGTGATGCGATGAACTCGCATCACACTCGCAACGCAAGCTGCCGGGAACGCACGGCCCGAACGCTGCACCGCGGGAGTGAACTCAGCATGTCAGTTCACTCCCGCGGTGCAGCGTTCGGGCCGTGCGTTCCCGGCAGCTTGCGTTGCGAGTGTGATGCGAGTTCATCGCATCACACTCGCTAGTGTGGAAGGGGCCTTAATCTGTGACATAAAACAGTTCTTGGTACTATAAACAAAAGTTTCCTCAAACCACAACATGTACAAATTAGCCAGAGTGGGAGCAAATTTGGATCCCACGGGACATCCCTGACATTGAAAATAGAAAACACTGTCAAATGCAAAAACAAATATTTCTAAGTAGGAATAATAATACATCCAAAATGTAATTCACTAAATTCAAAGGCAAATTACTGTAATTATTCAAATGATGTTTAACAGCCTGCACTGCCAATGCATGGGGAGTGCATGTGTACAATGCTACAACATTGCATGTTAACCATGTATCATTTGGCTGCCTTTTCATAGTGTCCATAAACTGTAATAGTTCAAACATGTCCTTAACATATCCAGGAGTGCATTTAACAAAACATTGCACCATATTGTCTAACCATGAGGATGTTTTTCCAATAGTGATCCCACCCCCAAGATTATAGGTCTAAGAGGTGGAGGGAAAACGCCTTTATGCATTAAGGCATAAAAACTTGGAGTGTTGAGATAATCTGGTATCATGGCATCAGCTATTGTAAAAAAACGTTGAGTGACACCTTCTTGTAATAATCTTTGCACGTTTATCCTAACTTTTTCGGTGGGGTCACTCGATACTATCTTATATGTGAGTCATTTAGCATAATGAGCACCTCCTGTCTATATAGCTCTTTATCTAAGATGGTAATGGTACCGCCCTTATCTGAGGCTTGTAGGATAATGTGTGGATTGGACCTTAAATCCTTAATAGCATGGAATTCTTAAGAGGTAAAATTTCCTTAAATACTCTGTGCTAAAACAAAGTGTTAGGCTACGACTAAGGACCGTTCGCAGTCCAAAATGTGTCAGATCATGTAATAGGAGGTCTCTATGTTTTAATTTTTTTCTAATAAAGCTGATTTTTTACTTTACCATATATAGCCTGGATGCTTCCTTTTTTACTGTTGGATTCCTTCTGTCCGTGCATCATCTGTTTATTCTGTCGGCAATTGAGAATGGTGAGTTGAACCTTTTTTTCTTTGCTGTTTCTATTTCTTCAGCCCAGAGGTTGGGAGGTATGCAATTTGTTAATATTGGGAATTACAAATGCATTATCCTAGAAAATGTCATAAAAAAATGTTTTTGAATTTTTTGTTCCTCTTTAAACTTTCAAACGACAAAACAACAGTTTCAGGACTATAACATGACCTGCAGCGTCAGTAATGTTGCGAAAAACTAAAAGTACAGTTATTGTTTTCCAGTAACCTGTCAACAAATCCTGATTCCATAAACTGTCCTGTTTCTATGTTTGCAGGACAGATTGTACAGGTGTAAGAAGAGCCTGGCACCTATCTGTACACAGATTAATTTCAGAAACATCCACCCACTGTAACACCAGAATTATAAATGAAGGGTCTGAGACCCAAGTGTTACCTCACATTATGGAGACTGCACAGAAGAACATGAAGATAATCTGTGCTCTAATTTTTCTCTGCTGCTGCATATACAAAGGTATTTAGCTATCCTCTGGAAAATGTTTTGGGTACACCCATTATATTGTAGGAGTATAGGTTGGACTATCACATGCTATGATAATATGATATTGTATCTGCCATGCAATTCAGTAAAGTGTGATTTGTAGTAATTGCAAATGGAAATCATGTTAAGATTTACAGACAAATGTTTCATGTACAAGATATATTTCCAGCAAGTAGTCTGGAAAGTCTTAGTCTATAATTTGCTACACTGTGGGAAATGAATATTTAGTCAGCCACTAATTGTGCAAGTTTTCCATCTTAAAAAGATAAAAGGCCTGTAATTGACTTCATAGGTAGACCTCAACTATGAGAGACAAAATGTGAAAGCAAATCCAGAAAATCACATTGTCTGATTTTTTAAAAGAATTTATATACAAATTATGGTAAAAAAAATAAGTATTTGGTCAGTAAAAAGGTCACCTCACTACTTTGTTATATATCCTTTGTCGGCAATGACAGAGGTCAAATGTTTTCTGTAGATCTTCACAAGGTTGGAACACACTGTTGCTGGTATGTTGGCCCATTCCTCCATGCAGATCTCCTCTGTAGCAGTGATGTCTTGGGGCTGTCACTGGGCAACACTCTCAACTCTCTCCAAAGGTTTTCCATGGGGTTGATCTCTGGAGACTGGTAAAGCCCTCCAGGTCCTTGAAATGTTTCTTACAAAGCCTCTCCTCCACTGTCGTGGTGGTGTGCTTGGAAGCATTTTCATGCTAAAAGACCAAGCCATGTTTCATCTCCAATGCCCTTGCTGATGGAAGGAGGTTTGCACTTAAAATTTCACAATACATTGCCCAATTCATTCTTTCATGTACACGGATCAGTTGTCCTGGATTTGCTTTCACATTTTATCTTTCATAGTTGAGGTCTACCTATGTCAGTTACAGGCCTCTCATCTTTTAAAGTAGGAGAAGTTGCACAGTTGGTAGCTAACTAACTATTTCCCAACCGTATCTATTGTTAGTTCAAAATACCAAATTTAAGTCTACTGTGCATTTTCGGCTGTGTAAACATTAGCTTCAATGCCAGCAGCACATGACCATGGTGAAAAATAAGAGAGTCTTAGATTTCTGTTTTAATTGTGTTATTACAGTTCAGCACTGCTGTTTTGCGTAGAGTATGGCCTTTCACTATGATCCATGGAATCCCATCCATTCCATCTGTACTGTGCCTGCACTGATCACAGTTGTGTGCTTCCTGCTTATGACTCAGGATGGACACTGCCAGCTGCTGACAGAACCCTTTCAGCAGAAGTGTGTTAAGTCCACACTGCAGCAGGGATATTATTACAGTGATCTCTCATACAAATGTGAATAAACCCTTAGATAGCAATACTTATACTCAATACTAGAAATACATACATACATCTCAGGGATGTCTGCCTATTGTAAAGTATTGTTATATGTCTTCAGTTTTATCAGTTTAATTGACCAATAACCTGTTATTTCTTTGCAGGTCATTCTGCATGCACAGGTATTGTTATTAACATATTTTTTTTTACGTAAAAGTGCAATATAAAGTAGGCAGGGGACACATCACTGATGGAGAAACAAAATGACTGCAGATTTACCGTTTGTATAAGTCATCAGTATTCCTTATATTAATCAGACATAAATCATTTCAAGATAGCAGTAGGCTTGTAACCTAAGGACATAACCTGATAAAGCAATGGCCAACTCTTTTTTTTAATATGTTTTGTGATTCAGGCACCGCCTGCTTTGGTCCAACATCACCCACCTGGTGATAAAAAGGTGTATTAGCACATTGGGTGCCATTGGGTACCCTTTGGGACACCTGACGTTAACTGCTGTTGTAACCGATTTTGATAGCCTATCAGCTGGTACAATTGAACCTGACCATGACTGCCACAACGTAGAATACTATTTTGTCATAACATATTAATTTCCATATATTCTGATAAGGAAGATCATGATTAAGACTTAATTTTTTGATTTTCCTTTTACAAATACAGTTTTTTTCAAAACTTTTTCCGTCAAAATTAACAAAAAACTTTTCCCTTTCAGAGTTTACTGCTAGAATAATTGTTTTTAGATTTTGATAGAAAGGACATTTTGGTACGTCGGGATACCTAACATGTTTATGATTCTTTTGGTTTATTTATTTTTATATGCTTGTGACACCTCTCCATTCGCCCTTGACAACAACTAACACCAGGGAGTTAAAATGTACTACTAAAAAGTAAAATTTGTCTTGCTCAAAACAAGCCCTATCACAGCTCTGTAAACAGATAAATAAAAAAAATATATAGCTTTAGATGATGGGGAGCACAAAAATTAAAAAAGGGCTGAGTACTCTAAGAGTTAAATGCACAGATTATTTTGAAAAATACTGTACCATGATAACATCATATTGAAGATCGTGACAATGCAATTGTTTATTTCCAAATAATAAATATATTCTCCTTTATTTTTTGTAGCTCCACAAGGTAAGTGTAATTTCTCTCAAAAAATGGCTTTTATAAAGTACTAGCTTTATAGTATTGGTTAAAAAAAATATTATACATCTATCTATGCATCCATCTCTCCCTGTCTGTCACTCACTCACTCTCCCTGCCTCTGTCTCAGTTACTCAACCTGTCTAACTTACACTCACTGGCTGTCTGTCACTCACTCTCCTCCCCTGTCTCTCTGTCACTCAGTTGCACTCGCTGACTGTCTCTCTGTCGCTCACTCTCCCCGTCTGTCTCCCTGTCTCTCTCTCTGTCACTCACTCTCCCCGTCTCTCTCTCTCGGTCGCTCACTCTCCCTGTCTCTCTCTCTCTCAGTCGCTCACTCTCCCCGTCTCTCTCTCTCTCGGTCGCTCACTCTCCCCGTCTCTCTCTCTCTCTCGGTCACTCACTCTCCCCGTGTCTCTTGGTCGCTCACTCTCCCCGTCTCTCTCTCTCTCTCGGTCGCTCACTCTCCCCGTCTCTCTCTCTCTCGGTCGCTCACTCTTCCCGTCTTTCTCTCTCGGTCGCTCACTCTCCCCATCTCTCTCTCTCTCGGTTGCTCACTCTCCCCGTCTCTCTCTCTCTAGGTCGCTCACTCTCCCCGTCTCTCTCATTCTGTTGCTCACTCTACCCATCTCTCTATCACTTCCCTTTGCCTCTTTCTCTCTGTCACTCACTCACCCTGTCTCTTTCTCTGTCACTCACTCACCCTGTCTCTCTCCCTGTCACTCGCTCTCCCCTCCTGTCTCTCTGTCGCTCACTTTCCCCATCTGTCTCTCTGTCGTTCACTTTCCCCGGCTCTCTCTCTGTCACTCACTCTCCCCATCTCTCTCTGTCACTCACTCCCCCTGACTCACTCTCCCCGCCTGTCTCTCTGCATTTTGTAAACACAATGTTGGCAACAATGTAATAAGGCAAATCTACTCTTCTCAGATGTTGTGATGCATTTGAAAACGCATCCGTTAACACAAACAAAACGCAACATGTGGACGCAGCCTAAGCTGCATTATTTTCAATGCCTAGAGCAGTGATGGCTAACCTATGGCACTGGTGCCAGAGGTGGCACTCAGAGCCCTTTCTGTTGGCACTCAGGCCATCACCAGAGATGACCCAGGTATCTTCCTGCAGTCCCAGACAGCCCAGGATTTTCTGTGCACAGAGCTATTTTAAAGTGACAGCTCTATTGGGACTATTTTCTGCTTTATTGGTGTCCTCAGGTGCTGGTATCAATGAAAACTGTGACAGAGAAGGGAGTACAAATCACAAATTAAATTTCTGTGTTGGCACTTTGCGATAAATAAGCGGGTCTTTGTTGTAGTTTGGGCACTCGGCCTCTAAAACGTTTGCCATCACTGGCCTAGAGTAAGAGCTCATATTAATGACCTGTGGCAAAATAGAAGCCGAGCTCTGATTATTTGCTTATTGCAACAGCAGACAATGGCTCCTGCATATGGTGGTTATCATATTACCTCACATATTACTTCACATCTTACCGCACACATAAACTGTCTTATGCTCATTGCGTATAGTAGCCAGTCAAAGCCCCGGACTCATATTGACCTGTGGCAGAACAGCAACCAATCACGGTTCAGCTTCCAACTACCACAGCAGCAGCAACAGACAATGGTGGGTTATAAGTGGATATCGGAAAGCGTGAGGTAAAAAATTTGTCTCAAAACCTGGTCTATTACCTTCCCTGAGTCACAGACAGCGACTGTACAAAGTTCAGTGATTGTAAATGCGACGGTACAGATTCCTTTAGCGGTAAACATACATACATACATACATACATACATTCAGCTTTATATATTAGAAATACCGGTATTCTAAGTATTCCCATTCTGTGCATGCTTATGGTATTACATTATTTCTACTGTGACTTTGTATGTACTTATATGCTCCCTGTGTTTGTTTGGGTTTTCTCCAGGAACTCTGATTTTCTACTACACTAAATAAAATATAGTTAGCCATTGGGCCTGTAGGAATGAGTGCCTATGTGGTCAGGAAGGAAATGACACCACAAATGCTTGTTGTTTTAATATACATATCAATACCCATATTCTATAAATACATTTTCTACACTACACATATCTAGACCATAATCTAGACCATAATACATCTATATATATGTTCGGCAATTGTTATTTACTACATGCATACACAATGTGATCAGGATCAATTAACAAGTCGATTACATCAGGTGATCAATGCATCAGGTGCCAATCTTATCATGTGATACTCATTGTTGACCATATGTAAGCTTGACAGTACAACTGCTTATGTTCATATGAAAGGATATCGATGTTTTACAGATGCATATATTGATAAGAAAGGAAGCAGCATCTCTGCTATTGTTTCCATAGGCTTGTTGTGCTCTAGTTGTTTGGACATGCAGTGCATTGGAGACAGCTGCAATTGCAATGTGGATGACAGTGGAAGCGGATTAGAACCTTGCTTAATTGATGACAACTGTCTTCTTCCTGAGTCAACTTGCTGCCCTAAAGACCTGAGATTTAACAACTCTACCAAATGCTGTGACAGTAAGTACAGTGAAAGACTTGGGCTGTATTATATGAAAAAGGTGAAGAAAACACAGTGCTAGGCACCCACACAGATGAGTTTCAATACCATTTTTCTAATAGGATGACAGTGATAAGATTTCTCCTCATTGAATCAATATCATAATAAGATTGAAAACTTACATGCATTGGTTTGAAATCTTCTTCCAGCACTGGGAACTTCTTCATTTTTTTCCATCTTTACATTTCAAAAGCCAAAAAACATCTAAAGTTTTTATTTTGTTGGTTTTTGTAATACCAAAATAGTTATTTTATGCATTTAAAGCAAGGCAAAATGTACCGATTGGGCAATTTATATGGATACACCTAAATAAAATTGGAATGGTTGGTGATATCAACTTCCAGTTTGTGGCAGATTAGTATATGGGAGGCGTGAAACTTTTCAAGATGGGTGTTGACCATGTTGAAGGCAACTTTTTGTTCCAATGGGAAGAAGGTCATCAGAGGAAACATATCAAACCTATTTCACAAGTAAAAACAATGGTGTGCTTGGTTGTAACTTATTCTTTTATTAGTTATTTACAAGTTTATGACCCCAAAGGTCTGAGCATTATTTGCAAATGTTTGACCCCCAAACGTCCGAGCATTCCTACCTGAACAGTTTCCTGGAAAGTGGATTGGTTGTTGTGGGTCAATTGAACCATGGTTAAACCATAACTGATTTAATGAGCGATTCACAGTTTCACCTTAAAGAATAGTCAGTACTTAGACATGCATGGCTTAATCTTTAAAACAAGCATATACTACATATGCCATGGTCTTCCAATCTGACCGCCTTAGACTTTTATCTTTGGGGACATCTGAAGGCAATTGTCTATGCTGTGAAGATATGAGATGTGAGGTATTTGCAACAATGAATACTTTAAGCCTATGCTAGCATTTCTTCTGCGGTGTTGCCATCAGTATGTCAAGAGTGAGAGAAGAGGGTTGCACTGAAAATCCAATAATATTAGCAGCACTTTGCACAGTTATGTTAAAACCAAGCCCACCATTTTTTTTCTTGTGAAATTCTCAATAAGTTTGATGTGTTACATGACCCTCTTCTGGAAAAAAAGTTGAATCCAAAATGACCAACTTCCAAATGCCTGCCATGGTCAACAACCAAAAGTTTCCCCCCCGCCGATATACTATTGTGCCACATACAGGAAGTTGAAATCACCAGCCATTCCCATTTTATTGAGGTGTATCCTTATAAATGACCCATCCTGTACTATTGCAGGTAATAATAATACAATTCTTTATTTTATATAGCGCCTACAGATTAAGCAGCGCTGCACAAAAATGGAGAGGTTAAAAATAATTTCATTAAACTATGATGACACTTTAGGTGTTAAAATAATGAGTAGCCTTTTCATGCATATATATTTTTTTTTTCAGCCTCCAGCAACTCTGCAAAAATCTTCTTAGCCAACAGAGGTAAAAGATAATGAGAGGAGATTTGAACTTGTGTTTTTTAAAATTTTTTTAACTTTTACTAAGTAATATTTTACCTATGATAGCCATCAGAGCCTCTGAGAGGTTAACTTCAATTAATGTCATCAACTATTCTGGGTGTAGCAGTATAATGATGCTGCGCTTAACAATTCCAGTGCCTGTCATTAAGTTGTTAATTAATTATTCTATTGATATGTCAATAATATCTTTTGGTTAGTAATCCCAAATATATATTTGCTGAAAAACTATGCTTATATTTACCTATATATTATATTTCACTATACATATTTAAAAGTATCAAGGATAATAGAACTTGTCATCTGGCTGGGATGTGAGCTACTCTGTTCCTTTTTTTATCAAAACCAAATACTTCACTGGCCCAAGGCCCATCTCAGGAGGTGTTATAGACGCTCTTCCCTTTATAAAGAAGTTGTTGTGGTGGCCCTGCCGGATTTAATTGTATTAAAGAAAATCTACCATCAAAATCCATGATAAACCAGAAATACTTACTCATAGATCCAGGCACCATGACGGTGGTAATATTCTTATATTTGTTCTCCTTGGCATCCTTTCTTCCAAAATAAACTTCTACAATTATGCTAATGAGCCAGAAGGGCTCTGGAGGATGTCTCCAGAGCCCCTCATTGATGTCTTTTCACTAGTTGTTATAGTGTGCAGGGCAGGTCTTCCTGCCTCTGGAGGTCTTCACTCCCTCCTCTGCTGCTAGATTACAGAGGGAGGAGGGAGAGAACATTGTAACAACCAGTGAAAAGACATTACTGAAGGACTTAGGAACACAAACATTTTAGGTTCCTCACTTCATCTTCTCTATCTTCATATCACAAACTAAGTACTGTTCTTTTGTTCCCCTAGATATCAATATAATGTATCCACACTAAGCAATCTAGTAACATTCCCCTCCCAATAGAAATGTGATAATAATGCCCCCACACACAGTAGTCAATATACTCACAGTGCCTTTACAAAGTAGCCCATATAGTAACAATGCCCCCATAGTCATCAAAATAGTAATGCTGCTCACTCATAATAGCTAATCTGGTCACAGTGATGTCCCCAGTTGCCAGTTGTAACAGTGAGGTCCCCAGTAGCTGGCAGTCATAGTGATGCCCCAGTAGCCAGCAGTCACAGTTATGCCACCATTAGACACATTGATTCCCCAGTAGCCACAGTGATGCCCCCTGTAGCCACAATAATGCCCCCAGTAGCCAGTTGTAACAGTGATGCCCCCAGTAACCGGCAGTCACAGTGATGTCTAAGTAGCCAGCAGTTACAGTGAGGGTTCCAGTAGACACATTTATTTGCCCAGAAGCCAGTACTCACAATAATGCCCCCTGTAGCCAAAATAATGCTCTAAGTAACCAGTGCTCAGATTGATGTCCCCAGTAATCATAATAATGCACCCAGAAGCCAGTAGTCACAGTGATGCCACCTGTAGCCAAAATAATGCCCTCAGTATCCAGTAGTCACAGTGATGCCCCCTCTAGCCAAGATAATTCTTTTTGTGCCCTCATCCCAGAGCTGTGGTGCAGGGGACACATGGTGGCATCACACAACAGCCTGCGTTGGGTCATCTTTGACCCAGCGCAGGCGGATGTATCATCACTCAGGCCGCTACTGCTGAAATCAAGGGGTCAAAGCAGGATTGCCAATTTGCTTCACCCTGGCTCGGTGAGCTAATCATAATTTTGACAACAGCTCACCCAAGCAGGGGTTAACCAGTCGGTTCCCACCTCTGGTTGCTCAACTAAATTTTTAGTAGCCAAAATAAATCTTCACCCTGTGAAAAACGAAACCGTTTGGACTTGGGCTTGTATTTGGTACACTTGCCTTCTTTACTAAGTAAGGCTTGTCAGCATATGATAAATGCATGTTTTTTGAGATGATATTTTTTGAGGTTTTGTCCATATACATTTTCATGCCTTCAAGGGTTTTTAATGATAGGGAAGTGTCAACAAATCTGTTTAAATTGATGTGTTATGCTTCTGATATTTAATCGATATCAGAATCCTTTGCCAGATATCTATTCGGTACATTTACTTACCATATTTGTGATTCTTTATACGGACTGGCGGCAAGGAGTTTTCAAGGATTCCCAAAGTTACCAGGTCCTTGGACTTCCAATGATTCTTCTCAGTTGGGCTTGTGTTCAAATGAACTCTCCCTTCCACACAAGTGCCACCAACATATTAGTAAATGGCACATTACAAGGGACGGGCAGTGTCTAGTCCTTAACACTGTAATGACGCACACCATTGTTAACTCTGTAACGCAAAGGCATGAGTGTAGATCAAGTACCACTACAAAAGGCAGTCTGTTGAACTGAGTCAGTATACTAGGCAGTATCTTAGTAATATACTCTGCTGCAATGCTGTTTGTTTACTAATAATATCTAACAAACCAATGGGACTTTCACAAAATGTACAAAACCCTTTACCAATACAAGTATACAGGATCAAAAATGACCAAAAACCGTAATGTCAATCCCACAAAATTACTCCAATCTTTATTAATACATGACATGGCAATCAATAAACACTAAAACATACAATATTAACCCCTACGGGACACAGCATCTTTTGGCCTAAAGGACGCGGCCCCATTTTTCAAATCTGGCCTGTGTCACTATAAGTGGTTATAGCTTTGGAACGCTGTGAGATATCCAGGGGATTTTGAGATTGTTTTCTCGTGACACATTGTACTTCAAATTAGTTTAAAAATTTGGATGAAATCTTTTGCGTTTAGTTATGAAAAAAAACAAAATTTGGCAAAAATGTTGAAAAATTCTTTATTTTCAACGTTCTAAATTCTCTACTTTTGATTCAGAAAGTCATAGCACCCAAATAAATTCATAACTTACATTTCCCAAATGTCTGCTTTATGTTGGCATGGTTTTTTCAGATTCCACATATTTTACTAGAATGTTATGAAGCTCAGAATTTGGGAGCCATTTTTCACATTTTTTGTAAAATCGCCAAAACCTGTATTTAGATGGACCTGCACAGTTTCTAATTGACACTGAGAGGCCTAAATAATAGCGAGACTCGTAAATTACCCCATTGTGGAAACTACACCCCTCAACGTATGAAAAACCACTTTTAAGAAGTTTGTTAACCCTTTACGTGTTTTATAGGGGTTAAAACAAAATGGAGGTGGAGTCTGCAAATTGTAATATTTTTTCACAATACACTCATTTTGGGTGGAAAATTAAACATTTGTAATGGATAAAATGAAAAAAGGCTCCACAAAGTTTGATACGCAATTTCTCCCGAGTACACCGATACCCTACATGTGGTGGTAACCTGCTGTATGGGCGCACGGCCGGGCATAGAAGGGAAGGAGGCGCCATCCGGAGCAGATTTGCTGTCACATTGTACAGGCTATAATTTTTTTCTTTTTTTTAATGAGGACCTATAGGGGCTTATTTCTTTTGCCACATGAGATGCACTTTTCTAATACATAATTTTGGGGCATCTATAGCTAATTGGTGAGATTTAATTAACTCTTTGTTGGTGGAGGAAATGAAAATCATCAATTTTTAGGAAAATTTTTATGTGTTTTTTTTTTTGGCCGTTAACCATACCATGAAAATAGTATATTATTTTTATTCTTTGGGTCGCCACGTTTATGAAAATACTTCATTTATATAGATTTTTTTATTTTTTCCCATTTTTACTGAATAAAAAGTAATTTGGCAAAATTGTTGTTAATTTTAGCATCACCGACTTACATATGCATAACTTTTTTATTTTTCACCTCAAAAATCTGTTTAAGGGCTTATTTTTTGCAAGAATGATAGCTCTTTTTAGTGGTCTTATTTTAGATTGCGTAACTTTTTAAAATCACTTTTTTAGAGCATTTTTAAAGGGCATTAATAAAAAATCATCTTTATCAGAGAGAGTTTTTTTAGGTTGTTTTTTACGGGGTTCACTTTGCGGATCTAATAACGATTCTGTTTTATTATACAGATTGTTACGGACGCAGGGATACCAAATATGTGGGGGTTTTGTGTATTTTATTCAATTGTACTGAATAAAAACTAATTTGGAGAAAATCTTATTCATTTTAGCATCACCATCTTTTTATATGCATAACTTTTTTATTTTTTGGCAGATAAATCTTGTTAGGGGCTTATTTTTTGCGAGAACAGTTGTTCTTTTTAGTGGGCTTATTTTGGAGTGCATAACATTTTTTAAATCACTTTTTAGAGCATTTTTTATAGGGTATTAATTAAAAATTATCTTTTTTCGGAACGTTTTTTGCGTTTTTTTCCTCCGGCGTTTACCGTGCGGGTCCAGTAACAATTCTGTTTTATTATGCAGATTGTTACGGACGCGGCAATACCAAATATGCGGGGTTTTTTTGTGTTTTTATGTTTTTTATACTTTATTAAGTTTTTTTTATGGGAAAGTGACATTTTAGGGGCTTATATTTTTATGTATTAATTTTTTATTTATTATAATGTGTAGTGTTAACTGTTTTTGCATATTTTTACTTATACATACTTGAACTTAAACCAGTGATGCTCTGATCACTGGTTTAAGTTCAATACACTGCTCTACAATACTATTTTATTGTAGAGCAGTGTAAACTGTCTGAGCAAGCTTGCGCATGCTCAGACAGTTTACAGCCAGACCCGGAAGGGGTCTGGCTGCCATGGAGACCGGGCAGCTCCGGGGCACATGCCAGTCCTCGGAGCTGCCCGGCAGAGGATCGGATCCCCCGGTAAGCGGCACGGGGGATCCGATCCACAGCGCTTACACCCTTACACGCCGCGGTCATGTTTGACCGCGGCGTGTAAGGGGTTAACACCCGCGATCGGAGCCGGCTCCGATCGCGGGTGTTAGCGCAGGCTGTCAGCTGTACTAGACAGCTGACAGCCGCTGCTTCTGGTACCGGCTCCGTTCGTGAGCCGGTGCCAGAAGCAGGACGTTATAGAACGTCCCCGTGCGCTAAGCATCTAGCCCCGGGGACGTACTATAACGTCCTGGTGCGCCTAGGGGTTAAAAACCACAAAAAACAGGAAGTGTGGTGGCAGTCAATTAGTCAAGCTCATACACAATAAATATTAGTACTAAGTGCCACTCATTCCAAAGGTACACAATAGCGTTGCGTAGTGAAGTACCAAAGGGAGGTTATTAAACCCTGACCATCACTACAATCCCCTCAGCCACAGCTCCCTCTGAGGGAGACCAGCTTTCTCACACTGGGCCCTACATTATGCTACAAAATTTATTGGTAGTCTTCAGACTTCATAATACCATGCACACAGCCAAGCAGTCCAGTGTCAGAGGCAGCAAAGCAACCCCAAAACATCAGGGAACCTCCGCCATGTTTGACTGTAGGGACCGTATTCTTTTCTTTGAAGGCCTTTTTTTTTCTGTAAACTCTATGTCTTTTCCCAAAAAGCTCTACTTTTGTCTCATCTGACCAGAGAACATTGTCCCAAAACATTTTAGGCTTTCTCAGGTAAGTTTTGGAAAACTCCAGCCTGGCCTTTTTTTATGTTTTTGTGTTAGAAGTGGGGTCTTCCTGGGTATCCTACCATACAGTCCCTTTTCATTCAGACACCGATGGATAGTACGGGTTGATACTGTTGTACCCTTGGACTGAAGGGGAGCTTGAACTTGTTTGGATGTTAGTCAAGGTTCTTTATTCACCATCCGCACAATCTTGCGTTGAAATCTCTCGTCAGTTTTTCTTTTCCATCCACATCTAGGGAGGTCAGCCACAGTGCCATGGGCTTTAAACTTCTTGATGACTCTGCGCACGGTAGACACAGGAACATTCAGGTCTTTGGAGATGGACTTGTAGCCTTGAGATTGCTCATGCTTCCTCGCAATTTTGATTCTCAAGTCCTCAGACAGTTCTTTGGTCTTCATTCTCCATGCTCTATGTGGTACACACAAGGACACAGGGCAGAGGTTGAGTATAATTATATCCAATTTGGCTTTTTGACAATTCTTTTTGTGGTTTTCCATTGAAGACAAATTAAATGAAGATAATAATACCAAAGAATTTCTGACTGCAATAATTTTTTGGAAAAAAACTGATTATCTGACAGAATTGCAGGGATGACAATACTTTTGGCCACCACTGTACACCTTGGTATATTAAAGAGTTCCAAAGTTATTACAATTAGATTGACACAGGTTAGATTTGAAAACCGGGGTTGTGTCCATACGGTCAAAATAGGCTGCTTAGTTAAAAAGGACCTGTCACAAAAAAGTAAGCAGCTCCTAGCATTACCCCAGTAGTAGCAATGTTAAACTGCTGGCTTTATTGGAACCTTCTGATAAAGCTAACGAACACTGCACTGCATGTACCCTCAGAACGCCAAACCAAGGCGTGTTCATGAGGTGGCGGTACGAGGAGGAGGTGACTGCCCCATGAAGCCTAGCAGTCACCACCGGCCTATGGCGTGTGATGGGTGGTCCCATGAATATGCCGCACCGCTGTAAGCTTGGTCCATTGTTCTGAGGGTACTGGAGTACAGTGTTCACTAGCTTTATCGGAAGGTAAATTTAGTAGTTTAACACTGCTAATAATGGGGTAGCGCGAGGAGCTGCTTACTTTAGTAAGCAGCTCCTAGAGCATTTTTTAAGGTGACAGGTAATCTTTAAGGGGTTAAAATCACAGCTGGCTCACAGAGTCAAGAAGAAGCACTAGGCTGGTGGGCTGTTGGTTACTGTAACTTGGCACTGTGACTGGTGGCAATGGTTACTGGAGACAGGCACTGGTGGCCACTTGTGGTTATGGTAAGAGAGAGCAGGCACATTGACTGGTGGCTACCATAACTGGGGCAGGCACTGTAACTACTGGATACTGCAACTGGGTGCAGGGGCTGTGCCAGGTGGTTACTGTAAATGGGGCAGGCACTATGATTGGTGGCTATGGTTGCTGGGGGCTGGCACTGTGACTGGTGGCTACATAAAGATTGATTTAAATGCATTTTAAATATTGTAATAGTTTATTATATATAATTTATTTTCACACTACAGAATGTTCTTCTTGCCCCAAAAGTAGGAAGCCTGTTAAAATTTTGAATCCCACCCATGCTTTTATGCCATAAAACTAGCATGCAAGGCATGGTAAATACCCCTCTGGATTTTATTTATAGGAGTTTAGTTCTGGTTGTCTGCATATATACGTAATAATATGTTTGGCCATGGCTATCTGGATGAATGAATAAGTGCCCCTTTTTCCATGTTTAAAAGAGTAAACTTGTTTTCTATATGGTTATTCCTCCTCTTTGTATATTTATACTCTACATGGCTAATTATAATACCAGATACATTCTATATTTTATTTATTTTCCACAGGGATATTCATCACCATTGTGATTGGAAGCTTGCTATGGTAGATTATGGTGAAAAGTACAACTAATGGAGACAAGTGAATTCATTGTATTGCATGAAGACAGAAGGATGCCTCACAAAATAAAATGTATTTTCTCATTTATAGGCCTTTACTTTTCAATATTAAAAGATGTTTACCTGGTAAATATATCCCAGCTAATTATATATATCAATGAAGCTCATATCCAGTACATCTAGCATAAATCCATGTATAAAGATGTATCAAGTGTGAAAATGGTGACTACATTTTTAACAAAAGTTGCATAAATCAAAAGTGTATATATTAATTGTAAACTTTGGATTATACTTTAATAAGGAAATACGTTTGTTTGATCTGTTTTTTCACTTTAGCAATGAGGCTTTCTTTCCTGTACACAAACTGGAAGCCGATAGAGAAGGCTCATGTAACATATTATAAGCAGAAAATCCAAGGCTGCATTCACACGAATGTATGAAAACGGCCGTATACTGTATTCGGGTACCATACGGCCCCATTTATTTCATTGGGCAATCATTTACATGGCCGTATTGCCCATCATACAGTAAGCAAGCTGTATAAAAATATAAAGCATGTCCTATTTTCTCATGTATTTTCGTTTTGTAGCGAAGTACTGTATATACTCGAGTATAAGCCGACCCGAGTATAAGCCGAGGCCCCTAATTTTACCACCAAAAACTGGGAAAACCTATTGACTCGAGTATAAGCAGAGGGTGGAAAATACATTGGTCTCAGCCACCCAGTGTATAGCCATCCAGCCCCAGTAGTATACAGCCTGCCAGCCCCCTTAAGTATACAGCCTGCCAGCCCCCTTAAGTATACAGCCTGCCAGCCCCCTTAAGTATACAGCCTCCAGCCCCCTTAAGTATACAGCCTCCAGCCCCCTTAAGTATACAGCCTCCAGCTCCCTTAAGTATACAGCCTGCCAGCCCCCTTAAGTATACAGCCTGCCAGCCCCCTTAAGTATACAGCCTGCCAGCCCCCTTAAGTATACAGCCTGCCAGCCCCCTTAAGTATACAGCCAGCCAGCCCCCTTAAGTATACAGCCTCCAGCTCCCTTAAGTATACAGCCTGCCAGCCCCCTTAAGTATACAGCCTGCCAGCCCCCTTAAGTATACAGCCTGCCAGCCCCCTTCATACAGCAAGGTAATATGGGACTGCAGAAATCACACAGCTTAATAAGGCTGTATATACAGGTAGAATACGTCCCTTTTCATTTCAATGGGCAACACGGCCATCCATTTACATAGCCATATTGCCCACCGGACGTATATATGTGGCCAGCATATGGCCCCATGCATTCCATGGGGATCCAGAACCAATGTGAGGTGCATTCTGTCAGCCATCCATCATTTGCCAGCCAACCAAATTTTATATGGATACAGTATGGATACAGTGCCATATGTTGTTATACAGTTGCAATATGTCCTGTATTTATGGCCAGAGTAGAGCTGTATATACGTGTGCATCACGGTACACGTGATGGCATTATTGCCCCTTGGAATGAATGGGGCCATATCCTGGCCGTATATACGGCCGTTTTAATAAGTTCTCTAAATGTTCATGTGCATGGGGCCTCATACAGCACGGAAATACAGGACTGGAGAAATCACACGTTTGTGTAAACACCACTGAAGTGGAAAATATATCACTTATTTCTGAAGATAATGATGCGCATTGCAGGGGCACAATTCAACTGGCACCCTGGAACCTAGAAACGCAGATTGGTTTTAGAGAGGAAAATTGTGTTTCTAGGTCCCGCAGAACTGGAAATTTTTACATTTAGCTCCCAATTTAGACTATGGGTCAGATTTATCAATAGTGATGTAAAATTTACGTGGTGCAGTTTGCCTCACTAATGTGCAAAGTGCGCCAGATTATTGTGTACTGGCACATGGTCTTCAATAATCAACACCGTAACGCCCCTTTAGGTGCAGAATTTTGTGGTGCCGCTGACAAAACTTTTACAGACACTCAGGGCCGGATTAAGGTTGGTGGGGGCCCCTGGGCGTAAAATCTGGTGGAGGCCCCCACTGAATGCAGCGTGCATACACGTCCTCCTGCTCACTATTCACTATCCCAGCAGTAACACAGCTACATACAGCTGCCTCGTCCCCCAGTAACACAGCTACATACAGCTGCCTCGCCCCCAGTAACACAGCTACATACAGCCGCCTCGTCCCCCAGTAACACAGCTACATACAGCTGCCTCGCCCCCAGTAACACAGCTACATACAGCTGCCTCGTCCCCAATAACACAACTACATACAACCGCTTCGCCCCCTGTAACACCGCTACATACAACTGCCTCGCCCCCAGTAACACAGCTACATACAACCGCTTCGCCCCCTGTAACACCGCTACATACAGCCGCCTCACCCCCTGTAACACAGCTACATACAACCGCTTCGCCCCCAGTAACACAGCTACATACAGCCGCCTCACCCCCTGTAATACAGCTACATACAGCCGCCTCATCCCCAGTAACACAGCTACATACAGCCGCCTCATCCCCAGGAACACAGCTACATACAGCCGCCTCGCCCCCAGTAACACAGCTACATACAGCCGCCTCACACCCAGTAACACTGCTACATATAGCCGCCTCACACCCAGTAACACAACTACATACAGCCGCCTCGCCCCCTGTAACACAGCTACATACAACCGCCTGGCCCCCAGTAACACATCTACATACAGCCGCCTCGCCCCCTGTAACACTGCTACATACAGCCGCCTCGCCCCCTGTAACACAGCTACATACAGCCGCCTCGCCCCCTGTAACACAGCTACATACAACTGCCTCGCCCCCAGTAACACAGCTACATACAACCGCCTCACCCCAGTAACACAGCTACATACAGCCGCCTCATCCCCAATAACACATCTTTATATCCACCTTTACACATTTATGTACCCATATACATTTATACACTAATAGGCTAAATTCACACTACCGTTACCCGCCTGTACCGTACCGTAGCGGGCAACGGCAGTGCACGGGGAGAGGAGGAGGAGGTGAGCGCAGCTCACCTTCGCCCCTCTCCATAGGAAGTTATGGCACACGGCGCCGTACTACGGGTAAAGATAGGACAGGTCCTATCTTTTTCCCGGGTACGGAACGGTACGGTGCCGCACGTGTGCTGCACCGTACCGCTCCCGTAAGGCGCCGTGCGCCCATTGCCATCTATGGAGGACCTATATCGGCCATATATACGTCCTCCATATGGTAGTGTGAATGTAGTGTGTGTAAAGTATACACAAACTCATAAAGTATATACACACATACAGTATATATACATCACACATACGGCATGCATATTATATACAATAAATATATATTTACACATACAGTATACACTGACCATATATACACATAGATGCAGTATAAAAATACCATATACACACATGCTGCATATACATACAGAATATACACACATACAGCAAATACACACACATTCAGTATATACAGCATTTTCACACACATACGGGAAATACACACACAAATTCAGTATACAGAGCATATACATACATACCACATACACAGCATTTAAACATAAATCATATATATATATATTTAAATGTGCACATATATAGGCTTATACAAATATATGCATGTATAAATACAGTATATACATATATAGACAGTAGATGCATATATACAGAGTATATACACATATACACAGTATATAAATATATAGACAGTAGACGCATATATACACAGTATATACAGGGGAGGGGCGCCGCAACGGAGGACGGCTGCTGGTTCTGGCGAGGGGGGTGGGGAGTGGGATGAGCGCAGGACGGCTGTTTGTTCGCGCGTGGGGGGTGGGCGGGGGTTGGCTGGTAGCGGAGCGGGCAGGCGGGGAGCGGAGGAGGGCTGCTCATTCCAGCGGGCGGAGGGGGTGGCCGACGTGAGCAGAGGACGGCTGTTTGTTCGGGCGGGGGGGGGGGATTTGCTGGGAGCGGAGGACAGCTGCTTGTCCGGGGAGGTGGGGCTTGCGGAGGACGGCTGCTTGCTCGGGAAGGGGAGGAGGGAGCGCGAGCAGCATTGCGAGCGGGCGGGAAGGTCTGGCCATGCAGCAGGATGGGCGTGCAGGTAGGCGGGAACGTGTGCCGGGCGGCAGGACGGCTCAGCTATGAAGCTGAAGGGTGGGCGGAGAGGCGGTAACTTGTGCTGGGGGGCGGACGGGCAGGCCGGCCATGCAGGGGGATATGCGGGGAGGCGGTCACCTGTGCCGGCGTCTGGCGGACGGCTCAGGGAGGTGGAGTCAGGGCCCGGAGGGGGTGTGATCTGGTGGGGGCCCCCTGGGGGGGCAAGATGGTGGGGGCCCCGGGGCTCTAGCCCCGTGAGCCCCGCCTATAATCCGGCCCTGCAGACACTTCATAAATAGTCGTGCAAGCACTTTCCACCTTCTTTTCAGTGGAAAGTGTAACAGATGCTAAATGTGGCCCTATGTATTTAACTGCAGTTATGTGATTCTAGGTACCGCAATACAGAAGTGATATGTGTTCCCCCTCTACCATGCTCTACCATGAGTACAGTCCTGCCCAGGGGTAGGATTAAAATTTTTAACAACAGCCTCTGTACTTAGGGAGGAAGAAGTCATAAATACAACCCCATCTCCAAGTACTATACATATACAGCAGTAAAACCAAGACCCATACTTGCAGAGCATAAAGCACTAGAACAAGAACAGTAAATAAAAACAGCACTAGAACTGAGATAAGAAAATATACATAGCACCAGAGCAGAGATCAGTAAATAAATGCAGAACCAGAAAGTAAGTATGTAAAAACATTACCGGAACCCAGCTAAGTTCATAAAAATAGAACCAATCTCAGTGTAAAAAATATTGAGTAGTAAGTGCAGTGCCATTGTGTATTAAATTGTGAGCTCATGCCAGCACTTAATTTAAATCCAATCAAATCTTATCAGAGCAGTCTCTTTCATCTTCTTCTACCTGGCCGCCTTTTCAGCTTCTTCCAGCCACAACTCGTCTGTGCAGATTTTAAGTTCCCCAATAGCGCAACATTGCCACCACACAGTATCTAATACCTTAACAGCATCCCCACACAATAGCCAACATAGTAACAGTTCCCCCACACAGTAGCCAATATAGTAACAGTGCCACCACACAGTAGCCAATAAAGTAACAGTGCCCCCACAGTCACCAAAACCAAAATATTAATGTTGTCTTCACACAGGTGTCAATATAGTAACAGTGCCACCACACAGTTAACCAATAAAGTAATGGTGCCCCCACAAACTAGCCAATATAGTGACGGTGCCCCGACACAGTAGCCAATATAGTAACAGTGCCCCAAGAGTTACCAAAATAGTAATGGTGTCCACCCAGAGTAGTCACATTGCCCCCACACTGTAGCCAATAGTCTCAGCCATCCCCAGTAGTCAGTTGTCAAATCCCCAACCCTGTAGTAGCCAATAGTCACACTAGCAGCCCCTAGCAGCCATTTCCCACAGTGCCTTTCCCCAGTAGCCCACATATGCAGTGCCTGTCCCACAGTAGCCAATATTCATAATGCCTGCCACCTCAGTCTCCAGTAGTCACAAAAGAAAATTGTCCCAGTGCCTGCCCCCAGTAGCCGCAAAGCTTATGCACAGTAGCCCCAGTGCTTGGTCCCAGTAGTCACAGTGATGCCCCCTGTAGTCATAATAATGCTCCCAGTAGCCAGTAGTCACAGTGATGATCTCTGTAGCCATGATAATGCCTCCAGTACCGAGTATTGACATTTATGCCCCCAGTAGCCAGAATACTCCGCCCAGTTGCCACTAGTCACAGTGATCCCCACAGTAGCAACAATAATGCGTCCTGTAGCCAGTAGTCACAGTGATGACCCACAGTAGCCAGTAATCCCAGTGATGCCATCTGTAGCCACAATAATGCCCCAAATAGCCATTAGTCACAGTGATGCCCTCAATAGCTAGCAGTCACAGTGACTGCCACCAGTAGTGACATTGATACCCCCAGAAGCCGCCGTGACATACCGCATATACTCAAGCATAACCTGAGGTTTTTCCTGAAAAACTCAAACTTGACATCACAGATTATTTTTCTTTAGGATCTGGGAAAACAGGGGCTGGCTGTCTACAGGGGCAGACAGCTGGCTGACTACAGGGGCAGACAGCTGGCTGACTACAGGGGCAGACAGCTGGCTGACTACAGGGGCAGACAGCTGGCTGACTACAGGGGCAGGCAGCTGGCTGACTACAGGGACAGGCAGCTGTCTGACTACAGGGACAGGCAGCTGTCTGACTACAGGGACAGGCAGCTGGCTGACTACAGGGACAGTCGGCTGGCTGGCTAACTGCAGGGGCAGGCGGCTGGCTGGCTAACTGCAGGGGCAGGCGGCTGGCTGGCTAACTACAGGGGCAGGCGGCTGGCTGGCTAACTACAGGAGCAGGGGGCTGGCTGGCTAACTACAGGGGCAGGCAGCTGGCTGGCTAACTACAGGGGCAGGCGGCTGGCTGGCTAACTACAGGGGCAGGCAGCTGGCTGGCTAACTACAGGGGCAGGCGGCTGACTGGCTAACTACAGGGGCAGAGGGCTGGCAGGCTAACTACAGGGGCAGAGGGCTGGCTAAGTACAGGGGCAGAGGGCTGGCTAAGTACAGGGGCAGAGGGCTGGCAGGCTAACTACAGGGGCAGAGGGCTGGCTAAGTACAGGGGCAGAGGGCTGGCTAAGTACAGGGGCAGAGGGCTGGCTAACTACTAGGACAAGGGGCTGGCTAACTACTGGGACAGGGGGCTGGCTAACTACACAGAGAGGGGTCTGGCTAACTACAAGGACAGGGGTCTGGCTAACTAGAGGGAGAGGGGTCTGGCTAACTACTAGGGCAGGGGGCTAGCTATATACTGAGGGCAGGGGCTGGATGGCTATATACTAGGGGGGTAGGGGGACTGACTAGCTATATACTGGCTGTGACCAATGCATTTCCCACCCCAGGCTTATACTCGAGTCAATATGTTTTCCTATTTTTTTGTGGCAAAATTAGGGTTGGATTATGTTGGTATATATACGGTAACTTACTTATCTATTCCTCTTCTTGAGCCTTGAACTCAAGAGCTGTGGCGCAGGGGACACATGGTGACATCACACGTCGGCCAATGATGGAAGGAGAGTAGAGCTGTTGAAAGCAAGAAGTAAGAGCCAAATTGCGAACTTACTTTGCCCCGTAGCTATGATCTGGTCCAAATTTTAACAAGAGGCTTGTCCTGGCTGGGGCCACCCCAGGATCCCACCCCTGGACTGCTGCTGGCACGTCCTTACTCTGCGAGACATATCAATAGCATCTGTGTCTTTAATACACAAATGCTATTCTTATGGAGAGTGGCACTGACTAGACGCATTTGTCGGCGCTTCTTTGTACAATTTGTAGGACCGAGGTAGTGTGTGATGACGTTGTCACATATCGCCCTCGTAACTATCCAAAAGATGAGAGGGCAACGGCATGGAAACAGGGAGGTAAGTATTAGTTTCATTATGTTATTAATTGCCACATTATTCATATTAATTTTCTAGGGCAGGGGTAGGGAACCTACGGCTCGGGAGCCAGATATGGCTCTTTTGTTGTCTGATCCGGCTCTCAGACAGGTCTTTAATAAACAGTGACGGCTGCTGTGTGTCTCTTAGGCCCCTTCTACACCTGCATTTTTCACTCGTGTGCTTTTGACGCGCAGAATTTGCATTACACTCTGACCCATTGTAATCAATGGGCTTTTTCAGACTTGCATTTTTATTCACGCACACACGCGCATGTTTTTTTAACGCGCGTTTAAATCTCTGCATTCTATACTTTTGCAAGTCACACGCGTGAAAGACGTACCATATGGAAATGCATCAAAAACACATTGCACTCTGAGACACATGCAAGTGCAATGCGTTTTTCATGCATCAATTGCCATACAAAAGATAGAGCTCAGCTCTGAGTCCTTTAAATTGCATTGAAAACGCGCATGAAAAACTGAGACACTGAACAAATTTTGACGGAAAACTGATTGAACTCTGATGAAAAATGTCAGTTTTTCACTGACCAAACCCTGATCGCTCCCTGATCAGACTGACGTGATCTGCAAAGCAAGTGTGGAAGGGGCCTTAGACTGATCAATGTGGCTAACCATCTACTGGGAGGCATGTGCTGTGGCTACCTATGTACTGGGAGGCATGTGGTGGGTGTTAGGATTTGGAATAGTGAACCCCCAGGACCACCGTGGACGATGATGTAAGCAGACACCTGGGACCGGAATGTAAGTGGCACCTGGTCTTCACCAGAGCCCACCGCAAAGCAGGATGGTCTTGCTGCAACGTGGTACCACCAGGTCATTCCACAGGCGTGACTTGTCCACGGTGGCAGCCAAGGTTGAGGTGCAGGATCACTAGGCAGTCTCGTGGTCAGGAACAGGCAGACGGTCAAGGCAGGAGGCAGTGATGCAAGGTCGGGGATGGATCAAGAAGTCAGGGCTGGCAGCGAAGGAGCAGAATCAGGAACAGATCTGGGGTAACAACAGGAGGTCAACAGTTGGGAAGGAAACAGTGTGGAAAGCTGCCTCATAGGCATGAAGCACTAAGATCTGGCAGGGCATGCTGGGAGCCGCCGGTCTTTATAGGAACCTGGGAAGTGGGTAGCTCCAATCAGCGGTGCGCTGGCCCTTAAAACAAACGAGTGCCAGCCAGGACGGGAGTGGGAACATGATGAGGTGAGTGAGCTCAGAAAGGGGCGCTGCCACAGAGAGGGGCATGGGTGTGCCTGCGATCCCAGACGTAGATCGCAGGGGCACCCATGACATTGGGACTACCTATCTACTTGGGGGCATGGGCATATTGTACGGCTCTTACGGAATGATATTTTAAAATATGTGGCGTTCATGGCTCTCTTAGCCAAAAAGGTTCCTGACCCCTGTTCTGGGGGATTGTACATTGTTATAGGGGGGCTGCATACAATGGCTAAATATAGACATTGGGGGGTGTATATAGGCTATTCAGCGTTTAAATTTTCTCCCCAGGAAGCAGAAAGAATAGGCCCTGGTCTAACGCATTAGGCCGGTACCACATGCACCACTTTGTCTGCGTTTGTAAATGCAGACAAAGCCGCGCCTGCCGGGGCGGGCCACAGCCCGATCGCATCAGAGTGTTTTGCATTAAATCAACGCAAAACGCCAGCGGCTCGTTCCAAAATCGCAGGCGTTTCCATAGGCACTGGCCTAAGAGTTTGGGGAGGAACAATTCTGGATGCAGTTCAAAATGCAATTCAACTGCATGTGAACCAGGGGGTAGGACAGAATCAAAATTGTATGCACACATGCTATGCCTTTTCCATGGAGCTTCTGCTATTAGCTCAGAACTCCACTCCCATATGTTCCTATTGAATGCAAGCAGTTGGAGAACCACTGAAATGGACCTTAATCTCAAACTCTGGACGGATTTCCACATGGCGTTTTTCTTGCGTTTTTAAGTATGAGTTTCATTCGGCCAAAAGACTTATGTGTTTCATCCTAACCCCCTTCCACCTGCGTTTTTTAAAAATGTGACAAAAACGCCAGGTGGGAATCCACCCTCTGCTATACACAAGTATAGCAGGTTCACAGTATAGTCCAGGGGTCAGGAACCTTTTTGGCTAAGAGAGCCATGAACGCCACATATTTTAAAATATCATTCCGTAAGAGCCGTACAATATGCCCATGCCCCCAAGTAGATAGGTAGTCCCAATGTCACGGGTGCCCCTGCGATCTACGTCTGGGATCGCAGGCACACCCATGCCCCTCTCTGTGGCAGCGCCCCTTTCTGAGCTCACTCACCTCATCATGTTCCCACTCCCGTCCTGGCTGGCACTCGTTTGTTTTAAGGGCCAGCGCACCGCTGATTGGAGCTACCCACTTCCCAGGTTCCTATAAAGACCGGCGGCTCCCAGCATGCCCTGCCAGATCTTAGTGCTTCATGCCTATGAGGCAGCTTTCCACACTGTTTCCTTCCCAAGTGTTGACCTCCTGTTGTTACCCCAGATCTGTTCCTGATTCTGCTCCTTCGCTGCCAGCCCTGAATTCTTGATCCATCCCCGACCTTGCATCACTGCCTCCTGCCTTGACCGTCTGCCTGTTCCTGACCACGAGACTGCCTAGTGATCCTGCACCTCAACCTTGGCTGCCACCGTGGACAAGTCACGCCTGTGGAATGACCTGGTGGTACCACGTTGCAGCAAGACCATCCTGCTTTGCGGTGGGCTCTGGTGAAGACCAGGTGCCACTTACATTCCGGTCCCAGGTGTCTGCTTACATCATCGTCCACGGTGGTCCTGGGGGTTCACTATTCCAAATCCTAACACCCACCACATGCCTCCCAGTACATAGGTAGCCACAGCACATGCCTCCCAGTAGATGGTTAGCCACATTGATCAGTCTAAGGCCCCTTCCACACTTGCTTTGCAGATCACGTCAGTCTGATCAGGGAGCGATCAGGGTTTGGTCAGTGAAAAACTGACATTTTTCATCAGAGTTCAATCAGTTTTCCGTCAAAATTTGTTCAGTGTCTCAGTTTTTCATGCGCGTTTTCAATGCAATTTAAAGGACTCAGAGCTGAGCTCTATCTTTTGTATGGCAATTGATGCATGAAAAACGCATTGCACTTGCATGTGTCTCAGAGTGCAATGTGTTTTTGATGCATTTCCATATGGTACGTCTTTCACGCGTGTGACTTGCAAAAGTATAGAATGCAGAGATTTAAACGCGCGTTAAAAAAACATGCGCGTGTGTGCGTGAATAAAAATGCAAGTCTGAAAAAGCCCATTGATTACAATGGGTCAGAGTGTAATGCAAATTCTGCGCGTCAAAAGCACACGAGTGAAAAATGCAGGTGTAGAAGGGGCCTAAGAGACACACAGCAGCCGTCACTGTTTATTAAAGACCTGTCTGAGAGCCGGATCAGACAACAAAAGAGCCATATCTGGCTCCCGAGCCGTAGGTTCCCTACCCCTGGTATAGTCTAATAATGGGACAACACTATATGGCAGCGGTGGCGAACCTATGGCACGCGTGCCAGAGAGGGCACGCAGAGCCCTCACTGCTGGCACGCGCCCCATCCTCCCAACCACTGCCAGGTGCGGACAACCACTGTCCACACCTGGTTGTCATAGCTGTTAGCAGTATCGGAGCGCAGCTCTGATACTGATAACAGCCATAACAGAGCAGGGTGCTGACACTGCCTGCTCTGTCACTCCGATCACAGCAGCGCACAGGACGGTAAGCGTCCCAGCGCTGTCAGCGTAATGATGTCATAACGCTGCCAGCACTGAGCACCTTACTCCGTGTGCGCTGCAGTGATCAGCCGGAGGAACGCGGAGTCTGAGTTGAGTTTTTTTTTTATTTTTTATACAGCGCATCCACGGGGCATAGTAGATCAGCAGGAGGCTGATTTCCTGCCCGCTCCCGCACCTCCCCTAAGCAACCGGCCCAAAACTTACTGCGCCGCTACCACAAGTCCCCCCGCACCTGAACCCCAGCCCGCTATCGCAGCCCTACCCCCCCCCCTACCCAAACTCCGCCCACTACTGCAATTTGCCTGCCCAAACTCCGGCCGCTCTCACTACCCCCCCCCCCCTTAACTCTGGTCACTGCCCCCCATCACCTGGAACTCAAGCCTCATAACCCCATTGCCCCGAACTCCAGATGCTGCATTACCACCACCCCACCCCCTCTCTGCCCATCTACCCTACTTACCCCCTCCCCTCCCCGGAACAACAGACACCTGAACATCTGCCAGCCAGCATGGCCGCCACCTTGGACAACCGAAGAGTAAGTAACATATGTATTTCTATGTATGTATTTATGTATATGCATATATTATATATTTATATGTGCATTTATATATTTATACCTGTGTGAGGGCTTATTTTTTGCGTAACATATTTTACTTCTCATTTATTATTCCATGTTGTGTACTGGGAAACTGGATTTTAATACTTTCACTGTGCGCTCCAAATCATTTGTCTCCTTTATTCTTTGGTTCGGTAAAATCACAGTGATACCAGATTTGTAGGTTTTATTGTGTTTTAATACTTTTTAAATAATTAAAACAGTGTACGAAAAAGAATATAGTTTCGCCATCTTGTGACACTAATAACTTTAGTGTACGGAGCTGGGGAGGTGTGATCTTTTTGCTTAATGAGCCGTTGTTTTCATTGCTACCATTTTGAAGACTGCGTAACCTTTTGATAACTTTTTATTACTCTTTTATGTGATGTAAAATGGTGATGAAGTTAAAGGAAACCTACCACTTTAAAATGACCCTTCTGACCCACAAATACCTTAAGCTAGCTCAGGATGAGCTGATGCCGAACCATATTTTCAATTAAACCAGAAACCGCTGTATTTGTAGAAAAATGATTTTGTTGTGGTAGTAAAATCTGTCTTCGGCGCTTCTGTAAGCGTCATGCGGCGCGCACCCCGGACCCTGCTCCGCGGTCACGCTCTCGTCAGCGCCGCTCCCGTCACTAATTTTGCAGTGCCCGAGAGCCGGTGACGTCACCGAGCTCTCGGGCACACTAGCGCATGCGCACCACCTCCTCCCGGCGCGTCGCGGCCGGATCCCATTGCGCATGCGCGAAGTCCCGAAGCCTCGTAGTATCGCGAGGCTTCGGGACTTCACGCATGCGCAATGGGATCCGGCAGCGACGCGCCGGGAGGAGGTGGTGCGCATGCGCTAGTGTGCCCGAGAGCTCGGTGACGTCACCGGCTCTCGGGCACTGCAAAATTAGTGACGGGAGCGGCGCTGACGAGAGCGTGACCGCGGAGCAGGGTCCGGGGTGCGCGCCGCATGACGCTTACAGAAGCGCCGAAGACAGATTTTACTACCACAACAAAATCATTTTTCTACAAATACAGCGGTTTCTGGTTTAATTGAAAATATGGTTCGGCATCAGCTCATCCTGAGCTAGCTTAAGGTATTTGTGGGTCAGAAGGGTCATTTTAAAGTGGTAGGTTTCCTTTAAAGGTCGTTTCAGTGTGTATAGGACTGCTGGAATCCGAGCTCAGACAGTCCTGTGTAAATTGATTCTAAACTAAACCGTCAGTTTACTGGCACTTTGCGATAAGTAATTAGGTTTTGTTTGCAGTTTGGGCACTCGGTCTCTAAAAGGGTCGTCATCACTGCTATGTGGGTTCACATCATAAATCAAACCATTGATTTTCGATTTTCTCATAACCCTTGAACGCTGCAGGCTCCGCCTACAATATCTTTTTGTTCTACTTCGTGTCAAGCAGCTCTTTTGTTACGGCTTTGTCGTAGGAGGCTCAGACAACAGGTAGTAGGCAGCATTGTGGACAGCCATGGCTGTAGACAGCGGGATACAGGCAGTGCGTAGGACACCTCACTACGAGGACCCAACGCGGGAAATTGGAAAGTGAATCGCAGCGTCAGTCCAGCAGTGTCCCTTCTTCCTTCCGCCCCCGGCGCTCTGTGTGCGGAGATGAAGAGCAGAAAGCGCGTCCGACCATTGCCGCAGCCTGAAGAGTGTGGGGTCTGGCTCGACGCGTCACAGCTGAAGAAGAAATCCCATCAGGTAGTGTGATAGTAGTGTGTAGTAATGTACCGCAGGTGTCAGACCAGGAAACATATGTATAGCCATTATGTCTATCTTGTTTTCTGCGGCTTTCATTGATTCTTTCCTCACAGAACAGTGGTGATAACCTAGTAATGGGCACAGCCTGGCATTGCTTCATAAGTGTGCTGCATTCCTTCCTGGCATAATGCTGTCTCACCATCCCCCTACATGCTCAGCACTTGTGCAGTGAGCACTTAGTACTGTATTCTCAGTGGCGAGGGACAGTGTAACATTATGTAAAGCCAAGTAACAGAGTAGCCATGGTAGTATTAGCATCATTTTAAAAGTTGATTTTAATGCCACAGTGACCCTGGTTTATCATACTTGAGTTTGATAGTAGATTTCCTTTGAAAAGGCCAAATTAAACAGACCTCACTCTGGCACTGCCAGACTTGATGAATCTCTCCTATTGTTCTTTTGCACACTACACTGGGGAATAGTGGTATGTTGCAATAAACCAGTTGGCAGGGATGCATTCAGCCTGGCATTTGGTTTGTTTCAAATGGCATTACACAGACTCCTTCTGCAATCACCTATTGAAGTTAAGACTCACACGAACGTAATGGGGACCAATATGTGGGCAAATATCATTCCCCATCGACGCCTATGGCCCGGTCACTGTTTTAGGAGCACACGTTGTCTCACTGCACAGTGACTGGCGAAATATAGGACATGTCCTATATCTTGCTGTGTTACGGAACCAGCCGCTTGCTTCTCTATGGAGGAGTGAGCACCTTTCTCCCAAACACTGGGAGTGTAAATAGAGAATCCCTATTGGCCACTAATGCGTGAACAGACAGTTTCCAACATGGAAATATGACAATAGCTGCAGGTTAGAATGTGCGATTTTCATCCAGGGTTCACATTTACACCTGTGAAAGCGTCATAGATGCTTTTACAGACGGTTTTACTCCTACAAATAAGCCAGATGTCTGGAAATGCACACAGACTTTCCATGTACTTGCAGGGCAATGATGGCGGCAGCACTCTCTGCAGTACACAGGCCTGTAGAGACGGTAAGCCATACCTGTTTCCTCAATTTCCCTGACTTGGACTCCCACATACATGGGGCATGTTTAAAGGGATTGGCTGCCTTAGCTGAAAAATAATATGGGCATGTGTTCTTACAAAAGATATCTCCCCCCCCCCCCCCCCTCCCCCATGGCAAGTACCATTCCATGCATGTGCTGTACTACAGAGCTGTGCCTCTGCTCATGCAGCTGTGAGCGCTCATTGGAAAGGTTACATCGGGGGAGCGCACACAGGACGGGAGGGACATTACGTGTTCCCCCTGTCTGTGGGCAGCCTAGGACGGACAGCAAGGAGAAAAAGAAAGGTAGAGAAGAGTCTGTTGGATCACCAATCAAAAACGGGGCTGTGCTAAAGAACTCCTAATAAAGGTAATAACATTATTTTCACAAATCTCCCCCCAAGACCAATTTTACATTAAAGTGGCCAACACCATAAGGTGTTATCACCATTATGATACAATAATCAAGTTATTAAGAAACACACAGCTAGGTTAGACAAATATTAGTGCTGCTTCTGCTGGCAGCTATCCTGTGTCCGTGCCATGAATGTCTAGGGTGGAAACACCAATTAATTGTCTACATGTTGACTCTTTCTATTTCAGACCATCATCCCCTGCATTTCTTCCCGATTTAATCCACTTTCAAGAAGACAGCCCACAGATTCTGTGCTTGTGGAGTTCACACAAACCAAATCTCCGCAGCTTTGCACCAAGCAGACTTCCATGTATTCCTTCTTCTCCCTGGATGGTAATGATTTGTATTATAGTTCAAGGAGGATTGCCATGTTGCCACAGCTGACCCCACTTTTTTATTTCTTCCTTCTGGGTTACAATTTATTACATCAAGACTTCCAACTAGACTATCACTTCTGTGTAAATATTCTTCCAAACATAAGAACTGCAGTTATTGATTGAAATGTGTTGTTTCATTACATAAGGAAAAGGTGCTATAGAGAATCACGTGCAAATGAGCCTTATTCTTGGCAATGATCGCAATTTTTTTCAACATAGTATTGTATTTTTTAGGCAACAGGAGCAAACGGTCATGCATTGCGGATAATAATATATTGACTGAAGAAACGTCTCCAGATTGTGAGAAAAGAAATGCACTAGAAGCACAGGATGTGATGAACCATTCTCCTACAAGTATGTTATCTATATTATGCAATAAGTGTGTGATCTATAGACCCCCAATGTCACTGAAGAAATGACCATATAAAAAACAGGATTACTAGCACTGTATAGCACTTTTTTTTTAAATAAATATAACGCCAAGCTGTGTAGTATTAGTGTAGTTCATTGGCTACAAGCTGTCGTGGACACACTAGGGGGAATTTTTTAATATTGGCGGATCTTATTAAGGACTAAGGGTTAAATTGGAATATTAAACTGTTCGACTACAAATTACACGCACTGTAAAGCTGTAAAAAATTTTCTAATATGCTGAAATTGAAAGAAAAAAAACAATTTGCAGCATTTTCTTGAGGGCTCTATTTTACGGACTTCGCGATACAATCCAAATGGAACCCCCACCCCCCGGTACAATCTTGGAGATACCAAATCTGTATATAGGTTTTATTATGTTTTGCACCAAAAGAAAACTTTGCCATTTCACCATATTCTGAGGTCAATAACTTTTTCCTACTTCTGTGCATGGACCTATGTAAGGTGTTTTTTGCTGGATGAGCCAGGATTTTCATTTACCGTATACACTCCAGCCTAAGCCGACCAAAAATAAGTTGGGGCACCTAATTTTACCACAAAAAAATGAGAACTTATTTACTTGAGTACTGTATAAGCCTAGGGTGGGAAATGCATTGGTCAAAGCCCAGTTCATTGACTCCTACTTATTAAATGCCCGGCCCACTTTATTATATAAATAAGGAATGCAGCATTAAGAGGTAATGATAAACCTTTATCCCTTTCCACCAGACAAGGACAAACATCTGATCTCGGAGTGTCTGTCTGTTGTGACCTCCCCCTGATTGGCAATATGCATGTCCCCTTGGCTGCCCAGTGATGCTGACTTTCATCATCGGCTCAATCTGTGGGCTTTGCTCTATGTCCTATGTAGCATTCTATGGAGCTTAGGATGGAAACTGGCACTCCAGGTGCTCAATCTTTTTTTTCTTTATAAAATGAAACACAAGTGCCCCTCCATGCGCTTGCATCTGCCTGCTTACTCCCCTCCCCAGCTTCTGCCGCAATCTGGTGGTAGCACCAGAGATCATACTCCCTGCTGCTGTGATTGGAAAGGTGGGTGCTTTGAGAGCCATGTAATAGCTGTAAAGCTCCCCCCTTGTGCTTCATTAAAATAAAGATAAATGTTTTTTGCGGGATAAACTGTATTCACCCTGCAGGGAGTTCCCCAGCAGCATTAAGGGTGAATACGGCTATAACGTAGTGGTAGATTTCCTTGAAGGTCAGAAAGCAAAGCTTGGCCACCGAAGCTGATTAATAGTTGTCCTGGTTATGTCAAGCCCTAAAATGCATGTAAGATTTGATGGTAATTTAAGTATTTTTATCCCCACAGGAGATTCTATTTGTCCAAGTGAAACCTATAAATATTGTGAACTTGAAATCCAAGAAAATCTCTATTTCTCTGACATACATAGAAATGCAGAAGAGTTAGCAAGTTCTGGACAGAATGAAAACAATGACCAGAGCTGCCAGTTGGAGAAGCTTGAAAACCCTGGCAGACGCTTGTCCAGCACCACAGTGTGCAGATCACAAGACAAGTCTCTGACATCTCCTTTGACATACCAGACCACTGTTTTCTCCTCCAAGTACCAGGATAACATAAAGGACCCTTCAATGTATCCTCAGGTGTGTTATAAAGATGATGTGCTTCCCAGTCAATCTGGAAGTCAACTTTTCACTCAGGATACCCAAGGGAACAAGGTCATTTGTCATCGCCATATGAATGCACCACTTAAGGACAGAACAAATGTCACTTGGGACACAAGAAGTCAGATGAAAGGAACTGTACTGACTTTGTCTGATGAAGATTCCCTCCATAAAATATTCACACAAGATTCTGAAGGAAATCTGGTCATAAAACATTAAGCAGGGAATCATTTTCTTGGAGCTCAGTCTTGGTAAAACATAAATTTAGGTGGGGACAACATTACACACAACTGGTCTACTCACGCAGTTGGCTCTTGCATAGGGCTGTGGAAACCATAGCTGTGTGTATGAGTCCTCAGAAATGGCCTTGTGCTAGCCATTGAAACAACGATTAGCACATGGCCAGCAAAAAACATGTGTGTGCATGTAACCTTATTGTGTATCAAGATGTTGCACCATGTGGCTGTTGAGGTACTGTGCCTAGCTTATTTAAGGGGTTTTTAAAAATATGGCCAACAGGGAGCGCCATGAAAAAACATATAACAATAGATATGTCAAATACTTTGCTGATCCAGATCTGGTGTTATCCTATGCTTTGTGGTTAATTGGTTGTGCAGCCACATGACAACTTCAGCTTATAACTAGCCTCAAATGGGCATGTTACCTCTTCGGCCAAGTTTGATCAGCGGGATCACCAGGTAATATAATAATTATTGGTTCATGTTGTAGCTTATACCATTCTCTCCGTTTGGGCAATTGTTTACGATGCGGCTCTCAAAGGAAGCAAAGACACAGGTATTTATACATGCTAGCTGTGTTTAATGGAACACATTAAAAGTGACCAACCCCTTTAAATTCCATGAGAATCTTCTTATTTCCATAACGTCCCCCATGACGGCCCACTAGGAGGATGACCCTTGACCTCTGTAGGGACAGGAAGCAGAGAGGTTAAAAGCCTCCCCCCACATCCTCCCGCCAGTGTCTTCCTGTCCCTACAGGGGTCAGGTCAAGAGAGGGTCTCTCTCCTCCTAAGGGGGGGGGGGACGTTTTGAAAAAAAAAAAAAAAAACGGAGAAGGATCTCCATACTCACCAAGCCTTACCTGGGGTTACGCCGACTGCGGTCCAAGTTCCCCTCCGGACAGATCCTCGGTTAGCCCGGCGGCTGCGGGCTCTCCCTGGACGTTATCTTCGTTCCGGCTGGCGTCCTCTCCGGCGGGCTGGTCACCAGACTCTCGCGCGGACGCAGGAAACTACGTTTCCCAGAATTCCCCCTGTTCGATGACGACTTCCGGTCGCGACCGGAAGTGACCGCGGACCGGGCGCGGGACGCAGTAGGAGCCACCGACAGGGGGATGGGCTCCCCATGCAGGTATTTAAATCCTCAAATAGCGGGTAGTCAGTTGGTCTGAGGTCTATGACTCGTTTTCTTCTTGGCCGGCCGTCCCAGACATCATAATGGCTGATGAGGCAGACTTGGGCCTACTCCACCCCCCGGTGCACGTGAGTGGTGCTGTATGGCAACATATACAACTGTTTTTTGTGTAAGCTCCAAGTCATTGTCTCCTTGCCTTCCTTCCCTAGGAGCAAGTTTCTAAGGGGAAAGGCAAGGAAGAGAAATCAGGAAAGGAAAAGAGTAGAGAAAAACCTGAAAAAAGCAGGATTCCTGTTAAAAAATGCAGTATGTGCTTCCGTACACTACTAGAGGGCTATAAGAAACCGATCTGCAGACTCTGCATAGAAGAATTCATGCGGGAGGAGAAGACGTCTTTTATGGACGAGCTTAAGTCCTTTATAGACGAGAAGGTGGTTTCTTCAGTGGCAGCGGCTACGCAGGGAGCCCCACCCCCACGTAAGAAAGCTCGGATAGTATCGGCTTCCTCCTCAGAGGAAGAAGAGGGGTGTATTTCAGACTCTCCCTCCTGCTCTCTGGCGGGAGACCAGGATCATCAGGATCGTGAGCAGGCAACATGTTCCCGCTACTTATTCCAAAATGAGGATCTGGACGATCTTCTGAAAGCTATGAGAGATACATTGAACCTCGAGGACGAGGAACCCCCTCTTTCTCGCGAAGATGAACTATTTGGGGGACTCAAAGCCAGGAAACAGCGTGTCTTTCCCCTCAATGATACCCTTAGGGGTCTAATTAGTCAGGAATGGAGAGACCCTGAGAGGAAAATCGCGGTCTCTAAGAATTTCAGGAAACGCTTAGTCTTCGACCCTGAAGAGTCAAAGGATTGGGACTCGTTCCCCAAAGTTGATGTACAGGTTTCCAAGGTCTCTAGGAAGATGGACCTGCCCTTTGAAGATTCGGCTCAGCTAAGAGACCCAATGGACAGGAAATCAGAAGCCCTTTTAAAGAAAGCGTGGGAAACTTCCATGCTAAGCCTAAAATCGAACTTAGGAGCCACTTCGGTAGCAAGAACACTATATTTCTGGCTGGGGAAATTAGAGTCCCATATCCGGGAGGGTACTCCCAGAGAAGACTTACTGGAAAGCATACCATTGTTAAGATCTGCTACTGCCTTCCTTGCTGACGCATCTGCCGAAGGAATAAGGTTTGCTGCAAAAGAAGGAGCTCTTACCAATGCCACCAGGAGGGCCTTATGGCTGAAACAGTGGAGCGGGGACATCCGCTCTAAATCCAAATTGTGCAGCATTCCTTTCTCCGGAGACTTTGTGTTCGGACCCGAATTGGACGCTATACTCGAAAAGGCGTCCGACAGAAAAAGGGGATTTCCAGAGTCCAAAACAGTACCCAAGAAATCTTCCTTTCGTCCTTTTAGGAACACCGGAGAGACTTACCGTGGCAAAGGTAAGCAAGGACGGTGGAGTTATCCCAAAGGAGGAAGGGGAAGGGGTTTCCTTTTCTCTAACCTCCCAGAGGGTCCAGGAAACAAGAAACAATGACGCCAGAGTGGGGGGGCGTCTCCTGGGTTTCCTATCCCAGTGGACAAAGGTCACCTCGAATCCCTGGGTACTATCTATCTTGGAATCAGGCTACAGGATAGAATTCTCATCACCCCCCCCTTCTCCAAGGTTTGTCGCTCCCTTACCCTCTCTCTCTCATTCTACACATTCCTTCATTTGGCAGGAAGTGTTTCATCTAATCCACATGGGAGTGGTGGTGCCGGTCCCTCAAGAACAAGAAAAATTGGGATTCTACTCCCCGTTGTTCCTCGTCAAAAAACCAGACGGATCAAATCGCCTAATTATCAACTTGAAAGAGCTAAACCGCTTCATCGTTTACAGAAGATTTCGCATGGAGTCGGTAAGAACAGCTACCCAACTTATTCACACAGGCTCCTATATGTGCACTTTAGATCTAAAAGACGCATATTACCATGTACCTATTCACCCCTCATCTCAGAGATTCCTAAGATTCTCGGTTCTCTCTCCCGAGGGCTCTGTCTTACACTTTCAATTCCGTGCACTTCCATTCGGTATTTCATCGGCTCCAAGGGTCTTTACCAAGATCATGGTGGAGGTGGTAGCCTTTTTAAGACTACAAGACATATCAATCATCCCTTACCTAGACGATTTGCTAATTATAGGGAAAGACAAACAAAAACTAATCTTGGCAAGAGAGTCTTCCCTAAGAATTTTAACAGAGTTGGGGTGGTTAATCAACCTGAAAAAATCAAGTTTAGTACCCTCCACTCGAAAGACCTTTCTAGGGATCATTCTAGACTCAACTCACCAAATGTCTTTTCTTCCTCAGGAGAAAATATCCAACATAAGGCATCAGATTCGTTCATTCAGACGGAAGGACTCTGTACCAGTCAGACAGGCGATGAAGATCCTGGGGCTCCTCACAGCATGCCTACCTGCGGTCGCCTGGAGTCAGAGCCATACTCGGATCCTTCAGAGTTGGATCCTAACCTTCTGGAACAGGAAGTCTTCAGGTCTAGACAAGAAGATCCGGATTCCTTCCTTTGTAAAGAGGGACCTGCTGTGGTGGATGGAATCAAGGAACCTAGAGAAAGGAGTATGTTGGCACCACCTCCCAACCATCACCATAGTGACGGACGCAAGCAGCTCAGGCTGGGGAGCAATCCTTCCTTCCCACTACGAGCAGGGGTCCTGGACTCTAGCCCAAGCAAAAAGCAGCTCAAACTACAGGGAGTTAAGAGCGGTCTGGGAAGCGCTAAGATCGAACACAGCCTATCTGAGGGATCATCATATCCACATTCTCTCGGACAACGTCTCGACAGTGTCCTATTTAAGGAGACAAGGGGGTACAAGATCTCCAGTATTATCGAGTCTGGCTCGTACCATCTTCCAGTGGGCGGAAGAAAACATCCTTTCCATCTCTGCCACTCATTTGAAGGGATCCCTCAACAGAGAAGCGGATTATCTCAGCAGGAGAGAGATCCTACCGAACGAATGGTGTCTCAACCAGGAAACCTTCCTACATCTAACCAGCGTCTGGGGCATGCCCCAAATAGACCTATTCGCCACGAGGGAGAATTCAAAATGCCAACAATACTTCTCTCTGGAGGCCGGCGAGTCCAGAGATCACTTGGACGCGTTCAGCCATCGTTGGAGCGGAAGTCTTATGTATGCCTTTCCCCCAATTCCCCTAATTGCGAGAGTACTCAGGAAAATCTTGCTCGACCGGTCAAGGGTGATCCTGATCTGCCCAAACTGGCCAAAAAGAAGCTGGTACCCACTGCTGAGGTCCCTATCTGTCCAGCAACCCTTTATTCTACCGATTCAGAAGGACCTGCTATACCAAGGTCCGATTTTCCATCCCGATCCAGGAAGACTCCGTCTGGCGGCTTGGATCCTGAGTTCGAGTTCCTAAGGTCCCAAGGTCTCTCTCGGGCCGTAATAACTACGTTGAAGGCAAGTAGGAAAAAGGTTACTTTCGCCATATACCATAAGATATGGAAAAAGTTTGTGACCTTTTGTGGGGCTAACCCCCCTCTCAGTCTAACCCAAATATTTTACAGGTACTAGACTTCCTGCAAAAAGGACTAGAAATTGGTCTTTCTACTAGCACTTTGAAAGTCCAAATTTCGGCTCTGAGCGCATTCTTCGACCAACCCCTGGCGGACCACAGGTGGGTCAAAAGATTTATTGCTGCTGCAAATAGAATTAGGCCTCAGGTTCTGAAACGGGTTCCCTCCTGGGATCTCTCCCTGGTTCTAGATGCTCTCTCCAGGCCTCCCTTTGAGCCTTTAAAAGACGCTAGTATAAAAAACCTAACCTTAAAAACTTCCTTATTAGTAGCTGTGACCTCAGCTAGAAGGCTGGGGGAACTCCAAGCCATTTCTATTAGAGAACCCTATATGTGTATTCTCCCCGACAGGATAACTTTGACTCTGGATCCAAGCTTTGTTCCTAAAGTGGCGTCCAGGTTTCACAAGAACCAAGAAATAATTCTTCCATCATTCTACGGGAATCCTTCTTCAAGCAAGGAATTGGAGTGGCATTCCCTGGATGTAAGGCGCTCGGTCTTAGAGTACTTAAAAGCTACGAAACCTTGGCGCAAAGATCACAATCTCTTTGTTCAGTTTCAGGGGAAGAACAAAGGGGTAAAGGCATCCAAAACCACGATCGCCAGATGGTTAAAGACTGCCATAGCCTCCTGTTACACAGAACAGGGGAAGGAAGTTCCTCCTAACCTTAAAGCCCATTCCACCAGAGCCATATCCGCCTCCTGGGCAGAGAAGAGGGGCGCTTCTCTTGAACAAATCTGCAGAGCCGCCACCTGGGTTTCTTCATCCACCTTTGCAAAACACTATCGGCTGGACTTACCCAACTCACAGGATCTCGCCTTCGGTCAGAAGGTTCTCCAGGCTGTGGTCCCACCCTAACTCTACTAATTTTGTAGATCTCCTAGTGGGCCGTCATGGGGGACGTTATGGAAATTGTGAATTAGACTCACCGGTAATTCGGTTTCCATCTAGTCCTCCATGACGGCCTATATATTTTTCCCTCCCATGTTTCTTTCACTTCTTTGAAAATTCTGTATGTGATTCTAACAAGACAGAATAAAAATATGTTGTATCTTCCACCGGTGTAGTTATTTGGTAGACACTGGCGGGAGGATGTGGGGGGAGGCTTTTAACCTCTCTGCTTCCTGTCCCTACAGAGGTCAAGGGTCATCCTCCTAGTGGGCCGTCATGGAGGACTAGATGGAAACCGAATTACCGGTGAGTCTAATTCACAATTTTCAATGTCTAAAAGCTATGACAGTTGATGCCATTCTGCACAAATGTCTCTAATGACTACAAAATGGTGGAATATACAACAGTTTTTTTTATGTTGGGGCAAGTTTATAAACCTTTATGGAATTAAGCACCCAATCCATATTATGAACAGTGGGAAATAAAGTTTGTGTTGTGATTGGTCAGTAATGATTCTATTTTCTTAAATGTAACCTGGAAATGCAGATGTAAGACTGACCACATATTTGGGATTTAACCCCTTGAAAGGATTGACCACTTATACTAAACCATAACAGAGTAAGTATAAGAACTCAATAGGGTCACCCATTTAATATGTACCCTGTTAAAGCTTGGCATTCCCTCTAGGAGCTGTTATGGCTGAGGGGACCCCTCCATCCACTGGAAGTCAGTAGGACACAAGATGTCACAGCAGGTCCTGCTTCCAGGAGTTTTATTAGGTTTAAAAAAAAAAATAAAACAAACCTTTTGTACAATTTTTTTCCCCTTCATTTTGCCCTATTCTGATGCCAATAACTTTTTTTTGGAGAGACATGATGACTTTGACATTGCTACCATTGTGGGGACTATATGACCTTTCAATCACTTTTTATAAAAAATTGTGTGTTGCAAATAATTGGCGTTCCTGACATTTGGGTGCCATTTTGTATTACGGGGTTCACCGCCAGGAATAACCATTTTTATATGCTGATCGATCATGACTTTTGGGATGCGGCAATACTTAACATGTTCATGATTTTATTTGGTTGTATTTTACTTTTTTCATTTTTAGACCTCCCAAAGGTTCTTTTAACCCTTGGTAATTATCCTTCCATATACTGCATTACAGTGTTATAGATTCTCACAGCCTTCTTCATACATCATTAATGCCTTAAGGACGCAGGCAAAGCCCATCTCTGTATGAAGAGGGCTCAGCCCGTGAGCCCTCTTCATAGACCCTTCATAGCTCCGTGGCGGATATATCCGTCACAGATCGTTAAGGGGCTAAAGGGACCTGTCGCCGTGAAAATGCAGTGCAGTAAAAATGCATGATATAGATCAGGAGGAGGTGAGCAGTCAAAATACCAGAATTTAGAATTCCATACCAACACTTACTGTAATAAGGTTATCAATAATAAAATGATTAGTTGCAAAGCAGATTAGGATATAATTTAGTGATAAAGATGTGACTTTTTTTTATATACTTTCTCTCTGCACAGTCATACAGTACAACGAGGCATGTCACTCGCGTGTGACTGCATACTTAATCCACCCTTTCAGAGTCCTGTCTAGTTCTGCTCTGCACTGGGCTAGTGACAGACGCTACTACATCTCCCCAAAGGTTACTTTGCCAGACTGAACTGCCCTCGGGTGCTAAAGGAGAAGTGTGTTTGCCACATGCTTATTGACTTAGGTCCTCCTTTAAGCTATAACTTTCACCACCACACACATGTGGAGGTAAACATACCATTCTGTAAGGGCGCATTCACACCTTGTGTTTGAAGTGCATTGCAACAGCTGATGAGGTGATTTGCCTAATTACATTACTGTTTACATTGGTTAACGCATGAGGTAAAATCATGTTTATTATGTGTTTTTTAAACAAAAGTGTAAACAGTGAGGAAAATCACCTCATCTCAATTGTTGTAATGCGTTTCAAATGCCATGAAAACAGATCAAAATGCAACGTGTGCTTCACAAATTCAGCACTTTGAATGTTCTTTCGAGACCCCATGGTTGCTGAGACGTTGGTAAAGATATTTGACTATTCTAATCCTCTCCAGTACCGAAAGGTGGAGCAGGGCTAGGGCTGTGTGCTATAATAATCTTCTACTTTTACCTATAAACTAATCTCTGAGTTCATGTGAAAATTTCCAGGAAAGAGTCGTAATTATCCCAGGTGAGTCACTTTTAAAGGCTGCAGGTAGTGTCACTTCAGATTTGGATAAGTGTGATTCTATAGTACCTAGAAACATGCCTTTAGGTGTCACATTGAATATAGGCCCAAAAGGCTTCAGTGAGAAAGGACTTATCAACACATACAGATTGGTCTTCTATTCCTGATTATTTTCACTGATGCCTGAGGCCTTACTGAGGCTAGCACACAAAAGGCGGTACTCGGTCCGAACGCACATGCGTTTCCCTGGAAATGCATGTGTGATTGGGCCGAGGATCGCCCCCCCTGTGCGCTAGCATCGCGTTATGAATGGACTGCTAGTGGAACGTGTGACCATGGCCTTACTGAACCATTCTTTTCAATGGCCTTAAACACATTAAAGCTTTTTTTTTTTTCTCTCTACTTATCCAAAGTTGTTGGTAAACTCACATAGGACAGGGTTCTACTCATCAGTGGGAGGAAAAAAAAGTGTAAAAATTTCCATTTAATAGAATGTTTCAGTAAGGCATCAGTGAAAAATCACTCAAGCCATAAAGAGAAACCCAATCTATATGTGTCCATATGACAAAATGACTGATGTGAAAAAAAATACCAGCTCCGCTTTCATTTGCCCAAAGCAGCTTATAAAATGGAAGCTGAGCCCTGATTAGTTTCCATGGGCAACTAGTAGAGTTTTGTGATCAGACACCTGTGATAAATTCCTTGGTAATACAAGCTGCAGATCAATATCCAGGTACTGTCTACCAAGAGGAAGCATGTAAATGGCCATACACATTGGAAGCAGTAAAAGGAGTGGGATCAGGTCCGAGATGCAGTGCCAGATTTTTGGGCTTGTGCTTTGGGTGCGAGAACAGGGGAACTAGGACAGGCAGGGCCCATAGCAGACTTCTGAATGGGGTCCCCCTTAAAAAAAATTATATATATACATACATATACACACACACACGTGAGTTACCACCACATACATTTATATTCCTATACATAGAGTACACATGCACATCCATGCAGCCTATACACATCACATATAAACATTTACAACAAATATACATTACTATTATTACACTCCCAATAACCCAGATGCTAGGGCCCCATAGTGGCTGCTACCCTTGTAGTTATGCCCTTGCTCCTTACAGACAATCCACTTGTTCTGTAGTGAGGCGCTAGAATTGGCGTTCTATAGGAACCTCCTGTAAGGCACTGCAAAGAGCGTATAGAATGGCAGGTCCTACCCTCAGCACCTTCATTCTAAACGCAACCTATACTTCAAGGGGTACTCAACACGTGATGCAACGACCCTCTCCGGTCCCCTGCCGTGTCACGTGCTGCCCCTGTCACCGTGACCAATAGTGAGATTCCTGGTTGCGCTTCCGGGTATCTCAGGCTGGGCGGAACTCACGGCAAACCATGGCGTCTAGAGCGCTGGGAGGACATGGCGCATGGGTGCTGCGACTGTGCAAGCATGGAGCGGCCATCCTGCAGCCCAGGGTCACCCCTCCAGGTGAGAGTGCGCCCTGCAATGGCCGCCGGGAGGAGCGCAGCCTGCACTGAGCCGTGAAGGATTTCCTACCTGCACAGAAAGCGGGGGGTGATGTTCGGGGCAGTCCAGTAACTTCTGCCCTCGGGCAGTGTTCTGACCCGCTAGTACCCTGGCTCGTGGTGTCTTGTCACTAGCCGCATCAATTCCTATGTGTTCACACGTGTCTGAAGCTTCCTTATATACAACGCTAACCATATACTTTCTTTAGTGTCGTTCACTAGTTTATTTCTACTTAGTTTCAGAGCGAAAGAATGAAAATAAGGTAACGTGCCAGAAGTGTGACATAGCACACACTGACACACCAAAAGATCCCATTGTTTTGGCTTCTGTCCTGGTATCTATTGGGGCCAGTTCACACCTCTGTTTAATGGTATCCATCGTTCCTTTCTGAAAAGTTCTGTACAAGTCAACGGGATTGGATGATAAGCAGAAATGCCTACATCTACTATATTAGACAAATTCACACCTGCGCCTGTTACTCACCATTTTAGCAAATTGGAATCCAAACACAAAAAGCTCAGCAGAAGGTCTTCCATTCCCAATAGGCCTTCTGTTATTTATAGCAGGAAAAAGTATAAGGATTGTTACTCTTTTTCTATTATCCGTAGCAAAGCCAAAGGTGTCCGTTATCATCTTCCATAATGGAAAGCGTGATGCAGAGAGCTGCAGTTTGCACGTGTGAACAAACTTTTATTTGTCAATTCTTCTGCTGTTTTCTAGCACATTAGCGAGGGGGCTGTATTACTGAGGTGACCTTAGGTGAAAAGAAAGCTGTTTGAGCAAGGAAAAGTAATGACAACCCAAGTCTGAAATATTGGATACATGAATGACAGCTTGGGCCAACTTGCAAAGGCATAATTGTTGTTTTCAAAAGTTTAAGTACTTTTTGGTTAAGCACCTTGTCACACTGCCAACTTCAGCAGCCTTCAGCTGGGTCCACACGTTCAGTGTTTCAGATGCAGTTTTTGATGCCCAAACCAGGAGTGGAGTGAAAATAGAGGAGGAGCAGCACTTCTCAATGATATCATTAACGAAGAGGATAAAAAGAGAGTTGGCACTCGCCACGTATTAAAATGTTATTTTTATTTCTTTACACCATAAAAAGCAGCATGCATCACAGGGAGAGGAGCACAGTTGCACAGGAGCGTTTGCAGGGCCTAGGCAAGATGAAGCGCTAGGTGCGCAAAACGATTTGTTCCTAGTAAATGCTCCTGTGTAACTGCTTTTTATGGTGTAAAGAAATAAAGAAGATAACATTTTAATACGTGGTGAGTGCCAGCTCTCTCTTTTTCTCCTCTTCGTTGATGGTGTAGAAGTACTCTGTTCTGTGTCTTTACGTTTGAGCATCATCACCTACATATGTATATATGTTATGCCTCTCCAGTAAGAAGAATTGGCTAGAAGAGACCTGGATAAGTTCTACTCTCTATGAGAAAGTCTAAAAAGCAGTGCCCCTTATACCTTTCTTTCTTTTGATATACTTCTTAATGATCTGTTCTCACTCATTATGATCCACCCCTGCTTTTGTGTTCCAAAACTGCATCTGAAAAACTGAACGTGCTGCCACACGTCACGTTCTTGGACCATTTTTAACCCCTTCCCGACGCGCGCCGTACTAGTACGGCGCGCGCCGGGTCCCGGTGCATGGAGAGGGCTCGCGGGCCGAGCCCTCTCCATAGCCGGCAAGTCTTTGCTGCATATTGCAGCAAAGGCTTACCGGTAACACCCGCGATCGGTGCTAGCACCGATCGCGGGTGCTTTCACCGCGATCGCCTCCGGCAATGCTGCCGGAGGCTTCAAAAAGATGGCGCCGCATGGGCGCCGCCATCTTGGCGCGGATCTTCGCTCCCCGATGACGTCACGGGGAGCGGTGATCCGTTGCCATGACAGCATCGGGCCTCACGAAGGCCCGAAGCTGTCTCTTTTTAACCTATTCATTACAATGTGCTATCAGCACATTGTAATGAATGAGGAGTAAAATCCCCATATACTGCCATATTGCAGTATGGCAGTATATGGTAGGATCGATCAGACAACCTAGGGTTAAAGTACCCTAGGGAGTCTGAAAAATAGTTAAAGTAAAAGTAAAAAAAAGTTAAAAAAAAAAAAAATTATATTAAAAAAACCTAAAAATTCAAATCACCCCCCTTTCCCTAGAACTGATATTAATATTAATAAACAATAAAAATCATAAACACATTAGGTATCACCGCGTCCGAAAATGTCCGATCTATCAAACTATAATAACGGTTTTTCACTGCGTTTAACCCCGTAACGGAAAATCGCGCCCAAAGTCAAAAATGACATTTTTTTGCCATTTTGGAAAATATAAAAAAATTAATAAAAAGTGATCAAAAGGTAGCACAGTCCTAACAATGATAGCAATGAAAACGCCATCAAAAGTCGCAAAAAATGACACCACCCACAGCTTCGTACACAAAAGTATGAAAAAGTTATTAGCGGCAGAAGATGGCAAAATCAAAAAAAAAATTTTTGTACAGGAGGTTTTAATTTTTTTAAATGTATGAAAACATTATAAAACCTGTACAAATGTATCCCTGTGATCGTAGAAACCCAAAGAATAAAGTAGACCTGTCATTTGGGGCACACAGTGAAAGCTGTAAAATCCAAGCCCACAAGAAAACGTTGCAAATGTGTTTTTTCACCATTTTCACTGCATTTGGAATTTTTTTCCCGCTTCCCAGTACGCGCCATGGAACATTAAATACCGTCACTACGAAGTGCAATTTGTTACGCAGAAAATAAGCCATAACAGAGCTCTTTATGTGGAAAAATAAAAAAGTTATAGATTTTTGAAGGTGGGGTGTGAAAAATGGAAGTGAAAAAACTAAAAAAGGCCAAGTCGTTAAGGGGTTAAACGGATGCGTTTTTGTAAGCTTACCGTGTGTTTAGCTGGTTTTATTCTGTTTCACAGCTGCCTACACTGCTAGAAATGAAGATAAACCGGTTCAAACCAGCCAAACGTATGGTAAACATTCAAAAAAGCATGCGTTTTAAAACATGAAAACGCCATATGTGTCCAGGAGGCCAGGAATATGTGAACTGATGCGCTAGCTATGCGTGTTCACATATTCTCGATGGGTTCAGAGAAGCCTCATTTTAAGCGCCTGCATGGCCACCGCTGCAGTCGAGCGGCGTTGGGCGCATCTAGTGTCAGAGGGCCGTTACTAGGGGGAGGTAAGCCCCATTTACAGTATATTATGGGATGAATTGAATGAATTGAAATGCTTTTGAACACTTATCAAAGCGATTATGAGTTTGTTTTTTTTTGTCACATGTTGTACTTCATTTTGATGTTAAATGTTAAAGCCCCTCGTTTTTCTGTACTCCACTTCTTATAAAGCCCCTCGTTTTTCTGTACTCCACTTCTTATAAAGCCCCTCGTTTTTCTGTACTCCACTCCTTATAAAGCCCCTCGTTTTTCTGTACTCCACTCCTTATAAAGCCCCTCGTTTTTCTGTACTCCACTCCTTATAAAGCCCCTCGTTTTTCTGTACTCCACTCCTTATAAAGCCCCTCGTTTTTCTGTACTCCACTCCTTATAAAGCCCCTCATTTTTCTGTACTCCACTCTTTATAAAGCCCCTCGTTTTTCTGTACTCCACTCCTTATAAAGCCCCTTCGTTTTTTCTGTACTCCACTATTTATAAAGCCCCTCGTTTTTCTGTACTCCACTCCTTATAAAGCCCCTCATTTTTCTGTACTCCACTCTTTATAAAGCCCCTCATTTTTCTGTACTCCACTCCTTATAAAGCCCCTCGTTTTTTCTGTACTCCACTCCTTATAAAGCCCCTCGTTTTTTCTGTACTCCACTATTTATAAAGCCCCTCGTTTTTCTGTACTCCACTCCTTATAAAGCCCCTCGTTTTTTCTGTACTCCACTCTTTATAAAGCCCCTCGTTTTTTCTGTACTCCACTCCTTATAAAGCCCCTCGTTTTTCTGTACTCCACTCCTTATAAAGCCCCTCGTTTTTCTGTACTCCACTCCTTATAAAGCCCCTCGTTTTTCTGTACTCCACTCCTTATAAAGCCCCTCGTTTTTCTGTACTCCACTCCTTATAAAGCCCCTCATTTTTCTGTACTCCACTCTTTATAAAGCCCCTCGTTTTTCTGTACTCCACTCCTTATAAAGCCCCTCGTTTTTTCTGTACTCCACTATTTATAAAGCCCCTCGTTTTTCTGTACTCCACTCCTTATAAAGCCCCTCGTTTTTTCTGTACTCCACTCTTTATAAAGCCCCTCGTTTTTTCTGTACTCCACTCCTTATAAAGCCCCTCGTTTTTTCTGTACTCCACTATTTATAAAGCCCCTCGTTTTTCTGTACTCCACTCCTTATAAAGCCCCTCGTTTTTCTGTACTCCACTCCTTATAAAGCCCCTCGTTTTTTCTGTACTCCACTCTTTATAAAGCCCCTCGTTTTTTCTGTACTCCACTCTTTATAAAGCCCCTCGTTTTTTCTGTACTCCACTCTTTATAAAGCCCCTCGTTTTTTCTGTACTCCACTGCTGTACTTAAAGCCCCGTGTCTGTGGCAAGTCATTATAAGGGTGGAGCTACAGAAAATGGGGGCACTATAAGGAGTGGGCTACAAAAAAGATGGTGACTATTGGCTTCTGTGGAGGAATGTAACTTTTGCGTACTGGGGACATTGTATCTACTGTTGGATACTGTACAAAGGACTGTGGCAACCATGGGGGCACATATTGGCCATGCTGGTGTTTTCGGTTATTTGATATCATGTTCAGATTTATAAATGCCATGAAAAGTCTGACTGTAATGGTAATACTGTAATAATGTAACTACTAAACAGCTTGCTCGAGGCCCCTTCCACACTTGCGTTGCAGATCACGTAGGAAATTGGACTCGGGACTCAGGGCTGGGCTCTATTTTTTTCTATGGCAATTGATGCGCGAAAAACGCATTGCAATTGCATTGGACTTGCATGTGTCTCAGAGTGCAATGCGTTTTTGATGCGTCTCCACAGACTTGTATGGTGCGTTTTTTACGCACGTGATTTGCAAAAGTAGAGCATGCTGAGATTTAAACGCGCGTAAAAAAAAAAAAAACCGCATGTGTGCATGAAAAAAAAATGCAAGTGAGTTGCAAAATGAATAGATCATATAGTCCAGGCATTGACAATTGAAATATTTTTAAAAAATTTGAAATAATAATTTTCTCCCTCAAATTACCTTTGCTGCAATTACAGCATTGCAGTTGTTCTAGCTGGTAATTTGCTGAGGTAATCTGGAGACATGTCACCCCGGAAGCCCCTCCCACATGGTGGTCTGTCATTATGGGCACTATTTGCATACCATACGGTCAAGCTGCTCGTACAACAGCTCAATGGAGTTTGGATCTGATGACTGAGCAGCCAGTCTATTACAGATACAATACCAGTTGCCTGCTTCTTCCCTAAATAGTTCATGCATAATGTGAAGGTGTGCTTTGGGTCATTGTCCTGTTGTAGGATGAAATTGGCTCCAAGCAAGCGTTGTCCACATGGTATGACATGGCATTGCAAAATGGAGTGATCGCCTTCCTTATTCAAAATCCCTTTGACCTTTTACAAATCTCCCACTTTACTAGCTCCAAAGCAACCCCAGACCATCACATTACCTGCACCATGGTGACAGATGATGTCAGGCATCTTCCAGCATCTTTTCAGTTGTGCTGCATCTCACAAATGTTCTTCTGTGTGATCCAAACACCTCAAACTTCGTCTGTCCATAACACTTTTTTCCAATCTTTCTCTGTCCAATGTCTGTGGTTCTTTTGCCTATATTATTATTTCCTTTTATTAGCCAGTCTCAGATATGGCTTTTTCTTTGCCACACTCAGCAATCTCCATCTTCTCCTTTCATTTCTGGGAACGACAAGGGGTCACACGGAGGTTGGGTTTTGTAAAGCTCAACAAATTCGATGGCACTATATAAATAAAGCTAAACCACCAAAAAAGACAAGGGAGGATACGTCCATTGTACGTATCCTCCCTTGTCTTTTTTGGTGGTTTTGCGCATTTCTAGGATACGTGGACTACACCATAATTGTTTACATTGGTAGTGCCTGTCCCACTTGCTTGGTCCCACTATATAAATAAAGATTATTATTACCTCGGATCCCTCGTTCTCGTGATTCATGGGAGTCTCGTCACTGAGACCTCTATCGATCAGCAAGATAGGGCCTAACTCATTTGGTGGGAAAACCCCTGTCACATTCATTCAGTGACATAGCTGAAGCTACTGTACCAAAATTAGAACACCTCTAATACACTTAGACAGTTATCCATCCTTCATCAGATTACTGTATAGTATGTAGCATACAGATTATACTTCCAAGAATACAGATCACTAGAAACTCTGAGAACTATGTGGCACCAAAGGAATAATAACGACCAATCCAATTAACACCTCTTAGAGCATTTTACTTGTGGTTGAATTATACCTATTATGGTCAGGAATGATTTTTCCTTAGTCAACATTACATAATATTGAGTTCTAACAACACCTCCACTTGCTATCCTGTCTTCAGACTTCCCTCTTTGCTGCTGGTACTGTCCTCCACCATATTAAAATGGTAATGGTTTTTCTAATCTAGTAACTATATAATGACCTTTTATTCTTCTCTAGACACTAGTATTATCGTAATTTGGGGTCGCCCCTTTTTTCATCATGTGTTTTGCTTTGTAATGTTTATCTTGATAACTGAAAGGAAATCTACCATCAAAAAATCCTGCATGACAAACAAGGAGCACTTATTTATGGATGAAGGCACAATGACTATGGTAATCCAATTATATTTGTTATTCATGACCTCCTTTCTTATAAAATCAACATAAAATTATGCTGCAGCTTCACAAGTTGTTGCACTCTCTCTCTCTCCCTCCCCTCTACCCCCTCAGGACTTCCCCCTCCATCTACCTGATACAATCTCAGAGGGGAAGTTTCAGCACACAGTGAGAGGAGGAAGTGCTCTTTGCACATTGTAATAGACTGTGAATCTGCTAAACGGAGGGGATCTGAAAAAAAACCCAGGAGCCCCTCGGGCTCATTAGCATAATTTTAAAAGTTGATTTTAGAAGACAGGAGGGTAACACATATATGGTTATTGCCATTCTATGAATAAGTGTCCCTGGTTCATCATGCTGGATTTTGATTGTAGATTTCCTTTAACAAAGCTGTGGTACTATATTTATCTGCTCATTTGTCACTTTGCCGCTTTTTAGCCCGCGGCAATGCTGTGTCCTAGATTTGTGCAGTTGATGTTTTTAGTTGCGATGTTCTTCAAACATCAGAAAAAGCTTGGAGTTATATAATGAATAATGTAAACTTTCCCAGGATCTGACAAAGCAGTACATTAGGGAAGTGGGACCGAGGCAATGGACTAGAAATATATTACTTGGATGTAATAGTACATGTAACACAGTAAACCAGTGTGTCTACTGCATAGTACAATATAAGCCACACATCCAGTATACAGGCTATTGTACATATTGTAAACATGAAAAATGTTGTCAAATTTCTAGTGTGAAGATACCAGTTTACTGCTGTTTTTTTTTTTTTTTTTTGGTATCAAGTGGCGTGTACAATGGGGCAAAGGTTAAGGCAGTGTGGCCATCACTGGTGGAGTGATGGCATATGTCAGTGAAATGGCATCTCTAATAAGTAATAGTACCAAGCATCGGCACATCATCACTGTGGGGCAAAAAAAAGTATTTTTTTTTTGTTTAACATATTCCTACAGCAGTTTTTCTTTTCTTCATGTTTTCCTTAAAGGGAGATGTAATAAATTAAGTATTCACAATACAAATGTTTCTTCCCAGTCTGCAGGCTTAAATCATCTATACAGTACCTGGCACGGAAAGATTTGCCTAAGCTGGCTTACCAGAAACTAAAGGGCAAAAGTCCTGGAGTCATTTTCTTGCCCGGTTTTGCATCAGATATGAATGCCCAGAAAGCTGTGGCCCTAGAAGACTTCTGCAAATCTCTTGGACACTCTTTTATACGGTAAATAATTCTATGTGTAGTGAACTAATCTAAGCTTTTTACATTTTTTGAAACTTTTTAATCAATTCAACATTGACTAAAACAGTACTGGGGGAAATTTGTGCCCGGTAAGTCTGCCACATTATAGTCGAGAAGAAATTTTCAAAACGGTAAGAAATGGATAGATTTAATAGTGTGTAAATGTAAATTTTGTATGAATACTGTCCGTGTTTTTAATAAAATATTAATTAAAAGATGTATTCTAAGAACATTGCGACTTGTATTACGGATTTGGTTTTTAATGTTGTTGAGAGGCCGATGAATGGTCTGGCTCACTGTAAGATATACTTTATTATATATACTAAAATATATTTTTAACAGTATGACGGTGGAGATGGGGTGAAGAAAGAAGGCAAGCATATGAAGATTAGTGGTAGACAACCTAAATAGATGGAAATATAAAAAATAAGCAGTGGGAAGAAATGGTAGAGATGTACAGTACAGAAGGGGGCAACATAGATGCCAACATAGACCAATAAGCCAGGGCAATGTAGAGTGATTAAGTCATAAGTGGACTGAATCCAATTATACTCCCTTGCCACAAATTTCCTACCACTACTACCTGAAGTTATTCATCGGGATTCACATATCGTATATGCTCGAGTATAAGCCGAGTTTTTCAGCACAAAAAAATAAAACTAAGCAGCGAAAAACTAAATTTTGCTTAAAATTGAATCAACAATAAAATAAAATCAATGCTCACCTTTCTGACACCCACCCCCCCTGCAGGTCCTCTTTGTGCTCCCTGTCGGTGGCCCGGCGGCAGGTCCGCTTGCTGACCTCCTGCTGTGTGTACACGCCAGGAGCAGGAGGCTGGCTATATACCGGGGGAGGGAGCAGTAGCAGGATAGCTGTATACCGGGGGAGGGGGCAGGAGTAGGCTGGCTATATACCGGGGGGAGGGGGCAGCAGCAGGCTGGCTATATACCGGGGGAGGGGGCAGCAGCAGGCTGGCTATATACCAGGGGGAGGGGGCAGCAGCAGGCTGGCTATATACCAGGGGGAGGGGGCAGCAGCAGGCTGGCTATATACCGGGGAGAGGGGGCAGCAGCAGGCTGGCTATATACCGGGGAGAGGGGGCAGCAGCAGGCTGGCTATATACCGGGGAGAGGGGGCAGCAGCAGGCTGGCTATATACCGGGGAGAGGGGGCAGCAGCAGGCTGGCTATATACCGGGGAGAGGGGGCAGCAGCAGGCTGGCTATATACCGGGGAGAGGGGGCAGCAGCAGGCTGGCTATATACCGGGGAGAGGGGGCAGCAGCAGGCTGGCTATATACCGGGGAGTGGGGGCAGCAGCAGGCTGGCTATATACCGGGGAGAGGGGGCAGCAGCAGGCTGGCTATATACTGGGGAGAGGGGGCAGCAGCAGGCTGGCTATATACCGAGGAGAGGGGGCAGCAGCAGGCTGGCTGTACACTGCGGGGAGGCGGCGGCGGCAGCAGCAGGCTGGCTGTACAGTGCGGGGAGGCGGCGGCGGCAGCAGCAGGCTGGCTGTACACTGCGGGGAGGCGGCGGCGGCAGCAGCAGGCTGGCTGTACACTGCGGGGAGGCGGCGGCGGCAGCAGCAGGCTGGCTGTACACTGCGGGGAGGCGGCGGCGGCAGCAGCAGGCTGGCTGTACACTGCGGGGAGGCGGCGGCGGCAGCAGGCTGGCTGCATACTGGCAGGATGCAGGCCATATACTGGGGGCTGGCTGCTTAACTATATACTGGGGGGAGAAGAGGACTGTCTTGGTATATACTGGCTGGAGGCTGTGACCACAGCATTTCCCACTCTAGGCTTATACTTGAGTGAATAGGTTTTCCCAGTTTTTTGTGTTAAAATTTGGTACCACTGATTATACTCGGATCGGCTTGTACTCAAGTACATACGGTATGTTTTTTAGGAAAATTAAGATTACATTTGGGAAGGGTCTTTAGATAAAGATTTTTTTTGTAGCTGAAATTGCCCTACTTTTAGGCGTAAGCAATAAAATTTGCCTGCTCAAAAAATATTTCAGGCGCCCCTTGAGAGAAAATGGCTATAACATAATTTCTGTCTCCAGGTTTGATTACACTGGATGTGGAAACTCTGAGGGAAATATGAAGGAGTGCACTATTGGGAAATGGAAGAAAGATGTACTTTCAATTCTGGATGACGTGTCTGAAGGACCGCAGGTTGGGAAGCCAAAATATAATACAGCTATACAGTGGTAGCTTCTAGAGAAGAACTTTGGATGCCCCTAAAGTGTTACATAAAAAAGTGTTATCCACAATTACTTAAAACCTTCTAGTGGCGCATCACCGATAATGGTAGTATGATCCATATGGCCACAGAACGACATGTGCGGATTTAAATGAGGATTTCCCTCTCTTTTTGTCCCCCCCCCCCCTATTTTGTTACGTTTCTGCAGAAAATAACTTTCTGTATATATTTATATGTATGTATATAAAGATATACCCTGACACACTACTTGTGGACTGAGAGCAATGAAATTTGGCACAGTACATAGGTGCCACATAGATGATATTTTTCCCATCTTTTTGAGCAACTGGAAACCGGTTGTTCCAAAAGCCACATTGTGACTACTGACTTCAGAGTCCCATCATCTGGAAAATGCTTACCTGGAAAGAAATTGTTGTTGGAAAGAGGTGGAAGTCCGTGGGTGTGAGGTCAGTGGACTAAGGGGGAAGAGGTAGAATTTCATGTACAGAAGAACATTCTACCTTTTGGGCAACATGTGAGTTGTGAGCTATTACATTGTCTTGCAGAAGTAGGATACTTTGGTGAGCATGCCACATCTCTTGCTGTTGCTGGCCTCCCACAATTTCTGAATCTGTGAAGTATAGTATGCCCATTGATTATGGTACCTTTTGCTACTACTCCCTGCTGGTACCAAAATACTGTGAGCATGATCTTTCCTGCCAAGGGATGGGCACGTGCCTTCTTTTGGAGTCATGGTACTTCCATTGCATTGACCGGACATTAGTCTCAGAATCTTAGTGATAGCCCCAGCTTTCATCCTCTGTGATCAGTTTATTGAAATGGTCCTTGTGGTTTCTATGGCATATAGACCTGCTTCTGAAAAGGTTTGAGTTGCCAGGGAACCCAGTGAGCAGATAACATGCATGTGAAGATGGATGATTTTTTTTCCCCCACAGACTCCACAAAATCTTGACATTTTGGGCTAGGTGGGCTATTGTTCCCTGCCAATTTTCCAAAATGGTGACCTCCAGTTGCTGGATTCCAACTACATTTGAATTGGCTTCCAAGTAAAGGAAATTGATGAATGCTTTGTATTTTACTAGGTCCATCAGTACCTTAGACCTTGTACCACTTCAGCACTTGTAAAATCAAGATCGGTATCCGTTCTGAATACAGACTATTAGAGTGTCATTACACATGTACAGTATTCTGTGGGTCAGGGGAAATCTTTAATATGCCTCTTGTATTTATTAGAAACTGGCATAAAATATGAATTTATATGATTGATTTCAAATTACCGTAATTAAACATTTTCTGTAATTGTATCTGTCTGAGCCTTTATTTTCAGTTATCTTTCTTTTAACCTGTTTGCATGTTTCATCAGATATTAGTGGGATCAAGCATGGGAGGATGGCTCATGCTACTTGTTGCGCTTGCCCGGCCTGAGAAGATTGCAGCTCTTGTTGGTGTTGCACCCGCTGCAGACCATTTTGTTACAGTATTTAATGAGCTTCCATTAGAGGTATATGAATAGTTTTCTGTATTATTTGGACAAGTGCTGTATGTGGGCCATCTGTTTATAGCGATGTCTGATTTGTGATTTGTTTAGCAATGTAAATCTTACATACACGTACCTTTTAACCCTTTCTTGGCAATGTGATTCTGCAAAATTTGTCGCGTTATTGGCCAAAGCTACTTTTACAATTTTGACATGTACAAATAAAAACTAAATGACAGCATAAAGAATTATGCTAAACCTCAACAAATCATATATTTTCATAAAGTAGGCACTTGCCCCATTATCAGAATTGCATTGAGCAGTTTATAGACAAAGGCACCTTCATGCAATTTTAATTCAAAGTGTAAAATTTTATAAAGAAACGCATACAAATTGACTTTTGCAAAAATGTGCCCCAGAAAATAATTTGCAACATTTCCAAAATGTAATAGATGACCATTTGTAGAGTTCATCTGCTTTTCAGCTAGAAATTTTAAAGGGGTTGTCTGGGCTTTGCAAAAACGATATAATCGGCCGGGTGGGGCTGTAAAAACAAAAATAATGTGTGCTTACCACCACCGCTGCCGCCATTGTCCCGTAACACCCCCCCCCCCCCTCAGTGCTGTTCACTTATTTGTTTACCATGGCAGGTTCTGCTGTCTGACTATTTCAGACTCCTTCTGCTTGCCTGATTCCGCTTGCATTAGATTCAAAGCTGTATCAGGCGAGCAGCAATGGAAGGATGGGCTGACCTGCCCCCTGTAAACAAACCGGGGTACGGCACTGACAGGCAGTTGCACGGGACAGCTGGAGCTACAGAGGAGGTTGGCATAATCATTTTTTTTTTCAGAAAACACTGCCTACGATCTACGCAAAAATTACTTTTAAGTTAATGGATTCAACCACAACAAACAATGCAAAAATGACATGAACATTTAAAATTTTCACTAAAATATGTACAAATAAAGAATACTTATAATACAAAAATGTAATTTTCTAAACCCATTAAGATGTAAGGAGTTCATACATGCCTCATATGTGAATATTAACCAAAATATGCAGCAAAGGGAATGTTAAATCTGTTTGGTGTGCCAAGTTTTTGCAGAAAATTGTGTATTTGTGTGTGAGCTTTACACTTCCTTATACAACAGTAACCAAAATAAAAACTATATAGATCCATAAACCAACTATTAAGATAATGATGGTCACTTTTTGATTGGTGTAATACAAGCACCATTGTGTTAGCAGCGTAATAATGGAACTTCCTGTAGTTAATAAGAATCTTGGTAAGAACACCATAACATACAGTATAAGCCAATCCAAATATAAGCCGAGGTACCAAAAATACAGGGAAAACTCGAGTATAAGCTTAGGGTGGGAAATGCATTGGTCATAGCCTCTGCCTAGTATATAGCCAACCCATAGTGCGGGGGGCGACGGAAAGGTGAGTATTGTTGTTTTTTTTTTTTTTGTGTTTTTTTTTTTTTTTTGTGCTGAAAAACTCAGCTTCTACTAAAGTATATACGTAAGGTATAAATAATGGAGGGATGATGTGAAATAAAACATTAATCCGGAATGTGTGTTTTTGTGTTGCATGCAACCTTTTGGACATGTTCTAGGTCGCGGTGTTAAGATAATATAATTAATAGCCACATTTGGCAAACCGGATCAAATGTTCATCCTCTCCCTCCATTACGTAAAAAAAAAACATCACTCAATATATGACATGAATATAAATATGTGTTTTCCCTTTCCAAAATTTAGGTATAAAAAGTCAATTGAAAGTCAATGTAGTCAAAGTCAAATACTTTATCTTTCAGCTGTGTGAAGCTCCTCTGTGCACCCTTCTCCTTCCTGCTGGCTAAGAGAGTAGAGAGAGGCACACTTCAGAATGCTATAATTTTGTATCCTTGCACCTATAATCTCCTCTTTCATATGAATCTAGGTTTGTGTTTCTAGGTTCCAGATATACACTCTTAAAGTGACAGTCGGTGGGATTCATAGAAGTGTAAAAAAAATGCACCAGAACTTATCACTTTAAACATGAATATGTTCAGGCACCTTGAAACACAATCTTGGATACATATAAAAGAGGGGATTCTCCTAAAATAAAAACCTGAGATTCTAGATGCCACGGATCCAAAGTTTTGGCTTCTAGAATGCATGATGTATCTCATATGCCCTTAGCCCCTAAGGTTCAACCCCGTGAGGACGTTTGAGATAACCCCTTTTATCGTCAGGGACTTGTCAACTGTGATCAACTGAAAGGAAGGACCTGAGAAGTAGTCCTCCCTCTATGATGTTTATATGCCCCAATTGGGTATGTAGGCAGGGGTGCCTTCTTGAGAAAACACATTTGAATAATCTTAAAGGAAATCTACCACATGTATGTAGTGCTTCTAAACCAAGCACACTTACATGCTGGGATGCATTCTTTTGCTTCTAATAGATTGAGGCAAATGAGCAGATAATGAATAATCAGCAGATAATGGAGCCAAAAGGAGCACTTCATGCTGCCCTCCTGGCTGCATCATCTGCTGATTTGCCTCAATCTATAAGAAGCAAAAAGAATGGAACCCAGCATGCAAATGTGCTTGGTTTTGAAGCACTACATACATGTAGATTTCCTTTAAGACGATTCAAATGTGTTTTGTCCTATTTCAAGAGGCAGAGGTAAGTGTTCTTGGTTTAGAAGCACTGCATGTGGTAGATTTCCTTGCACATTTGGATAGTAACCTCTTAATAGGGCACATCTTTGTATTGTATTTAGTTGATGCTTTTAAAGGGACATTAAATGTAGTAATTCTACCAGGCACTATTAATAACGCATGAACCTTATTTTACAATTTACTCCAAATAAAGTAGTACATGTTTTGTTTTGTTTTTTAATTTACATTTTAGTACTTCATTTTTGTGGAAAATAAATTATTTTTATCTAGCCTCTCCCCATTATTTTATTATGTGGTAGATGATATTCTCTCACACCACAACCTAAGTGTACAGGAGCTAAGCCTGTAAGGTTTCAGCATTCAAAGATCACTGCTTTTTAATTCTTTAGACACCCTGTGACATCTATGAGATTAAGGAAAATGGAAGGGAAAGGGTTGCCATAGTTTGCGGCGGCCCAGTGAATGCCCCTGAGTCTTCCATGGTTAACGAAACAGAAATAAGTCATGATCTAAAAGTTCCATCTACTCCAGAATAAGTGAAAACCCAATGCAGACACATCATGTGAATGCAGGGTAACACAGCACAGCTCTTTCCTGCATCAAACGTCCATGTTTCTCCGATCATTCTCCAAACTTAGGCTACATCCACACACATGTATGGGAGACGTATATACGGCCGATATACGTCCCCCATACACTTCTATGGGCTCACGGCACTGTACGGGAGCGGTACGGTGCTGCACACGTGCGCCATATGTTCATAGGGAGAGGGGGGGGCGGGGCTGAGCTGCGCTCACCTCCTCCGCCTTTCACCGCGCGATGCCGTGTGCCCGCTGTGCGGCGGGCAACAGCAGTGTTCATGTAGCCTTAGTCTGAAACGGTGCTGTAAAACACTTTGCAGTAGTTTAGAAGTTTTTATATTTTGGTGTGTAATATACAGTTTGTAATGGAGTAAATATTTCTTTCTATGTCCAGGAAAAGAAATCGGCTGAGGAGAAAGATGAATGGAAACTGGCTTCAAAATACAGTGAAGAAGGTTTTTATACGATCCCTTATTCTTTTATTAAAGAAGCTGAGAACCACTGCTTGTTAAATAGCCCTATACCCATAACGTCTCCTATACGGCTCATTCATGGCATGAAAGATGAGGAAGTTCCATGGCATGTATCTATGCAGATTGCTGACCGGGTACTCAGTACTGATGTAGATGTCATTCTCCGCAAACATGGACTACATCGAATGAGTGAAAAAGATGACATCAAGCTTCTTGTGTACACAATTGATGATTTGATTGATAAACTTACCACCTTGGGGTAACTTCTGTTGGCCTGCACAATAACTGATAGCTTTACTTCCCTGTGTTGCTTCAGCAGTACATAATAGAGGATTGCACATACAATAGTTGTTTACGTGAATACAAGGCCTCCTTTTTTACTGTCACTTATTTCCTGTTTTATTTTATATACTAAATATGCCCTTTTCTACTTCCCACAGTAAATGTGAATAACTATCTTAAAGTGTACTGAAATCACTAGTGAAAACACTATGACATGTCATGTTTACAAAGAAATAAACTATACATTCAACCTGAATAGTTGTGAAATATGTCACCTTGTGTCTTACATATACATGCATGAAATGTTACCATGTTCAATCACACATGTGTCGAAAATGAATTATTTGCCAGTGTTATGACTTGTTGTTATAAGTTTTATTCTATTCTGAATTTTGGTCTATTATACCATCAGATTCAAGCATGATAAACCAGGGATACTTACTCATAGGGGGATATTTATCATACGCTGGCGCTCGTGTGCCAGCGTATGATCGGGTTGCCAGTAGCGCAGCGTTTATCCTACGCCAGCCGGCGACTTTTCGGGCTGCCAGTAACGCAGCGTTTATTAAAAAGCAGCCGGCGACTTTTCACGTCTGAAAAGTCGCCGGTAGCAGCGAAGCGTGAAGGTGGCGGATTGGGGAAAATAATCGCAAAAGCTAGCAATAAGCGGTGCGCAGAGGTCCTGATAAATATGCCCCATAGGTCCTATGTCGTCCTTCTTTCAACAATCAGTTTTTAAATTATTTGGAATGGGTGGGGGGTAGCAGAGTGCCTCCATGTTCTTCCTTCACATGCTGTTACATTTTGGAGGACATCTGTGCAGTCAACGACAATTTTGGTAGAGTTGGGAGTTGTGATAAAATGGACAGACTCCACAAACCTATAATAAATTTAACAATTTCTCTATTCCTGATGTAAGGATTCGGGCCAAGGGTGAGCAAACATTGGTCAAAGGGCCATACTTTCATACTACTCAACTTTAAGGGGCTGTATCGATAACTAGTACCCTAGATGCACCAACAACCTCGGTGCCACACAAAATGCCAACCCAGAAATTATAAATGCTACAGTACAGCAATAAATACCACCTCAGAAACCAAATACTACATTCAGAGCAGACAATAAAACTGGAGACCCCAAAGTAGATTAACTACTCACGGGGAGCGGCGATCCGTCGCCATGGTAACTTCGGGTGTTCCGAACACCCGAGGCTACTTCGTTTTAACCCATGCATTACAATGTGCTAATTGCACATTGTAATGCATGGGGAGTAAAATCCACATATACTGCCATACTGTAGTATGGCAGTATACGATAGGATCGATCAGACTACCTAGGGTTAGAGTACCCTAGGGAGTCTGAAAAATAGTAAAAGTAAAAATAAAAAAAAAGTTTAAAAAAAAAAATTATAATAAAAAAACCTAAAAATTCAAATCACCCCCCTTTCCCTAGAACTGATATAAAAATAAATAAACAGTAAAAATCATAAACACATTCGGTATCGCCGCGTCCGAAAATGCCCGATCTATCAAAATATGATAATGTTTTTTCACTATGTTTAACCCCGTAACGGAAAATAGCGTCCAAAGTCGAAAATGGCATTTTTTTGCCATTTTGAAAAATATAAAAAAATTAATAAAAAGTGATCAAAAGGTCGCACAGTCCCAAAAATTATAGTAATGAAAACGGCATCAAAATTCGCAAAAAATGACACTATCCACAGCTCTGTACACCAAAGTATGAAAAAGTTATTGGCCCCAGAAGATGGCAAAATAAAAAAAAAATATTTTGTACAGGAGGTTTTAATTTTTTTAAATGTATGAAAACATTATAAAACCTATACAAATTTGGTATCCACGTGATCGTACCGACCCAAAGAATAAAGTAGACATGCCATTTGGGACGCAGAGTGAAAGCTGTAAAATCCAAGCCCACAAGAAAACGTCACAAATGTGGTTTTTCACCATTTTCACTGCATTTGGAATTTTTTTCCCGCTTCCCAGTACACGCCATAGAATATTAAATACCGTCACTATGAAGTGCAATTTGTTACGCAGAAAATAAGCCATAACACAGCTCTTTATGTGGAAAAATAAAAAAAGTTATAGATTTTTGAAGTTGGTGAGTGAAAAAAGGAAGTGAAAAAACTAAAAAAGGCCAAGTCGTTAAGGGGTTAAAGAGGTTGTATGGCCACAGACATTGACAGCCACAATGTGCAATAATGAAAGAGTTGAGAATCACCAATTTACAGTTAGTATGCATTTTTGATTATTTGTTAGATAATGACATTTTTAGTTTGTTACACAAAAGCTGTTTACATTTATCGATATCTCCGGTAACGACCAGGGGACTTTTGTTGCAGATGCGTTGAAGCCTCTCTCTCTGAAGGGCATGCCGCTTGTACTCGCCAGCGTGTGTGTGCGCACACTAGCTGCACACGTGATTTTGCTGGTTCATGGCGGTTGAGCGTATATTCGCGCTGACTGGCCAAATAACTAGTTGACTATACAAAGCGTGCCTGCCTGCAATACAGCCAATTGAGGAACAGCTGGTAATGTGGGCGCGCACAAGAGTGCTCCTTGGGCGTGTAGTATCCTGGGAACTGATGTTTTCATGCGGAGCGCAGCAGCCATCTTTAGACCTCTATTCATGCCACCAGCAATAAAAGGTTAAATATGTTTTAAAAATGGATTTTAATGCCCCAAACATTCAAAAACATGGGTACATTAAACAGGTAACATAAAATAGTGATGCTAGGATATTTAATTTAGCATAGAATGGCTGGATAACCCCTTTAATGAGCAAAAACAAGAATTATTTTGAGTAACAAATTTAAAGGGGTCTGAATACTTTTCGTACCTGCCAGGGGCGTAACTTGAGGTGGTGCAGAGGTTGCAGTCGCAACCGGGCCATAAGGGCTTAAGGGGCCCTTATGGTGTCACTTTCCCATATGAGAAGACTATTACTATAAACCATACATTGTAGACAGGGGCCTGGCACAGACTTTGCACTGGGGCCCATGAGCTTCTAGTTACACCACTGGTACCCACTGTACAATATAACTTTCACTAATACATACGGTGGTTGGATGGAGATAGGTGGTGTACAGTGCTTCCTCTGCATTTCCAACTTCTTGTACCACGCAAGTGTTGATAGAATCCCAGAGGAGGTGACTTTTAGGACCTATGTTGAGGTTTCCTTCAGCAGAACACAGCATCCATGTGACACAAGGAGGGGGGGGGGGGGTATTTTTTTTTAAAAATCGTTATTTAACTTTCCTAGTCCCTTAACCCCAAGAAAGATCAAATATTAATCACTTATAGCTTTTCTTCTGAGGGTCAGTATTTAATGTCTTATATTGTTTGTGTAGGAACCCCATGATCTGTAAAGTGCTGAGGAATATTTTGGTGGGGTATAGATAAAAATGTATGATGAGTACATGCTAGCAGTCCTGACATGCACCACAAGCTGGCGTACTAGCAGGCCTTGTGTGACAGGCTCTATTATGGCACAGCCCAGCTTACTCAGCAGTGATGCTAATACGCTTAGCTTGTCTCGCTGTCATACACAGAGCTGTCACTGAGGCTCACAGGAAGGTCTGCAGCCAGGAAGTGTTTCCACAACCTCGGAACATTCAGCAGGTTACCGATACTGGGAATATTCTGAGCTTTCCAGGAACTTATTATGATTATTCCTTCTAACAGGAGTCAGTGATGGCTGTAAAGTGCAATGAGGACTGGATGGGTGCTCTGCCAGTATGCCTAAGTACTATGCCGCTAGCCAACTTGGCCATACCAGGTATTTCCTTTACTATACTGTATTGTGATTTTACTGCCATAGCCCTGTGTGTTACCTAGTAGACACTGCTTGCACTGTCATGCTATGTGTAAATGTATTACAGTTCAGTGTACCAGCACCTGGCTACCTCCCACTCCCTGCCACATAAATAGGCATTCATAGCACAGGTCAATGAAATGCAAATGTATAATTGCATAAAGAACTTTTATTCTAAATCAATTCAGGCACAATATATTTCATTGTTATTTTGTAATAAAACCTTTTTTTTATTTAAGACAGCATGAGGCATAAAAGATCTTGGAGGAATGGAATAGCAGAAAGCTGCAGTCTTACCACAGTTGGTGCATAATTCTCCATTAAAAATACCTCAAATAAAAACAAAAACATTTTTGGGGAAATAACTACAAATAGCAACAATAGCACACAATCAAATTATAACAGAATACACATAAATCTTATGAGAAAAAAAAACTTCATATAACCTGGCCAGGATTCTAAAAACAAAAAAGGTACGCTAAATGGCTAAATCGCCACTATACTGTTTGCTACTAAAAGTACTTGTCACAATGACCATACTATAGGTACCCCTATTGTATATTATAATATTTTTAAAATACCATATAGTTCAAATACTTTATATGTATCTAGTCTAAAAAGTTTCCCTGTGCACAAAAATTAGTAGCCACAATATGTTGTGACGTTTGTGGTGGTAATATTCTTACAGCATTTTATAACAAAAAAATTCCAAATACAGTGAAAATGGTGAAAAAATGCATTTGCACTGTTTTCTTGCGGGCTCGGATTTTTCGTCTTTCACTGTGCACCCCAAATGACATGTCTACTTTATTCTTTGGGTTAGTGCAATCACGGGGATAACAAATTTGTAACATTTATAATGTTTTCATACATTTACAAAAATTAAAGCCTCCTGTACAAAGAATTTTTGGGGAATTTTGCCATCTTCTGGCACTAATAACATTTTTATTCTTTGGTGTACGGGGCATTAGGTGGTAAAATTTTTTGCAACCTTTGATGACGTTTTCAATGCCACCATTTTTTGGACTGTACGACCTTTTGATCAATTTTTATAGAATTTTTTATATTTTTCAAAATGACAAAAAAGTGCCATTTTCAAATGTGGGCGCTATTTTCCATTACGGGGTTAAACACAGTGAAAAAACGTTATTATATGTTGATAGATTGGGCATTTTTGGATGCAGCAATGCCAAATGTGTTTATGATTTTTACCGTTTATTAATATTTATATCAGGGAAAGAGGGGTGATTTGAATTTTTAGTTTTTTTTATTATAATTTTTTTAAATTTTACTTTTACTAGTTTTCAGACCCCCTAGGGAAGTGGTGGCGAACCTATGGCACAGGTGCCAGAGGTGGCACTCAGAGACCTTTCTGTGGGCACCCAGGCTTTCACCCCAACACAGATTTTTCCAGACAGGACTCAAGGCTTCCTCCTGGAGTACAGCCCAGAACATGGCATTCTCAGTGCCATTTTAAAGCAACATCCTTGGCTGCCAGGGCTACAGGTGGAACGAGAAGGTGTGGATAGAGGGAGATTATTTTTGGAGCTCCTTCTCTGGGAATCTTTCTTTTCAGGGGACTCTACAAGGAAGCTACAATACAAATTTCTCCATCATATTTCTATTATATTGGTGAACTCAGGACACCAATACGATTGAAACCTGTGATAGAGCAGGGGTCAATAAGTTACTGCTTAAACTGTCATGTTGGCACTTTACGACATATTGGTGGGTTTTGGTTGAAATTTGGTCGCTCTCTCTCCAAAAGGTTCGCCATCACTTCCCTAGGGTATTCTAACCCTAGGTTGTCTAATTGATCCTACCATATACTGCCATACTACAGTATATGTGGATTTTCCTCCTCATTCATTACAATGTGCAAATCGTACATTGTAATGAATGGGTTAAAATGAGACAGCCTCGGGTCTTCAGAAGATGCGAGCTTGTCATGGTGACCGATCGCTGCTCCCCGATGAATGGGGGAGCGAAAACGCAAGGGGATGTATGACCCATGGGCCGCCATCTTTTTGAAGCCGCCGGAAGCTGTGCCGGCGGCAATCAACAGGATAACACCCACGATGGGTGCTAGCAATATGCAGCAAAGACTTACCAACTATGGAGGGCCCGTGAGCCCTCTCCAAACACCCACACCCAATGCATGCCGGACTATTACAGCATGTGTCGTTAATGGGTTAATAGACTTTCCAAGATAATAATTCACAGGGGTTACAGAGAGTATCCAATATAGTGGTGTGTTACCTTTCTGTGCTAATAAGCCAGACCGTTTCGGGCTCCTTCCTCATTAACTTTTAAAGAACTTTTATGACTTAAAGTTACCTGGATTCATAACCTTGTAAGTGGGGCCACGGGTGACATTAAAAGTCATGGAAACATGGAGAACACTAAGCATCCTCAAAGTGGGTTTTACTGCAGTGGAAAGTACTGCATTGTTGGTGAAGAAGGACTAGCTGAGAGACTGATGCTCTTAAGAGACACAGAATACTATAGTACAGAACATTATTGGGATTATTCTTTTATGTTTTTTGCAAGTTGGGATTTGCAATAGGAAACAATTCTTATAACATGTCCTAGATCTGTCTCAAATAAACAAAGTAAAAAATAAAAATTGCAATTTTTAGATATTATATATATATATATATATATATATATTTATTTTAGGTTTTAACAGTATTTTACAGTACAGACGTGAATAAAGCTCTGGTGAGACAGATATTTGACTGTTACCTCCTCCAAGTCTTCTCTGTGTGTATTTACTGAATATGGATCAAAGCTGTAAACTATAGTAAGATATATTGCAAAGTTTTTTTCATATATCTGACTAAACTTTTAATACAAAACAGTATCTTGAATACATTATTGTTTAAGAGCTGAAACTTTATTGCTTTGTCTTAAATGAGTTTTTCCACAAAACAAGGATATCCATAGGATAGGGCCTAACTTGCTGATCTGTGGGGATCTCAGTGATGAGACCGTGATGAGCAGGGGGTTCAAAGGGGTCTGAGGTACCTCCGTCAGACCCCTTGTTGCTCCCCGAGATGAGCGGAGCAGACGGCTGCGCATGTCTGTTCTGCTCCATTTATCTCTGTGGAGCTGAGATTGCAGAGCGCATTGCTTTTGGTTATAAATAACACAAAATTACTTCTTGTGTGACTATGGCACACAACACTGGCCTTTTACCAACTCTGACTCTTTAGATCCTTTAACCCCTTAACCCACCATTAAGCACCGATATGGCATTTTACAGTAGTAAAAAATAAAAATTCTCTATAACACACATACGGTATATAAATAAGCAAACAAAATCTTAAACATATCAAAATATAACAATACTTATCCCTTTCAATGAAAGCTGTAATGCCCTAATATCCAAAATATTTTCATGAAAAGTGATCATAATTTTGTACAGTTCTTAAAATGGTATCAAGGAAAATGTCAGATCATCCTTCAAAAATATATATACTGTATAAATATTGTATATATAATCGAGTTTAAGCCGACCCGAGTATAAACCGAGACCCCAAATTTTACAGCCCCCCAGTATATAGCCTGTCCCCCAGTATATAGCCTGCCAGCCCCTGTAGTATATAGCCTGCCAGCCCCTGTAGTATATAGCTACCAGCCCCTGTAGTATATAGCCTGCCAGCCCCTGTAAATCAGCCATGAAAACCTCAGTAAAAGAGTAAATATGCTATAATACAAAATATAGTTCAGGAAAAAGAGCACAAGGGTTAACTATAAACTCTTTTAGTCTTATTTCAGCAAGAGTAAAGCTACATGCTACAGACCGATAAGGTCTTTATCCAGGGAGGGGGAAGGAGGAATATAGTAGTACTGAGTATGTTAAAACTTTGATAGTAGAGCTGAGAATGTCATCTGTGATATCTCATCTCATGGATCGCATGGATCTCATCATCTGTTTTATCTCTCTTTCTATGTGTCAGATACAAGTGAATGTTCAGAGGCTAAATGAAAGTGTATATAAACCTGGACTCTAGAGTTTTGCCGCCCACACTCTGGAATTTTACACTGACCATCACTTTATTATGTAAACATCACTAGGGGATTGAAATTTGAGAAACCCCTTTAACTTGCCTCTGAAAGCAAAGCCTTATGTTAGCAGACAGGAACTTTGGTGACCTAATTACTAACTGTACTAACTGGAATATATCTTGGTACACTGTACCAAACATCTCCATGTTCCAGAGTAATGTTAATTGTCAGAGGTGTTACAGGGCCCCGGTGAAAACTGAATTGGGGCAAATATACATAAACTCTCGGTGCCCTTTCTTATCAATATTCTGTCCTTACCTATTCATGAAATATCCAGCAGCCTACAGTCACTAATGAAATGCACAGCAGCCTCCCCTCATTCATGAAATATGCAGCAGCCTCTCCTCACTAAGGGCCCCTTGTTTAAAATAAGTCAGTATTTACCCTCATACACTCTGGCAATCACCATGGCTTCTCTCTTCTTTCCTGGCAGTGCAATATTACAGCATCTTACAATTGATTCGCTTCCCCTCTGATGAACCCTACCAAACCTTCGCACAATCACACCTCCTGCGCCGATGATTGTCACGCCCGTGTTGATGTTTCTTATTTTCTGTACGTAAATCAGCCTGAGGCTCTGCCTATATTTTCTCCAGTCTCAAGCTCTTTTTGGGGTAAAGTACCGTAATTGTTCTCCAGAAAAGATTCCAAGTTAATCACAGGAATATCATAAGATTTGGTTAAACATCATACAGACTAGGCAGCAACCAATGCGTTTTTTCCTTTCCCTGCTCCACAACAGACCCAGCTCTACAAAGTTTATCCACCTCACAAGACTACACACGGTGCTGCCTATTTCAAAGTAAAATAGGCATTTCATAAAATCCAGCAGCACACCATGGGCAACAGTGCCCGACCTAGCATTCCTCCGTACAATGGCTTTTTCCGGAGGAAACCTGTTTAATCACTTCATGGTCACTGCTGGTGTTTTTACTTCCTTGCAGCCAGTAAGTTTTTGTTTGTATATATGGTACGATTATGATTTCTTCCAACAGTATTGTGGGTAGAAGACTATAAACCAATGAACCATTGAATTGGTGAGGATTTAAGAAAGTGAGTGGTATTTTGATATTTCAACTAAACCATGTTTTTTATATATATGGTTATATATAATGGTCCTGCAATTTGAATCTTAAATCCTGTGCTCAGTCCGAATCAGTCAGATTGGCTGACGGCCCGCCCCCGATTTCTGTTGCATATAAGCCGGCGCCGCTGCGCCAAAATCCTATCGCATGTGACACAATTCCCTGCTAAAGGGAAGTCCGACGGAAATGCAATCCGTGGACCCTTAGTGAGTTAGCCCCAGAATGTTGCAAAAACAAGTGGGAATCTTCCCTGTGATGATCAGCTGTTTGGTTACTATGTCCATGGTGCTGAACACAGAGGCACTGGATGTAATCCTTATGAGCCCGTTGCATAAAAATTACTGTTAACTTTTGATAACTCGAATCAGAGACAATACTGGTCATCTTTGATATGCTTTATGACCACATTCCTATTTCAAGATGGTGTGCGTGTTCCAGATAGATAGGTGGCTCACCCATTGCATGGATATTCAGAGGTTTTATATGCCTTTTTTAAAATAAAAGGGTGTCCTGGACATTAGTATATTTTTTTATTTTTTGAAATAACGGATTGCCAACAGTAGCAAGCATTCCTTTATTAGACTTTAAATGACCTAATGTTGATCTGAAGGGATATTTAAATGGATAATGCAGGATATATTTTTTTTAATAGTGACGCAGTGCATATTACCCATAGACCAGTTCCAAATCATAGATTTCTAAGAAAGCTTTAATTTTTTAATGCAGTAGTATTTGAAATATGTATGGAAATACATCTAATATTACATCACTTACAATGTACATGTTAGAAAATCAGGCTTTTATGACTGGATTTGCTAAAGAGGATTTTCTGAGAAGTTAATCCATTAATTATGGGATTAACTGTAGGTTGTTAATGACCTGAATCCAAGGACCTTGTTGGAACGTACTGTTTGCTTTTCCTCTATGATTTCCCAGTACCATTTAACAAATTAATCTTTTTCTATTATAGTTTAATGAAAGCTTTTAATTAGCCTTTGCCATTTATCATTATTTGGGCAAAATGATTAATGTAATGTCTTAGTCTGTTCGCTTAACTATTTTACTCCCTCATTGCAAAAACTTAAGATAAGGTTTACGATTAATGTTTGAACTTAATGCCCGTTAATACTATTGCAATATATCATTTATATGCCAAACTGCATTGCACTTCATAAAATATGTTATTCTAAATACAGGCGATCCCCGACTTGAGAACACCCGACTTACAGATAACCCATAGTTACAAACGGCTCTCTGGATGTTGGTAATTTACTGTACTTTAGCCGCAGGCTACAGGGATCAGCTTTAAGAGTTATCAGTGGTGTCTGCAATTAAGATTTATTGTTAATCCTGGTTCTTATGACAACCCAAATGTTTTAAAATCCAATTGTCACAGAGACCAAAAATATTTTGCCTGGTGTTACAATTAAAAAATATACAGTTCTGACTTATATACAAATTCAACTTAAGAACAAACCTAAAGAACCTATCTTGTACATAACCCGGGGACTGCCTGTACTCTGGTATTAGTGTACAGACAGATGATGGCACCAAACAACATGTTAATGCCAGAACTGTATATATTAATGGGGTCAATTTAAGCTTCTTGGGAATAGTGGATTGTATACACTATTTTGACTATAAAAAAAAGTTTTAGCCAATGTCAGATTCTTAAATTTGTTGCAACATGCTACTATGTGTAAATGACGTTTAATACACCTAGCGACAAAAGTCACAAAAATCACAAAGGTAAAAGTTAGAGAAGTGTAGAGAGATCTAGAGTAACAACCGGTATTCCACAAAGAGGATAATATTGCCTTATGTTGTGCTTGTGTCCACACTATTGCTCATTTCAATGCACTGCACAAGGAAAAACGGTTCTCTGCTTATTTTTTGGTTCCTAATGTATTATCTCAGATCTCAGTGCCAAAAAACTGGCAGGCTGACCTTGCACCCCACCTCTTTCATAGCTGGGAGACAAAGCATCTGGAGAGCGATGACAGCAGTTTAATTTCACCTGAATGGCAACCTGAGTTCCGTTGCAAAAACAGCAAATTACAAATCACGATAGCCAGATATAATGAATAACAAGGGGCCTTGTTATTCAAAACCAAGCATTATAAATCAGGGACAGGGTCGTAACTACGAGAGGCTGGGCCTCATAGCAGAATTCTGAATGGGGCCCCCTTTCCTTAAAAAAAATATACCTATTTGTACAGTCATGAAGGTTCTTCTTGAATCTGGCAGTCCCTGCACTGGCCCGACGGAGTGCATCAACTTTTTTTGTGGTGCACCTTTAACATGGGTTGTGCGACACACTTCTGTCGGACTTTGCACGTTAATTGTGGCGCATAGTCCAACTGTGCACTGGAACGCCCATTTTAATGGCGAAATTATGTGTTGCGTAAAGAATAGTGGCGCCGCGACATAAAAGGGTCATGTGTGACACATATGACACATGGCACATCCGAGAGAAAACTGGTGCAGGATCCTTAGTAAATGTGCCCCACTGTGCCTGGATCTATGAGTAAGTGTCCCTAGTTTATCATGTATCATGTTTATGGTAGATTTCCATTAATGACAAAGTATAGTCCTATTTACAGATAAATGTCTCACACATTTATAGCTCTCTAAGAGTTAAAGTATTTTGTTGGTTAGTATTTTGCCGAGAATTACTGAAAAAGCTTGAGGAGTAGTTTTGAATTGTAGTTGTTAAAAAAATAAATAACATTGTGATAGTTACTTAAATCTATAAAATAGACATGTTCAGAAGCACATTAAGTCATAGCTTGTAGCTTAGTACAGTTAGAAAGCCAGAATGCTGCTTTGTATCACCAGCAGCGATGGCAGATGATCTTAAGGACTCCTAAAAAGATTAGCCTTCAATTTTCTGCTAATCACCACTTGACGCCACATGAAATCCTGATTTACTTTAAAGCATATGGACTATGTGCGTAATGTGCCTTACTATGGTTGAAGAAGTCTGATTTGGACTTCATGCTTAAAGTGCAGCACCAGATATTTGTAAAGTTAAGCTCAGTGTAAACAAGGCCAAAATCACTCACTCATGTATGTAAATTATTGTTATCATTATTATTCAATATGAAGATGTGAGATAACGTAGTGATCGGGGGTGATTGATTTTGTGTTGCTACTAGTTGTCCCATCAACAGACATTATAGTTATTCTCTGCCCTGCTCAGTGTTCAACTTCAGTGTTCCTTTTATGTCTATTTCTGGAAGGTTAAACATCATTTTTCCCTTGATCAAGGATGTGAATTTTAGTACCATTGGAAAGGTTAAGCAGCTGGACCAATCTTTAGAAGCTGAGTTACTGATAGCTGGGATCATTATATGTTATAGAGCAGTGGTGGAAGACTTATGGTACGGGTCGCAGAGGTGTCACTCAGAACCCTGCATGTGGGCATGCAGGCTGTCACCCAAGCACTTAGTTTGCCAGTCAGGATCCAAGGCAGTTCCAGGCAGTACAGGACATGCTATACTCAGGGATATTTTAAAGCTCCACATCCTAGGCCTCTGAGAATCCAGGAAGATTGAGAAGGTAGGGGATAGGATTGGAATATCATTGTGATTCTTCTGGTTCAGGGTGCTCTGGACAGAAGCTACAGTGATGATCTAAATTTCCCCTCTTTGTTTCAATGGCATAGGTATCCTCAGGTGTGGCACAGCAGGGAGCAATAAGGTACTGCATAAATTGCTGTATTGGTACTTTGTGATCATTAAGTGAGTTTGGGGTTGCAGTTTGGGCATTTGGGCTAAAAGGTTCTCCATCTCTATTGTAGTGGATGGATCTCTCATTGTTGGCCTCCTTGCCTCAGCTTATAACTATTAGACTATCATAGCAGATGCCAAGCCTGCTAGTAGACCCTTCCATAGCCACGGCTTATAGCAAATGACGTGCATGCAGCTGTATATTGGTAGATACCATTGATTTAATGTTCTTCAAAAATTATTTAACCACGTCTGACTGTATTTAAGGGTATTACAGCACATTCAGATTTAATTTTATTAATCTGCCATATCCATATATTTCTTCAATTGGATGTTATATAAATGTATCTCTGTGCAGATAAGTTCACATAATTGTGTTAATATGGTTCCTTAGAAATGAAGGGCAGCTGTCCTTGAATTCAACCACCTTTGCTGGAGTAATAGTGTAAAGAAAATGGAAAATGCATATAAAGATATAAAATTGTAATTAACAACAAGTGGGACACAATTGTGAAGTGGACGAAATTTTGGATATTTTAAACTTTTGTAAAAAATAATAAACTGAAAAGGGGCCTGCAATATTATTCAACCGCTATAAGTTAATACTTTGTAGTGTCACCTTTTGCTGCAAGTTGTAGTGTCACCTTAAGCTGCAAGTTGCTTAGGGTATCACATCTCTATCAGTTTTGCACATTGAGACACTGAAATTCTTGCCCATTTTTCCATGAAACCAACTGGAGCTCAGTGAGGTTGGATGGAGAGCATTTGTGAACAGCAGTATTTAGCTCTTTACACAGATTCTCGATTGGATTCAGGTGTGGACTTTGACTTGGCCATTCTAACACCTGAATATGTTTATTTGTGAACCATCCATTCTAGATTATGTTTGGGATCATTGTCTTGTTGGAAGATAAATCTCCATCCCAGTCTCAGGTTTTTTGCAGACTCCAATGGTCCTGTATTTGGCTCCATCCATCTTCCCATCAATTTTAACCATCTTGCCTGTCCCTGCTGAAGAAAAGCAGGCCCAAACCATGATGCTTCCACCACCATGTGTGACAGTGGGGATAGTGTGTTCATGGAGAGGAGCTGTGTTGCTTTTACGCCAAACACATAGTTTGTCATTGTGGCCAAAAAGTTCGATTTTGGTTTAATATGACCAGAGCACCTTCTTCTACATGTTTGGTGCGTCTCCCAGGTGGCTTGTGGAAAATTTTAAACAAGACTTTTATGGATATCTTTGAGAAATGGCTTTCTTCTTGCCACTCTTCCATAAAGGCCAGATTTGTACAGTGTATCACTGATTGTTGTCCTATAGACAGACTCTCCCACCTCAGCTATAGATCTCTGCAGCTTATCCAGAGTGATCATGGGCCTCTTGGCTGAATCTCTCATCAGTCTTCTGCTTGTTTGAGATGAAAGTTTAGAAGGAAGGTCGGGTCCTGGTAGATTTGCAGTGGTCTGATACTCCTTCCATTTCAATATGGTCACTTGTATAGCGCTCGTTGGGATGTTTAAAGTTTGTGAAATCTTTTTGCAGCCAAATCCAGTTTTAAACTTCTCCACAACAGTATAATGGACCTACCTGGTGTGTTCCTTGTCCTTCATGATGCTTTCTGTGCTTTAACCCCTTATTGACCGCCCATACAGTCAGCTAGGCCGACAGGTTTATCTGTCGGCCTAAGCTAAGGTCTGCACGGGCCCCCCTGCAAGGGAAGAGCAGTGCCCTGCTCTAACCGTCCGGATCGGCTGTTAACCCGTTCGATCCCATCGATGTACCTTCAGAGGGAGGGGGGTAGATAATAATTTTTTTTGGTACATAAATTTTCAATTTTTGGTAACGCCTTATAAAACCTATATAAATTCTGGTCCCATGATCGTCCCGAACTAAAGAATATATTAAAGGTGCTATTTGGAGTGTACAGTGAAAGACATAAAAACAGAGCCCAAAGGAAAATGGCACAAATGTTTATGTTTTGAATTGTATTTCCACTTCCCATTACATGGCATGGAATATAAAATACTGTTGCTCAGTGGCGTAACTACAGCCGTAGCAGTTGCTACGGGGCCCGGGAGGTCTAGGGGCCCGCGCTCCCGAGCCGACTGGGGCGCCACTTCGCTTCAGGGATCCACTACAGAGAAAAGAAAAGAGTGTATTTAGGGTCTCCGCGGCACCTGTAGCCCCAGGCAGAGGCAGTGATGTTCCCCTTTCAGGCCGCATACATTTTACTACATGGAGCAGCAGAGGAGGCACAGATCCGGCGGGCCACGCGCTGGAGTTTCTGCAGCCGCCGCTCCTCCCCAGGGTAGAGGACCCGCCGGATATGCACTGTGTTCCCGGGGTAGCGTTCACACAGAAGCAGTGAGGTCCGGACTGCTCCCTGCTGTCTGGTCTGGATACAGCGATGCTGAGCCACCGGGGAATGGTAGCAGCCACAGACACTTAGTACGCAGCACAGGCTGGCCAGGCGCCATCCCGGGGACCGAGCAGACGGACTAGGCCCGAGGAGAAGGAAGATCCCGAGACGCGATCATTGGCCAATCAGTGTGGAGGCTGCAGAGAGGATACATCTTCTGGTAAGTATATACATATATATGTGTGTGTGTGTTTATGTATATGCTGTATGAGTGTATATGTGTGTATATGATGTATGGTGTGTATATACTATATGTATGTGTGTATGATGTGTATATACTGTATGTATGTCTGTATATGCTGTATATGTGTGTATATGATGTATGGTGTGTATATACTATATGTATGTGTGTATGATGTGTATATACTGTATGTATGTCTGTATATGCTGTATATGTGTGTGTCTATGATGTATGGTGTGTATATATACTATATGTATGTGTGTATGATGTGTATATACTGTATGTATGTCTGTATATGCTGTATATGTGTGTGTCTATGATGTATGGTGTGTATATATACTATATGTATGTGTGTATGATGTGTATATACTGTATGTATGTCTGTATATGCTGTATATGTGTGTGTCTATGATGTGTGGTGTGTATATATACTATATGTATGTGTGTATGATGTGTATATACTGTATGTATGTCTGTATATGCTGTATATGTGTGTATATGATGTATGGTGTGTATATACTATATGTATGTGTGTATGATGTGTATATACTGTTTGTATGTCTGTATATGCTGTATATGTGTGTGTATATAATATATGTATGTGTGCATGATGTGTATACACTCTATGTATGTCTGTATATGCTGTATATGTGTGTATTAATGATGTATGGTGTGCATATACTATATGTATGGTGTGTATATACTGTATGTGTGTCTGTATATGCTGTATATGTGTGTATATATGATGTATGGTGTGTATATACTATGTGTTTGTGTGTATGATGTGTATATACTGTATGTGTGTCTGTATATGCTGTATATGTGTTTGTATATGTATATATATATATATATATATATAGTGTGATATGTATATATATTTTTTAAGGGGAAGGGGGGCCCCATGCAGAAATCTGCTATGGGGCCTAACCCCTCCTAGTTACGCCACTGCTGTTGCTAGGAAGTATAGTTAACAGAAAGTAAAATGGAAAAAGTCCATCAGTGGCAAGGGGTTAATATGCCTCCTATACCACATGGTAAAAAGTTTACGAATTCTCTAGAATAAGGATTTGTGGTACCTGAGGCCATGTTCACATGTGACATTTTGGTTGCGTTTGGAAACGCAGTCCAAAGGCTCCACTCGTTCACGTAGTTTGGTAACATTGTGTTTCCAACATCTTAACTAAACACAAAGTAAATGCTATCTTACCTCAATGTGCGATCCAGTTGGAGCCTTTGGATTTTGTTTCAAAACACAACCAAAATGCGACGTGTAAATGTGTCCCCGGGCTCTACAAACACATACTGGCACCTGAAAAAAGTCCTGCCCTACAAAAGTTCAATGGTGCTCCTTCCCTTCCGCTGTGCCATGTGCCCTGAAAACGGGTTACATCCATATGTGGGGTGTCCTGTTACTCAGAAAAAACTGCACAATATATTCTCAGATACATTTTCTACTTTTATTCAGTTTATTCCAATTTCTGTAAAATACATAAAAGATTAACAAGCTTCCTACCCGCTGTTTTGAATAGTTTGATGGTTGAACTTAATATATCGGGGTGATATGTGGTGGGTTTCTATTAACAGAACTTCCAAAACCGCTATAGAAATGAAATGGTAATAATTGATTCTAAAATTTTCTTGAAAATTTGAGAGAATGCTGTTCGATTTGTGATTTTTCTAGTGTCATAATAAAACAAAAGGACACTTATATAATGATGCCAACTCAAAGCTGAGATATGGTAAATGTTAGTTAGTAACTGATTCGGGAAGTAAGACAATCAGTATGAAAACCTGAACATTTTGAAATTTGAAAATAGCTATTTTTTTTAAATGTTTACCAACTTCACCTTTTTTCATAAATAAATGTTAAATATATCAACCAAAATTTCCCACTATTTTGAAGTACAAAATGTAACGGAGAAACAAACTCAAAAACACCTGGGTAAGTTAAAGCCTTCTAAAGTTATAAACGGATAAAGTGACACCTGCTGGTTTTGAGAAATTGGTCATCAAGGCGGAAATGAGCTTGGTCGTTAAGGGGTTAAACAGAACCCTAAGACTATCACAGAGCAGGTGTATTAATATGGAGACTTGATTACACACAGGTGGATTATATTCATCATATATTCAGTCATTTAGGACAACAATGGGTCATTCAGAGATCCTCACTGAACTTCTGGAGTGAGTTTGCTGCACTGAAAGTAAAGGGGACAAATAACATTGCACGCCCCGCTTTTCAGTTTATTATTCTTTTTACAAAAGTTTAAAATTGTGTCCCACTTGTTGTTGATTCTTCACCAAAAAATTCTAATTTTATATCTTTATGTTTGAAGGCTGAAATGTGGCAAAAGGTAGAAAAGTTCAAGGGTGTAAATACTTTTTCAAGGTACTGGGTATAGAAAATGAATTAAATGTTAATGCCCAGATAAGTTATGTACCTAAAAGGGTTATTCCTATCTGTCTATATGATCTACTTTATTTGTACTTCACAGGATCACATGATTCATTCAGCTATTGGGTTGATGAGAAATCTCCTGTTGGACCAGATCAGGCAACATCAATTAAACGTTTAGCAAAAATCTCATTAGTAAAGAAACTTATGAAGAAATGGTCAGTAACTCAGAATTTAACTTTCAAGGAACAACTGGAGTCAGGTATTCGCTATTTTGATCTACGTGTATCTTCTAAACCAGAGGAGGCTGAAATAGAAATCTACTTCATTCATGGATTATATGGAATTAAAGTATGGGATGGATTGACTGAAATTAACACTTTCCTTACAAATCACAGCACTGAAGTTGTTTTATTAGACTTCAACCACTTCTATGCAATGGAACATGAACATCATTTGTATCTTGTGAATATGCTGCAAGAGGTGTTTGGCTCCAAACTCTGTATAGCTGACTGTGTGGAAAACATAACATTACAATACCTATGGGAAAAGAAGTATCAGGTAAGCAAATACTTTAATTATCATCAATTACACCAACCAGTGAAGCTAAAATTATCACATGACCTCAAATAATGGAAAGAGTAAGTGGTATATTGTCAAATATGGTATGACGAAATTTACAAAATCTGATGATTTGTGTGTTTGTAACAGTACCTAGGGGCATTTCTATAATATGAAAAGGAACTTTGGGTGCCCCACATGATACAAGTAAAAGGCACAATTAACATTTACAAGGTGTCTATATTTTCATATAAACGTTTTGACAGATCACAGTTCATAGTACAGTGGATTCACATGTATCCTTTGTGGACAAGATCTAGAGCAGTGATGGCTAACCTATGGCACTGGTGCCAGAGGTGGCACTCAGAGCCCTTTCTGCGGGCACTCAGGCCGTCACCAGAGATGACTCCAGGTATCTTCCTGCAGTCCCAGACAGCCCAGGACTTGCTGTGCACAGAGCTATTTTAAAGTGACAGCTCTACCTGGGACTATTTTCTGCTTTATTGGTGTCCTCAGGGGCTGGTATCAATGAAAACTGTGACAGAGAAGGGAGTATAAATCACAAATTAAATTTCTGTGTTGGCACTTTGCGATAAATAAGCGAGTCTTTGTTGTAGTTTGGGCACTCGGCCTCTAAAAGGTTTGCCATCACTGATCTAGAGTAAGTCCACATGCACATGGCCATTTGTGCACGGGGGCCAGAGGGTTGCAAACAATAAAAATTCAGTAAACAATAAAAATACACCTGAAAGGGTATGTATGACTACCTAGGGCCAAGAGGCATGCATAAGCCCTACACCCCTACTACCTCACAACCTAGTAAAAAAAATTGCAAGTAATCCCGAAAACACAAAAATAAAGTCAATAAGTACCATATGAGAATAAATACATGAAAAAGGATTACCAAATAGAGCCTGCAACCAATTCTAAAAGCATCATACCCAAAAAAATGTTTGAAAAAAAGGCGTAGAAGGAGCGAGGCTTAGGCTGTGGGGAGGGGAGGCAGACAGACCCCACGCGTATCGTTGCAAATATGTGACTTCACTCACCCCTTTAGGAAGCAAAGGAGGAGAGAGAGAGAGAACGGAAGGCCTGGTGAACTAAAAATCCAGTCCAAACAAATAAATTTACCTTCAGGCTTGATTTTATGTAGATTGTTCTAATAGTTTTCTTATGCGTGTAGAGCCGACATCAGCAGGGGCAGATGGAGAAATAAAAGTGACCCCATGTCATAGGTAGGGTACACAAATTAAAGTAGTTACACTGTTCTTTTCATAAAAATACAAGACATATGTGTTTCACATATTAAAAACATGAACAGACACAGCTAGTGCAATATAGAAGAAACTAGTATATATAGTCCAAATGCAGCTACATCCAATTCACAATTTACAGAGTATATCCACAATATGAATGATCAAATGATAAGAACATCTCCAATACAAAACGTCATCAGTAAAATAGTGTGGGTTCAAAGTATAAAGACAAGTGTCTTACCCATGTTGTGATGATGTGACCGCACTGGGAATCCTAAACGTTCCCATGCTTCCTCAGAGGGTACGAAACACAGGGAAGCCGGAACTTATACAGCACAGGTAAGGTAGATGAAGTTTAACAGCGTATACGATTTGAAAGAGCTTCCAGTTCCTCACATGCCCAACTTTTCACGTATGTCCCCAGTCATGTGCAGTGCACCAACAGGTGTCGCAGGAGGACACCGATGAACGAGTACTATCTACTGTGCATGCGGTACAGCCACATTCATAAAAAATAGGAGACACTGTGAGACCAATTATTCTTACATGTGGTCACCACAATTTCTCATATTCTTGAAAAATAATAAATAAAACCCCGACATCAATAGATTTCTCCAATCTGTTGTAACTCGTCTTCCCTCTATCCAGTTCCTACATTCATCTCATCTCTTAGCCTCCATTTCTTATTATCTACAAACCTGTAAGATCCATACTTCCCATTGCGACATGTCCCTATAAGTGCTCAAAACAAATCACAACATGCAAATACAAATAAAAAGACAAATGCATAAAAAAGGCAAACGGTAGACAGCTTCATAACATATTATCACATGAAGGTTATATCCTAAAATCACAGAAAAGGAGCTAGGCTAAGTGCTTCATTTAAGCCAACTGGGGATAATGTACCCAGCAGGAGGATCCATGTGTATTCCATTTGTGCCAAAATCTTCTTCAGGTTACCTCCCCTAATGCCACAGTGTATCACCTTGATGCCACGCACCCAAAAGTTCTTTGGATTGCAACCATGCTGTAGATAAAAGTGGTGTGGGATCGGTTTGAGTTCTTTTATATTTGTAACTTTTTTAGCTTTGATAATGACCCAGTTCTCTTGGGGTAAGACCCACATATATCTTGGTACAACTACAGTTGGGGTAATATATGACACCCTTAGTGTTACACAAGATATAGGGGCAGATTTATCAAGCTGTCAGAAAAGTCAGAATATTTCTAGTTTCCTGTGGCAACCAATCACAGCTCCCCTTTAAAATACTCATAATCACTGGTAAAATTAAAGTTGAGCTGTGATTGGTTGTCATGGGCAACTAAATATATATATATATATATTGTGGGGAATTGCTCTGGTAGTTGACAGGTAGCAGTGCAGGAAGCAGTGACACACGCAGGTTTAAAAGTCCAACTTAAGTGTTTATTCACACTTGCAAAACAGAACACAAATTCAGCCTTGGCTTAGGCACATGCAAAAACATTATAAAAGTAATTCCTGCCCGGCTAGGCGCTGTCTAATACATTTGGAGGACCCTAGCTATCCGGGTACCAGGCTGCCTGGCACACGCTCTTGGCCAGCAGCAAGACAGGAGACCCTCAGTTACCTTTGCTGTCAGAATGCACTCTCGCTTTCAGCTCTCCAGGTAGGGCCTTCCCTACTGCTTCTGGCCTGCAGACTAAATCAGACCCTAACGAGGCCTGTGACCTGCACCTGTGGGCTATACAAAAGCCCAGGACCGAAGCCCGGGTGGAGTAGGAGTCCCACTACCAGCCTACCCCTACTCCATAATAAGCAGGCCCAGTACGGACATTACAAATGTGTCTGTGTTAGCTAGGCCAACACAGACAAAACAGACTATTCCTGCTTATCATGTCTGCATTAACCCTTGGGTTACTGCAGACAAACCCAGGGCTTTTACCACCAGCATTTCATCTGCCTGCAAGACAGATAGCGGTTTTCCCACACAACACCTCTCACTTTCTCACAATATATATATATATATTCAGACAGCTGAATAAATCTGCCCCATAATCTCTGATCACATAAGTCCTCTTACCATCAGTTGAATTAAATGCCTGGGAAAGTTACATATTAGGACATGGAGGGAAAACTGCTCTGACTCCATGTTCTCTCCCCAAACAGATTGGATATATTTGGGATATAGTGCCTTTGTACCAACAAAGCTTACTTCTCCTTGCTTTCAGAAGGGGCTTGTCAGGAAATATTGTTTTTAAACTGGTGTCTGTCTTTAGAACTGATTAATGTCTATTTAAGACAGTTCTCATTTGTTCCCATTGCTTATTATAAGTTCATAAAAAACATTTACTTAAATCACCTTTAATTTTTGGGGATTTTCTTGGATTCTTTTTGGACTGTAATAAGTCCGCTTTTTCTTTTTCGCATTGCAATATCCAGTCTTAATTCACTGTTTTCCATATCCGCTAGCGCTAAAGCATCCACCAGGTCCCAAGCCTGTTTCTCAAATTTTCCATCTGTAGAGCAAATACGAAGAGCTCTTAAAAATTGTCCACCAGGTATGGCCCTGATGGTGGACGGAGAGTGAGCCGATAAGGCATGCAGGAGTGCATTAACAGATGTTGGTTTTCTAAAGATATCCGTCTGAAGAAATCCTTCCTTGTCTGAAATTGACTTATTCCTATAGTAGAAATAAAGTGGAGTTTTTGATATTAAGAGATAATTAACAAACAGAGAAGGATTTCTTCAGACGGATATCTTTAGAAAACCAACATCTCTTAATGCACTCCTGCATGCCTTATCGGCTTAGTTGTCCCAAGATATACAGTATGTGGGTCTTACCACAAGAGAACTGGGTACTAGAGTAGGGGAACGTGTCTGTGACATTATCAAAGCTAAAAAAGTTACAAATATAAAAGAACTCAAACCGATCCCACACCACTTTTATCTACAGCATGATTGCAATCCAAAAAACTTTTGGGTGCGTGGCATTGAGGTGATAGATACACTGTGGCATTAGGGGAGGGAACCTGAAGAAGATTTTGGCACAAAAGGAATGTAGATGGATCATCCAGCTGAGTACATTATGCCCAGTTGGCTTAAATGAAGCACTTAGTTTAGCTCCTCTTCTGTGATTTTAGGATATAACCTTTATATGATAATATTTGATGAAGCTGTCTACCGTTTGGCTTTTTTATGCATTTTTCTTTTTATTTGTATTTTTTATTAGTTTTGAGCACTTATAGTGATATGTCGCGATGGGAAGTATGGATCTTACGGGCTTGGAGATTATAAGAAATGAAGACATAGAGATGAGATGAATGTTGGAATTGTATAAAGGGAAGACAAGATACAAGGGATTGGAGAAATCTATTGATGTTGGTGTTTTATTTATTATTTTTCATGAATATGAGATATTGTGGTGACCACATGTAAGAATAATCGGTCTCCCAGTGTCTACTATTTTTTATGAATGTGGGTCTTCCTTGATTTTGTTATTGATGATCTCACACATTCTCTTATTAACTTTGTTATTGTAACATATGTAAATATATAATACACTTTGTCACTTTAATTGCACTTTGTTATAATTTGATCATTCGTATTGGTGATATACTCTGTATATTGTGAATAGGATGTAGCTGCATTTGGACTATATATACTTGTTTTTTCTATATTGCACTAGCTCTGTCTGTTCATGTTTTTAAAATGAAATTGAAATAAAGTTAGACGTATGTCTTGCATTTTGGTAGTGATACCATTGTCTGGAGTAGTTCTCTTGTATAACGGTGGGAGGTATTTTGCCTATTCCTTTACTGTAGTGTAATGAAGATGTGGTATTTAAGGGTCAGCCAAGTAGCTGGGCATCAGTTTAACTGATCAGGGTCAATACAAGCAGGCAGAGTTAACAGATAGTTTGTTATTATTGATAGATGGTCTAATGCAAAACAGGGTGACTTTGTTTCATAGTAAGCAGAAATAATGTGCCAGTAAGCATAGAACAGTTATGCAGAACACTAGAAAAATACAATACAACCTTAAAGGAACACTCCAGTCACAGCTGAATTATACCTTGTGTGGGACATGGAGGGAGGAGTATGACTCTAGGCTCTAGCAAGGTTCTAGGAATACAATGAAAATGAGTCATGCTACACCCTTCAGGCCCTGTACCAGGCATTTTTGAATTAATTAGCTTTGACTGGATTATTCCTTTAAGGAATATAAACCATTAACAAGTAAAGCCATATGTACACTAAATGATAGAGGAGGTTTTGTTGCAGTGTTCCCTGTGTTATCATTTGAATTCAGATGTGAAAGTCAAATTTTGGCGCAAATTTAAGGCTACCCTTGACCAGGCGTAAAAACTAGTTTAGAGCTGATTGCGACATTTTGCGGCTTTTGTTTTAATTAGTCACAAATTAACTAAGGACCAAATGCTACATGTATCACTTAGGAAAAACTGCTTTGATACAGCAGATAAGCCAAAAAAAAAAACACAGACAAAGCCAGACTTATGATGCAGTCAGTGGTGTACCTATCGCGGTCGCAGGGGGTGCAGTTGAGACCGGGCCCATCAGAAGGGGGGACCCGGCCCGAGACTGTCACTAATGCCTCTGTATGTCACGGCCAGGGCACCCCCCCGTCATGCATCAGCTGCATCGGCAGCTGACACCTTCTCCCTCCTGCCCGATTACAACGCTTCCCGCTCTTCCCCCAGCTCTCCGCACTCTCCTGACCCCTTCCCCGACACGGACGACACAGCCGACAGCCTCTTGGATGCCCCGTCTGACGAACAGCACGGACTCCGCAACACAAAAGTGGCACAGACACTTTATAAATAAATTGGTTTTATGATGTCAAGGAGATGGAGAGTTTAACACTGAAGTCAGGCTTAGAACGTCCACTTCACTGTTATTGATGGTCCTGCGCCCTGGGACACCATTGCCCACATATCCTGAGGTCCTGGGGATTATGTAATTTAAATAGGAGAAGGTGTTCAGTGGCAGCTTGACCTAAGTGTTAAACTCTCTCCCTCCCTGACATTCTACATCCAATTAACATCTCACTTCAAAGTTGATTTTCTGGATGATCTCACCACCATGGGCCATGAAAGAAACATGATCTAGAAACTGTACAGCTGCTTAAAAACATACTGCTAGCAGTTTGTTAGGACCATTTCTGATGACACGTTCCCTTTAAGAATGCGTTTTACTGTTTAGTAGGTCTTCAGCCTTATGTATTATAGTGTAATAAATGCAGGCAGTGACATGTCAGCTCATTACATGACTCATAATTTGCCACGTAGAATGTTCCTAATTGTCACTCACAATATGTAGTATTACAGCATTACTAAGTTTATACGTAATGCACCGATCTGTCTACCTAGTGCATACCAAAACACCCAGACTCTGCTTAAGATTGGGATGAACCACCAACTGCAGTTATGTGACCTTCACAATGAAAATGAACAATAATATCATTAATATTATTTTTTATGCTCTCCCAATATATGACAGAGAGTAAGTGTGCTATCAATTTGTTCTAGGTAAGAGAAGGTTAAGATCATGAATATAAGCTCATGTTAACCATTTCCAAAATGTAGCTACAGATAAAGTCAATATTACTTTATCCTTACTTTATCCTCTCTGCACCCTCTTTCTTATTCTCCCTGCATCCTGCTGCATAAAGCTGGAGGGGGCACATTTTAGAGGGCTATAACTTTAGTTCCATAGTACCTAAAATATTTTTTTTCTTATGAGATAGGAAATTCTCCTCTTATCGTAGTATTGTAATTCTAGATGCCAGAGAATAGAAGATATTAACTGTTAAAATGTCAGTTGGGAGTGATTGGTTAATAAAAATCACACCTAAGCTTCTAGGTGCCAGGGATCCAAACTTATGGCTCCTAGAATCTCATACATTCTTGACCATTGAGGTGCTAAACGGTGAGGACATATGAGATACGTCTTTGACAATAAAAGGGTCAAATATGAAAGCCCATATTAATTACTCATAATTAAAAAAAATCTACTTATCAAATTTGATAATTTGAACCATTTCCCCTTATTGTGACTGACAGATCTGTGTATCTTCTAATCACTACTCTGCCACCTTGTACTTAGGTACCGTCTGCTAATATTCAACCACAGACATATAAAGCTCTATGTACAGATGGGAAATATTGGGTCAATTTTTTTAGACAGTGCCTTCTGTTAAATTTATAATATCATCTTTCATCATCTGTCATCATCTATGACCAGTGACATCATCGGAGGTCTTTTTGCCTTTTAAGAATAGCAAACTGTACATCATGTATGTGATTACATGAAATCACAACAGCCTCCATGGAGGATGGAGAGGAGTAGAAGTCCATAGCGGCTGAGACTTTATATGGTTAGATACATATATAGGATACAGTTGCTGTATGAGGCTACGTGACCTGAGATGATGTCACTCTGGTCACATGACATGAACTGTGACCAGTAAGGAGGCATAAGGCATGCAGAGGATCAGATCGGAGGGGCTGGCCGAGCAGGACATGCCCTCCTCTGATTCCAGGTTATATAAGATAAAAGGTGATTTTTGGGGATATAAGCGAAACAATTTATAGCTAAAAAAGGGTGTCAGTCAGTTAATAGAGCTCTTTTGGAACCTGTCAATGGCTGTATATGTGCAAATGTTATGACAGTTTCCCTTTAAGTATATAATTCCACATGTATTAATTAATAGTTTTGATGCCTTAAGTGTCAATCTACTTTTTTTATAGTCATGAAAATACAGAAAACTCTTCGAATGAGAAGGTGTGTCCAAACTTTTGGTCATACTGTAGGTAGATATACACTACTTACTTTCAAGTAAAATTGATGGAAAACAGAAAAAGTTAATGCTATTGTGATGTTATATCATGACAAAAGTGCATTCAATAAGAAACATGCAATGGTGATTTAATCATCTCAAGCTACTTATTGAAATAAAGGCCAACAACAGTGGTGGGTATACCCCCACAATCAATAAATTGTCATGTAGCCTTGGGCATCAATTACATTTTGAAGGTGACATCACATACTGTCCATAATTTGACTTATTGTTTGCTGAGCAGGTCATTGAGGTTCTGGGGTACACAGTGACTCAGCTGATCCCATAGGTTTTCAATGGGAGATTCAGGCCCAAAGAAAATGCATGTTAGTGGAGTTACCTCAGTCTCTGTATCCGTTTCCCTAATGATGCAACCTTGATGATGTGGTGTCATAGGGTGCAACAATCCATTGCCATGACAGCTGGAGTCTCTGTTGGACTCTCAGACCTGTCATTTTGCAGAATCTGTAAGGGTCTGTTGAAGGCAGACCCTAAAATGGCCATGTACGCATTGCACAATATTGTATGAGCAATCAGATGCCCTAAAGTACACTAAGGAGCCTAAAAAACTGTAAAAATAAAATTTGATTCCGTTTCCCCGCACTGTCTCTGCTATGCTTGCCACGCCAGGATCACCCAAAATACAAAGTGTGCTAATTATGCACGCCCCTACATAGGAGAAGGAGGTGATGTCACGTGTGAGGTGTCAATTCATGCCCCTTGCGTGATGTCACCTCCCTCTCCCAGCGCTCCATGCTGCTTTTTATAAAAGCAAGCTTAGCAAAGGACAGTGCTGGGATTGGAATGAAGAGGAGCGCAGGTGAGTATCCTTAGATGGTTTCTTGTCTTTTTGGATGGTTGATGTCCTTTAATGTAAATCACTTTTCATCAGTGAAAAGCACTGAGGCCCACTGGGTCCTCTTCCACCGTAAATGCTCCCTGGCCCAGTGGAGACAATGATGCCTGTGCCTGGTGGTGACATCAGGTACCATTGCAGTACTTGTAGAAATTCCTCTGCAATCCTGTTTCAGTATTTGATGGTGCCAAAATAGGGTCCCAACCCAGTATGAAAGTAAGGATATGGAAGATGGCACTCACACCAATTTTGAAAATAAATGCTTTTATTCTTATACCAATCCACTTTAATACAAATACATGACATTTCGGTCAAAAAGACCTTACTCAGACGCTGTGAATAATATATACAGTATCATTAATAAATGTACAGAAATTCATTTATGTCAAATATTCACACAATATGTAGAGAATAGAAAATACACAAATGCAGTCCGTATCTATGTAAATTGAGGAGCCTCTTTATAGACTTCTCATGTTATACAACGGTAGTATTGTGCAGGATTATTATCTGGTGCACATCGGTGATCTCATGTGGTGATCAAACGGTGTTAGACATAACAAGCTTCACTTTATATATACATAAAGGGAAACCTGTTGTAGATCTAGTGCACATAGGTATAAATCACATGTGGCGATCCAATAGTGTTGGTTCATTCTGGACATAATAATCATCACTCTATATTCACATAAAGGGAGACTCACCGGATTGTACTGTATAGCGATCCTAAGCCTGGAAGATAGGACCAACACTATTGGATCACCACATGTGATTATTACCTATGTGCACTAGATCTACAACAGGTCTCCCTTTATGTATGTATATATAAAGGGGCTCATTTACTAAGGGTCCTCGGACTACATTTTCGTCGGGTTTCCCGACGATTTCTTATTTGCGCCGTATTTAACAGGGTTATTTTTGCACACGCGATCGTATTTTGGCGCAATCACGCCGACTTTCATGCGACGCAAATTGGGTGGCGTGGCCATCCGAAATTTACGCTATGTGCAGGATTTAAAATTCAAATTGTGTTGCAAGACACGCACTGGGAAAAAGAAAGTGAACTCAGGCGGGCTTCCGCGGTGAAGCGACAGATGCAGGAAATCGGGCGCACGAGCTACGTGAATTGTACTAGACTTCATCTTCGTCGGACCGTCAAGATCGGTAATCGCAACAGGACCGGGTAAGTAAATCTGCCCCATTGTGATGCTTATTATGTCTATCATATACCAACACTGTTTGATGACCACATGAGATCTATACCTATGTGCACCAGATCTGTAACATAAATACGGACTGCATTTGTGTATTTTCTATTTTCTACATATTGTGTGAATATTTGACATAAACAAATTTCTGTGCATCTATTAATGATATTGTACATATTATCCACAGCATCTGAGGAAGGTCTTTTTGACCAAAATGTCATGTATATGTATTAAAGTGTATTGGTACAAGAATAAAAGCATTTATTTTCAAAATTGGATTGAGTGCCATCTTCCATATCCTTTGGTACCATTGGTACCATTGCAGGTCATCTGTCACAGAGACCGCGCTGATGTTTTCGCCCGAGTAAAATGGTTTTGAATAGTTTTGAACCTCCCTTTTATGCCTGTATTTGTGTGGGATTCATCACTTGCTTCTGCAGGACATAGTTCACAATGAAGTCTGGAAAATTGCTATGCTCTGGAGGCACAGCCTGCTAGGGCTATGAGTAGCTTACAAATGATTTTCATAAACTGCTACAAATGGTATAAAAAAACAGTATCAGCATGCAGCTCCTTCGATGATCTATTGCTGCCTATTCTATGGTCTTGTATTTTATGGTATGTTTTTACTTGTATTGTTATATGGATAATCTCTATAAAAGAAAAATAAGATAAAAAAGAAAAACTAAATTGTTTTAGGCTTTTAGGGTCTAATAGCTTCTCATTAAGTATAAGCAAGAATATTATAGCGTTATTAAGTATTTGTGTTCTTCATTAAATTAGGTCCTTGTTTTTTACCACTATAATATATGGAATGAGTGTCCATTTCTCTGGGCGGGAAATAAGATGCCAGCACCATGGGCCAACACAACAAATGTGCACAAGTTGATTCAATTTCTGGAGACAACTCTTGGAGAACGTGCTAAGCGGGGTACATTTCATGTGTCTCAGGCCATTCTTACACCCCAGGTTAAAACTATAATGCGGGGTCTAAAATCTGGATTAAAGAATACACTTGTCCACAGGTAAGTTTAGCCTAACAATGTAACAATATGTCTTGTTTTATGTAAGACTTCACATTTGAAATTTTGAAGTTTGCACAACTCAGTATGCTACGGCAGATGTCAAAGTTATTAGTAATAAAGTTAGTTTAAAAACCAAAATTCATATATTATTTTTTTCATTATTCATGTAACATAGTTGATGAAATATGGCAGATAAATGATCAAAAAAATCAGAAATGTATATCAAAACTCTTCCATAAACATTACCTTCAACTGTACATTTCACCCTCTACTTTACCTTCAGACCTGACACAGTACAGTGCGAGCCTAGATGCTTTTTCTTAAAGATTGCCACCTTCCCCGTCTTCCAGGGGAAGCCCTGACGGCCCTCAATGCTCCGATTACTGAAGAAGATGCATCTGAAACTTTGAAGACCCTTCCTACTGGAAAGGCAGCTAGACCGGACCAACTGACGTACTTGTATTAGCAGATGTCTCCCACTTAACTGCCCTATAAAATTGCTTGATCACTCCTTGATCACTCTTATCCCCAAACCAGGGAAGGATCCACTGAATTTGTTCAAATTACAGGCTTATTGCAATACTAGATGCAGATTACAATTTTTTTTTTTTTTTTTTTTTACTAATATATTGTCCAATAGACTGAAACAGACATTGATTTAATAGATGCTGTTAATAGCAACAAAGTGGAAGCCCTTCTGTTGAGTTGGGATGCGAAAAAGGCGTTTGATTGACTAGGATGGCCTTTTATGCTTAGTATTCTAGAGGAGTTTGGAATTAGGAAAACCTTTCTTATCAGTTATACGGAACCTCTATACACTTCGGCCTCTATCAAATTGCTCAACATCAGACACATCTATTTGACACATTGCATGTACTATGCATAGAACTCCTTGCAGCAGCTATCCATAATGCAATAGCTATAAAAGGGGTGATGATCAGAGATAAAGAATAGAGAATAGAGATAAAGAATTGGGTGAGTTAACACTCACCCAACCCCACACCACTTACCCCAATCTTCATACTGGACTACAATGGATGGCTATAAGGTTAATCTGAGTAAGTACAAGGAATTACCAATTCATATCCCTATGGATCAAATTTCCCAACTCTGCTCAAATTATAACTACACATGGCAAGCAAAATCTCTGAAATACTTGGATTTGTATATCGCTCTAACTTATAAATCCCTTTGTGCCCAAAAACACAATGGTTGATTAAACATAGCTGAAGTCTGATACACAGAATAGCAAGTATAGCAATAGCACAAAGGCAAGGAAAAGGACTGAATATAAAGGGAGTAATAGACACTGGACCCAGCACTGAATGGTTCATTCAAGTCACAGCTGAACACAAAACAAGCTCAAACTCACACACAGCTATTCCTAAAGAAAGATCCTGAAAGGGAACTGCAGATTTTGGTATGGTTTTCAAGCACAAAAGCCTGAAATCTTATCTCTTTCAGAGCAATTAGCGAGTTCTGACAATGGCATAAATGTCTCATTACTGCAGGTCCTATCAGGTAATGTAAACAGAGTCCTCTTGGCCCTGGGATAACATCCCTAATGGGGCCCGCTCATTATACTCTAAAAAACCTAAACCCTACTCCCCAATTTCATTTTTTTTTTTTTTTAGTCCTTAACTTTATAGAAGCCGGAGGTTTTTTTTTTGTGGCCTGTCTGTAATCAGTCAGTGAGGTCTTTTGTGGCTCAGGCAATTGGCTTATGCACAGGACTGTGGAATTCAAAGTCACAGCCATGTACATGAGCTTATAGAAAGTAATAAGGCTGTGTGCTAGCAGCTGAAAAAATGACTAGCATGCGGCTCCAAAGAGCGTTTGTGTGCATGAGGCTTTAGCTTTTTGTCATCATTTAAGTTAAGTGCCTCCTTTTAGAGTTACTGCCCCCTTCCTTGTTGCATCCATCTTATCTCATGTTTTATCTTCCATTTCTTTTTTTGCCCCAATTCTTGGTGTCTATTTTCTCAGTACATGTCCCTTTTATTTGCCCCTTCTGCATAAATACAGTAATACAACAAAACTTGCTGTATCGAAAATAATTAAAAAATATTACATGGGGACAGAACTAGAACCAATTTTATTACATAAGATACAGCACCCCAACCAATATTACTACACAGATACAGCACAGGAACCAACATTACTTAATGGATACATTAGCAGAATTAAGATCACTACATATATGTTTTACAAGAACCAAAATTACTACAATAATAGAAACAAGATTACTAAATGAAAATATTAGTTAATTGGAGCAGCAAATTCATCACAATGATGTTGGATAATAAATCTGTCTCAGTATAGGACTGTCTACATGTACATCGTCCTCATAAGAGAACATAACAGAGAGTCACAGCAGAGGAGAGAGATGCTACAGAATTGTTCACTCATGGGTAATACTAGCACTTACAGTAAATCTGGAAAATTTCTCCTTTTCTTATTCTTCAACCTTGCCACCATGTCATCTTCTTCCTGCCATTCCTTATCTCTGCAGATTTAACAACACAAACTCTAACGGCCTGTGTGATGGAGAACAGAGTTTAGCTTCTGTGCTCTACTGCCACTGATGACAGGTGGTATCTGGCCCATATGCTGGTCCTACCCCTGCATATCACATTTATTTATTTTCAAGTTAAAGTTCATAGTCATGGCCAAAATTGTTGTTTTTTAAACCAAAGTGGGTTTTTTTCAGTTTCAAAAAATTTATTTTAGGGTGGGTTTGCTAATGTTAATGAAAACAAATGCATAGACTACTGCACTATTTTTTTCATTATAAACAACAGAAGCATGATTGAAAATTGCCTTCTTTATTATGAAGTCAGTTGTAAGTAATACTAAATGGAAGGTCTCACATTCATATATGTACTTAGTTTCAGCTGTGGAAAGGCTATTCTAAAACATAATTATTTTCAATCTGTAATTGCAATAATTGAATGGGAGTCTTTATGTGTGATGATGACGATAATTGAATGAGAATCCTTCTGTGTTATCATAATGCAACCAAATCACACAACATATTTTATATTAAAGGGTTTTTCCCACGAAGGAAAGTTAGGCCCTATCCATGGGATAGGGCCCAACTTGCTGATCAGTGGGGGTCTCATTGCTGAGACACCCGCAGATCGTGAAAATGAGGGCTCCATCGGATTAACGGAGCAGACGGCCACACATGACCGTTCTGCTCCATTAATCTCTATGAAGCTGACAGAAACTGCAAAGCGCTGTTCCATAGAGATTAATGGAGCAGAATGGAAATTCACGACTGTCTGCTCCATTAGTCTGATGAGCGACAAGGGGTAAGACAGACCCCTCCTTTTTGCGATCTAGGGGGTCTCAGCACTGAGACCCCCATTGATCATCAAGTTGTGCCCTATCCCGTAGATAGGGCCTAACTTTCCTTTGAGGGAAAACCCCTTTAAACCCCTGTTACACATTTATTGATAGCTATTTTGTCTGCTTCTTTTTTGTCTGTCTGGTTTTTTTTTTAATTTAAAGCATTTATGCCAAGCCTTTATGTAATCCCCTGTTGCTGTTTCTTATCCTAGGAATCTTCCAGTGATACTCAGCTGGGTGAAAATGCAGAAACCAGGTGCTATGGGTGTCAACATCATTACATCAGACTTTGTGGAACTGGTAGATTTTGCAGAAACAGTTATTGGACTAAACTATCTGCTACTCAAAAATAAAAAAGAAAACAGCTAAGAAGAAAAACTGAAGCCAGTAGAAATCACTGCTATGGGATAAACTATACATATGTGTAAAATTAATCACATACAGTGTCCATGCTACTTTTCTTTAAATCATGTCTACCTCTTTTATTTATTTTAGTTTTTTATGCTACTTGATAATCTGATTTTACAAACGGCATTTTCAAATTTTCAAAAGGTCCATGAATCCTATAAAGTTTGGTATGGATATGAATAACTTTGTGGGATCACAACTGGATTGTTAGCTTTTATAAAGAGATCCAGGCTTCCTTTCCAATGTCTTCTTACTGTATTTTCAAGTATTCAAAAATGGTGCAGTAATGTGTATAGTACAAAGGTCTCTTGTATAACCTACCATGTATCTACTTTGTTACAATACAAACAGCCATGATACAAAGTACATGCTCTTATACTTTTATGGTTTTTACAGGACAAGTAATAATTTTCTTGAGGTCACACCCCTTTTTCAGACAAGTCAAAAAATACCTGAAAAGAAAAGAATGGTCTAAAATCCTCAATAAATGTGGTGCATGGGATGTTAGGTGCAAATAAATCTAGAATTCTGGGGTTGACAGGAGACTTAAATCATCTGATGTGTCTGTCAGGCAGCTGCACCAACGAACAGTTCTACACCGGGTATTGGAGAGTGTAAATGTGCACAAAAACTTGCGAACAATCAACACTCGCCATAGCGAGTAACACCCTGTGCCGGCCCACTCCACCGCCAGATATGCCCCCTTCACGCCTCCACCACACCCTCTTGACCTTGAGGTGTTGTGAAGTGAGAATAATTACTGGCAGTTGTCCCATAGAAATGCAGCATTCTTAATCCTTCCATAGGATTACTTCCTCTTCCTCACTGACTTTCCAAGCTGTCAATTATAAGAGGCAGCAGTCCTATGTAACATAAAAAAGCAGATATGCGGTCCTGTGTAATATATGGAGCTACAGTAAACTGCAGTCCTGTTGCAGTTACTTATACGCTTCATGCTTTGGCCCCATATTGCAGGTAGTTAGGTGTTTGTTTCATAGCCACAGAATCAAACAGCCAGTGGTGACTGTATTATACTAGAAAACTAGTATTATGGATTACAAGATTTAGCTAAAAACTGAAAAGCAGTATGGGGCAAATTTACTAAGGTGCTTGCGCCAGTAGACTTTGCAAGTTCCTTTAGGTGCGAACTGCTTGCACAGGTATTTAAGAAGTGCCTGCACCACATTTGTGTGGTACGCAACCGTTTTGTGGCGCTGCTGCACTATTCTTCATGCTACATACATTTTCCAGGTTTGTGGTGCTAAGTCGGTCTGTGCACCAGATTTAACATGCAAAGTCAAAAAGAAGTGTGTCACATGGCCCATGTTAAAGGTACAGCAAAAAAAAAAGTGGTGCACTCTGGGGGGCAGTGCAAAGGGTGGCAGATTCATGAAGAATGTGCGCCAGAAATCCTGAATTTGGCATCCTCTGCACACTACACAGGCAAACTGTACATAGCACATAGTGTGTTTTTACCTCACGTATATCATGTTTTATTTATTATATAATTCAATAAAAGATATGTTTTAATTGATGCATATATATGGATAATTTCTGACTGCCCCATGACAGTTTTGGTGATTTATTTGTGGCCCCTTAGTGAACACAGAACTGCTGCCTTCCCTGCCTTTCCTCATCTAAAGGGTTCTATGTAAATCAGTCAGGTCATTCAGATATGGCTCCCACTCCCGACTGTACCTTTAAATGTTGATAGCTCTAGTTCTGTAGGACCTACAACCAGGGTTATGAACATGTGGTTCTAGGTGTCACAGATCCAAAGTTATGACTGTTATTAGCCAAGCTACTAAGCAGCCACTCTGCCAGGACATATGAGATAAGTCCTTTGGGATGTTTTTACGCAATTTCCCCCCTCCTCAAAATGTCACATAAATAAAATAAAGCTCCCATACAGCCACTTACTTCTCTGACCTCTCTACAGGTAAAATCCTCTTCCTCCTCCCCCGCAGAGCTGAAGAAACCAGCTAGAGATAGAGAAGCCCTAAGATATGTTGACCCACCGGGAAATATCCAGTTGAGTCACATTGTCAGTTGGCCCCTGATTATGGTTATCTTTTCCATTAAAGAAAAGATTCAGAAATATGTTAAATAAAAAGATGTGAAAGTAAACTGTTTGTGATAATCTGCTTAATTAATGATAACATAATGATAAGAAAAGGTTTTATATAAATTACACATATTTAAAGATTTTTTTACACTAATAATGCTATTTCAGTCAGTATAGCTTACCACTAGTGTTGGGCAGGAGTTTGTAGGGCCAACCAGAGGAAATCATTTTTTTGGGCCCGCAATTCGTGCAATTAGTAAGAATAGCAATTGAAATGTAAAACACACAAATGGTGTTGCACAGTATTAAACATGCTGGGGAAGATTTAACAGAATTATCACTTTAGACAATGCACAGATACAATTGACAGTCTTGATGCACCAGATTTATCACTGTTTTGATGCTGGATATTAAATCTGATGTAGTATAAGACTGTCTAGTTTAACTTTACACATCTTATTAGTTGATTTAGAAAATATGCCAAATTTTGGGGCACTTTTGCTGCAGTTTAGGTAATGCCCCTATTGTCACACAGCTAACCAAATCTACTAAGAACTGTACTGTGAAGCTCATTAAATAACTGCAACACCCAGTAAAGCTAACTGAACTGCATGTATTATATAAATAGAGCACCAGAACAAAGCTTCATGCATATAATAGACAATATTAACCTATAATAATAGAACCTATGGGGGTTAGTTATCATATGATAGCCCCGCTGCTGCTCTTGCGCAGCTCAATACTGATGTCATTAATCCCTAGGTAGCCAGCAGAAAATGCAAAAGGGTGAAAAGGTGCATTGGGCAGTCCATAGTCACAATGTGGCCTGCTACCACCCGTCATGCCCTGGGATGAGCATACAGAGGTCAGCCCAGAGGAGTTCCCTGATGTCCTTCTTATTTTAGCAAGTTAGTATAAATATATACCCATAGCTCCCAACCATCCCGATTTTGCCGGGAAAGTCCCGTTTTTCTTACCTCTGCCCCACGTCACGGGCAGCTATGAGATTGTCATGGATTTTCTCCCCAGGTCCCGCTGTGTCCCGGCGCTGTGTCCACATAGTAAATACTTTGAAAGCCAGAACTGATAGTACAGAATTGCTTCTACAGACATCGGGAGGGAATCCTTTTCAGAGAAGTGTCGGGTTAGCGGAGAGAGCAGGGACCATGTCATCAGGCTCAGATCTCTATCCATATATGGTCACTGCATCTCCTAAGGTTCCCCAGAGCAGACATCAGGCAGGGAATCCTTTTCAGAGAAGTGTCGGGTTAGTGGAGAGAGCAGGGACCACGTCATCAGGTTCAGATCCACATCTGTCCATATATGGTCTGCAGGGCTTTCCCAGACACAAGCTATTTAATTAAATTAAATAAAGTTTTGCCCAGGCTGAGATTTGAACCTGGGACCCTCTGCACTGAAGACAGGAGCCTTAACTAACTGAGCTATAAGCCCAGTGATACAGAGCTGAGGATTTCTGGTAACTAAGAAGTGTTATCTGCCACTGTTACACTGTGACACAGACTTACTGCACTGATATATAGAGAGGCATCTTCTCAGAGGTTATTATTGTAATTATTGAGACTATTATTATTATTATTATTATACATTTTATTATTTTTATTATTATGGAGATGATTATTAATAATAGTAAAAATAATAATCATCTCAATAATAATAATAATAATCTCCATAATAATAATAATAGTCTCAATAATCACAATAATCTCTGAGAAGATCCCTCTCTATATACCAAGGCATTAAATCTGTGTCACAATGTAACAGTAGTCATAGTTCTTAGTTACCAAAATTCTAAACCTTGATAATCACAGAGGTTATAGCTCAGTTGGTTGAGGCGTTGTGTCATTTTTGTACATGGACACTGCAGGTTCTAGGTTCAAATCCCATAGAGGATGGCGTGCTGCCATTTTGTCCCTCTTTCCCTTTCACAAATGTTGGGAGGTATGTATACCCCTTATTCCATGCCTATGGCTTGAAGTAATCTCACCTGTAATGATGAGCGGACCCAAACCGAAAAGTCCGGATCTGTACCAAAACAAGCAACGCTATTTGGGATCTGGGTCCGTGTACGCGGAAAGTGTCAAGATGCTAAAATTCAGATAGTTTGTACCTACTTAGCGACTGTAGGCATGTCCTCTGTGGGCATGACTGTGATAGGCCAGGCAGGACTTGTGACTCTGCAGTATAAAAGCGGGGTCACATGTCCAAGACACCTTTACACACAGGAGAAAGAGCTAGAGAGGTTGCTGCTGTTATAGGCTCAGTCAGGAAGTAACTATCAAAGATTGAACCTTTCCAGGCCACGTAGGTAGGGACAGGAGTAAAAATGAAATAATTGCCATGATTAGGGCACTGTGAAGAACTGCAGTGAGCTCTGATAGAATGATATAATTCAGGACCAGACTTGGTGTTATCAGTATTTACAGCATTCAATCAGTTATCAGCATTCAAGTGTCCCTGGGAATCATTCCTCAAAGTAGTTTTCCTCTCAGTCCCCTTTGAGTACCTTTATTGGCCCATAGCAACCATGGTTTCCAGCTCTAAAGAAAACTACATCTATCAGCAAGAAGGAGGGGCTGAGCCTGCCTCCTATGACACAAGCATGTGCTGCTGACCAGGAGACCATAGCTTGTGCATCTTAGACACAGCCACACAGGCAGGTGTGGAGCTTGTAACTAAGAGACTGAATAATATATACAGGCGAAAATGTGAAGGTTTATTCAATGACAAGAAAAGTTTAAGTATTATTACTGTTGCAACTAGAGTAATAGGGGGGATGGACGCAATGTACCCCCACTAGATTAAATAGATTGTTCCAAAATCAAATAACACCACAAAAAAGAAACAAAAAGCAAAATATAGCTAGCAAAATAAGATTTTATTAGATCAATTAAAACAAATCCATTAAAAAAGACAACATACACAGAAAAAGCGAGACGAAACATGTGTCGGGTGGTGTGTACCCTTGGTCTGTATGTACCTGTGTATGTGTTCCTTGTCCTCTGTTATTCCTCTGGGTAATGTGCAATACCTGTTGTTAGAGATTTTTATCTAGGGCTTAACCGCCCTTCATGTTGTACAATGACTTTCAAATTAACCCTTTCATGGTTAATTTTAAACCAAGACACACATCAGTCTCTTAGTGTATGTAAAGATCTTCTCTCTCGTTTATTTCACAACCACAGTCGTACATCAAAAAAGGACAATAAAGTCATCAAAGAGGCGTGAATAGAATACTGCAATGCTATTGGCCATAATGAATTCACCAGCACATTCTGGGGAAAAGTTAATAGGCCTTGTTCACAGACATTTTTATCTACAGAATGTACAGAGAATGTCTCCAGAAGCTTCTTACTAACCAAAACAAGGGATAAGCAATACTTGAGAACAAGATAAGAAGAAGAACAATCATCTATAACAAGTGTCAAGGAGAAACCCTTACAGGCAGGTTACAAAATAATGAAGTTTGAATCATGACATTAACTGGACAGTGCTGGCGTGACCTCTGGCTAATACTTAAAATGGCGGACTGTAGTCAAGATGTCGTCCGAAAACCAGTGCGATCTCCTTAACTCTTTTTAAGCAAATACATTGACTTGTTCTGACGACTAGACCTTCTATGTATATTTAGTTATTTGACAATTGATGGAGCTTTTCTGTGTATGTTATCTATTTAAATGTATTTGTTTAAATTGCAGCACATGGGACAGATTGAAGACTTGCATAGGCACAGTGTATCACTGCTCTCTCTTGTCTGCCATTTTCTGCTGCCCTGAGGTAAGGGGGGAGGGGAGGCTTTGTATTTCTTTATATACAATGTAGGGAAAGCTGAGGGTGTTCAGGGAGAGATATTAACTTCATTACAGTTACTCTTTAAAGGCACACTATCAGAATAGTTTGTAGTTGCATCAACATCTGAAAGGTGCTTTTGCTGTATAATTTGCTGATCCATCAAAACCTGAAAGATTCTGTGGATTGCCATACTTCTCTGTTACTGCTGCAGAGAATGCTGTCATGCTGCTAATGTTGCAGCACCACAGCATATCCTCTGGATATAGCTGCCAGCCTTCTGACCAATGGTTGAATGCTGAGGTAATCCCAAATTCCTCCTTAACAATGGATCATTGTCACAGCCAAGCAATCCACTGCCTCGTGTGCCTGTAGGAAGGACCGTTACTTGCTGCTCACTGGCAGTGACCAAGGTGGATCCATTATCTGCAATGTGGCCTCCCCCTCTTCTTGCTTCTCCCTGCTGGCCTATATATTCTACGCATATATATATATATATATATATATATATATATATATATATATATATATATTTCTATGCACCAAGCCACCTCACATCTGACATATGGACAAGTAAGAATGGGCAGGGATGTTACATCTGGGCCCACTGGGTTAATGTAGCGGTGGCTGGTCCATATGAGGAAGCACTTTGTTTTACAATCTGGCCCCAACCAGGATTGCCAGACATTACTCTTTGCCTCCAGTTAGCCCCTTCTCCTTCTCCACTTTTTCCTCCACTGCTTCTTCATCCAGTCAGCGCAGCTCCACCACTGGTGGTTTTAACAAAGCCTTGAGGAAACAGCAGCAGGTAGTGCTGAGACTCATCTGTCTGGGCAAAAGACCACACACCTCCCTGGAGCTGTGGACTGGGATCCAGGAGCAGGCAGATGAGTGGTTGGTGGTACTGAACCTCAACCCCAGCTAGGTCTCTGGCCTTGCACGTGCTGATGCTGGTGGTCCCTGGCCCACTATAGAGGCCTGCCAGATCTTCTGCTTGTGGTGTGTGGCATGGGTTTGTATTTTCGGCATTAACACCCTGCTCCTGCTCGCCTATCTGCATTGAAGAGGAACTTTGGTCTCCCAACAAGCTTCACATATGTGATGTACCAACCAGGTGGAATTCTACTTTGGAAGTCTGTGTGAGCAACAGCAGACAGTGTTAAATTCCAGTTCTAAAATGCCTGGGTGAGTTGAAGAAGTGACCAAAAGCACTTCACCATCAACGACTGGGTTGCCATGAGGGACATATGAGAGGAGGAACAGGTGTCAGGCTAGTCCACACATGGCTCTCAGGTTAGGTTGCTCGACTAATGGCCAAGAACTGCACTGTCCAGCCAGGGGGATACTTTTTGAGGAAGACTTTTACTCAGGGCAGGGTGACATCCGGAGAAGCTTACAGGCATCAGTGGAGCATGACTTGGGAGATACAGAGGAGCAGGAGACACCTCCCACTGAGAACAGCTTGTCCTTGCGTCTGGGCATCCTGGCCCATGTGAGCCGTTATATGCTCCAGTGCCTGCTCAACAACACTGGAGTTATCTGGATAATCAACAGATGCTACAAGAATAGCATAGTATTCTTAATTCCACCAGCAAACATGAGGGAGTACTAACCCAAATTGGTGGAGAAAATGTGCCTCAGAATGTTTAGCACTGCTGGTGCTGTCATCACTGACAAAAGGATCCACCTATTTACAGCCAATGTGGCCATCCTTATGTTCATTAAGATGAACCAGGCATGGATCCACCATGACTTGGCTGTGCCAGCATCTAAATCAATTGTTAGAGACTGAGTGAAATACCACAGTACATGAAATTCATCTTAAAACTGAAATTGGGTTTGAAAGCCCAGCGTACCTTTAAAGGGGTTTGCCCATGAAAGAAAATTCTCAAATTTCAATCCCCTAGTGATGTTTACAAAAAAAAGATAATTTTTAACCCCATTACTTTACAGTTTTATTGTTTTTTTAGCTCTTTTCACTCATTGATCATCAATGTAAAATTCCAGAGTGTGAGTGGGGATTCTCTAAGCAGACACTTCATATTTCCTCTAGTGCTGTGTGCTCACAATGTGGTTATATCATCAAAGTCAAGTTTTCTAATTACACTCATTCCGCTTCTGAAAATTTACCAGTATCTGACACAAAGATATGAGACAGATCAGATATAAGAGATGATGAGATTGTCAGGATCAGGGGTAGTGGACCCACTGTACCACAGCAAACTATGACGTAAGCCGAAACCTGAGAGTGGATTCCAAATGGCACCCAGTTTTCCACAGAGCCCATTGCAACGCGGGTTGGACTTGCTGCGGTGGGATACCACAGGTCATCGGCCATCGGAGCGAGGGCACTGCCGCTGGACAAAGATCCATGAGATACATATTACACATGACTTTTACAGCCATAACATATACAGCTCTGCTATATCTAACCTATAAGACATACTGTCAGATCTGCTGTGCCTCCCCTTCCCCTGGATGAAGATCTTATCTATCTGTAGTTTTATTCTCCTTACACGGCGCTGGCAGTAAGTCAGTGTGTGTCTGTGGGAGCTTGTCCTGGAATGCAAGGGTGGGTGCTAGAGGGAGAGAGCAGAGAACAGCTCAGTGCAGCTTCAGACAGAAGAGCAAGATGTCTGCTGACCCTAAACTCAGAAGATACAGGGTCGGGTCAAGGTGCAACCAAAATTGTGTACACCCAGACTGATAGAGACAGGTTGGAATTATATCTGTGAAATGCTGTAGTTTTGTTAATAAGATTAAGTGTTATTTTGTTATCCTGAGTACATTTAAGAATCTTGTCTTTAACTGCAGTAAGAGGAAATGTTTATGGTTTTCCCATTACTTTTTTTAACCACGATGAGATTAACTGGATCAGAACGCCCAGAACACCTTTAACAGCAGTAAGAGGAAGAGTTTGTGGTTTTCCCATTACTTTTTTAATTTTTCCGCTCTGCGAATAACTGGATCTGAAAACCCAGTGCACGTTTAACCGAATTGAGAATACTGGGTCTGAAAACTGCTGTGAGAGAAACAGATTGTGATTTTCTCATTACTTCTTTTACCGCTATGAGAATAACTGGGTCTGCATGCCAAGAACACCTTTAACCACAGTAAAAGGAAACGCTTTTGTTTTTCCAATTTCTTCTTTTCCAACTTTGAGAATAACTAGGTCTGAACGCCCAGAGCACCTTTAACCGCAATGAGACAAAGCGTTTGTGATTTTCCCATTGTATCACAAGTAAGAGATTCCTGTTGTTCTGCTGTCCTGTCCCTCTCCCCTGACATTTCTTATATGCACATATATAATAGTGCACATCCTCCATTCTTTAGTGTCAGGTCAGATGCCGGGCCCCCTGACAACGATGGGCCCTCCCGCTTCATGACTGCCATATCACCCCCCTTTCCCTAGAATTGATATAAATAAACAGTAAAAATCATAAACACATTAGGTATTGCCGTGTCCGAAAATGCCCGATCTATCAAAATATGATAACGGTTTTTCACTGCGTTTAACCCCGTAACGGAAAATCGCGCCCTAAGTCAAAAATGGCATTTTTTTGCCATTTAAAAATTTTTTTAAAATTCTATAAAAAGTGATCAAAAGGTCGTACAGTCCTAAAAATGATAACATTGTAAACGTCATCAAAATCCGCAAAAAACGACACCACCCACAGCTCCATACACCAAAGTATGAAAAAGTTATTAGCCCCAGAAGATGGCAAAATTCCCCAAAAAAATTTTGTACAGGAGGTTTTAATTTTTTTAAATGTATGAAAACATTATAAAACCTATACAAATTTGGTATCCCCGTAATCGTACCGACCCAAAGCATAAAGTAGACATGTCATTTGGGGTGCACAGTGAAATCTGTAAAATCCAAGCCCACAAGAATACGGCACAAATGCGTTTTTTTACCAATTTCACTGCATTTGGAATTTTTTTCCCGCTTCCCGGTACATGGCATGAAATATTAAATACCACCATTTTGAAGTGTAATTTGTTACGCAGAAAATAAGCCATCACACAGCTCTGTACATGGAAAAATAAAAAAGTTACAGATTCTTGAATGTGGGGAGTGAAAAATGAAAACGCAAAATCGAAAAAGGGCCGCGGCGGGAAGGGGTTAAACATATGATATATGGATTGTGTATGGATGCTTAACAGAACCAGAGATATCCACCTTTAAAGTTGTACTAAAAAAATTTTTTTTATGTACAGTTTTCTATTCCCGAACTTTAAGAGTGGATATCTCCGGTTCGGTAAAGTATCCATGCACAACCCATTTATCATGTAATGGTTCCTCCACAGAAGCCAATAAAGTGATGCTGCCCCTACAATAGCCAGTAAACTTACAGGGCCTCCACTGTACCCAATACATTTACAGGGGCCCCACCGTAGCCAAGATAGCCACAAGGGTCCAAAAGTAAACATGAAGTCCAGGTGCCCCCACAGTGTCCAATGTAAAATCTCTCCATTCTTTTTACAGAACCAATATCTGCTTGTATTGCGCAAGTCCGCACAGCGAAGGCACAATGACATCATCAATACCCCAAAAAATAAAAGTTTAGCTAAAAAAATATCCATTTTTATTAGTGCACAAATACAGTAGATTTATGAAATTATATCATATATCACAGTAGTTGGGACAATCTAAACTCAGAGCTAGAAAGCACCAAATGGAATGGGGCATCCACAAGATACACAAGTCCCCCAGGTGGCCAAAACCAATAATAACTCAATATATAAGTCAATGCATTATATTGTAGAAAATGCTGCCAAGAGTGTAATTATTCATTAAGTACACAGAAGACCGGAGGTACCATCCTCCTTGAATACATATCACAATCAGTTTAACACTCACCTGAGAACATGATAAAAGGAGGTTTTTGGACAGTGCACGGGGTGTATACCTTGCCCCCATGGACTGTCCATAGGCCCCATTTATTAAACTGTCTGCGCCAGTTTCTGTTATACTTTGCACTGGAAAGAACATGCAAAGTGCTTGCACATGTATTTATTAAGTGTTTGTCAGTACACACAGCAAATTACATGCAATTGTTACATAGTAAAAATGTTATTTAAGATGTGGATATTATGACAAGTGGAGACAAATAATTATGCATTTAATAAGTTCTTAATACATTCCAAAGTAACCAACATAAAAGAAAACATAACAGACCTGCTGCTTACAGAGAATTATTAATTAGTGCACTCCAACATCCTAGAATGCTAAGGCCTACTGTGGAGATCTGATTTCTCACTGGGGTGTATGACATATTCATGCCAAAGTGGAATCATAAGGAGGCAGGTGCTGGGTGCACACTCCCCACAAGACCATTCATACCAATTAAGCCAAATCCCCAATGGGGGCAGTGATGTTGAATCGCACGCACCACCTGTCCAAATTTTATGGAATTTCGCAGGACATTTCCTATGTTTATAGACCACCTTTTCATAAGGTATTATATTATTGACTAATCCCTTCCACATTGTACATGTGGGAGATCTGGAATCTATCCACCTTAACACTATAGATTTCCTGGCCAGGAACAGAGTTTCTCGCAAGAAGATCATGTCATGGTGTGACCATACTTCCTTGTCTAGTAGACCAAATAAGCACATGTCTGGGGTGTGCGGTACAGGTTTTTCCATCACCAAGGATAGCAGGGAAAGGACCTCTTTTCAGTAGTCCTGTAATACTGGACATTCCCAAACCATATGTTGGAAGGTTGCAGGGGATTGGTGGCATCTATGACACTCTGGGGTGGTAACACGTTTCATTTTAAAGAGTCTCAAGAGAGTCAGGTAGCAGTAGTATCATCTTGTTATTTACAGCGGGTGAAACAAAAAGGTGCGACTGACACACCTCGTCTATCTGGTCCGCATCAAGGTTAGGTATTAATAATTTCCATTTGTCAACAGCCTGCAAGGGAGTGGAAGAGGCTCTAGCGTTAATTAGATATGAGTATATTAGGGAAATAAGCCCAGATGGGCCCTGGGAGAGTATCACCACAATCAGTGGGTATCTGTAGACATGTATTTCAGAGCTGGGGAACTGTGCAGATATAGCATGAGGGATCCGTAGGTATCTAAAGAATTGTCTATGGGAAATGTCACACCTCTCCTGTAGGGAGTCAAAGGAAACAAATATATCATTCACATATAAATCCCCTAGTGTCGTAAGCCCAAATCTGACAAGAAGCGGCTCTCATGCAGCTCAGCAAGGTGTGTGAGTGTATTGTTACCCCACAGCGGGGTTTGAGCTATGATGCCCTTAGCAGGAGTTATCTTTTTAGCTGCATTTCATACTTTACGTGCTGGCAATAGCCTTCCATCAAATGAGGTAGAGCTCTCATAGGGATTGGATATACCTGCCCTCTGTATCTGTCCTAATCGTCCCCAGCTCCCACCGGATTGATTGATGCAACCCCTGTAGCGTGACGTGTGGGTCGAGTGGGTGGCCCACTGAATCCAGGGCTTGCGAAACCAGTGTAGGATTTGGGGAGTGAGATGGGTCTCCTGAAGCCAAATTTTTTTAGGGGAGTGTCTCCTAATGTAAGCGAACATCATGTTACGCCTGCTAGTATCTCCCATCCCCTCACGTTCCACAACATTATTTCCATTGACAGCTCAAAGTGACATAAGATTTAGCAGCATGTAACTTAAACAGTGTAGAACATATAAACTCCAAACTCACCATAGCAGGTGTCAACATAAGCCCCGACTAGGGTTAGCGTATACTACACACTACGTGGCTAAAGAACAACAGGGGTAGTCTGTACCGGGTGTGACCGTATCAGACTAATGTTCCAGCATATTGGGTTTCAACCTAAAAGACATTATAAAATACCTACAGCCAGTTTATAATGGAAAGTGGTCATGAACAAGGAACCGAACCATGCATTGAAGTAATATAACCGCTCAACATATTACCAGAGTCTCTCGCCATGTCACATCCTCCATTCACCTAGGAAGGAGCGGGGTAATGCAAGGATCATCCTCAGCGACGTGGGGATCTGCACAGCGTGTAGACCCACGCATCGGCATCTTCAACAGAACTAAAGAAGTGGGTGCGCTCTTCATATATCACCTTCAATCGCGCTGGAAAGATCATGCTGTCCTGGATGTTCAGGTCTCATAGGCCTTTTCTGACTTCTATGAAGGACACCCTGGATTTCTGCAAGGCCGCCGAGAAATCGGGGAAGATAGATACTGCAGAGTTCTGGTACTGGAAGAGACCCTTTCATCTGACAGCTTGTAATAAGGCATCCTGATCTTTGCTACTTATCAGGCACGCCAGCATTGGTCTTGGACGAGTCCCGGGAGGAGGGGGACGAGCAGGAACCCTATGGGCTCATTCTATGGCATACAATGTAGATAGCGTCGCCTCCAGTAGTACCTCCTTAAGCCAGGATTCAACAAATCCCACTGGGTCCCTGCCCTCAGCGCGCTCCGGTAGACCTAGGATTCTTAGGTTATTGCGGTGTAGACGATTCTTAGTGTCCTCCACTCCCTGCATCCACTGGGACGCCAATTGCTCAAGGGCTTGTATGCGCCCAGGGACTGAAGCTGAGGTATCTTCTAGCTGGGAGATCCCTAAGCTTTTGCATGTCATTTCGAATCAGTCCCACGTCAATCTTGACCTCCTCTATTCTAGTCGTCAAGGCAATTGTGGATTCCTGTATCGCAGAGAGGAGTTGTGTTGGAATAATAATACTGTATGCAACAACTACTTCTGTATGTATGAGCCTTTGTCTAGGGATATTGTCAATGTTAATAAAGTTAGGCTGTCAAAGAAATAAAAAAAAAACAACTCTCTGAGACAGGAAGAGAGAGCACAGACATCTTCCCTTGCTTGCTGCAGATGGACTGATAGCAGTACAGACATGTTATCCTGTATGCTGAGAAATTCTGTGAGTTATGTTCATAAATAAAGTTCCTTTTTACTATTCCACTACTGGAGAGTGATCTGCATAATCTGCTGCTAACAGGTTATGGGCCCAGTATCCAAGGATTCCAGTATCACAGTACAATAGTAAAGTGTGAACAGTAAGAAGATAAAAGAGAATGCCAGCAGCAATCCTGTGAAGTTCTCAGTGCCAAGCCTGACAAACCAGAACTACCAATCCTGGAAATTCAAGGTGAAGATGCTTCTAATAAGAGAAGGTACGTGGAAATATACACAGGAGCCCAAGCCTGATCTTCCATCAGATGAATGGATAGAGAAGGATCAGTAAGCACAGAGCACTATCTCCCTCAGTATAGATGATGACCAGATTGTACACATATGCAAATGTAACACTGCAAAGGACATGTGGGAGGAGCTACAGAAAGTGCATGAAAGAACAAATCTCAGCTATAAGCTTTATCTAATGAGGAAACTGTATCAGTCTAAGTTAAGCAAGGGGCAGAATATGCAGGACTACATCAGAGACACCCTAGAAATAGTGGAGCGTCTGACCGGTATAGGAGAAGACATAAAAGATTTCCATGTTGCTGCACTGTTACTCAGCGGTCTTCCAGAAAGCTATGACACACTTGTCACCGCACTAGATGCACGGCCAGATGATGAGCTCACATTAGATTATGTTAAAGGCAAACATGTGGATGAGTACAAGAGAAAAACAGAGAGTGCAAGCAGCAGTGATGTGTCCACCGCAGAATCTGCATTAAAGACTCAGGATTATACAACACATAAGAGTCATATAAAGGAAACATGTGAATGTTTTGTATGCAAGAAACCCGGTCACTTAAAGGCAAACTGCAGAGTCTGGAAAGCAAAAATGAATCAGCTTAAAGGAAAAGGGAATAATCAGAAGGCCAAAAGTGCTATTAAAGAATAAAAGGATACTGTGTGTGTTGAATCAGCATTTAATACAAGTACAGGCAGATCAGCAAGGCATTTATGGTGTATAGACTTTGGTGCTACAAGTCATATGACAAATAACAGACGTTTCTTTTCTAAGCTAGACCAAAGCAGATCAGAAAAAGTAATCTTAGCCAATGGTCAGTATATAACTTTAGAAGGAATAGGAGATGGCTACCTCCACTGCCAAGTCTCTCCAACAGAAACCAGAAAGATCCAAGTAAAGGATGTTCTTTATGTTCCAAGTCTTGAAAACAACTTGTTATCAGTGAAGAAACTCACAAGAGAAGGGAATGTAGTTACTTTTAAGGATGACAGCTGTATCATCACAAGAGAGGGTCATACTCTCGCAGAAGGAAATATCAAAGATGAACTGTACCAGTTACAACACCAAGAGGCTGTTTATACTGTCAAACAAGAACAACATGAGAATTGCATCCATGTGTGGCATAGGCGTCTTGGGCACAGAGACCCAGAAGCAATAAGAAAGCTAGTTCAGGAAGAGCTTGCTAAGGGCATTACAATTGACCAATGCAGTCAAAAGATGAAATGTACTAGTTGTCTTAAAGGTAAAATGACAAGAAAATCATTTCCTAAACACAGCACCATTACATCAGCACAGCCACTGGACTTGATTCATACAGATGTGTGTGGCCCAATGAGTACTCAAACACCTGGAAAGAAGAGATATTTTCTGACATTTATTGATGATTATTCTAGATATACAATTGTCTATTTGCTTCACAGCAAAGATGAAGTTGCAGAGAAACTAGAAGAGTACATAGCTGAAGTATCCAACAAATTTGGTAGAATGCCAAAGATACTACGTGCTGACAATGGAACGGAATACACAAGTGGTAAGACACAAGCTATATTAAAAAGAAATGGAATCGTGTTCCAGACCACCATACCATACCACCCAGAACAGAATGGTATTGCAGAGAGAAAGAATCGAACTCTTTGTGAAAGTGGAAGAAGTATGCTGTTTGATGCTGAGCTACCAACAACATATTGGGGATAAGCAATAATGACCGCTTGCTATCTTCAAAACAGATTACCAGGGAAAGCTACAAAGAAAACTCCATATGAGCAATGGAATAATAGGAAGCCTGAACTAAAGCACATAAGAATATTTGGAAGTAAAGCATTTGTGCATGTTCCTAAGGAAAAGCGTACAAAGTGGGAAGCTCATGCAAAGGAAGAAATCCTGGTAGGCTACAGTGAAACTCAAAAAGGATACAGAATCCTGCACCCAGAGACCAACAAGGTGACAATCAGCAGAGATATAGTGATAGATGAGAACTATGTATTACTCAAATTTCATGAAGTTACTCCAATCATTCCACTTGAGCCACAGTCACAAATTCAAGGAAACAATGAAGAAGACACTGAAGTGTGGGTCGCCTCTAAGGCTACTGAAAAAGAGACTGTAATACCAGCTGAACCTTCAGTCAGGAGATCCAACATATCAAACAAAGGTATTCCAGCTAAACACCTGTCCTACATAGTGAAGACACTTTGTGAGTCAGAGCCTCAGTCATGGGATGAGATGTAACAACTGCCACTCCATGAAAAGCAGAAATGGATTAAAGCTGCAGATGAAGAGATGGAATCCCTTCAACAGCTTCAGACATGGAAGATTACCAAGCTGCCACAGGGTAACAAAGCAATCGGATGTAAGTTGGTTTTCAAAACCAAGTATGACTCTGATGGTAAAGTGCATAGATTTAAGGCAAGATTAGTTGCAAAAGGTTACTTGCAAAAATATGGAGAAGATTATGATGCTACATTTTCTCCAGTTGCAAAACAAACAACATTTAGAGTGTTAATGTCTATAGCAGCTGTGCAATACATGAAAGTAAGACATTTGGACATTAAGACGGCTTTTCTAAATGGTGACATAGAAGAAGAGGTTTATATGTCTCAACCAGAAGGTTATATTAAGAAAGGAGAAGAACACCTTGTGTGTAAACTGCAAAAATCTCTTTATGGCCTAAAACATCAGCAAGAGCGTGGAACACTAAACTGAATAATGTTCTACTGAAAGAGGGGTTTACAAGAAGTCAAGACAAAATGTATAGCAGATAAGTGGATGTACGTTCTTCTGTATGTTGATGTTATTATAGCTCATCAAGAAGAAGCTGGAATTACAAAGGTAGGAACAATTTTGAACCAACATTTTGAAACAAAGGACCTTGGAAATGTGTCACATTATCTAGGAATCCAGATCCAGAGAGAGGATGACGGAAGTTTCCTTCTCAACCAGAAATCCAAAATTGTCTCAGTTCTCAACCAGTTTGGGATGTCAGAAGCCAAAGGCGCTTCAACACCAATGGATCCATTTTACCTAAAGTTGGAAGAATAAGATGACTTACTACCTAATAATGAGAGCTACAGAAAAGTAGTGGGGGCACTAATCTACATAGCCACTACTACTCGCCCTGAGATCACAGCGACAATGGGCATTTTGTGCAGACGTGTAAGTAAGCCACGTCAAAGAGACTGGAATGCTGTTAAAAGAGTCCTCCAATATCTAAAGCAAACTCAAGACATGAATCTAAGGATATCTGCAAATGGTGATCTAAAGCTCACAGCCTATGTGGACGCAGACTGGGCTGGAGACTTAAGTGATAGAAAGTCAACAAGTGGTTACTTGTTCAAATTGGGAGAAAGTCCAATTTCTTGGTCAAGCAGAAAGCATGTGTCGGTTGCATTATCATCTACAGAGGCAGAATACATTTTGGCGGCTAATGCAAGTCAAGAAGTAATTTGGTTGAACCAACTATTAGAGGATCTTGGTGAAACTCCAACTCAACCTGTTACCATTTATGAAGAAAAACTTGCCAGCAGTGAAAGGATCAATGCCAGGACCAAGCACATTGATGTAAGACATCACCACCTGCGTGATTTAGTGGAACGAGGTATAATTGACTTTGTCTACTGCGAAACTGACAAGATGGTAGCGGATGCCATGAACTAACTAAAAAGAACTAAGTTTGAAGATTTCAGGACCATGATGGGACTGACTGGATAAGTAATTGTTGAGTGATGGTGTTGGAATAATAATACTGTATGCAACAACTACTTCTGTATGTATTACATGTATGAGCCTTTGTCTAGGGATATTGTCAATGTTAATAAAGTTAGGCTGTCAAAGAAATAAAAAAAAAAAAACTCTGAGACAGGAAGAGGCAGCACAGACATCTTCCCTTGCTTGCTGCAGATGGACTGATAGTAGTACAGACATGTTATCCTGTATGCTGAGAAATTCTGTGAGTTATGTTCATAAATAAAGTTCCTTTTTACTATTCCACTATTGGAGAGTGATCTGCATAATCTGCTGCTAACAAGTTGCAAGGATACCTCCCGTTCAGCCTTCATGATGGCGGCCGGCTCAGTCCTTGGCGGAGAAGCAGAGGTTTTTTTGGCGGGAACATGACGCGCTGTGTGTCCATGCGAGCAAATGCTCTCAGTCGCTCCGCTACCGCTGATGGAGTGTTGTTCTTCATATTGACTGGAGCCCCTCTTACCGAGGACCCCTTAGACCTCAATCCAGGTATGGCTGCAGTGTTTTCGGCAGGATAAGGGAAAAAAACCCTGCTGCAGGCCACGCCTCCCCCTGAAATCTCTTTTTAATGAACAGTTCAAGTACACATAAGAGATATAGCTTCTCCAAGAATTACATTTGGTTTCTAGTGCTACAACACAACCCCAACATACAGGAATTAGATTGTGGTCATGGAATTGGTTTCTATACAGTCATTACAAGGTTAGGTAAACATCAGATACATAAATGTGAAATGAGTAAGAAATGCTGTGTCCAAGACCATGCCTTGCAACCAAGCCCCAGAATGTTCCCATTTCTTTCGTCCAGTCCATGATCTGGGTACTGGGTGGTTCCGTGTTCCTGGAACCCTTTCTGGTATATCCTTAAACCTATTCGTGGTTGCGGCAGAATTTCTGCCTAAAGAGGGAAACTCTCAATAAGTAGCTGCTCTCTTGGAGCCCTGACTCGGCCTTGGAGGATCAGGTCATCCCACGCTCAGACTTCCAGGAAGGCCAACCAAGCTTTGAGTTACGTTACCTCGTCCACCTCGTCCAATTCAATTTGCTTTTCTGTAGTTTGTACCACGGATGTCGAGGCAGCCTTCTTGTGGCCTGGTGAGGGTATTTATTATCACTCTTGTGAGTAGAAAAGTCTTGCAGGGTGAAATTCAAAGCCATAATTTATGATAAAAGGGGGTATAGTGTCTGGTGTTCTCCTTACAGGTCTAGATCCCAGAGAACTTGGATTAAAGCATGTAGTACCCCAACAAATTTTCCAGCTCCCAAGTCAAAGATGACATTTGCCATTGTTGTACTGCCACAGCTCTCTAATGATTTTAGTACTTAGAGAAGGATAATGTATCTTATTTATTTCAGATTCTACACTTACAGTAACTGGCTCTAGTATACAGTGAAAATTCTAAATTTTATACTGTCTGGGCTATTTTTTTGTCTGAATGGGCCAAGATTAAATAGAAAAGGGAAGGTGGTTTAGCTTTATCCTGAGAGCACTCAATGCTCCAGTTATGTCAAAATATTCTGGCCTGTAATGATTAACCTCATATTGTATAAGATATATGTAGGTTTTCTACTACCAAGTATTTAACTGCATTAAGGCATTAAGTATTCCTAATGAAACTGTAAGTCGTCCACCTCCACCAGCATATAATTGAATTTGTGGTATGTATAGAAGCCAAATTAGAAGTTAGAATAACAGCCAACAATGTCATTCTTCAACTATGAATACTACATGTATTTCCATAATCTGAGAGTCTGTAATTTGGTCCTCTTAGTTTTAAGCTTCAGGTGTGTCCACAAGATTGCAACATACCTAACCTGTTGTATCACATTCTGCAGATTCTTTGAACCAGATGTTAGAAATCAGAAAGGTTCTCATAACAATGCTGCACCGTCATATCTCAATTGTGGGGAAACCATAGGGCACATGATTTTTTTTTTTTTTTTTGCTTTTTTGTGACTTTTTGGGCGCAGAAGTGAATTTGTGCCTTTTTGGACATAGTCACTTTTCCTGCTGTGTTGCAGAGTTGCAAATGTTTATGCAAAATCACCCCAGTCCCCACCAGGTAGTAAATAGATTATTTTAAGTTTACAGGCAGTCCCTGGGTTACTTACAATATAGGTTCTGTAGGTTTGTTCTTAAGTTGAGTTTGTATGTAAGTCGGAACTGTATATTTTATCATTGTAACCCCAGCCAGAACTTTTTTGGTCTCTGTGACAATTGGATTTTAAAAATGTTGGATTGTCATCAGAATCAGGATTAACAATGCAGCTTCATTACAGACACCTGTGATAACTGTTATAGCTGTTTATTGTAGCCTAGGACTAAAGTACAATAAATTACCAATATCCAGAGGTCCGTTTGTAACTAGGGGTCGTCTGTAAGTCAGGTGTTCTTAGGTAGGGGACTGCCTGTATTTTGATTTTGTGCTAATTTTATTTTAATTAACATATTTTGGTAAAGATTCATACAATTTTATCTTATTGAAGAACTTACAAAAAGCATATTTTTTCACATTTTTTGTAGATTGCCTGCTATTTCTATAAAAATGTTATTAATAAAATTATTCTATTAAATTAAAGTCTCATATGTCGTGACAAAAATAAGTGAAATGGTTATGATTAGAGATGAGCGAGCACTAAAATGCTCGGGTACTCGTTATTCGAGACGAACTTTTCCCGATGCATTTTTCAAGGGGACCAAGGCTCTGCACAGGGAAGCTTGGCCAAACACCTGGGAACCTCAGAAAAGGATGGAAACACCACGGAAATGGACAGGAAACAGCAGGGGCAGCATGCATGGATGCCTCTGAGGCTGCTTAATCGCACCATTATGCCAAAATTATGGGCAACAGCATGGCCATGACAGAGTGACCGAATGAGGCTAGATAGCATCTAAAACATCCAATAATTGACCCTGACACTATAGGGGACGGCATGCAGAGGCAGCGGCAGCGGCAGCAGGCTAGAGAGTGTCATGGCAACATACCCTAAATGGACTCAGGCTTCAAACCAATGGGTTGAGGAACCAAAGGAGGTGAGCAAGAAGCGCTCAAATAATATCGGTACATGATAAAAGTTTGCCAGTATATTTTGTGGGTTACACAGCAGGGTGGCGACAAAGTTAACATGGAAGCCATGAAAACAATCCAAAATTCTGCCTGACACAGCTCGTTTGATAAGGGGACCATGTATGGAGGCAGTGAACTAGTAGTAGATTAAAGGTGCTGCAGTTAAAACTATGTTAGTTGGATCTTGGCATGGAGCTGGCGCTCCGCTGCCAGGCGAGCTTTCGCCAATCCAAGCCCCTGTCTCTAGGCTACTCCCCAAACAGCACTTCTAAGAACCTTTTGTATAAGATCAAGTGTAGTAGCGTTCTTATAAGTTTGGGATATGGCGGGTGAGGGGAATGTAAACATCTGCGCAAGAAGCGCTGAAATAATATCCGTAAATGAAAAAAGTTTTCCAGTATATTTTGTGGCTTACACAGCACGGTGGCGACAAAGTTAACAAGTTTGATGTGGAATGCCCTGTAATAGCTCTTGGGCGGTGTGCCTTTTATCACCTAGGCTCAGCAGTTTGAGCACCGCCTGCTGTCGCTTAGCGACGGCACTGCTGCTGTGCCTAGAGCTACCGACTGATGGCGCCATGCCCACGGATGATAATTCGGAGGAGGAGGAGGAGGTGGAGGAGGGGTGGGAGGAGGAGGAGGCATAGTAGGCCTGAAACACCTGGACCGAGGTAGGCCCCGCAATCCTCTGCGTCGGCAGTATATGACCAGCCCCAGGGTCAGACTCAGTCCCAGCCTGCACCAAGTTAAGTGTAGTAGCGTTCTTATAAGTTTGGAATATGGCGGGTGAGGGGAATGTAAACAGATGCGCAAGAAGCGCTGAAATAATATCCGTAAATGGTAAAAGTTTGCCAGTGTATTTTGTGGATAACACAGCAGGGTGGCGACAAAGTTAACAACTTTGATGTGGAATCCATGAAAACAACCCAAATTTCGGCCTGACACACCTCGTTTGATAAAGGGACGATGTATGGAGGCAGCTATATGGACGACTTTTGGAGGTAGCAATGGAGACAACGTGTGGAGGCTGCTATGGAGACAATTCAATTTGGATAGTGCCTGTATGTGGCAGTCCAAAAAAGTTTTCAAACCAGAGGAGCAGGTAGGTGGCCCTCCAGAAAAATGGAATAGATTGAGTGCCTGTATGTGGCAGTCCAAAAAAGTTTTCAAACCAGAGGAGCAGGTAGATGGCCCTCCAGAAAAATGGAATAGATTGAGTGCCTGTATGTGGCAGTCCAAAAAAGTTTTCAAACCAGAGGAGCAGGTAGGTGGCCCTCCAGAAAAATTGAATAGATTGAGTGCCTGTATGTGGCAGTCCAAAAAAGTTTTCAAACCAGAGGAGCAGGTAGGTGGCCCTCCAGAAAAATTGAATAGATTGAGTGCCTGTATGTGGCACTCCCAAAAATTGTTTAAAACAGAGGACCGGGTCGGTGGCCCTCCATAAAAATTAAATGCATAAAGTACTATAGCTAGAGCCAGTGGGCCCTGTCAAAAAATAGCCAGTTTCCTCTGCTTTACTGCACAAATTATTCAGGTTGAGCTTCCTTCACCTGGTGGAGATTGGAAATTAGGAGAAATCCAGGCTTTATTCATCTTGATAAGCGTCAGCCTGTCAGCGCTGTCAGTCGACAGGCGTGTACGCTTATCGGTGATGATGCCACCAGCTGCACTGAAAACCCGCTCGGACAAGACGCTAGCGGCAGGGCAGGCAAGAACCTCCAAGGCGTACAGCGCCAGTTCGTGCCACATGTCCAGCTTTGAAACCCAGTAGTTGTAGGGAGCTGTGTGATCATTTAGGACGATAGTATGGTCAGCTACGTACTCCCTCACCATCTTTCTGTAAAGATCAGCCCTACTCTGCCGAGACTGGGGACAGGTGACAGTGTCTTGCTGGGGTGACATAAAGCTGGCAAAAGCCTTGTAAAGCGTACCCTTGCCAGTGCTGGACAAGCTGCCTGCTCGCCTACTCTCCCTCGCTACTTGTCCCGCAGAACTACGCACTCTGCCGCTAGCGCTGTCAGCAGGGAAATACTGTTTCAGCTTGTGCACCAGGGCCTGCTGGTATTCATGCATTCTCACACTCCTTTCCTCTCCAGGGATGAGAGTGGAAAGATTTTGCTTGTACCGTGGGTCCAGGAAAGTGAACACCCAGTAATCGGTGCTGGAATAAATTCTTTGAACGCGAGGGTCACGGGATAGGCAGCCTAGCATGAAATCTGCCATATGCGCCAGAGTACCAACGCGTAAGAATTCACTCCCCTCACTGGCCTGACTGTCCATTTCCTCCTCCTCCAACTCCTCCAACTCCTCTTCTTCTGCCCATACACGCTCAACAGTGAAGGACTCAACAATGGTCCCCTCTTGTGTCTCGCCAACATTCTCCTCCTCTTCCTCCTCATCCTCCTCCACCTCCTCCGATATGCGCTGAGAAACAGACCTAAGGGTGCTTTGGCTATCAACAAGGGAATCTTCTTCCCCCGTCTCTTGTGAGGAGCGCAAAGCTTCCGACTTCATGCTGACCAGAGAGTTTTTCAACAGGCCAAGCAGCGGGATGGTGAGGCTGATGATGGCGGCATCGCCACTGACCATCTGTGTTGACTCCTCAAAGTTACTCAGCACCTGACAGATATCAGACATCCACGTCCACTCCTCATTGTAGACTTGAGGAAGCTGACTGACCTGACTACCAGTTCTGGTGGAAGTTGACATCTGGCAGTCTACAATCGCTCGGCGCTGCTGGTAAACTCTGGATAACATGGTCAGTGTTGAATTCCACCTCGTGGGCACGTCGCACAACAGTCGGTGAGCGGGCAGTTGGAGGCGGCGCTGCGCTGCCCTGAGAGTGGCAGCATCTGTGCTGGACTTCCTGAAATGCGCACAGATGCGGCGCACCTTCGTGAGCAAATCAGACAGATTGGGGTATGTCTTGAGGAAACACTGAACTATCAGATTTAACACATGGGCCAGGCATGGCACATGTGTCAGTCTGCCGAGTTGCAGAGCCGCCACCAGGTTACGGCCGTTGTCACACACAACCATGCCTGGCTTCAGGTTCAGCGGTGCCAGCCACAGATCAGTCTGCGCCGTGATGCCCTGTAATAGTTCTTGGGCGGTGTGCCTTTTATCGCCTAGGCTCAGCAGTTTGAGCACCGCCTGCTGTCGCTTAGCGACGGCACTGCTGCTGTGCCTAGAGCTACCGACTGATGGCGCCATGCCCACGGATGGTCGTTCGGAGGAGGAGGTGGAGGAGGGGTGGGAGGAGGAGGAGGCATA